>NC_045608.1:46061276-46661276 GCF_009762305.2 Zalophus californianus
ATGATTTTAAGGTCCATGTGGATCCAACATCCTGACTTTTTAAGCCTCCAAACCTCATCCTCACCATTTCTTCTCCATGACTTCCTCTGACTTGGGAATAACCTGCCTCTGCTCTACCTCTAAAACTCTTAAATAGCACTCTCTCTCACTGTGCTCTCTCTCTCTCTCTCTCTCCTTCTCTGAGGTGAAATTCACATAACATAAAATTAAGATTCATGTATTTATTTTGGAGAGAGAAAGAGGGAGAGAGAGAGAGAGAGAGAGCGAGCAAGTGCGTGGGGGAGTGGAGGGGCAGAGGGAGAGAGAATCTCTCCGGGATCATGACCTGAGCCAAAGGCAGATGCCTAACTGAGTGAACCACCCAGGCACCCATTTGGTTTCCTTTAAAGGCTGCTCTTCTTGGCTTATAAATGGCTGCTCTCTTGCTGCCCCTTCACATGGATGTCCCTCTGTGAGCGGGTGCCCTAGATGTCTCTTTCTTTTCTTATAAGAACACCAGTCATACCAGATTAGGGCCCCACCTTAGCGTCATTATTTTAACTTAGTCACCTCTGTGAGACCTTATCTCCGCATATTCTTACATTCTGAGATACTGGGGGTTGAGACTTCAATATGAATTTTGGGGGACATGATTCGATCCATAAAAGTTGATTTTCATGGCTAAATAATATTCTATTGTATGTATACACGGTATTTTGTTTATCCATTCATCCACTGATGGACATTTGGGTTGTTTCCACCTTTTGGCTATGGTGAATAATGGTTTCATGAACATTCAGGTACAAGTATTTGTTTAGTACCTGTTTTCGATTCTCCTGGGTACATACCTAGGAGTGGAATTGCTGGGTCATATAATTCTATGTTTAACTTTTTGAGGAACTGCCAGATTGTTTTCCACAGCAACAGCACCATTTTACATTCCCACCAGCCATGTAGGAGGGTTCTCCACATCTTCACCAACTCTTGCTATTGAGCTCACTACCTCTTCACTCTTCAACTCCGTTAGGGCATTTCTCCCACTGAATTTCTTCACTCAACTTCATCAAAATCTCTTGTCCCTTAACTCCTTACATTCCCCCTAAAAGCTATCTCCTTTTTCATTTCTTTCCATAGCTAATATAAACCACATAATTCATTATGTGTGACACTGACTCCCCAAGTGTCAGTTTTCCAATCTATAAAATGGGGATAACAATATCCCTCAGAATTGTTTGAAGAACCAAATGAGCTATGGGGCACCTGGGTGGCTCATCGGTTAAGCGTCTGACTCTTGATTTCAGTTCAGGTCATGATCTCAGGGTCGTGAGATCAAGCCCTGCATTGGTCTCCATGATAAGCGGGGGGAGTCTGCTGGAGATTCTCTCTCTCTCTCTCTCCCCCTCTCCTTCTGCCCCTCCCCCACTTGTGCCCTTTCTCTCTCTCAAATAAGTAAATATATATTAAAAAAAGAACCAAATGAGCTAATCTGCTTGAAGTGTTTAGTTCAACACATAGTAAGCGTTCACTAAATGGTAGCTATGATAGTGACTATCAGACTTCTAATTTTAGCCCTTACTTTTTCTCATAAACTCCAGGCTGCCATTGGTCATTTTCCACTGCATCCACTCAGTTCATTCATTCACACATATTTATTTATTTAAAAAAATTTGTTTTAATTTTTTTATTAGACACAGAGAGAGTACAAGCAGGGGGAGCAGCAGAGGGAGAAGGAAAAGCAGGCTCCCCACTGAGCAGGGAGCCCGATATGGGGTTCGATCCTAGGACCCCAGGATCATGACCCGAGCTGAAGGCAGACGCTTAACTGTCTGAGCCACCCAGGCACCCCATTCACAGATATTTATTGAGGCACCATACTAGGCATTGATTTCAACAGTGAGCAGAATGAACATGGTCCCTGCTCTCAGAGAGTAAAAAGAAAATAGGCAAATAAATGTGTATTTATACCTTTTGATAGCTGCTATTTTCATAGGAAACTTAAGTTTAACATATCCAAAATTAACATTATCTTCCCTCCAAAGCAGATCTTCAGATACCGCCATCTACCCAAACTAGTTGAAAAATCAGAAGTTATTTCAGCTCTTTGAACTTCATTGAGATGCCTTACCTCCCATTCCACCACTACCCCTACTTGGTAACTACAAACATCAGGCACCAAAACCCAAAAATAAAATTTTGGAAATAAGAGAAATGAGATAAGAATTGGGATATTCAAAGTCACCTTATAGAAATAAATTTCTGAGACTTGAAATTAGTCTCAAAATATTAACACATTTAAAGAATGTGTCAGTGGAAGTCCAGGCAACCCTCGTCATTAATTGCCTGGCAGGCTTTCCAGTCTCCAGCCTCACCTCTCCCCAGTACGCCCATCAGACAGCAGTCAGAATTATCTTCCTAGTAAGCAAATCTAAAAACATTATTCTTCCCATTTAAAATCTTTTAATGACTATTGTCTAAACTCTGAAGTTCTTAGCATTAAAATCTCTTAGACCTGGCCCTTCCCTGCATTCTTCAACCCAATCTTTTACTTTGTCCCTTTTGAACTCTGGGTTCAGGCTATGTCAAACCACTTGCCCTTTTCCACCTCTTGTTGTATACAGTTCCTCCTTACCTTCTGTGGAAGCCACCACTTGCCCTACAGGCTTTCTTAGTGATGCCTGCTTATCTTTCAAGACTGAGTTCAGTGTCATCAACTCTAAGAAATCATTCCTGAACGTCTACGTAGATCTGACCTCTTTCCTTTATGTCATCCCTGCGTATACTTTTATCATAGCATCTTTTTTTTTTAAAGATTTTATTTATTTCAGAGACAGAGAGAATGAGAGATAGAAAGCACGAGAGGGAAGAGGGTCAGAGGGAGAAGCAGACCCCCCGCCGAGCAGGGAGCCCGATGCGGGACTCGATCCCGGGACGCCAGGATCATGACCTGAGCCGAAGGCAGTCGCTTAACCAACTGAGCCACCCAGGCGCCCTATCATAGCATCTTTAACTTAATTGTACTGTGTTTATGACTTCAAGGTCCATAAGGATGCGCACCTATTTTTATTCATATTTGTCGCATCAACAAAATGTGTTGAATAAAATGATCTAAAACAAATAACCAGATTCTTAGTTCTACTTTTGACTTCCTGTCTTTTTCTTATACGTCCCCCAATAAGCCCCTCACTGCACATTTTTGTCATGCACTGTGCCTCAGCCTTTCTTTTCCCTTTCTGCTCTTTTCCCTTTCATCTGCTCTTTTCCCTTTCATCTTTTTCTTTAGAAATTCTTGGCTAATTTAATAGGAACTCCAATAACTTCTCTTGGTTGACTCTCTCTCCTGTTTCTTTCTTATCCTGAATTGAGAGATCCATTTAATTTCTGGTTCCATCCATTTTTCCTCAACTATCTATACCCCAATTATAATCCTTTGAGCCTTAAGAGGGAATGTAATTTCCACACACATTCACATATAGGCGCAACATTTGCCAAGCATAGGTCTGTATCCTATCATACAGTTATAATTTCGCCTTATTTTAATTTGGGGTTTTGGGAAGATTCAGAACATGTTCTGACCTGGAATAGCAAAAATTGTGTGCTAAGGGAAACCATCAAGGTGGGTATCCCAGGGATCTCAGCGTAGCCGGTCAGGGATCCTGGCTCAGAACCGCAATTTGGGAGAACATCGCTATTCAGTGTTTATTTCTAGAATGTCTGAAAAGTCAACATGTACACATATAGAGCCAGTCCCCTAGCCTAGGATGCCTGGGTTCACCACTCCTTAGCTCTGACACTCATTAGCTCTATGACCTCCAGCAGGTTACTTCAACTCCGTGTGCCTACATTCCATTATCAGTAAAATCGAGATCATGCTAGAAATAGAATGCACCTCTCATGATTATTTTGAGGACTGAGAGTTAATACAGTACTTTGGACAATGCATGAATATAGTAAGTGAAATATAATGCTTAGCTATTTTTATCTGGTCACTTTACAAGAATCTACAAAACATCTAATGAAAACTTTTATTATGCAGTCCATTTTTGCTCAATGTTCTATAACACATTTTACAAATTTTCACTTTTTATGCCCCACTTCCTAACGACAAACTGCAGTAGCAACAAAATCCGACCTCTCCACATCAGCTATTTTCTGTCCCCCACACCATCCCAGTTCAGAATTAACCCAGAAGGGAGCCTGGGTGGCTCAGTTGGTTAAGCAACTGCTTTCGGCCCAGGTCATGATCCTGGAGTCCCGGGATCGAGTCCCCCATCAGGCTCCCTGCTCGGCGGGGAGTCTGCTTCTCCCTCTGACCCTCTTCCCTCTCGTGCTCTCTATCTCTCATTCTCTCTCTCTCAAATAAATAAATAAAATCTTTAAAAAAAAAAAAAAGAATTAACCCAGAAAATAATGAACAGAAGCAGCCTCGTTTGTTTGTTATTATGAACTGAGTAACACGCAGCTTAATTCAGCTTAACTAGATCCAGATGGTGTCTCGGGCCCCCAGGTGGGGAAGGAAGGGGAAGGCGGTGCGGCAACAGGGTACAGCCTGGCCAGAGGAAGCCACACCCGACGCCGGCTCCGTCCCGCACCGGGCGACCACGACCACAAGTCAGAGCCAGCAGCAAGGGCAGCCCGGGCTCGGGGCAGCGGCCGGAAGTGCGGGCCGCCGGGGGCGGGGAAAGGAGGCAAAACCCGGAGCCCCCCGCGGGCGGCCTATCAGAAGCGACGGTCCCAGCGGAGCGGGCGGAAGAGAAGAGATGTAGTTCCGGACGCGGCCGCGCCGCCATCTGTCACCTCAGCTCCGGCACCAGCAGCCCGTCGCTCCAGCCCCGCCGCCTGTCTCCTGCGCGGAGGCTGCTTCCCGGTCCTGTCACCTTTCTGCCTTGTTCTCGTCGCTGTCTTCTCTTCCAACATGGATCTGGTCGGAGTGGCGGCGCCTAAGCCCGGGCCCGCAGCACCCTGGGGACCCAGCAAGGTGAGTGGCGGTCGGAGCTGACGCACCTGCCTTGGTCACCCGGGCTGGCCCTCCCGGGAGGCGCGGAGAACGTGGCAGGCGCCGAGGCGTTTCCGCAGGCGACTCGGGAAGTTCTGAGCGGGACTCTGGCGACCTCGGAAGGTGGGGACGGGTGGCGGGGCTGCCGGGGTGGGATGGGAGAGGTGGGGAGGGCGGCCGCGGCTGCCAGTGGACTCTCTCGGCGGTCTGGGCTCTCTCGCTAGTTCTGCGCCTTGATTTCTGAACGTCCGTAGCAGATATTTGGGCAGGGCTGGCTTAGAGACTCTGACGTTTGAGGAATATCAAGCACGATCTTGTTTTTCACGGGCCAAGTGAGTCAGCCGAATAACACATAAAAAACCCGACGGAAAGGTCATTTTGGCAGCTGTTTCCTTAACTTGACAAATGCGATTATCCGACTGAGACCGTTTCTTGTTTTTTTAAGGAGTAAAAGGTAAGTCCAGGCTCACCTCCCTCCCCCAGGCTAATACTCGGGTGTACACTATATACTGTAAAAAACGGTTATGAATTCTCATCTGCTTGGGCTTTAACGTTTAAGCATTTTCCTGTAATGACCAACTGTTACGTTTATTTCACGTTTGGTTTCTGGTTTTCAGACTGCTCCTTTGCATGATACTTTCATCAGAAGGATGAAAAGACTCCTCTGCCGCTGTATTGAGGGTTTGCTTGAAAGCAAGAGTGCTTCAGTTGGGATGTTGTGTTCCTCAAATTAAGGTTGGAAAGAATCCAACTTTTATAGCTTCCTAATTGTTTTTCACATGCTGTCACGGAATATCGGTTCCGTTTAAAGGGTCCCTCGTTTTATTAAATCTCTAGGTTAGGCCTTAACAGAGAAAAGAGAAATAATTGGCTATTAAAAAGAATTTATGAAAGTTTAATTAAAGTTAATTTTATGAACGTTCTCATACAACTGTAGGGAGAATTTAAGATAATCCTTTGGCAAATGTGGTTACATCTACATGTTATTTTGTGTTATTTCATCTATTAAGCCTTGTTTACAAGGCCAAGATCAGTAGACATAAAAAGACAAAATCAGTAGCTAGATACTAATAAATATATGCTTTACATGTTAAATTCCTTCAGTTAAGCACCCAAAGGCTGATAAAACTGTCAAATGAGACAAACGTTGGTCAGGATACCTAATGTCAGAACAAATTTCACTTACAAAGCTAATTCAGTAATAAAATATTTGTTATCAGTCATATTTTCATTTAAGTATGCATCATCAGAAATATAAAATTTCATTTTCATCATTCAACAAAAAAATAATACTGGGATTTATTGATATTCTACTAGGAAGACAGCATTTTCACAGCCCAGTTAGATGCTACAAGTATCTCTTAATCCTTTCCTCCTCTAACCTCTTGGAAGACCTAAGTGATTATCAAAGGCTTCGTGGATGAGGTGGAGATTTGAGGAAGGTCTTGAAAAATGTAAAGAATGTCAAAGACCAGCGATTCTCAAAACTTTTTGGTCAGGACTAATTTATACTCTAAAAAAATCATTGAGGACCCCAAATTGTTTATATTGGTTACATCTGTTGATACTTGTCATATCGGAAATTAAAACAGATATTGAAAAATTTTTATTAAGTGATTTAAAAGTCATTATGTGTTAATATAAATAACATTTCTATATGTAACCCTCCATTTTCCAAAACAAAAAAAATTAGTGGTATACTATTGTTTTGTATTTTTGCAAATCTCTTTAATGTCTGATTTTTTTTTAAAGAATTTATTTTTTTGAGAAAGACTAGAGAGAGAGAGCGATAGTGAGCATGAGCTGGGGGAGGGACAGAGAGGGAGGGAGAAGCAGGCTCAGGGCTCCATCCCAGGAGCCCAGGATCATGACCTGAGCCAAAGGCAAACGCTTAACCGACTGAGCCACCCAGTCACCTCTAATGTCTGATTTAATAGAAGACCTTTTTTAGTCTGTTGTGGGACGTTTTATTTGAAATATATGAAGAAAATCCATCCTCATAGATGCATAGATTATAGCTGATATAATCAAAGATGGCTAATAAAAGCATAGTAGATGTACTGAGAACAAACTGAACTCATCTCTAAAAATGCACATTTATATCCTAAACTTACTACCTTAGATATTTTTGGGAAATGCGAGAATATTCAAGGACATACTTCACAAGCCATCAGAGTACTGTTACCAGATCTGTTGTAGACTGGAAAACTCCACTGTTCACTCTTGAGAGAATAAGACTGGAAAAGACAGAGAATGTCTTAGTACAAAATAATTTTGATCTCACAGACACCCTGAAAGGGTTTTGGGGACCCCTCCCCCAGGGTCATGGGGTGCCAGTTATAAAATGCCAAACTGCTATTATGGACAAAGAATTTTAGTAGATATTCCAAGAGTGGAGGATTGGCAAACTGTAGGCAGAAGTGAGGAAATGTTGGAGTAGCTCTGTTGGAAAGAGAACTGTAAAAAATGAATTCATGGTACTCAGAACTGTCAGGGTCATCAAAAACAAAGTCTGAGAAACTCACAGCCAAAAGGGTCCTAAAGTGGCATGATGACTAAATGTTATATGGTATGCTGGATAGATACGATCCAGAAGTAGGGAAAGGACGTTACAGAAAAACTAAGGAAACCTGAATAAAGTATGGACTTTAGTTAATAATAATATACAATATTGGTTCATTAATTAATGGCAAATGTACAATACCAACATAGGGGAAACTGAGTATGGGATATTTGGGAACTCTGCTATCTTTGCAATTTTTCTATAATTCTAAAACTACTCTAACATTAAAAGTTAAAAAAAAAAAAAAAAGATTAGTGTTGTAAAGACCCCAAGTGATGTTTTCCAGAGGCCCTTGTCTTGAGAAGTAAAATTACCCACTTAAATATTCTACCCAAATTACATCTTTCAGTTGCATGGACAGAAAAGAGACCTTCCTGTGGGCTATGATTCTCTTGAGTTGCTTCAAGTTGAGGACTGAATTTTTGTTGTTATGTGCCTCCTTCATATTTACTGTTTTTTATTTACTTGATTCTTCCCCACAGTTGTCTGCAGGATGAGTAGCTAGGTGTGCATCTCTAGGAGATGTAAGGAAAGAGAGATAATTTCCCTCTAACCTGCAGCCACCCTGGTGTTGAAGAACGTGGTAGTAGTAAAGAACTCCAAGGACCAGAGTTCAGTGGTGGGTTTTCCAGAGGAGAGGAAAACAGGTCAGGTCTCAGAGGTCTTAAGCAAACAGGAACGAAACAATCAGGGAGCTGGTTATGGGCTTAATAGATGTCATTTAAAGCAGAATAACTAACTGGGAAGGATTGTTTGGGGTTTCCCATCAGATCTTGATGCTGTGGGGAGTTTATGTTGATGAAGGGAATAGTGGGAAATGACATTGGATAGTGAAGGCAGAGCAAGATTATAGAGGGCTTTTTTTCTCTATCTCCTTAAATTTATTATTATTTTTAACATTTAATAAAGTTTCTCTATTCACAAAGTGTTTTCGATTTATTGAGGAGATACAAGGTGATGACAGATGATTCCTCTATATACATCCTCGGTGCCCATTCATAGGAGGAGGTCCCAATAAATTTTCTGAACCCCTTGTGCCCATGGCACATTGCCCCCTGTCTGGCAGCTGTCTCTCATACAGCCCAAGAATTTTTATGGAGGGTTTTTGACTGCTGGTTTGAGGAATTTGTATTTAAGAGTGTGGAAGTTGGCAGCCTTTGTTACCTTATTTACCTTTACCCGTGCAAGTTGCCCCAGTGTGAGTCTGCCCAGCTGAGCTGGTTAGCAGAGGTATAAGGAGGGGAAGTACAGCTCTGGAGTACAAGGCTCCAAGGAGCAATATCAGTAGGAGCAGGTGATTCGGATATCTTGGTGCTCTCTGGTGGTCTGTATGTGTTTCCCTTTCTGGTTCAGTCTATCTTGGATTTAGGTCAGTCTCTGCCTCAAAATAATAGTCCCTGCTTGTCAATTTTGCCTCTTCTGAGAAATTGTCAGCTAATACTTTATTTAACATCTTAGTAAAATTAATTGACTGCTGGCAAACAACTAGAAGCACCAGAGTGGCTGGCCAAAGGGGTCAACTTCAAGATGGAGAAAGGGATGTTCGAATAGTAGGGGTGTAGAAAGGCATCAGACCTCTGCAACTTGGGGACAGCCTGGCAGTTCCTTGAAATATTTCCAGTGTTTCTTTTTGGCACATGTTATTCAGTGAATACTTCAGTGCCTCTTTACGTCTGAAGCTTTATGCTGGGCTCTGAGAATGAGAAGACCCTGCCCTTCAAGGGGCTCATGTTGTATTGTGGCTGATAGATTAACTCTAATACAGTCACTGGTCCTGCACTTAAATGTATTTGCACAGTGGTATGGGAGCACAGAGACAAGGATCTGATTTCATCTGATGAAATTGAGAGAGCCTTACGGAGTTGGTGATGCTTACTTAATTGGAGGAAATAGAGGAGGAAGAAAATCCACTGAGAGAAGAGCATGTGTGAAGGCTTGGGGGGGGCTAATTATATTAGCATATAATTATTATTAGAGCAGAGGGTACGTAAGGGCTGAGACTGGAAAGATAAAGTAGGTCAAATTGTGAAAGGCATTCATTGTTGAGGAATTTGGATTTCATAGTGCAGGCGGTACAGAGGTTTGCTTCTCACGTTCCAGGACAAGGTGGTTAGGGAAGCAGTATAGCAAAATGCTGGGGCAGCCCCTTAAGTTCTACTTACTGCCTTGGTTCAAATCTACAGTGTTATCTTGAGTTAAAAAACCTTTCTGTGTTTCAGTTTGTAAGTCTATAAAGTGGGGATGATACGGTAACTACGCAGTGGTTGTAGGTCTCAAATAATTACGCAAATTATGTATATTAGGCAAGTGATTCAAATATAGTGAATATTCTAGTGTTGTCTGTTATTCTATTGTCATTGCAAAGTGTGGTTGACAGATCTGAGTTAGAGAATACAGCCATTTGCCTTTTGGAGCCTGGACTTTGAAACTGATCAGACCAGACATTTCTAGGTGAGGGGGCAGCATTATGTATTCTACCTAGAGGATTCAGAAGGAAGTCAGCAGGAGTCATTGGCCAAGAGATAGCTATATTCTCCAGATTACAGAGAACTTCAGGATTCTAGACCTCAAAAGCCTCACCAGGAGACTACTCAATTGCACTTGAAGATATGAGTGAATGAAAGTCACACCAGACCTTGAGAAAACCTTCCTTATTTTCTCCACATCTGGGTTTATGTGAGGCTGGAATAATTGTGCAGTAGGCTAGTATAGGTATGTGCTGGGTGCATCTCATTAATCTCAGGATGAGACTAGATAAAACTTGATTCTAATTCACTTAGGCATAAATACAGTTATCATTTATCACCTTTAAGAGCTTCATCCTAACAACCTGAACCAAGTAAATTCCTGAGCCTCAGTGCTATGGAACCTGAGCAAGGGTGGTAGGCCAGCTAGAGGACCTAAACTTGACTTAAAAGTTTTTGGCTAAAACAGATATCATCATATGCTATATTCTAAATTCTAAATTAGACACTCAGCAGTAGTTAAGGAATGAGTTTGGACTTTATCCTAAAGGCAGTGGGAAACCTTAAAACAGTCAAGAGCTGTAAGTAAGGAAACCGAACTAATCAAATCTGCGTTTTAGAAAAGGCGTTGTGCTATGGTGTGAAAAATGGAAACAAGCAGGACTGGAATTAGGACTCTCTTAGAGTAGCCTGGTGATGGGAGGGTGATAACCTTGGAGTAGAATCTCAGAAGGGAGATGGAGAAAGCTGGGTCAGTTCAAGAGAGATTTAGACATATTATTCAATATTAGTGGTCTTAATCACTAGAGTATCAAATGTAATCATTTTCTGCTGCTAAGTAAAGCTTGCCCCCTCAAAAATTAGGAATTGTGAAATAAGCTTACGGTTTGTATTTCAAAAGGGCTGAGATAGTGATGTCATTGAGGAAGGCTAACTGGCTGATTGTCCAAGAAGAGTCTCACAGAATATTGCTTTGTTGTAGTGGCATTGTTTCAAGACTGTTTCTCAGTTTCTAAAGTTCAGAAATGTAGTTTTTATTGTTTGTCATTGTCATTTTCGTTTTAACATATCCCAGATGTCTTGAGAGGGGCTGACATACACTTTACACATGTAGAAGATTTACTCCTTGAATTAGAATGAGGCCTAACTTCTTAGTGGGTTTTGAATTGTGCTAGTTGGTGTAGTCTGTCCTAAAAGAGAGTCTTCGGGGGCATTTGGCTGGCTCAGTTGGTAGAGCATGCAACTCTTGGTCTCAGGGTTGTGAGTTCCAGTGCCATCTTGGGTATAGAGATTACTTAAAAATAAAATATTTGAAAAAAAAAAAAAGAGAGGGAGACAGTCTACATGGGAAGCCAGATTAAAAGCAGATTATTTTGTGAGCATGGAATCAGAACAGGGTAGTTGCGTGAACTCATCAGGTAGTGGGGTGATGCTATATATGCATGAGCCTGATGTTCCTCCTCAACTAAAAGGACATACCTACCAAACAGGTTAGAAAGTGCTTCTGACAGATCTAGTTTACATTTATCTTTGATTAGATTTGAGCTGGGAGATATTTTTACTTTTTTAGAGATTTATTTATTTGAGAGAGAAAGAGCACGAGAGCACCCCTGTGAACTGGGGCGGGGGGGGGATGGGCAGAGGGACAGGGAGAGAAATCTCAAGCAGACTCCCTTGCTCAGCGTAGAGCCTGATGTGGGGCTCAGTCCCACGACACTGAGGTCATAATTCGAGCCAAAATCCAGAGTCAGATGCTTAACTGACTGAGCTACCCAGGCGCCCCATTATTTTTACTTTTTAGATGATTTCTCTAAGTAGGTAATTATTTATTTTGGGTTGATTTTTTTAATTCTCAAAAGATAACCCTATTTTCAAGTTTGGAAGGTACTTTAATTTCATGATTATGAATTAACCCCTCTCTTTTCTTTAAATAGTGTCCATGGGCTACCCCTCAAAATACAGTATCTTGTTCCTTGGCTGACGTAATGAGTGAACAGCTGGCTAAAGAATTGCAGTTAGAAGAAGAAGCTGCCGCTTTTCCTGAAGTCACGTAAGTAAAATTCATAAAGAATCTATGTTGTCTAGGAGCTTTTTATTAAAGTTTTAGGATTTCATTAGCGATTGTCCTGGCCAGTGATTAAGAAACACATTTTGAAAAGCAATGCAGTAGAAAGAGTACCATACTGGGAGTTCACTGATATTTGAGTTTTGATCCTGATTCTATGATTAGTTGTCAGTACTATCTTGGGCAAACCACTCTGTTTCTCTGGGTTTTAGTTATTACAGCAGTTGAGCCACATGGTCTCCAAATTAGCAAATGGTGAAGGAGGATACAGTTTTGATGAAATGGCTTAGATTTTATCTTTTCATCCACGTTCTTTCTCCAGAACACAGAACAAATGAGGTTTGAGTCTCGGTTTAGATTTTATTATAGCCCCTTTAGCTTTCTCTTGCAGCTCTCTTAATCCTAGTTGGTGCTCTCACAAGTGCCTGACATTGGTCAGAGGGCAGCTGGACAGGAGGTAAATGATGTGATCAAGTTTTTCCCATTGCTTCTTCAGTACAGTTTGTAACAGTGAAAAGGCACTCTTCTCTCATGATAGGTAGCATCTGTTTATGCAAGCACATTAGTTTATGTTGCCTTATTTTGAATAGTGTCACTGAAGGACCATTTATTACTGGAGAAAACATTGACACTTCCAGCGACCTAATGCTGGCTCAGATGCTACAGATGGAATTTGACAGAGAATATGATGCACAGCTTAGGCGTGAAGAAAAAAAATTCAATGGAGATAGCAAAGGTACTGTGACCTTATTATGACACCTCCACTGGGTGGCAGAAAGTGCTTGTAACATGCTCCTAAGTAAATCTTCACCTATTTTTGCCTTTTAAGTTTCCATTTCCTTTGAAAATTACCGAAAAGTGCATCCTTATGAAGACAGTGATAGCTCTGAGGATGAGGTTGACTGGCAAGACACTTGTGATGATCCCTACATACCAGGTATCAGTACTTTTATTTTCTGGGGGTTGGGGTAGGACAGGGACAGAGGAAGACTTAAGTTTTTCAATGGATCCTTGTATTTTATATTTATCTTTGAATCTCATTTGGTAAGTTACTGTTAGATTCAAATATCTTTTCAGACAATATTGACTGCAACAATTCAGTCTTTGCTACTTTTACATAAACTTGACTTGTCTTAATCGCCTTTAGCAAAACCAGTTCCTACTCCCAAAAAGGGTTTTATTGGAAAAGGAAAAGACATCACCACCAAACATGATGAAGTAGTATGTGGGAGAAAGAATACAGCCAGAATGGAAAATGTAAGTTACAGGAAGTATTATCTCTGAATCAAGAGTTTTATTGGTATAAGTTAAAAACATGGGATTCTAAATACGATATCTCTTCAACTCTACTTCTATAAAAAATTTTTTTAAATTAATCAACTAATTAAAAAATATAGTATCTTAAATTTCTAAAAATATACCTCATAAGGACGGATCTAAAGATGTTGTAGATGATAATATAGCAATATCATGAAACTGAGCCACTAATGAGACTGAACCTCAGAATAAAATTCTACAACAATATTAAGAAAACTGGTTTTATTTGCATGGATTCTAAAATTAAGAAATAGTTCTTATAAAAGTAGCATATTTATTTTTCAGCATATTATTTTCCAATAGCACCCCTACCCAAGAAACAGAGACCAGTGGGGGATAGGAATGGGAGAGAGAAACTCCCTTTTATATTTGTTGAATTTTTTTAAAGATTTTATTTATTTATTTGACAGAGAGAGACACAGCACGAGAGGGAACACAAGCAGGGGGAGTGGGAGAGGGAGAAGCAGGCTCCCTGTGGAGCAGGGAGCCTGATGCGGGGCTCGATCACAGGAGCCTGGGATCATGACCTGAGCCAAAGGCAGACGCCCAACGACTGAGCCACCCAGGCGCCCCTAATTTGTTGAATTGTTTAATCTTGTGCCTCAACTACCCCTGCAAAATCAGAAATAAAATGTAATTTAAAAAAAATTAAAAAAGAAAAATTAGCATTTTTCCTCCTTTATGAATCTTGTGGTTAATAGAAAACATTTAGACTTTATTTTTTTTTTATTTTTTTTTTAAAGATTTTATTTATTTATTTGAGAGAGAGAGAATGAGAGATAGCACGAGAGGGAAGAGGGTCAGAGGGAGAAGCAGACTCCCTGCTGAGCAGGGAGCCTGATGTGGGACTCGATCCCGGGACTCCAGGATCATGACCTGAGCCGAAGGCAGTCGCTTAACCAACTGAGCCACCCAGGCGCCCAACATTTAGACTTTAGAACACAAATACTTAAGTAAACTTATTTATAATTTTTTTAATGCTTTATTTATTTATTTTAGATTTTATTTATTTGTCAGAGAGAGAGAGAGCACAAGCAGGGGGATTAGAAGGCAGAGGGAGAAGCAGGCTCCCCACTGAACAAGGAGCCCGATTCAGGACTCGATCCCAGGACTCTGGGATCATGACCTGAGCTGAAGGCAGTCTCTTAACTGACTGAGCCACCCAGGCGTCCCAATGCTTTATAAGTAATCTCTGCACCCAGTGTGGGGCTCGAACTCATGACCCCTGCAATCAAGAGTCACGTGCTCCACTGACTGAGCCAGCCAGGCGCCCTGTAAACTTATTAAATTCTAGAAATAGTCCAGATCTGACTCTAGAACAACCCTCTCCAATAGAGCTTTGTGTGATAATAGAAATGTTCTATATCCGTATTAACTAATAGTAACCGTATTTGGCAATTGAGCACTTGAAATTTGAGTGATGCAACCAAGGAGTTGAATTTTTAATTTAATTTTAATTTATTTAACTTTAAATACCTACATGTGGCTAGTGGCTACCATATTGGCCAGTCAGCTCTAGAACATAATTGTCATGGTGTGGGCATACCTTGCTATATTAACCCACTCCTTGAAAATCATTAGTTATAAGATTGTATTTCTTTGGTAAGATTTGGGGTAGCCTTAAAAATTCAGTGTGTCCTTTGTCTAATGTAAAAGCACGGTGCAGAGCATATGCTGAAATACCTTAGTTTTTAGATGTGATTCAGTATTGTCTGTGCTTTCCTTAAATAGCCTTGCTCTCCTTTCTGTTGGGTTTTTAGTGAGTTATTTTTTTTTTCTCTCTAATACCGATGGGTTCTGCTTTTATAGCCTAATCATCGACTGAGTAAGAAACCTGTTCCAAGTAAAGACTGATCTTGTTTTTTTGTCATTACCATCCCCATTTTAAAGTACTTAGATGTTAATTTTTTTCTTCTTTTTGGCAGTTTGCACCTGAGTTTCAGGTAGGAGATGGAATTGGAATGGATTTAAAACTATCAAACCATGTTTTCAATGCTTTAAAACAACATGCCTACTCAGAAGAACGTCGAAGTGCCCGCCTCCATGAGAAAAAGGAGCATTCTACTGCAGTTAGTGTTCTTACATTTTTTTCTTTGATAGAAAGTTCATATTAGAAAATGTCATATTTGGGGAAGAAACAAAACAAAACTTCATGTCAAAACTGACATTTTAGTGGTCATAATTAGAATATGAATGTTTTGAGATTTTAAAAAATCGTTTCTTGTTACACTGACATTCATAATTTTCTAATGTCTTACGTTAGTGAAGATAGAATCTAATATCTTGAGAATAAAGTAATTTTTAAAACTTTAGAAAAAAACTAATAGTAACTACACTAACAGAGCTATTTAAACTTTGAAGATAAAATAAGATTTTGACTAAGCAAGAGTCTGATTTTTAAGTTCTTTTAGCTATTCACTTTCATAGGCATTGGAGTTAGTTATGGAAATGAAATGTATTTTGACAGCACTCTTTTTTAAGAGCCTGTTATATGTACATCTAGGTAAATTAAATCATAAAGGTAAAAAGAAGCATATATTTTGAATATACTAGATACTAGAAATGGCTCAAAAACTGTTTTGTTATTATCAGTCATTTCCATTTATAGTGCTTTATCTTTTTCAGGAAAAAGCAGTTGATCCTAAGACACGTTTACTTATGTATAAAATGGTCAACTCTGGAATGCTGGAGACAATCACTGGCTGTATTAGTACAGGAAAGGAATCTGTTGTCTTTCATGCATATGGCGGGAGGTAAATGAGCAAAATGCAGTACCATTGTGTCAATAAAATCTTAACCCCTTCTCCCTATATAAATAGATTTACGCAAAATTAGTGCTATCTGGCAAGCAGAGTAATTTAAGAAGTGTTTAAAAAGTGTCTAGAAAGACTAGACAATATAAGGACATACAAAGAAAAATAATCATCCTAATCCCACCATCTAGAGATAACCAGTAATCAATTTGTGTAGACTCCTTCAGTCTTTTTTCTATGCATATATTATTTTCTACATTATTGTAATACTGTATCATACAGGCTGCTGTAAGTGACAGAGCAAAATTTGCAGTTGGGTTTGTCTCAAAACCCATGGTCTTTACACTATGGGGTCCTTTAGCCCCAGGTTGAGGGGGATATGCTTAGATCAGTTACTGATTCTTGCCCTTATAACTCTTGATCCTTTAAGAAATACCAACTAAATAGTGCTTGCATCATTTAAGGAAACATCTTGTAAAGATCTTAGGCTATTTAGATCTTACCTGCTTCACTTTTGTTACAAGGGCTTAGATGAGTAAAGAATGGCATGAGGAAGGGAGACATTTTATTTTTATTTTTATTTTTTTTAAGATTTTATTTATTTGACAGAGACACAGTGAGAGAGGGAACACAAGCAGAGGGAGTGGGAGAGGGAGAAGCAGGCTTCCCATGGAAAAGGGAGCCCGATCCCAGGACCCTGGGACCATGACCTGAGCCGAAGGCAGATGCTTAACAACTGAGCCACCCAAGCGCCCCAAGGGAGACATTTTTTTAAAGTGGAGCCTGTTTAGAGAACGTGCTTAAGCCAGGAATGTGAAATCATCTGGTCACTTACTACTGAGGTCAACCAGCAAGGCTTACTACCTCAGAGATTCCTTTGCCTCAATGATGTTTACAGACAAAAATGTTAAAATAGATTCCAGAATTATTCTAGCTCTTTTTAGGTTCAGAAGGTATTTACTGTGTACTTAGGGGATTCAAACAATTATTGGTTAAGTCCTTGCCTTTGGTTTTCTTTTTCTTTTTTTTATGCCTTTGGTTTTCTTAACTATTGAACTAGTCTCCCTTTCTTTTCTTTCTTTCTTTTTTTTTTTTTTTTTTAAAGATTTTATTTATTTATTTAACAGAGACACAGTGAGAGAGGGAACACAAGCAGGGGGAGTGGGAGAGGGAGAAGCAGGCCTCCTGTGGAGCAGGGATCCCAATGCGGGGCTCAATCCCAGGACCCTGGGATCATGCCGAAGGCAGACACTTAACTACTGAGCCACCCAGGCGTCCCACTAGTCTCCCTTTCTGTATGAGACATACATGTGTAATCATATATCGAATTATACTGTTAAGTTTCAAAATGAAAAGGATAAAAATGAATGTTAGGATAAAATAGCTCAACATTTTTTAAGCTATGTGATCTGGAGCAATTTACTAAACATTTTTTAAAAACTGACCCTTATTACCTCATAGGATTTTGTGGTGATAAATGAGATCATATTTGATAATGACTGGTATAAGGAAATCTTAATAAATATTTATTTTTTCCTTACTTTAAGCTTTGTTGCCCTCTTCCTAAATTTCCTTTAAGGGTTCCCTAAGACCAGGCAGATATAACTTAGTGGCACAAATTAAAATGAGAGATTACTCATGGTAGAAATTAAAACTCTATAGAAAGGATTAAAATGGAAAGTAGCCATCATCTTATCAACTCTCATCTCACAGATCTTTTCTTCAAAGATAACCACTGTTAACAGTTTTTAGTTTAGTCTCCCAGAAATTTTTATGCACATACCCCTAAATTTGTTTATACAAAAGAGATTATACTCTCTGTTCGGGATCTTAGTTTTTCAGTTAATAGATCTTTCCAAGCTTATAACATCCCATTTTTAGAGTAGCACATTCCATTATGTTAATGGGCTTATGGCATAGCCAGGAGGAGAACATTATAGCAATGACTGTTATAGTTGATAAAAGATAATTACATAATAGAGTACACAGATAGGAATATCCTTGTACATCTATAGGAATATCCTTGTACATCTGCTTTGGTGTGCTTTTGCAAATATATCCTTAAACTGAATTCTAGCTTTGAAATTACTGGGGCACAGACTGTATACACTCTTTTTCCTTTTTGTTGAATAGTGGAAGGCCTCAATGAATGGAGAGTACCAGCTGGCTTTTGTAGCAAGCAGCATATCTTGCTTTTATTTATTAAAAATTTTAAAAAATTCTTACATGTCACATCAAAGGTCAAAAATCTTTAATTTGTGTTTATCTTTTAATTTTAATAGGGCAAATGCAATTTCCTGAGGAGCTAGTCAGATCTACAGTTGGTAGTACACTCTATAAATGTTAGTAGATATTGACAGATTGCCCTGTGAGAAGGTTAACTAATTTATGCAGCAGTATGAATCTGTTTCCCTCATCCTCATTAATGCTTATTAGTATTATCAAACTTAATATTTTTGTCAGTGTAAAAGATGAAAAGTACCATTTTGATATTTGGTGTGTATTTGTGATTAAGGTTGTACATTTTTTCCAAGTGCTTTATTGGCCATTTGTATTCCTTTGTCTTGTCAACTGCTTTGTTTATCCTTTGTTTCCCATTATGCTTAATGATACTTTGATATAATGAATGATCTTTCTTTCTTTCTGGTGGAATTGGTATTCTGTACTTGGGCATTTGTAATTTAGCAAAACTAGAGAGCATTAGGTTTTCTACAAGCTTTCTAAAAGTAAATGCTTTTAAAAGTTTGCTAGTTTTCTATGATATGTAACAAATTACCACAGACTTAGCTTAAAATAACACTCACTTATTATTTCATAGTTTCTGTTGATCGGAAGTTGTAGTGGGCATGGTTTAGCTTGGCTCTCTGCTCAGGGTCATACGGCTGTCATCTGGGTGTCGGCTTGGTTGCATTACTTATGGAGCTTGGGGTCCTCTTCCCTGTCGTTCAGTTCACTGCCACTGTAGGACTGTCTCTACTTTTTTGTTGGCTGTTGGGAGCGCTGCTCTCAACTTCTAGAGGGCCCTGCAGGTGCTTGTCATGCTGCCCTTTCACACAACAGATCACTTCTTCAAAGCTGGCAGGAGAATCTCTCCCTCCAGTCTGCTAAGACTGAGACAATGGAGTATAGTCCTGGGAATGACTGTACCATCACCTTTGCCGTACAGTGTCAGCTAATCGAGAGAGTGTCTGCTCCCCCTGCACTTGAGGCGAGGGAACTGTACAGAGTGTGTACACCAGGGATGGGATCTTAGGGGCCATCTTGGGACTCTGCCCACCATAAAGCTGTCTGGTTTCTCTCACTTTCAGGTTGGCCAAGTAATCAACCATTATTGGAATAGTAACTTGTGCTTTATCCCTGAGCTCATAGAATGTACTTCCTCCCCACCCCAACCCCCTTTCAAGACAGTAATAAATAAGCAAAAAACATCAGATATGTGTTATGGTAGTTAAAATATGGTGATGTCATAGCAACTGGTTCACTACTTTTTATTAGTAGGTCAGGAAAAGTTCTCTGAGAAAGTGACATTTAAACTAAGATTTGAATGACACAGTACAGGGTACTGTGTAAAGATCAAGTGGAAGAACATTCCAGACTAGAGAACAGCTAGTGTTAATGCTTTAAGACAGGCACAAACTTGGTATCCCTGAGAGCCTATAAGAAAGCCAGTACACTGGGAGAACAGTTGTGAAGGGGAGAGAGGAGCTGGAGAAGTAAGCAGAGCTTAGATCAGGTAGGACTCTGTTAGCCAGGGTAAGGAGCCTGCTCTTTAACTGTAGTGGGAACCAAAGCTGTGATTTGATTTTTGTTTTGAAAGATTACTAAGACTGCTGTGTGAAAAATGAATTATAGGAGGGGTAAGAGAAGAAGCAGTAAGGTCAGTTAAAAAGTTATTGTAGTAGTTTAAATAAGAGAGAACAGTGGCTTGGACTAAGGGGGTGTAGTGAAAATGAAGAATAGAAGAGACCATAGAGATGCGCTTTGAAAGTAAGAGTCAACAGTGTGTGCTGTTGGATTGGATGGGTGTAAGAGGATACATTCTTGGCTAGAGCAGCTGGGTGGTGCCATTTACTGAGATGAGAGTGTGAAGAAAGGCAGGTTTAGGGTGCAATTAATAAGAATTTTGTTTTGGGCATGTTAAGTTTGAGATGCCTGCTGGACATCCAAGTGATGTCAAGTAGGGATCAGGTAAATGGGCCTGAAGTTCTGGAGAATTGAAACTGAGGGTAGAAATGTAGGTGTTATCTGTATATAGATGATTTTTTTTTTTAAGATTCTATTTATTTGAGAGAGAGCACGAGTTGGGGGTGGGGGGAGTAGCAGAGGGAGACGGAGAAGCAGGCTCCCCACTTGAGCAGGGAGCCTAATGCAGGGTTTGATCCCAGAATCCTGGGATCATGACCTGAGCCGAAGGCAGACATTTAACCGACTGAGCCACCCAGGTGCCCCGGTATATAGATATTTAAAGCCATGGGACTATGGGACACCTGGGTGGCTCAATTGGTTGAATGTCTGCCTTCAGCTCAGGTCATGATCCCTGAGTCCTGGGATCAAGCCCCACTTTGGGCTCCTTGCTCAACAGGGAGCCTGCTTCTCCCTCTCCCCACCTTCTCGTGCTCTTTCTTGCTCTCTCTCTCAAATAAATTCTTTAAAAGAAGTAAATAAATAAAGCCTTGGAACTAAATGAAATTTCCCAGGTAGAGAAGACAGAAAGAGAATAGGTTGGAATACTCAGGTAACCTGAGATGAACTGGCAGAAAAGGACTTAGCTGGGAAAATATGGTACAGAAGGAAAGGGCTGGGGGTTTGAGTCCTATTCTATCTTGTGGAAATAGAGTTCCCTTCTTTTCCACACTAACATCCCTTCACATATTTAAAGGTAAATACTTGTTCACACTGCCACCACCATGTTTCAGGCCTTTCAGTGACTCACTATTGAGGGAACATTACATTAGCATCCTAAGTAGGCTCCACACCTCTATCCTGATAGTATCGTTGACTTGATCTTCGTGAAGTCTGTCAAACCCTTGATGATTCCTACATCCAGGCTTCTCTTTACACATCTGCCTCCATCCTGACCCTCAGCTCTGATTTCTTTCATTTCCCGTTTCTAGCCAAGTCTCAACTATAGTGTTTCCTATTCCTCAGATGTGTCCTGTAGTTTCCAACTCTACTTTTGTTAATACTGAGCCTATACTTGTTCATAGCCTACCCATGGTTCTGGTTCAGTTGCCACCTATATCATGAAGCCTTGTCCGGCCTTCCTAATCCAAAGGGACCTGTTCTATTCATGTACTTTTATTCTCTCCTGCCCCTCCTTGCATATCCATAGGGCAGGGACCCCTTTACTCACCTTTTTATCTGTTAGAAGTAAAAGAGACATTTTAAAAAGCTCTTCTATTGTGTTGCTTTTATTGAATTTTGCCCATAAACCATCCCAGGTTGATTGTAGCCTGTATGTCTTCATTGTTCCTCAAGTTTGATTTGATAGTCATTAAGTGAAGATTATATTATGGATTGTTGAAAACTGGTTGACAATTTATTTGAAAGTGTTTTATTTAAAAAACCAAATCCTAAAAATTAAATAAATGAATAAAAAATAAAAAACCAAGTCCTAAGGTTTTATTAAGACCCAAAACTTAAAAGCTTAAAAAAACCACCAAAGCTTGACATTCTTAGAGAAGATAGATCTACTTTTGTATCATAGAATTTTGATTTTGAAATTGTTTTACTTATGAGCTGGCAACTTACACTGACTTAATTTTTTTCCTTCCACTTAGCATGGAGGATGAAAAGGAAGATAGTAAAATTATACCTACAGAATGTGCCATCAAGGTATTTAAAACAACCCTTAATGAGTTTAAGAATCGTGACAAATATATTAAAGATGATTTCAGGTTTAAAGATCGCTTCAGTAAACTAAATCCACGTAAGATCATCCGCATGTGGGCAGAAAAAGAAATGCACAATCTCACAAGGTAAAGAAAACCATTGTGCTAGAAGTTACCTAGGGTAATTACTTTTTTTTATTAGGCCTACTAGCCAGGCAAAAAAATCCATGCTTTCTTTTGAATTCATTTGTGGAATTTGTGGAAGGCCTCGAAATTCTAGTGTTCATTGAGGCTTTCTGTAAGAAAATATTTCCTGGCTATAACCTGAATTCATACTTTTGGGATGAGTAAGTCATTTTCTTTTTTCTTTCCTCAGTAAAGTTTGAGGGAAGCAAAGTCATTTTCTGCCTAAGACATTTTGTATATGTCTACATGCTGTCAATGTTCAGCTTTCAGTTAGGCTTATTATAAATAATGGGTTTTTTTTGTTATTACGTCTAATGTTAATTTGTTGGAGGCAGTCTGACCAAATTGTAATTTGCTTTATTAGACTTGGTTCTCAATTCTCTAAGCAGAATTTATCAAGGAATTTATCAACCAAGTAATATAGTAATAATCTTTCTCAATAAAACTTCCATATCTTAATCTATTAAATGCTTAATCTTTATTTGTTCTGAAGATATTTGCTTTCAAATGTAATTATCCATATTTATTAGTTGCAAAATTCTTCTAAATAGTAAGACTTGTAAATAGAATAATTTTCTAAAAGGTCTTGCTGCTCTTCAATCTCTTTTTTATACTTTTGAGATCTCATCCCTGCCATTCTTAAAATTCTCCAACTGTTTCTGTAGTCTTTAGTGTAAAGTTCAAAGGCCTTCTCTGATGTGGAGCCCACCTGTCTCTGTAACTTCAACCCACATTGCCCTTCTTCCGACTCAAGATCCAGCTATGTTGATTGACACACATTCCCCAAATGGACACTGTTGAATGCCTCTGCATTTCCACAAGCTGCTTCCAGCCCTAGACCAGCATTTCCCCCACACTGTCTTAATTTGACTAATTCCTGTTCACCCACTTCTTATACTAAGGCTTCCTTGATGCTGCGTGCTCCCGTAGCTCCTACCCACACCGTGTGCCACACGACACCATGCTTGTCTCCTCATCTATCTGTGCCTGCCAGCAGCCTATGGCTCTGTAAGGGCAGAGGCTAGGTTTTACCGTCTCTGCCTCCCCCAACCCCTGGGCAGAACATAGTGCCAGCTCATTGCAGGCCCTTGTTAGATATTTGTTGAATAAGTGAAATATTCTCTCCTTCTGATTTTTACATTCTTAATTATTTCTTTCTGTATAGAATGCAGAGAGCTGGAATTCCTTGTCCAACAGTTGTACTACTCAAGAAACACGTTTTAGTTATGTCTTTTATTGGCCATGATCAAGTTCCAGCCCCTAAATTAAAAGAAGTAAAGCTCAGTAGTGAAGAAATGAAAGAAGCCTACTACCAAACTCTTCATGTAAGTTGTGCTTTTTATAAAGCGTTCACATACCAACTTTTAAAATATTTTGTCTAAACCTTAAAAAATTTCCTAAAATAATACTATTTTAAGTTCATGTAACAAGGACAAACTGAAGTTTGTGACGGAATATTAACATTGAAGAATTGTCTTTAAATCAATATGCTGCTGTCTTGAGTCACTGAAGAAAAATCATAGAGCTAAGGAGCTCATGAAGCCTCCTTGGTTAGCATTAGTGACATGGAAGCATAAAGCTCTTATTCACAAAACAATCTATTAAATAAAAGTTGACATTTCTACATTTGGCAGACAGATGTCATGCCGCATTAATTTGTATGCCTTCTTGAATGTCCTAGCTCTTAACAGCTAAGAAAATGCCTGTCGTTGGGAAGTTGGCGGGGAGCAGATGTAGTCTCGTTATAAGAGTGATGGGAGGGAGTGGTCTCTCATATGTGCACAGGTCTTAGAGCACGTCAGGAATCTTGAAGCCGTTTATGCTTTGGAACAGCAACTGAATTCCATCTGAGATCCTTCCAGCTTAAGAAAATGTTACTAAAACTGTCATTCTTCTCCAGTTTTGTTTTTGTTTTGTTTTTTAAGTAAACTGTACCCCCAACATGGGGCTTGAACTCATGAACCCAAGATCAAGGGTCACATGTTCTACCAAGTGAGCCGGCCAGGCGCCCTGCCTCTATAGTTGTTTTGATTGAATAGCAGAGAAGCCTCTGTGCTTTTTACGTGGTCTCTGCATAAAGCGTTCACGTCCTGCAGCAGCTTATGTGAATATGAAAGTGTTATCCAAATAATTTTTTAAGACAGAGCTAGGGAGATAATCCAACTTTCTCTGCTTCCAAAAAACAGAGGAAAATCAAGTTCATTTTTCTGGCTTCATTGGGCCGTGGGGTAACTGGGAAAGAGATGAAGTAGTGATAGGCTTTTCCTACTTGATTCTATTAAGGCTGAGAAATAAAACATTAATGCTGATTTCTGCCATAAGAAATCAATAATGAATATATAATGCCACTTAATTTGTAAGACTATCTCTTCCCCACTGTGTCTGGCAGGAAGTACTTTTTACTTTATATAAAAAGGTGAAAAAAATCTTTCACCCACTTTTCTTGAAGGGAAGTGGCTTTTATTTTTTATTTTTATTTATTTTTATTTATTTGACAGAGACAGTGAGAGCAGGAACACAAGCGGGGAGTGGGAGAGGGAGAAGCAGGCTTCCCGCTGAGCAGGGAGCCCGATGCAGGGCTTGATCCCAGGACCCTGGGATCATGACCTGAGCCAAAGGCAGACGCTTAACGACTGAGCCACCCAGGCGCCCAAAGGGAAGTGGCTCTTAGATCTTCTGGCTAGTGACCATAATATGGCTGCTTTCTTTCTCTGTGGGGAACCAGGTCTGCCATTTGGTCTCCTGACCTCATTGCTGTCACACAGACAAAGAAATAAGAGTGTCATACTCATTCCCTCCATTGTCTCAGTGTTCCCCTGCCCTACCTAAAAACAAAAAAACAAAGCTCAGTGTTAGACTGTACAAAATAAAGAGGAAATAAGTTCTTTAACCTAGTTTTGCTTTTTCTGGAAAGTAATTGGTTGGCATAGACATTTTAGTTGCATAGGTAAATTAGAATTGTTGCTCACGTCCTAAATGTCTGCCTTGCCTCCCACAGTTGATGCAGCAGTTATATAATGAATGTACACTTGTCCATGCTGACCTCAGTGAGTATAACATGCTGTGGCATGCCGGGAAGGTGAGGAGCACGTTTTTTGTTAATGTTCACACAAAATGACTTGATGTGAATTACTGATTGTATACTGAACGTATGCTCTGCCTTTAAATAGGTCTGGTTGATTGACGTCAGTCAGTCTGTAGAACCAACCCATCCTCATGGCCTGGAGTTCTTGTTCCGTGACTGCAGGAATGTCTCACAGGTGGGCATGTAAGCTAATACATCTTTTTTATAGGATATAACAGATTCAAATATTTTTCTCATCCCTAAGAAAAATAAGATGATCATATTCTTAGAAACTGAAGGAAGGGTTAGGTTATCAACTGCTTTTGAGATAAAGATAACAGAGATCAATTTGTCATATTTAATTTTCAACAATATGATTGCATGACTCACATTCGGGCTGTTGAATTTAATTTGCAAGGGAGTGAGTTTTTATTTCGACTGCAGATATTTAAGCAGTCAGGTAGACATTTAACATGCACGGTGCTTCAAGTGAAGCTGGTATTAGCAAGCCTACGTGCTTACTGCCATTGTTCTTACCATTAAAAGGAGAATAGTCTTCCTGGCGGTACGGTGTCTGATCACTGATTTCTGTGAGGTAGAGGAAACACATTAGGGACGGTAAAACTCAATAATCACAGAGTTGGGGCACATTTATTTGCTATTTCTAAAGGAAATTAATTGTTAGCAATAGATTCAGGTAAGAATGGTCTTTCTAAATGATCGAATAACTTCGTATTGGAAATAATTTCTGAACCTACTTAAAGATTGTAATTCACGGGATTTAGTGAATATTTTGAGTCAACACATTCAAAGCAGTGCCACCCAATTTTATATATACCACTCATTTATAGCTATAGAAGGTGCATTGTGACAAATCCAGAAGGCAGCACGGATGTGTTCAAGAGGACAAATAGCAAGTAGAAACTGAGTAGCATAGTTAAATTCGAAATGAGAAAACCTGTGGTTTAAAAAATTATGGAAGGAATTCACTGGTATGAATTCACTGGTATCTTATGAGATATGGTGTATCTTACAAGATACAGTATATCTTATATACTATTATACGTATACACATATATATTATATATTATAAGATATAGTGTATCTTATATACTCTTCTCTGTTTTTTGTTTTCAAGAGAACCTTGCTATAATATCTTCTACTGACTTATATTTCTTTACTAGTTTTTCCAGAAAGGAGGAGTAAAAGAAGCCCTTGGTGAACGAGAACTCTTTAATGCTGTTTCAGGCTTAAACATTTCAGCAGATAATGAGGCTGATTTCTTAGCGGAGGTAATTCTGTGTGCCTGTTTTTCACCCTGCTAATAGAGAGCTGGATGGAGTAGATAGCTGAAACCCAGAGCTCATTTTCTTCTTCATCTTCTTTTAAGGTTTTGTTATTTATTTATTTATTTTTATTTATTTTTAGAGAAAAGTGCAAGGGGTGGGGTGAGGCAGAGGGAGAGAGAGAATCTCTAGCAGACTCCACATCCAGTGCAGAGCCTGACGTGGGGCTCGATCCCACGACTCTGAGATCATGACCGCAACCAAAACCCAGAGTTGGATGCTTGACCAACTGAGCCACCCAGGCGCCCCTCATTTTATCCTTTTATCCCCTCAAAAGCAAAAGTAGAGATTTTTCTTTCCTTGAGATGTTTTTGGTCCTTTCCAGAGAAAACCTAGGATAGACTTACAGCAGAACACTTCTTCAAGGAATTCACAGTTCGGTTAAGATGGACAAATAACACCACTACCAGTATACTCCTGTTGCCTCTATTTATGAATGAGGGAGTGGGCTGGTGAACACTCTGGGTGATACAGAAAGCCGTCACACATGGTCCCTGCCTTTAACTGAATAGGGAAAGTTGGCCGTGGTCATCCTTAGAAATGCCTAGTCATTATAATATGGATCTACAGAACCATTAAAAAAAAAAAAAAATCTTCCAACAGAAAAGTTCTCTTAAAATTGAACAAAAACCAAAAAGGGAAATAGCAGCTAATTATTCCAACAGTATACCAAAGCAGAGAATGTATAGAGTCTGTTCCAGAACTCCTCAGTATGATTTGAATTTGGCCAGGCTGTGCTGGAACCTAAAGGCAGAGAAGTCACAGGAAGATGGTAAATCTGACTTCTAGCACAGTACAGTTGCTCAGTAAGTAGGTGTTGCTACTGTTGTTGAAACAATATTAGAATCTCCTTTTTCTTGTTTCCTGAAAGCTTTATGGAGTACATAGTAAGACATGCGATCCTAGTTCCTAGATTGATAAAGACACTAAATATTGACCTTGATAATACAGTCAAGTAAAAAACATACACGTATATGTCACCCTGTAATGCATGTCTGTGAGACACTGTCATGTGTGTCACACACTGTAATTCTAATTCAAGGCCAGTGTCCTTAGGAATGACCTAGTTTTAAAAGAGTAAAAATGCTGGTTCAATCTAAAGTATGGTTTTTGTGAAGTAAGATTTTGACAAATGAATTCAATGTATTAATTTTGTAGATAGAAGCTTTGGAGAAAATGAACGAAGATCATGTTCAGAAGAATGGAAGGAAAGCTGCTTCATTTTTGAAAGATGATGGAGGTCCGCCAGTCCTATATGATGAATAGCACCAACCCCCACTGCTTTCATTGTTAACACAGTGGTGATTGTCAGCTGCCAAGGGCAAATGAAGTTATGGGTGGCCTGAAATACCAAAACATGAAGGAGTGTACAATGGTGCTTCTGTGCTTTTTTCCCCCCCTTGTAATCCATATGCCAGATGTGTGGAATTTGTAGCTCAGCGTTGGGAGAATAAAATGTTACTACCTCTCATCTTACAAACAGGATAATATAATTCTTTAACAGCTATAGGTTATCTAGCTGAAATCAACCTGATTTTACAGGATTCGTGGTATAAAATGTTTTGATGAGAATTTTTAAAACTTAGGTAACATTGCCAAACATGAGAGGAAAGGACAGGTGTGTTTACAAGGAAGGCTTTCATTACAACATACTTGCATTTTTCACCTCCTTGTTTTGTGTTACATCTTTCCTCAGATATTTTATGGGCCTAAAATTAGCCCTTCTTAGGTTTTTGTTTTTTTTTTTTTCCAGATTGTGACCATGATTCTAAAGGAAAATCTCTTCTCTACTTAGTAGGTGACATAAATGGAAATTTGGTTTTAAAATGACTGACAGAAATAGAAGGTTATTGGTACATCATGAATATGAACTGAATTTTTCTTTTCCGTACTCATATCCAAGACAGGGCATCGCAGATCTCTGAAAGAGAAAAATGTGTAAGAATTTCTTAACTATTCAAAGTCTTTAAATTTAACTTTCAGTTTTTCTACATTTAGGTGAAGTGGTAGGATAGACCTCCTGGTGCAGCTGCTTTGCATTTATGATGAAAATGTAAATTATCTGGAAGGGTGGAGTATAATAATTAACCATGTTTGACATATTTTAATGAAGTTGGTGAAACAAAGTTCAGTTTACATGTCATTCATACTATATACTTAATTGATTTTGAGAGAAATAGAGCAAGCTAATTAGAAATATTAAATAATCACATGATGAAAAGTATGTATAAAACAACCTGGGTACCAAATTAACAAAGTAATTTGAACTACTGGCCTCTCTCCATAATTTTTAGTACTGGCTGGATGTCAGTTCTTAAAGCAAGCACTGTAGTGGAAAAGTACATTGGCTTTATTAGGGTTGAAGTTCATTAACGACAATGTAATCATTCCTCTTATTACTGAAGTCAGATTGACTTTAGAGACCCAGACTTTCTGCTACTAATAACCCAAACTTCCTGTCTGGTACTGGAAAGTAACAGTCTAAACATCATTTACACTTGAAAGCTTCTTTAACATTATTTTAAAATGTCAAATATGTTCTTCCTAGAAAAATATTTATTTTTGTTTCTGCTATAATAACTTTTAACTGCATTTCAGAGAAATGTGATTTTGGATAGATCACTCATTACATTTCTGAAATGTTTACTACTCAAACAAGGATTTAGATGACTGGTGATTATTGGCTTTACAGAAATTTCAGAGAACTAATTTTAAAAACCATGAACCATTTAAAAGTTTTGTTTTCTGACATACTCTGTTTGACAAAGAGCAGCAAACCATTGCTGTGTGGCATTTTTGGAGTGTGCTGTGAACATGCTTTTTAAAATATTAAATATGAAGAGAGCGTTTTAGATTTGGTTCTTTGTGTGGTTTCTTATTGTTCTTTACGTTAACTTATGTCCTGGCACCAAGTTACCCCTTCTGTATAAAATTAAGTAGTGCTACCTTAAGCAATTTTTCCCCCATTCAACTTCTCATATTTATATTTCAGTAAATGACCTACTTCACATTACAAATAGGTTTTTCTCTTGTGTATCAGTAAATATTTCACTTAGGGGAAAAAGGAAGTGTGAAGTGTTGGTTTGCTAAGTGAACGACTCATATAGGAATGAGACAAAACCACAATTTGGAAATAAGGATTTATTGTTTCACTTTATTGGAAGTAGATACATGAATATCTCTTAAGTTACAGAAATAAGGATGATTGTAGAGGATTTTTAATTTTATTTTTTTAAAGATTATTTATTTGACAGAGACATAGAGAGGGATCACAAGCAGGGGAAGTGGGAGAGGGAGAAGCAGTCTTCCTGCTGAGCAGGGAGCCCGATGCGGGGCTCTATCCCAGGACCCCTGGGATCATGACCTGAGCTGAAGGCAGACGCTTAACAACTGAGCCACCCAGGCGCCCCTGTAGAGGATTTTTGTATCAACAAAATAAGTCTTCGCATTTCCTTATAAAAAATCAACTTATCTGCTAAAAAAAAAAAAAAGACATGCATGCTCATTTGAATTTAAATATTACAGGAATTCAGAAATGCTAAAGTAAAAGTCCCTTGTATTCCAGAAACCATTGTTTATAGTGTGGGATGCATCCCTGCCAATTTTTTCTCCTTCAGTATATGTTATTTTAAAATATCTGAAGAGAAAGCAGGATGCAGTGACGCAGCTTATGGTGAAATGTTGGTCATGGTAGACCTCTAAGGAAGATGAAGGACATGCAGTCCTTAAGGTATGTTAGAGGCAGGATATTTTTTGCTGCTCATTTAGGCTACGGGCATCAGAAGAGATTGGTATCTGTACCTTCTGAGATTCTGAGCAGTTTTCCAGCACTTTAGAAATTAGGGGAGAGGAGCACCTGGCTGGCTCAGTTGGTAGAGTATGTGGCCCTTAATCTCCGGGTTGTGAGTTCTTTAACAAATAGATTGCTTAAATAAACTTTAAAAAATTGGGGGTGAAAACTCATCTAATTGTATTTTCACCTCAATACTTAGTATTTTGAGGATAGCTATTCTGTTGGAGCTCTGTATGGATTACATAAAAATTAAAGAATGATTTAAGTTTTCAAAGTTTATTTTATGCTTGGAAACCTCAGTTTACCCATTTGAAAGCCTTTTTTTTAATTTTTAATTTTTTAAAAAAATATTTATTTGCTAGAGAGTGCACAAGCAGGGGAGAGGGGCAGAGGGAGAAGCAGGCTCCCCACTGAGCACGGAGCCCAATGTGGGACTCGATCCCAGGACCCCGGGATCATGACCTGAGCCGAAGGCAGATGCTTAACCAACTGAGCCACCCAGGTATCCCTTGTTTTTATTTTTTGATTTCCTATTTCTCAATGCAGAAATATTAAAAGGGTACATTGGGAACAGCATTACTTTTGCTGTCCTGGGCTTTACAACTTTTCCCCAAACATAGGTAGCCTTTGGGGAGTTAAGATCAAATATAGTAGAAAGATAAGAAAGTAGCAGATGGAGGGGAAGGTAGGGTATTCATCACAGAATAAAGAATGAGCTACTACTTACACCTTTGAACTTTTATCTTTCTAATGCCTTCTGGGACAGAACACATAATCAAATAGTACTTGACAAAATCAAGAACAGTATCTGGGTAAAGCATCAAATGAGTAAAAATCTATGAAAAATCTGGAAAACATCAAAAAGGGTTTGAAAGTTGAATGTGAAGAAGAAACAAGTCCATTGCTCATAGTATGAGTATGTTGTTATTAAGTAACAAAAACAACTACTCATCAATTTCATTTTTTTAATTGTATCATATTTGGAAAATGGTAAAACAAGCATGGGACAGAGGAATTGAAGCCTTCCCTACCCCCCAGTTCATATGTTGCCTCCTTAACCCCTAATGTGACAACTGTATTTAGAAATAGGGCTTTTCAGGAGATTAAGTGAGGAGGTTTAAGGAGGCTTTTAATAACAGTTAAGTCATCAGGGTGGGGCTTTAATCCTATAGGACTGGTCTCCTTAGAAGAAGGGAGAAGCACCAGAGATTTCTCCCTATACAAGAACAGAGGAAAAGCCATGTGAGGACACTGAGAAGGCAGCTGTCTGCACCCCAAGGAGAGAAGCCTCATCAGACACCCCGCTGTGCTGGCACTTTGATCTTGGATTTCCATCCTCCAGAACTGTGAGAAAATTCATTTCTGTTTTTGAAATCATCCAGTCTGTGACAGTATTTTGTTATGATAGTGCAAATAGGCTGATACAAACCTAAGGTAGATACAAAGATTTTTTTGGTGGGCATCCTACTTAATGTAAGAATTTTGCTTGGATGATAAATATTCCCAATTTAGGAAAATTTCAGGTGAGACTGTGGGAACATTGCCCATGATCGAGGAGGAATGATGGAGAATGGGAAGCTACTGGAAATCTGCAGGAGCCACTCTAGGACCCCTTTAAAAGGAAGAAGATAATAGTGAGTTGCACATACAGAATTTATTATTAAAATGTTACTGTCACTTAAGCATGCATGAATTTCTAAAAACCTATAATCAGGCTTATTAAGAATAGGGAAATATAAGAGGTAGGATTTTGGACTCATGTTGTTCCCTTCCACCCCCACCCAATAAACTAGAAGAATGTAGACAGTTGGGGTAACTTTCGTTAGGATTAGCTGTTGAGCAACTGTGGAAAGAGCCAAGATGTCCATCGACAGATGAATGGATAAAGAAGATGTGGTATATATACACAATGGAATATTATGCAGCCATCAAAAAGAATGAGATCTTGCCATTTGCAACGATGTGGATGGAACTGGAGGGTGTTATGCTGAGTGAAATAAGTCAATCAGAAAGACATGTATCATATGACCTCACTGATATGAGGAATTCTTAATCTCAGGAAACAAACTGAGGGTTGCCGGAGTGGTGGGGGGTGGGAGAGAGGGGGTGGCTGGGTGATAGATATTGGGGAGGGTATGTGCTATGGTGAGCGCTGTGAATTGTGCAAGACTGTTGAATCACAGATCTGTACCTCTGAAACAAATAATGCAACATATGTTAAGAAAAAAAAAGATAGCAGGAGGGGAAGAATGAAGGGGAGTAAGTCGGAGGGGGAGACGAACCATGAGAGACGATGGACTCTGAAAAACAAACTGAGGGTTCTAGAGGGGAGGGGGGTGGGGGGATGGGTTAGCCTGGTGATGGGTATTAAAGAGGGCACATTCTGCGTGGAGCATTGGGTGTTATGCACAAACAATGAATCATGGAACCCTACATCAAAAACTAATGATGTAATGTATGGTGATTAACATAACAATAAAAAATTTTTAAAAAAAGGTTAGCTGTTGAGCAACCTAGTAGCCAATCATTTTCAAAGCAGATTCAGGAGACTCAAGACATCCATATCAACCCTACTTGTTTCAGTGCTTTTGACAATGACTTGGTTGATGATATAAAGGATCCAGTTATCAGATTTGTGAAATGACAGGAATCTGCAAGTGAACTACCCAGAGTTTGTTCAACCATTCACCCATTGAAAGACATTTGGGTGGTTGTTTCTAGTATCAGGTTGTTATGAATAAAGCTTCCATGAACATCTGTTTACACGGTTTTGCAGGAAGAAAATAGTGCAATTGCTGGGTTGTATGCTAAGAAACTCAAACTGTTTTCTAGAGTGGTCATATCATTTTACACTCCCACCTTCGATATATGAGTTTCTCCACATTCTCTCCAGCATGTTGTATAATCACTGTTTTTCTTTTAATTTTAGCCATTCTAATAGGTATGTAGTGATACCTAATGAGATCAGTAGTAATATCGACGTGGGTTTTTTTGGAAAATACAATGAAATTATCAACATTTAAAAGATCCTTACAATTTAGTGAACAAGTATTTTCCCAATGACCAATGCATGATGTTACAAAATCATGAGTATTCTGGTTTTAAAATATGTCCACAAATTCTTTGATACCTCTCTTTCAAAAGATGGAAGCTAATTCCCTTCCCCCTTGAGTGTGGACTCTATTCAGTGACTCTAATGAATAGAATGTAGCAGAAGTGGTGTGTGACTTCTGTTTAGTTCATAAAAGACATTGTGGCTCTGCCTTGTTCTCTCTGGGATCCCTCGCTCTGGGGGAAGCTAGCTGCTATGTGTTGAGGACACTCAAGAAGCCTATAGAGAGACTCGTTCATATGGGGAATGAAGGCCTGACAACAGCCATATGAATGAGGTTAGAGGCAGATCCTCTATCTTCAAACCTTCAGAGAATGGCAGCCCTGGCCAACATCAAAACGGCAGCTCATGAGAGACCCCGAATCAGAACTACCCAGGGAAGTCATGCTCACATTCTGATGCACAGAAACTGTTAAAAAAGAAATGTTTGTGATTTTAAGCAATCCAGTTGGGGGGGTAATTTGTATTAGAGCAATAGATAGCAAGAGATCCATTCAAAGCTCGAGAAAGACTAATGGGTTTTAATGTAACAGAGTACAAAAAATTTATTGATAGTTTCAGATGCCACATTGCAACTAACCTTTAAGAAACTACCACTTGGGGGCGCCTGGGTGCATAAGTCGGTTAAGCGTCTGCCTTCAGCTCAGGTCCTGCTGGGATGGAGCCTGCTTCTCCCTCTCCCTCTGTCGGCCGCTCCCCCTGCTTGTGCTCACTCGCTCTCTCTTTCTCTGGCAAATAAATAAATAAAATCATAAAAAAAAAGAAGAAACTACCACTTGTCGAGTACTAGTGTAGTATTAAAGAATAGCTAATAAAAAATATCTAATCTACATTATCTGAAAAGGTGATTCATACGCTCTTTCCTTCTCCAATTACCTACCTATATGAGGCCAGCCTCCCCCATATACTTCAACTAAAACAAGATATCCCAACACAGAGAATACAGAAGCAGAGACGAGAATTCAGCTGTTTTAAGTCAGACATTATAAAGAATTTGCAAAAATATAAAAATGCTATTTTTCTCACTGAGGTTTTAGAAAATAGCTATTTTTCACTTACAAATGTTCTTTATATTAACTTGTAATGGGTTTTGTTATTTGTAAGTGACCAAAATTTTTTCTGTTTTAGTTTTTAATATGGTAAAATACCAATGAAACCCATAAACAGAAGCTCATTGAGGCCTCAATAATTTTTGATGGTGAAAAGGTGTGCTGAGGCCCAAAACTTAGAGAACTACTGCTCTACCGCATACAGGCACGAGAATGTATTTAAAGGAAAGCAATTAGAATTAGACTCGAAATCATGTTGTATGTGGATTAGCCAAAGAATTTGAAGGTGCTTGCTTGGCCTAGAAAAGGTTTAGGACCAAATGGCTGACTTCTAAAAGGAGAGGAGTATTGATCCATTTTAAAAACCAAAAGGAATTTTAAAAGTTCAAAGAAGAAAGTCACATGAAAACCTGCCAACCAGTGAGAGCCACTATAAAAATGTTGGTACCTGTCCTTCCAGACATGTTATAAAGTCTGAAAAAGAATTACACACACACACACACACACACACACACACACACACACACACACACACACACACACACACACACACAAAACCATAAAAGCCTGTGTGTTGTGCTTAGGTTTTAGAAACTGCCAGAAACACTTTCTCAGCCACTGTAGGAGGAAAACACGCCCGTGAAGTTGCTTATCTAAAACAACAGGAGTTACCCTGAGCTTTGGTGGCTCTGGAAAATACAGGTCCATAATCAAACAAGAAAGAAGAAAACAAACCAATTAATGAACTTACTACTGACTCTCTAACAGCCAGGGGCAGTCAGGGCAGACTGGCTGGAGGCCGCACTTCCTTTTTTAGTTTACCTACTCCCGGTAGGGGTGCCCTTAAGGAACCCCTGATGGCCTGGTGGTTACCAGGACTGCTCTCCCACAGCAGTCCTGAGTGTATCTAAACATTTTGCTCAGCTTTTCAGCGTCTCTGATCTTTCCCTTTTCTGCTCAGTGCCTCATCTCCTCAGCCATCACTTTCAAAGCAGCAAATTCATTGTGGAACAAAGTGACAGCAAATGTCAGACTTTGTTCTCTGGGCCTTCCCTGCTCTTGAGGATCGTGGCTTCTCCAGTTCCAGCTGCCTTGGTAGCTCGCCAGCACTTTAATGAAAGGTATAAAAACTGCTTTCACAAAGTAATGAAAACAAAGATCCTTTTTTTTTTTTTTGCTAATTGTTCCAATTTTTAGTGTTTCCAGTTTTTAGACGAACCAAAAGTTGTTGAGGAACCATAAGAAAATCTTTAACAATTTGTTAAGAGTTCATATTCAGACAGCAATACCAATACCATGCATGACTTGATCTTCCCGTGTAAGACCCAGGGGGCCATGTGGCAGGCTCTGCCACCACATCTACACAGCATGACCAGCTGACACACTCATTGTCCTCTGCCTCCTAAGAGCACACATGACTCAGCTGTGGGATGTTCTAGAAGTGGCACACACGTTGCTAAAACAGCCTGACTATGCAGTAGCTCTTTTATCTATGACATGCAGAAAATAGCCAAGGAGGGTTCCCGTCCACCTGGAATCTGCAGAGTTTTCTAAGTTTGCTCTTATACAAATCTTACACACACCGAGACAGCTGCTAGGCCCAGCCATCACCCAATATGTCACATTAATAAAAACAACAAGCATGCAAGCGTTATTTTACCTAAACACTCTAAAACTGAGTGAATTCTAGGGCACAACTTGCTCCCGCTATTTTATTTTAGTATTTAGATTTTATTTATTTGAGAGAGCATGAGTGGGGGAGGGGCAGAGGGAGAGGCAGACGCCCCGTTGAGCAGGCCCCCAGGATCATGACCTGAGCATCATGACCTGAGCCGAAGGCAGACCCTTAACCAACTGAGCCACCCAGATGCCCCCCAGTATTTTATTTTTAAAATGCTATTGGACACCCATAGCAGTTTTAATATAAGAAAATTTTGACTCAAATGTTAGCTCTGAAGAGATCAGATACTATTTTATGCAAAGCTTTTAAGTCACAAAAAGTTATGACATGGTAATAACGTAGAAGTCCTTTCCCATTACCCCTAAATCGTATGCTGTTACTCTAAACTACTGCATTGGGTAGACTATTTCTTCTGCCCCTAGTGTTATGGTGTACCTGTTGTCACATGTTCTTCCTGCCTTCTTCACCTGCCTCTGCATCCTCCAACTGGCCCCCTCCCGTGTTTGACCACACTGGTCTTCAAAGCATGGCGAGGCCGATAAGCCCCTGTAGCTCTTCTTAGCTCTATTACAATATTATATTCCTTAGAGTTTTGTGTATCACGTATGCGGCATTATAATGCACTTTTTGGAGCCAGGGTAATAAGTACTTGACATGTTCATGTTCTCCAAAGAGCTTAAGGAAATGCTGATACAAAGTGGGAGCGTTAGAAATATGTGATGATTAAATAATCCCTATAGGGAAAAAAGAGTTCATATACAGCTTTGACCTTCACAACTAAACAGTGGTCCCCACATGTTTGTGAATAGGTGAAAATCTGCATGCAAATGTTCATTTGAGGAGTTTACTAACAGCAGAGTAACATTCCTAAGGGAGGGGTGGGGGGAATGATAGGACCTGGGAATCCGAATTTTAAGAAACTGCACAACTAACTGAAATGCAATGAGAAAAAGCTCATTGCTAATTGCTAATCCACTATCTATTTACACCCCCCTTACTAAAAACTTGTTTTCTTTTCTTTTTTTCTTTTTCTAAGATTTTATTTATTTGACAGAGACACAGCAAGAGAGGGAACACAAGCAGGAGGAGTGGGAGAGGGAGTAGCAGGCTTCCCGTGGAGCAGGGAGCCCAATGTGGGGCTCGATCCCAGAACCCTGGGATCATGACCTGAGCTGAAGGCAGACACTTAATGACTGATCTACCCAGGCGCCCCTAAAAACTTGTTTTCTATAGGGCATAATGTACCTCACTACAAACTACATTTCCCAGACTTGCAGCTAGAGTGGCCATCAGACAACTTTGACTGATAGGATATAAGTAGAGGTCGGTGGGTGTGATCCTCTGGGAAATTTGTTTTTTAAGATTTTATTAATTTGAGAGAGAGAGAGAGAGTACAAGTGGGGGAGGGGAGGGGCAGAAGGAGAGGGGAAGAGAGAGAGAGAGTCCCAAGCAGACTCCGCAATGAGCACAGAACCTGACTCAGGGCCCAGTTTCACGACCCTGAGATCACCACCCTAGCCAAAATCAAGAGTTGGATGCCCAACTGACTGAGCCACCCAGGCACCCCACCTCTGGGAAAACTCTTTTTTTAGTATATGTGCTGCCGAAGCAAGCACTCTGGGAAAACTCTTAAAAGATGATCAAACTCAGCCAGCACCAGCTCTTTGCCTTCTGCCTTTCCCCTTCTTCCTGCCTGGAGACTGTAGAACTGGTGTTAGAAGTAAGCATCCATCCTGCAGCTATCAGGTGATGAGCATGAGGATGAAAGCCACACACTGAGGATGAATGGGCTACATGAGAAAAAGAAGGAGTGTGGCTCTCTGAAGCATCATGGAACCCTAGTACCAGGCCTGAATGGCTTACTTCCAGATTTCTTATTCCTTAAGAAAAATTCAAGTCCTATTTGGGTAAGCTACTATAAGTTGGGTTTTCTGTTACTTGGGCAAATGCAATTCCAACTGATATAATAGTTATACAATTAAAACAATAAGAAATGAGAGGGCTCCATGTAGGACCTGTGAAAGAACAACATGGAGTCTATCACACCCATCACACAAACCGGATAATGAACAAAAGCCAGGAAGAGCTAAAAGATACAATGAACACACTCTCCTCTGTCAACAACAACAAAAAGAAAAGCAAGCAAAAGCTCCAGAAAAAACATAAAACTATATAACAAAGTCAACTTTTGTTGAAGTAAACAAAAACATGCCATGATTTTTTGAGCAAATGGTGGAGAATTTTGACCTTGATATTTGGGACATTATTTTTTTTTTTAAAGATTTTTTACTTATTCATTAGAGAGAGAGCACAAGCAGGGGGGAGGTCAGAGGGAGAAGGAGACTCCCTGACGTGGGGCTCAATCCCAGGACCCTGGGATCATGACTTGAGCTGAAGGCAGATGTTTAACTGACTGAGCCACCCAGGCGCCCCCCCGGGACATTCTTTTTAAGTGGTCAAGTGTAGGGACCAACAATAACACTTACTTTTCTATACACCCAATAATTCCACATGGTTCTATGGTGAATATCATAATATTTTAAGAAATAACGGTAGTATTTTAATACTATTACTTTTCAACATTTAGATACAATCCATAGACAAGGAACTGAATTTATATTTATGGAATGTAAATGCCCCAAACCTTGACAATATAAGTTTGGACTAGGGAGGGGGAAGCAGAGGAGAGGGGTTGGTATAAGCGCCCTCATCTCCCCATCTTTTTTTTTTTTTTAAGATTTTATTTATCTGACAGAGACACAGCGAGAGAGAGGGAACACAAGCAGGGGGAATGGGAGAGGGAGAAGCAGGTTCCTTGCTGAGCAGGGAGCCACATGTGGGGCTCGATCCCAGGACCCCAGGATCATGACCTGAGCCGATCCCTGGGATCATGACCTGAGCCAAAGGCAGACGCTTAACTACTGAGCCACCCAGGTGCCCCTTCCTATCATATATAGTGTAGAGTCCCTGGAAACTTCCTAACATTGCTGGATCAAAAATGGAGGTCTGGGTATATCATATGAAGTTATGTGAGTAAATACTAGAAGAACTAAAAATAAAAGCAACAAAAATTGAGAAGTATTGGGCAAGGGAGGTGAGAGGCAGATCAGTGTGCTAAATTCCCTATCTTTTCATAGCAGAGTAACATGTACTACCTGAAGCTCATAAAGAGGTAAGTATATGAGTTATAGTGTTATCGTCACAGCTAAAAATAGAACCCGGTAACACTGGCTTCCTCTGGGTTATGGCCTTGAGGATTTTGGGGGAGGAGAGAGAAGAGAGCTTTTTTGCACTTGGTATCTTCCTGTACTATTGAAATTATATTGATTTCCATGTGTGCATTCTTTTCATAATTACAATATAGCATGTTTTTATTTTTAAAACCTTTTGATTCTGGGGCACCTGGGTGACTCAGTCATTGGGCGTCTGCCTTCGGCTCAGGTCATGGTCCCAGGGTCCTGGGATCGAGCCCCACATTGGGCTCCCCGCTCCACGGGAAGCCTGCTTCTCCCTCTCCCACTCCCCCTGCTTGTGTTCCCTCTCTCACTGTGTCTCTCTCTGTCAAATAAATAAATAAAATCTTAAAAAAAAATAAAACCTTTTGATGCTGACAACCAACTGGTTTGTGGAGCCATTGAATCTTGGGAAATGTCTGAGTTCAAACACCCCTGTGAACTTTTACTCCAATGTAGTCATGGGAAGGGATGGGCAAGGTGCCTACTGGTACTTCCACGGGTTTCAATGTAAAAACAGGCTTTTAGAAAAATTTTGCTCAAATTATCTTCCAAAACAACGAAATTCAGTTAAAAGAACAATGTTTTGAGATTGTTTAATGAATCATTTAACCAACTGAGCCACCCAGGCACCCATAATGAATCATTTAAAAAATGAAACTTTTTATTCCCAATAAAAGTGAATTTTGAATATAAAACATTTGCATTATTCTGGTTTGCATATAAACTTTTGTCTCTGAAAATCAAATCTAGAGCTGACAAAAAGTGTGGCAGCAATAAAAAGACACTAAAACAGAGATATACCTTTGCAACCTTTTGTCAATTTAAAGGAGCAGAAATAGGAAATATGAACAAAAATAACTGAAATGAGGAAGGAAACATCTGCCTAAGTAACAAAGGAAACCCACAAAAAGAACCTTCTGATAAATGAAGGAATTATCAGACTGTATGGGGATACAATGGAAAGAACATTCTCACCTAATTCTAATTCTGGTCTGTCATTTATGGTGATTCCCAAGCTGGTATCAGGCACTTATGAATTTGAGTCCTGGTAATATGTGCAAACTCAAAATTCTAGAAATGACTGTTGATCTATTTTTATGGGCTAGTTTCAGAGTCTTAATGTTTACCAAGGAGAAGATAATTTTTTAAATCTGGGAAGAATAGGGAATTCTATATGGGCATGGGGCAACCAATCAATGTCTTTAATGCTCAACTATACAGAAACAAATACATTTGTGACTGAAAGAAATGGACCATGGAGAGGCAAAGATTTGGTTTGCCAAGGTAGTTCCAGATCCTCTGGATTCTGCGTGGCCTGCAGTGGCTTACCAGATGCTCTGCATTTCCTGGGCCACAGCCACTGTCAAGACCACTGTGTTCGGGGACCTCTCACCCATCACCTGCAGTTCTCAGTGCTGCTAGCAGACCCAAGGCGAGGTGCACAAAAATTAAGCCTGGCTCTGTTGGGAACAAAACTCTGCCATAGTTGACTGAACCTAACTCTCTGGGAAGAGGGATAAGATGCCCAGCATCGAAGGAAGGCAAGTCTTTTCTGAGCACCTCGTCCCCTCCCACCCCCCGCCACCAACTGCACTACTTCCTCCCTGCTCTTGGCCAACATTCCTGTGGGGCTCTTGTTCCAAATATGCTCTTCTGTAGGGAAGGTTGGAGTAGTGAACCCTGGGGGTTCCTCAATCTCCAGACTTTCCTTATCGATGGTCTATTGGCCTTTTGGCATGGGGGATGGTAAGAGGGTGAGAAGTGTCCAGGATGACTCCAGCTTCTTGATTTGTGCACTTGCATGGGCGGAGGTGCCACTGACAGGGATATGGGACTCTGAGAGAGGACCCTGGTGGCGAAGGTCAGGAGGGTTGTTTTAGAGATGCTGGTTTCCAAGTGCTCTGAGGCACCCTAGTGGAGGTGAGAAGTAGGCAACTGGATGTAAGGGCTGAGGGACAGACTGCAGCAGTAAGGACACACAGCCCTTCCCTCATGGATCTCGTGTACAACAGGAACAGATTTACTCAAGTAATGACCAACATAAGTATCAACAAAGTCTCATGAGAATGAGGGAGTGATTAAAAGGTACGGAGTCCGTCTGGGAAATCCATAAAATGACTGAAAAATTGTCATGAACATAGTGACATGGAGCTCCCTGGGGACCTTCATGAGAGCTCTTCTGTTTCCAGTGATGGGGCCGAAGCCAGATGAGTAGGGTAAGGTTGGGGAAGTGGGGGCAGAGCATCACAATTCTTCGGAGAAGTGTGCTGTGAAGGAGAAAAAGGGAGTTATAGCTGGAGACACATAAGGGTTTCAGGAAAGTTTTTTTGTGTTTGTCTTCAGCTCAGTTGTGTTTTTAAGAAGAGAGCAGCAAAGTGAAAGACTGTTTCTAGGAGCCAGGATGTGAGGAGAGGTGTGATAATCAACACCTTAAGTTTTCCGAGAAAGTGCAAAATGGGATCTGAAAACTTTCTTGGGCAGGACAGGCATTTTTCTGGCTCCATGGAGGCTAGGAAGGGCGGAGGGGCAGCAATGGTGGGCTGGACCATGCGCTACCATCTGAGGACTTCACTTTTCTCCATAAGCAGAGGCCAGGTAGGTGTCTGGGAAGGGCTGCAGGCAGGCTGAGGAGAGCGGAGAAGGCTTGGCAGTGTCTTCGCAGGGAATGGAGGAGAGCCAGGCGGGGCCGAGGGCCGCTTGCGCTCCTACCAGTGCCGCTGCAGGCTGTGTGGCTCCTCCTGCAGGGGCAGCTGCAGAGAACGCAGGTGGGGTGCATCTGGGCTCAGAATCTGTCAGGCGAGTGCGACAAGGACCGAGGAGCAAGGATGTTGAGGGTAAGGGCAAAACCAGTACTGGCGTGGAGGAACACGGAATTGCAGCTGGATGAGGAGGGAGGGGAAGAAGGGGGCAATAGACTGGGCAGAAAAGGTAGGACAAAGGAGGGTCCTGGAGGTGGTGAAGAATGGTCGCAGGGGAGCAGTTGGGGGGACAGCACGGGTGGGATGGGTCTTCCGCAGGTATGCAGATAGGTGACGGCAGGACGTGGGTGGAAGGATTCTGTGATCCTGGTTAGTAGATGACAGAGATAAGGACAGGTATGGTCAATGGTAGGAGCCTTACAGGAATAGGTTTTTTCCTTCGTTTTCATCTTCCTTCCTCCCTCCCTCCTTCCCCATTCTTTCTTTCTTTTTACCAGGGAAAGGAGAGGAAGGAAGGCCCTCATTTTCCTACCCATAAATCTCCCAGCCTCCTTCTATCCTGTGCTTACAGAAACCACCAACCGCTCCATATGCACTCTGGGTCCTGCCCCATCTCACCTCACTTGGCTATCTCGTCTTCTCTGTATATTCCATCGTTATCTCTCTGCTGAACCATTCTCACTCACACAAAGATGCCACAGTCCGCTGTTCATAAATATAATCCTCCAACTCTGTCTCAGAGGTCCCTGGCCTCTACAGATTCCTGGGCTCCACAAGAGACTTGGAATGTTCTTATGTCAGTACAGTATGCACGGCCTTGCTGCTGCTATCACTTGAAAAACCTAACTCATTCCTAACTTCCTCCCACCCTGGGCCACCTCCATGTCCATTCCTCTGCTCCTCTCAGGGACAAGCTTCTCCAGATCGGTTACTAGGATCTGCTGCCTATCACCTCTTCCTCACTTCCCATTCTCACTTCCAACCCGCTGCCTGCCCTGTGGCTCTGCCTCCCAGTCCCTGCAGTGACGGTCCTCCCATGCAAGTATCAGTGTCTTCCTTGGGGTAAAAGTGGGGGACACTTTTCAGCACTTTCTCTGACTTCTCAACAGCCTTTGTCAAAGTGGACTTACCCCATCTCCTGAAGCAGTTCTTCACTCAGCCCCAGAGGCCTCCCCCACCCGTAGGTTCCTGTGTACTTCTCTGGCTGGCTCTGCTTGTTGTCCCTTACTGATTCCTCTTCCCAGCCTCTGCAGGTTGGTTTTTTCATTTTTTTTTCACTATGTGAGGCAATGCCATCCAATTCCACGGCTTCAAATACCATCAGTATTCCAATACCGATCACTATCTCCAGCCTTGTCACTCTTGGTGAGCTTCAGCCCCACATACCCATCTATGTAGATGTCATTTCTCCTCGGATTCACATGTCCAAAGCGCCTTGGACAGAGAAGATGCCAAAGCGTCTTGATCTTCACCACTTCCCTGCCAAACTTCTCAAGCCTCTTTATCTTAGAGAACGGTGCTCAAATCCATCCGGTTGTTGGAGAATGGCCACCTCGGGGTCATCCGTGATCCCTTCCATCTCCGTTGAGTGAGGAGTTTCCCCCACCCTCCCTCAAATGTCAAAGCCATTCAAAACAGCCTTTCTGACTGCAATCTAAACTGGGTTTCCCTGTTACATGCTCACAGCATCCAGGCGCTGGCCACAGCTCTCCCCTCCTTTACTTACTAAGTTCCCAGAGACAGGCTCAATAAGCCCGCGGGAGAGACAGCGTAAGCCTTCCCTAGACCAGGGGCAGCCCTGCCCCAGGCGGGCGCGCGCCAGGCGCAGACCTCCCGGGATGGACTGGGAGGGAGCCAGAACCTGCACTCGCCGGGGAAGGCGCAGGCGGGAGTGGCGGTGCCAACACCCGCCCTCGGCTCCGCGCGGCTTCCGGGGCACGCCCTCGCCCCGCGAGCCGCGCTGGGACTCCGCCCTCTAAGAAAGGGGCGGAGCCTCTCGCGCCAACCAGGGTGCGGTCGCGGTAGCTAGGCCCCACCGCAGCCGGTCCGCGGTCGCCGGTTTAAGCAGGGAGGCCGGCGGGTCACGTGCCGGACGGGGTGGGGGCGTGGCACTAGGAAGCGGCCTCCGCGCCCGCTGGGATCGCCGTCGCCACCGCCCGGCCCGACTCGCCGCGTTCCTGTGCCGGGCGCCGCTCGCCCCGCTCCACGCTGGCGGCCGCCCCCGGACTCCCCGCCGCAGTGGCGGCGCCCGCTATGGGTGAGGAGGACTACTACCTGGAGCTGTGCGACCGACCGGTGCACTTCGAGAAGGCGAACCCGGTCAACTGCGTCTTCTTCGATGAGGCCAACAAGCAGGTCCGGGCCGGTCCGCGCCCTCCTCCCCCCGCGCGGCCGGACGCGCCCCGCCCGCCGTCCCCGGCGCCCCAGGGGCGTCCCGCGCTCACCCAGGCCGGGTGCCGGCGGAGGGGGGGCCAGGCCTGGGGCCTCCCCTCCGGTCCCGGCGCCGGAGTGGCGCCAGCTCCGGGCTCTTGGGTGGGCCGAGGTACCGGGAGCCACCTCGGCGGGGGCTTTCTTCTCCAAAGTGATAGCTAGGTGGACCCCGAACCTGCGCCGCCCACCCAGCAGCACCCTTTGGCCGGTGTGGTCAGCTGTTAGCTCGCCAGCCCTTTCCCGGTGCCTTTGTTGTCTTTATTTGTCATTAGTTACCCTTGCAGTCGAGGATTTACGTTGAGATTGCCCTTACTCTCGGGATTTTGGAAAGGGGGGAAAAGCAGTGTGAGGAGTAGCAGGATGTGCTCAAGTGCATCAGGGGCGCCTTTGCCTTACCCGATTAAAATGTGTAGCCGGGGGGACCCCGGCCGGGTCTTGCCCAGTGGGCTACACCCGGAATGGCATAATCTTTTCGGTCTCTAGCTTTTGTCCCTTAAAATTGATGTGAACACCAAGCATCTGCAGATTGATAGATGCCACGTTAGTTCAGCTGAACCAGGAGTGGGATGTAGTAGAAATAATCGCTTGTGGGCTGGTCTGTGTGTCTGAAGTCTTTCAAAGTTCAGACCATTAACGTTGCTTCTTTTCCCTCCCAGGTTTTTGCAGTTCGCTCAGGTGGAGCTACCGGGGTGGTAGTTAAAGGCCCAGATGATAGGAATCCCATCTCATTTCGGTAACTATTGACATTCACAGAATAATTGTCACATGTAAACAAAATGATGTGTTTCTGTTTCTCATTCAGAAGGTGGTTTTAAAAGTTTGTCCTTTGGCTGTAAGAGGCCTGAAGTGTATACTCACTTGCCAATCCCTGTGTGTAGGGAGAGGGAAGCAGACACCTGCTGCGCAGTGTTGTGGCACAGATCAGTACTTAGAGTGAAATGTGTAGAGTGGTTCTCTCTTGATTTGGGAATCAAATGCTCAGATATAGGGAACCCACTTCCTGGCACTTGAAATTAGCAAGTCAGTTTACTGATGTGCCCGTTTCGGGCATCCTGACTGAGGAGGGCCTTCATTTCCTCATCTGGCCCTGGTCTTTTCAGGCTGTGTGGTAGGTGAAGGAGATTCCTGGTTAGTGTTTCCTATATAATAATGCATTTTAAGAAAATCCCAGCTTCCACTAAAGGTGACTGGATGTCCCAGTTTATGCAAGTTGAACCAGTATAATTATGAATAGCACTTCCTTTCACTTTCAGAAGTATCTCAATTTGGTTGATAAATTATCTGGTCTTTAACTCCTGTGATTACAGAAGGGGAAAGTACAATGTGGGCCCTCAGTTCAGTGGTGACTTAAGTTTTTTTTGCAGGTGGCCTGTGCTAATAGGAAACAGTTTTTGACATAGGAAACAAATCACTCATTTGTTGGACAAACACTGATTGTAGCCCCTGTGCGAGGCACCAGGCATGGGAAGGTTATGAATCAGCCTGGCACCCTTTTGCAGAGCTCATAAATTTAGTATGGGAGACAAGTGTGTGGACACATTCTGTTGATTGTGAAAAGTGCTGTAATAGCACTGTCTTCAGAATTTGGGCAAACAAAAGAGATGAGACATTTATCTTGGGGTAGGCCAGGAAACACCACTGCCCAGGATGGGGAAGGCCTCAGAGAGGAGGGAGCCTTTGAGCAAAACTTTAAAGCTTGAATGGGATGATTCTACATGGGGAAGAGAGCAGGCCTTTCAGATGGAGAGAACACGGAGTGTAAAGGCGAGCAAGCATGGTGTTTGGGGGACTTCCAGGTCTGTGTAACTGACATCGGGTGTCCTTGCAGGGAAGGGGAGGTGGTGGTAGTCTGGCCACTGGCAGGAGTCAGCTTGAACCTTATGTATTCTACGATGGAATTAGGGTTTTACCTTCTTATTGAAAATTGGTAAGATGGGGCATGGCATGATCTTATCAGTGCTTGGAAAGATCATGCTGTTCACCACATTGAAGCTGTGTTAGTTGAAGCTTTGTTAGTTGAAGCTGCGTTAGTTGAGAGCATATCAATGTCAGGGATACCACTGAGCAGTGATTGCGATGGTCTGAGCCAGGCATACTAAAGACCAGACCGAAGGCAGAGTAGACTGGTATCACACAGGCACTCAGGAGGTGCCTAGGAAGCTCTTGGGTAAGTTTTGGTGGTCATTTGGGCGTGGAAAATGAGAGTGAGCCCGTGATGATCCAGATTTGGGGGCTTAGTAGGGTTTGAGGAGGAAGATACTGGATTTACCCTCTTTTAAATTTTAAATTTATTGGTAAAAATTTTAGCAATTTTGTGTATTTTTAACAGTTTTATTGTGGTAGAATTAACTGCATATATTTAACATGTACAGTTGATGAGTTTTGACATGTGTTAACTGTCACCACAATCAAAAGTTTGCTGGTGCTGCCCTGTAATCCATCCGTTGACTTCCCTTTGTAACGTCTGTTGGGGGTCCTGTAGGTTGGGAAGTAAACAGGAAAGCTTACACTCCTTCACGCACTCTGCTGTGAGAGCGATGGGGGAGGAAAGAGGGTAGTTTCTGGAGAAGGTTGCTGTGTGGGTATTGCTTATTTATGTCTGATTCTCAAGGGAAAATGCACGTGTTCTTAATTCGTCAGTCACTTAACCACAAAACTGTAAATTTCATCAGCAACTTGTTGCCAGTTGGATTTTGTTGTTTGAAAAGAAGTCCTGATAGTTTTAGAAACAATTTTCAACTAAGATTTGCTGCTTCCTGAGTATATAACTTTTCTCACAAAATGCTAGATGCTAGTATTCGGTTATTAACTTTAACTCATAATATACTTTTTTCCCCCTTAAAGAATGGAAGACAAAGGAGAAGTGAAGTGCATTAAGTTTTCCTTAGAAAATAAGATATTGGCTGTCCAGAGGACCTCAAAGACTGTGGTAAGACGTATCTTTATTTATTTCAAGTTTTATTTATTTAAGCAATCTCTACACACAACGTGGGGCTCGAAGCCATGACCCCCCCATCAAGAGTCACATGCTCTTCCAAATGAATCAGCAAGGTGCCCCAGGACGTATCTTTAAAGATAGCATAAAGAAAAGTACATTAGAAGTATATTTAGAAGAGAATGAATTGCAAAAAAACAGCGTTAAAGGAAGCTTTTATTATTTTAATGCCATGAAAGTTATGGTTCTGTTGTATTTGAGCCTTTGGAATTCTTGGAGAAAGACGTTTCAAGGGATAAATACTTGTGACCTTAGTTTGTCATTTTTGACTTAAAAAAATTTTTTTTTAAAGTATTTGGAGCCTCAGGCATTTTTTGTATTGATTGACAGCTAGCAGCATAGATTATGTGAGGTGCATTCTTGGCAACTTGGTGAATTAGCTTTACCTGGAATAGCTCCATTTACTCACTTCTTGCATCTTTGAATGCTTGACTCCCTAGGAACAGACGTTCAAAGTTGGAGCACTGTTTGGCCATTTTGCCGTTATAAGTATTCACCGTCGTCATTGGTAAAGTAGAGTGAAAGCTGTTGGGAAGAGGCAGAATCTGATTTCCTTCTGTCAGTATTCGTTACTAAAAGTTTTGGAAAGCCTCTTACAAGATGCAGCAACACATTTCTCTGAAATCAGTTGATTTTCAGGGGCACCTGGGTGGCTCAGTTGGTTAAGCAACTGCCTTCGGCTCAGGTCATGATCCTGGAGTCCCGGGATCGAGTCCCGCATCGGGCTCCCTGCTGAGCAGGGAGTCTGCTTCTCCCTCTGACCCTCTTCCCTGTAGTTGCTCTCTGTCTCTCATTCTCTCTCTCTCAAATAAATAAATAAAATCTTTAAAAAAAAAAAATGAAATCAGTTGATTTTCAGTATCAGTTTCTAAACTCTAACCGGATATTTAGATTAACTTTTTTTTTAGTTGAGTTGTAAGGAGATGGATTGTCCACATTGGTCCTTTTAGTTTTCTTGTCTTTTATCAGTTTTTTTCTGATCACTTTTTTTTTTAAAGATCGTATTTGTTTACATGACAGAGCGAGAGAGAGAATGAGAGAGAACAAGCAGGGGGAGCAGCAGAAGGAGAGGGAGAGCAGGTGTCCCCTCCCACCCCAGTCCCCAGCAGGGAACCTGGGATCACAACCGGAGCGGAAGGAAGACACTTAACTGACTGAGCCCCCCAAGCGCCCCTTTTCTGATCACTTTTTAAATTTGTCTTTTGAAAAAAATAAAAATAAATTTGTCTTTTGTCTTGTAGGTTGGCAGTATGCTGCTTGATCTAAATTTTCTCCTCGTGTTTTCTTTCTTTTTTTCCTTTTCAGGATTTTTCTAATTTTATCCCGGATAGTTCTCAGCTGGAATACACTCAAGAGTGCAAGGTATGGGCCCAGGTCCTTTCGCAGCTGCTGGCCATTTCCCTGTGTGGCGGGCGGATTGCCAGCACACACTTGGATCCAGGCTGTGCGTTGCGCTGAGGTCTGCTGCGTGTGGGCTCTGGGACTCTGGACGGTTTTAAAAGTGCTAAAAGCCTGTTTCTTCTACAAGATGGAGTAGGGAGGATTCAGTGGGTGACTGGGTGTGGTGCCCGCCCTTCTCCCTGTGCGGGCTGCGCCTCTGGCTCAGACCCTGGGTTCCTTTCGGAGCCTCCTCTTTGGAGGTTTTGGGAAGAGGGGTTTTTTTCCTCCTCTCCTGATGATGTTTCCTTTTCTTGATTTGTTGTCCCTGTTGTGTGTCCTTCCGCTTTTTTCCCAAAGTGTAGATTCTAATCTGTTTTAATTAGATTTCCTGGGCCTAATGAACGAGGTGGGGGGGGGGGGGGGCTCAGCGAAAAGCCGCAGGGTGGCACCGTGGAAACTAGCAGAAGGTGCTAGTAGCTGGGTGTGGCTTTTAGCAGCTTTGTCATCGTTTTGCTAAATGGAGTTCAGGGTGGGCTCTGCGACGAGGAAAGGCCCCTGGGCCCAGGAACTGAGCCCCTCGCAGACCTCCTGATCCTGTGTGTGCGGCAGAGCCCCTGTCGTAGCCTGTGTGCCCTCGGGCTTGGCGCGCTGCAGGGCACCGGGCGAGGCGGAGGTGTGCGCTCACGGCCCCGAGCCCGGGTTGCTCAGCGCTCACTGAGAACCTTTAGGCCTTTATTCTTTCATAGTGCCTATTATGGCTGCCTAAGAGAAAGCCGGCTGTCCTTTGATTCCTTAAGGTAGAAGTTGGTATTTGCAAGCACCCATCAGTTACCGTTCTCCGAAATTTAGGCTTTTCCCTCTGTTCTTGAGCAGAAGGAATCAAGAGTCAGGGGCTTCAGTGAGGTGTTTCAGGTGGAAATCTGGGAACGTTGTATTTAAAAGAAAGTTTGATTTGTTAATAAGTAGTCAAATCCGGGTAACTTTTAGTAAAGAGTGATAGAGTATTTTAAGCTTTTGAAGAAGGTTATACATTTTTTTATGAAGAAAATTTTTTGTAATTCTTTTCAGACCAAGAACGCCAACATACTAGGATTCTGTTGGACCAGTTCTACTGAAATTGTCTTCATAACAGATCAAGGAATTGAATTTTACCAGGTATTATGTTAATCACTTACGTTCGCGGGAGAAAGGTCTCTGATGGCAATTTGGCAGCCTTTTGAATTCAGTTCTAAATAGATATTTTGAGATTCGAGAGTTTTAGTCTCTTGCTTAGGTTTTTCTTTTTTTCTAATTACAAGAAATAGGTGTTTTTTTAATAAAACAATTAAACATTACCAGGATATATGGAAGGTAAAAGTCCCCCCCGTAATCCCTAGAAGTAACTAGTATGAAAAATTTAGTACATATTTCTTTATTTTCATACATACATACAAACTTTTTTTTTTAAACAAAAACAGGAATGTTGCATATAAACTATTGTGGCTGGCTTTTTTTGCATAGCAGTATGTCTTGGTCATGTGTCCATGTTTTATTCTTTTTAATTTTTAAAATTAATTTTTTTTTAATTTTTAAGATTTTATTTACATGATCTCTACACCCAGCATGGGACTTGAACTCATGATCTTGAGATCAAGAGTCACACGCTCCCCACACTGAGCCAGCCAGGCGCCCCTGTCCGTATTTTATTCTGACTGAACAGTATTGTGTGGGTGTCATACAGTTTAACTTATTCCCTGTTGATGAACCTCTGGCTTGTTGTCATGTTTTTGTGATTATAAACAGTTCTGTAGTGAACATGCTTGCAAACATTTCTTTATGTTCTTGGGATTACAGCATAGGCATGAACATCCAAAAAGCTGAACAGATATCGCTAAATTTCCTTTTCTTTTCTTTTTTATTAAAAAAATCTTTTTTTAGTCTTTACTTTAAGTAGGCCCCACACCCACTGTGGGGCTTGAACTCACGATCCCGAGATCAAGAGTCACTTGCTCCTCTGAGACAGCCAGGTACCCCCACACTTTCATTTTCAATGTAGGAATCTCCATTTTCCACATTTTTGCAGGAACTTCCTATTATCAGTCCATAGACATATGTTCTCGGTATTAACCCTTTATCGGATAGATGGTTTGCAAATATTTCCCATTCCTTTTCACTCTGTTGACTTGACTTTGCACCTGCCTCATCAGCTTGTAATATGTTCCAACTGCCTGACCTTGAGAAATGCATCTGAGAGCTTTCAGTGGAGCTAATCTAGAGGGTGTTAGGATTCTCTCAGGGCTTACTTTTGTTGACCTAATGAAAGCAGGAAGATTTAGAATGTAGGGATGGAGAAAATACACCCGTGTAAGCAAAATGTGAGATGTTCATGCCATGGTGCTTTGCTGTGGGCTCTCATCAAAACCCGTGTAATGGCCACCTGAAAGAAACTGCACACATCTCGTACACAGGGAGTTTTGTATATTTGGTAGTGTAGAGAGGATCACTTGCTTTACTGAAGGGTTCCTTCAGTGGCAATCATATAGCTTTCTGTTCTCTGTAATGGAAAAGTGTACATTCACGTCATCTGGATGGTCCTCAGCTCTTCAAGAAATAAGTTAAAAAGAAAGGACGCTAGCACGTCCTTATTTTATTATACCCAAATTGTCCAGATACCTGCACCTCCTGACCCTGACTTCCATGCCAGTTCTTAAGCACAGTGTTCGATGAGCATTAATGTCTTGGGGCTCTACACCGTGTTCTTTAATGTATCAGAATATTTACAGTATATTTAATACATGCCTTGACTCTAAAATACTAGGTTTGCATGCAGTGTCTCACGCACACGATTGTTAGTAGAAGGGAGCTCCTGCTGGGCTCAGTGCTAACGGGGGTCGAGATGGAGGGCAGGAGGAAGGCCTGTGCTGTAGGCCGGGCGGTGGCGGATTCCATGCGTGGGGCTCCACATGGAATGGTGGATGGTCCCCGAGAGTGTGGAGGCTCGGACCGGGTTTTGCGGTGACCTGGCCTGCCTGGGCTGTAACTGCATTAACTGGTGTCTGAGCCTTGTTTTCTCCTCGGTCAGGTGTCCATGGTGCCCACGTCTCAGGGTCGTGGTGTGAGTAAACGAGCCAGGATTCGCCAAGCACTGAGCACGGGGATCAGTAGCTGTAACAAACAAAAAATTTTCAGTTTTATTTGGTGGATTTTCTCCTGCTTTTTATTGTTTTTTTTTTCTTTTAAAGATTTATTTATTTTAGAGCGTGTGCTTGCGTGGGGGGAGCGGCAGAGGGGGAGGAGAAGCAGACTCCCCACAGAGTGTGGAGCTCTACCACCTGGGGCTAGATCTCAAGATCCTGAGATCACGACTTGAGTGGAAACCAAGAGTTGGATGCTCAACCGACTGAGCCACCCAGGCGCCCATTTTTTATTGTTTTCTTAATTTCCTGTCAGTTGTCTTCCATTTTACTGTTTTAAAATATTGTTTCTTGAACTTTGCTTCAGGTGTTACCAGAGAAACGAAATCTGAAACTCCTGAAGAGCCAGAATATCAATGTGAATTGGTACATGTACTGCCCTGAGGGTGCTGTGATTCTGCTCTCTACCACAGTCCTTGGCAATGTGCTGCAGCCCTTTTATTTTCGGGTAAGAGTGAGCCTCTCTTTAGGAAAAGTCCCTCTCCCGGCCCCTTCCTCTAACCTCCTGAGGTGTCAAGTACTTCAAGGGGGCAAGTTCCTCCAACCAATGAGCTCACCACTTCTGACCACTAGAGGGCACATACTATCCTCCCGTCACCTCCAAGAGCGACTCCTTGTGTGGGGACAGACCCCAGGGAGTAAGGGCCATAGTGGATGGGACTTTGGAAAGGATGGAAACACATAGTGTGTGCACATCCTCAGTGGTTTTACGTAGGGAATGCTGAAGCATCTGAGGGGCTTAATCGGCTTTTCCTAATACTTTTATCACCCAAACAGGCTGGCACTATGTCGAAGCTGCCCAAGTTTGAGATTGAATTACCATCTGTGCCCAAGTCAACTAAGCTGAACCTTTCTGAGAGAGACATCGCGATGGCAACCATGTATGTCCGTCTTTTGAGAGAATTCCTGCTTGAAATTGCTTTTGGTGTTAGAAGTAGTAGAATTGCATCAGAAGCGCTGCAGGGCTGCCCTTTGGCACATGATCAAGACACCCCCTTGCCCTTTCAGTGTCTAGATTTTATGAATACAGGAAACCTGCTGTCGGCCTGGCATTCTTTGCTGATTTTACTAGCTTTGTGACCTTAGGGAAGTTGTTTTTTTACCATTCTCGCCTGATAAAATGAAAACACTGGACTAGTCTATTTTTTAGGTGTCGTAGTTCTAGAATTTTTTTTTTCTGTGAGTAGTTGAAGCTTATCAAGGACTTCTTTTAGCTAAAATATATCCTACTTGCCCTAAAGAACATAAGATTTTTAACTAACATGGAACTGAATTACTTATGTAGAAAGGTATATCTTCATTTGTAAACGCAGATTATCTCAATTTTCATACTTCGTTATGGAAGTTTTAAACACACAGTAATAGAAACATACAAAGAATACCCTGTGTACCCCAACCCTATTCAAAAATGTCAAAATTTTGTTCCTAGATTACTTCTGATTCTTCTTTGGCCTAAAACAGTGGTTTTGAAGTGTAACATTTTTAGCAGTTAGAATGTAGAATGGTTTTTTTTTTTTTTTAAAGGCAGTCTTCTGTGTCGTCCTGGTTTAGAGGATAGGTACAATGAAAACAGTCCTGGCCACTGGCAGCAGGGACCCACCCCCTCCCCTCCGGTCTCAGCCACCGAAGAGCAGTGCGCACACGGGGACTGCTCGTAGCAGTGTTCATGCCTCACGAAGCTTACAAATGAAGATGATTGTATTTCCCTAATATCAGGGAATATACTTATTACATAAAACTTGGAAGATACAGAAAGAGAAAATGAATGTTACTCCACAATAGCTATTAACACATATTTTTTTCTAGTAGCTTTGGACAATGTATTTGTGCTTTCCTTTTAAAGTGTTATGATGGAGCTATGTTTAGTTTTGCATCCCCCTTTTTTTCACGTTGTAATTGGCTTTTTTTTTTAAACTACATTTCGTAAATATTTTTGTTGGCTGTGAAATATTCTGTTAGTGAATGTGTCATAAATAATTCTGATGGCCCCATACAGCATTTAGAATGGAGGAGTTTCAAGTGGCCCGCCGTGACGTCTGTCTCTCTGTTCTCTAGATACGGACAGCTTTACGTGCTCTTCTTGAGGCATCACTCTCGGACCTCCAGTAGTACAGGCGCGGAGGTGGTCCTGTATCATCTGCCACGGTATACTTAATGCTCTCCTCTTTCTCCAATCTTAAAATACGAACTAAAGCTCGTCGATCTATTTTTTGACCTTTGTGTTATTCCACAGAGAAGGTGCCTGTAAAAAGATGCACATATTAAAGTTAAATCGGACGGGGAAGTTTGCCCTCAATGTGGTGGATAACCTGGTGGTCGTTCACCATCAGGATACAGAGGTAAGAGTTGTGTGTGCACGTCTGGTCTGTCGGGGTTGCTGATGAGATGTGAAAATTGACAAAACATTCAGGACAAAGACTAGAAAGTGCTTTTCGTGCTAAAACTTTGGTCTTCTGGATGCAAATAGGTTTGGTATTCTAGATGGTTTAGGAAAAAAAAGAGTGAATCCCTCTCTGTTGATTACAGTGAATTAAAGACTATTCCAGAAAGTAGCACATGAGGATATTTGAGTCTGGCCCAATTATTTGGTTTAATCAGCTAAGCTGGGAATTTACTGCAGAACCACAGTCTTACATGAGCACGTGAGCTTGGTGCTTCCTCTGTGAGGATAGATGATAATGCTGAATGATAATGATTTTGAGGCTCTGCGGCCCAAGAGAAAGACGAGAGTGGTTCCTGTTTTCTGTGCGGTAAGCTGGGTATCTGGTCATAGGCTCTTCTGTCCCACGCCTCCTGCAGGGTGGTGACACCCTTATCTTGACTAGTGAAGGTGTTGTGAGTTAAAGTGAAAAAGATCTGCTGGAATCACTTCGAGCTCTTCAGGGTCTGCCCAACATCAGTGCCAGGAGTGTGCGTGTCTGCGTGAGTGTGGGGAACAGTGTCACAGAGTTGTGGTACCCCACCCCAGCACACTCCTCCCCACTTAGAACCAGCCTGCGGGGGTGCGGTGTGCGCAGACTCTGTAAGCTGACAGGAACGGCAGGATGCGAGAGAATGGAAGGGGCGGGCCTAGCCGAGGCCAGCGTGGCCTGTTTTGGCATCCGAGTTTTCCTTTTCTCCACTTTAGACATCGGTGATATTTGACATCAAGTTAAGGGGAGAGTTTGACGGCACCGTCACCTTCCATCACCCGGTGCTCCCAGCGCGCTCCATTCAGCCCTACCAGATCCCCATGGCAGGTAAGGGGACCCCCGCCTGGCGGTTGGAATGACGAGGGCGTCATGGAATGACAGGGGTTACTGGGTCCAGGTGCTCTGGGGAGGGGGGATTTTTTTTTTTTTTATGAAAGTTCTGATCATATTAGTAAAATTGTGCTGTTGTGAAAAGCATAAGATACATGAATCTTCTTTTGAAGAAAATGGAACGATTTCTCTGAGCTTTAAAGTGGAAAGTTTGGGGGCACCTGGGTGGCTCAGTTGATAAGCGTCTGCCTTTGGCTCAGGACATGGTCCCAGGGTCTTAGGGTCGAGCCCCGCGTCGGGCTCCCTGCTCCGCGGGAAGCCTGCTTCTCCCTCTCCCGCTCCCCCTGCTTGTGTTCCCTCTCTCGCTGTGTCTCTCTGTCAAATAAATTAAAAAAATCTTAAAAATAAAATAAAATGGAAAGTTGGGAGGGGAGCCTGGCTGGCTTAGTTGGTAGAGCATGTGACTCTTCGGAGTCGTGAGTTTGAGCCCCACTTTGGGTGTAGAGCCTACTTAAAAGACAATAAAAATAAATAAAACAGAGAGTCGGGATTACCCACTGAAGCTGAGAGATTTTTTAGTTGTTTAATTATTGAATATGCCCTCCATTTTCTGTTTGCCCAAGCTCTGTAACCCTGAGATTAAACGTGGCTGCTTCTGGCTGTTATTTGAACCTGGGATCACTTTTCCTTGTCTTTCTCACACATTCTGTGTCATAGCTTTACTTAGTAAATACTGCATTTTCTTCTCACTGGTGGGCACCGTAAGAGCTTAAGGCTGTGCTGCTTTGGTTATTCGAAATCTGCCCTACACGAGGTGGGAGGAGAAAGTCCTTCCTCCGAGAAGAGAGGAGGTCAGGATTTCAGGGAAGGAGAAAGAAAGCATTGGGCTTTTGTTTTTGCCTCTTCCCAGTGGAATTGATTTCAGGCTAGAGCTCATGGAATAACATTCAGCTCTCTTTTGAAGGAGATAGGGGTCTAGGGTAAGCTAGTTGAAATTTCAGTGCGTACAGCTAGCTAGTACCTTTCTGGGCACACGTTTGGAGCTTCGGTAGCAACATTTTCTTCTTAAAAGGGATCCCTGTCATACGGTATTGCGGGCTTGGGCCCCGCCTGCAGTCAGGAGGTGCTTGCACCTGTTGGAAGATTCCAGGCGGGCTGCGGCTGAGAGTTTAGCAAGAGCACTGCCTCCAGTCTGCCTGCCTCGAGTTGTGGGGATCAGCCAGAGGCTTAATGACTCTGGCAGCATTGGGGGAGGAAGGAGCTAGTTGTTAAAGTCTTTTGGCTTCCTGTGTTCCTTCCAGCATCTTTTTCTTGGGTTAATAATGTTAGCATTAAAAGAATAGGTTGTGTCTGGCCCCTGGGTGGCTCAGTTGGTTAAGTATCCCACTCTTTTTTTTTTTTTTTTAAAGATTTTATTTATTTATTTGACAGCGAAAGAGGAAACACAAGCAGGGGGAGTGGGAGAGGGAGAAGCAGGCTTCCCGCGGAGCAGGAAGCCCGACGCGGGGCTCGATCCCAGGACCCTGGGACCATGTCCTGAGCCGAAGGCAGACGCTTAACAACTGAGCCACCCAGGCACCCCTGTCCCACTCTTGATTTTGATTCAGGTCGTGCTCTCAGGGTCATGAGATCCATCCTGCATCGGGCTCTGCGCTGGGTATGAAGCCTGCTTAAGATCACCCCCCACCCACCCACCCCCATGCGCGCGCTCTCAAAAAAAAAAAAAGAGGGTTGTGTCAAGTGCTTATCTTGTATCTGAGGCTTACTTGGTATGAAGGTAACTGCTGGTGAATTGGAGGGAAAACCGACTCTAGACATTAAAAATCTGCTCTGTTCCGTTGGTTTGGGACTAGTCAGAAGGCAGTCGGGTTCTAATTGGCTAGTTATAATAAATCAAATGCCAGGTGTGATCAAAATAATAGTCTAGATAAAGGTTAATGATTCAATGGTCCATTGAATATCTGGCTTCCAGAGTGTGGGTTGGTAAAGCATTTTTTACAGTTAATGACTGTTTGTCTTGTTTTCCCTGCTAGATTGTAAGCCCCTTGCAGGCTTGTAGCATCTTTGCATCTTGCCTGCCCTGTGCAGGTTGCAGGGCATACTGTCAGGAAGAGCTTTTAGGCTGTTTTGCAAGATGACACCGGCAAATTTGGGATGAGGCAGCTGCTCTCATTTCCCCTTCTGTTTTTGGTCTGTTCAACCAGTGTTTCTGGAGCTGACTACACATTAGCATCACCTGGGGGGCTTTAAAAACCAAGGGCATCTGGCTCTCACCGAGAGCAGTTAAGTCCACGTGCTTGGCAGCCAGAGTTGAGGCCCATGTGCAAGACCTTCACCCTCAGGTGCTAAATGCAAGTGTTCTTTGCTGTAGCTTGTCTGACCCCTGGGCCCTTTCCTCTTTTGGGTGGTCTTTTCCAACACGCTGATTAAAACCTATCTTCTGATTGTCCCTGGGTGATGGGAACAGAACAGGGAATGACGTTTAGTTTGCAGGGCTGTGTGTCTCAGGTTCACTGAAGGCTGCCCGCCTGACGCATGGGCAGTGTAACTGGTCATTATGAGTCCTTGTCATGTGAGGTTTTTTGGGGGTCTCTTTCCTAGATGAGAGCTCTGTGCCTGGACCTGCTCTGTGCAGTGGAGAATTGAGCCAATTATTTAGACAATGAAACCACAAAACACTTTTATTTGAAATATCAGCAAAGAGTATACTTTGAGGGATCATTTCTATAGTTTGAAAAATATCAGCTACTTACTTGGGGATTTAATTTTGAATCATCCAGGGACGTTTCTCAGTTCTTTGATGATGACGAATCATCTTCGGTTAATACAGGAGAATTAACAACTCTGAATGAATTCTTGATACTTTTCCCCTTCTTGGGAGGACATTTTCATGGATTGTTCTTGACTTACCCCTTCCTCTTTATATGTGTTATCAGTGGAACAAGACTGTTGACTCCCTTCTCATTTAACTACAGTTGAATGAACATTTACCAAAGGCTTTAAAAAGTACTGCATTTCCCATCCTAAGCACTGGTATTGGCAGTGTTTTCTGACGGCATTGTCTTTGCACACTTGTGTTTTTTCCATTTGCAGGTCCCGCTCCTGTGACCAGCCAGTCTCCTGTCCCGTGCAAACTCTGTATCCTTTACAAAGGCCTTGCCGCTGTGCACCGAAGGGAGGCTGTTGCCCCCTTTTATACTGGTGTCTGAGAGTGGTCCTGTGGCCTTGGCCTTGCCAGCTGCAAATGATCTGAAGAAGGTCTTGGGGAGTCCCTGGGGGAACTTTTCTCACCGCCCAGAGCCGAGGAGCCTCTGCAAGTAGGGGGCGGGCGGTGCCAGTCAGAGCTGGGTTTGTCTTTTGTTTTCATCTCTTCCTGCTTTACCACTTCCTATAACATGCAGATTCTTCATCCTGGATTGTCTTTCAACCTGATATCATTATCAGTGCAAGCCAAGGTGGGTCAGAGGGGGTGATCGTCAAGTTAGACGGTAGTACTGGTTGCCTGGGGTGGCAGGCGTAGCCAGTGCCGTTCCCAAGGTGAACCTGAGAGATGATCACTCCCTGCAACCCCAGAATGGGAAAATTTTCCCTTTGTTCTCTATTATTCTGTGTTTTATCCTGAGCCTATGTTATTTTTAAAATTAACAACTAAGACTGGCCATTCCCCTGCTTTTGGCCCATTCAACTCTGTCCGTTCTAAAAAGCCGGACCCCATAGCACGGTGTGCCAGGCCCTGCCCTGTCCTTACCCCAGGGCCACACCCGTGTGCGCCCGAGCCCTTTTCTGGTCCGTCTGTGCAGGGAAGCGTGCTTTTGCTTCCCACGGTGCTGGGGAAAGCTCCCTTGGGATGCTGGTTGTTTCCCTGGTAACCCCCTAGCCCCTTTATCTTCCCGTTAGAAGACTTCCTACATCTGTCTTCAGTCATCCGTGCGTTCTCCCGCCTCGGCCCCTGGGATTCTCAAGGCGAATTCTCAGGGGGAGAATCAGCCGTGGTACCTGTGGGATCCACTGCACGTGGAGTTCTCTCGTCTCCATCTAGAACGGCACTAGCTCTGGACCAGCTGTGGGAGAGTCGAGAAGGGGATCACTCAGATCATGTTTAATGCAGTGTTGAATTCTCTTGTGGAACCCCGATTGAGAAAGGCACTCCCTGGCAGTGTAGGTGTTTGGGAAAGTCATGGATTGATGAATGGATGAACTATGAAATTCCCTTAGGAGACTGCGGAGTTACCTTTTGACTGAAGAGCCATTGCAGGAGAAATCAGAGTATAGGACCCAAGTTCATACCACACGTTAGCATCTTGTTCAACCTTCAAGGCTTAAAAGGGGGCTAGGTATAGGGAAGGAACTGCTCTGAGTCACCCCCCCCCCCCGTTTCGGGAGCTCCACTGCTGATGCCCCTGTGATCGGAGAGGGTCACCTTGTCGTCAGGAGCCGGTGAGCACATAGTTGTACTGTGCTGTCCAACCATCGTCAGGTACAGCCTGTGTGTCCTAGGCTGCGCTTGGCTTAGTAAGATCAGGATTGTATCAGTGCTTTGCAGGATTGCGCCCCCCCCCCCCCCATGAATGTTTCAGGGAACCACCTTTTGGGCTTTTGTTCTGATTTGCATCCTGTATGAAATTTGCTGCCTCCTCCATCTAGGCTACCTCTGGAACCTCCAAGTGAAGCTTCAGCCCATCGTAAACCTCTTGCCAGATAAAGGAAGACTGATGGACTTTCTCCTCCAGAGAAAGGAGTGCAAGATGGTCATCCTGTCTGTCTGTTCGCAGAGTAAGTGGACCAGTCCTCCCAACTCAGTCTGATTCCGGGGTTGGGCCTGTGCTGCCCACATCCTTTTTATTTTAAGATTTTATTTATTTGACAGAGGCACAGCGAGAGAGGGAACACAAGCAGGGGGAGTGGGAGAGGGAGAAGCAGGCTTCCGGCAGAGCAGGGAGCCCGATGTGGGGCTCAATCCCAGGACCCTGGGATCATGACCTGAGCCGAAGGCAGACGCTTAACGACTGAGCCACTCAGGCACCCCGCCCAAACCCTTTCTTGGGAGCTGGGCCATATTTTTCTGCTTTGTGCACAGCCTGTGGCCTCATCCTTCACTTGAAGGGTGGATTATTTAATCCTCTGGAAAGGTGATGAACTATCAAAATGACTTGTGGTGACTTGGGGAGAAAAGCTAAATAGGATGGTTCCAGGTGAGAGCAACCTAGACACAGCTGGTGCATCTGAGGGTAGGGCGTCCCCAGCCTGAAAACAGACATTTTCCAGAATCCAAGTCACTCACTACATAGATCTCTACTTTGAGCACTTCCTGCTGAAACCCTCCGTAGCTACTTTTTCTAGTCCTCAGGAAGGGCTGGGGAGTGAATTCTAGGCTCCAGGTCTCCAAATGATTCCATTTCTCTGGATGCCTGTTGGAGGTAGGTTTGCCCTGGGAGCCCTTTGGGGTTAGCTCTTTCTATCCTAGCAGCATGTTTGCGTTCTGAACAGACGTACACTCGGTTCATCTGTGTGAACGTTCTTTCCAGTGCTGAGTGAGTCAGACAGAGCAACTTTACCTGTGATCGCCACGGTTTTTGACAAACTCAATCACGAGTATAAGAAATACCTGGACGCGGAGCAGAGCTACACGACGGTAAGCTGTGTGGGCTCCTCTCCACTCTCCCCGCCCCCGTGTTTCCTAATTAGGATGCAGGGTTCTGGAGGCATGACGCCACCGAGGCTTGCGGGCAGGGGGCACGGTGGCCGGAGTCGGGGAGCAGCAGCTTCAGTGTGGGCGGCCCACCAGCCCAACGCTGCCTGCACGCTCTGCTCTTTTTCGTCTGTGTCAGGTCTCACACGGGGTCGTAGATCCTTGGTCTTACCTGTTTTAAGGATAAGAAAATTGGTTTCAGCTTTGTGTTATTTTATACCTCCTGCTGAGTTAGAGCCTAGACCTAATAAATTAGAAGGATAATCATTTTGTCACATCCTCTTACTTTTATCGCTCTCCCAGCCCAAAGGGAAAGGCTCATGTCGGCAGTCAGCGTCCTGTCAGGATAGCGATTAAGTATTAGCGCTGTGCTTTCACGTGGCAGGCTCAAGTGTTTGTCGCGAAGGGCTGGAGACATTAACATGGCTCAGAACCACGTTCTGCTATGCCGTTAGGATGAGTGGAATGAAGTAGTTCATTTCAAGGATCTGATGAGTCCTAAGGCTTAAAGTGGAAGTGGTTTTAAGCAATGAGAAACCCAGAGTTGCCTTCCCTTTCAGCTCCTCAGGGTGACAGGACTGACGCAGGCTGCTAAAGGCCAAGTGACCTTGGAGCACTCCTGTCCCTGTCCTGTTAGACGTGAAGGGGGCAGAGGAGGGCTGAGCTCTTCCAGAGCCTTCCCGGCCTTGCCGCTGGTGTACGAGGCTGTGGGAAGCAGGAGGGCTGATCCCCGTGGGCTTCTGTGCATCCCTGCTCTGGCTCCAAGGCTTCCTCAGCCCTTGCCCTTGCTAGTCAGAGCCCCTCAGGCCCCCGCCACAGCTCCTGCACGGTGTGCACTGTGGCAGACTGCCTTACAGAGCCAGCTGAAGGAGTCCATCTTCTCACAAGGCTTTCCCAGCCTGTAGTATTTGGGGAGGCTTATTTACCACTCGGACATCCAGACATGGAGTCTTAATCATGGTATTTACTTACTGTAGGATCAGGGCTTCATAAAGATGCAGGACGCCGTTCTGTATTTATTAGGTAACAAACACCAGAAAGTCCGTGATTAAGTAAATTAGGGATTTTAAGGTTAAGAAAATGTGTCTCAAGAGGAAACGGATTTACGCCTTTTAGTTCCCATTCATGAACGTTAGCCTATTTTCAAGATGACCAACTCTGGCTTCCTAAACTCTGCCCCAGCCTGCACGGGAGAAATTGTTCTGTAATTCCCATTCATGAACGTTAGCCTGTTTTCCAGATGACCAACTCTGGCTTCCTAAACCCTGCCCCAGCCTGCACGGGAGAAATCGTTCTGTCCGAGTAGGAAGTGCCACCCTGTGCGCCTGTCTGAGGCTCACAGGGTCTAGGAATCGAGCCTTCTGGGCTTATCGAGAAGATGGGTGAGGTCACGTTTGTGATGTGTTGTCAGGCACTGGAAGCCGGGCAGAGCCGGAGCAGTCCGCTTCTCAAGAGGCCGGTGCGGACCCAGGCGGTGATCGATCAGTCCGACATGTACACGCACGTCCTGTCGGTGTTCACGGAGAAGGTGGGTGACGGCTCCTCCACACACACAGCGTGTTTGCGGGGTAGAACTCAGAATGTGATTAGTCTGACTGGAGCTATCTTGGGTGGAGAGCTAGTGCTAAGAGTTTGACCTATAATACTCAGCCAAAACGTGACCGTGGACAGGGGAGGTTCTTGGGATCTGTGCAAAACCGGCGAAATAGAACACTAGGCCAGATTCATGTGGAAACAAGGGGTGGAGAAACCAGCTGCAGGTGGCCGCCTCACGCGTCTTTAGTATTAAGACTTTTTTTTCCTTTTCCTCCGTAGGACATGCCTCATAAATTTGTGATCGCCGTTCTTATGGAGTATATTCGCTCTCTCAACCAGTTTCAGATCACAGTACAGGTACCTTCCAGTCAGCATGTGTTGTCCCGAGTTAGAGAAGCAGGGGCCTCACTCGGCATTCTGACTTTCCCGACACTACCGTGTTGTTCTGTGGTGGGATGAGGGATGTGGTGTCACGTGTCCTGTCGACGCGCGGGTGACAGAAACCTCTCCCCGTCGTCGTGGAAACACGTACCCATCCCTCAGAACAGCTCCGGTCCTGGACCCCCGTGGCCTCTCCTCTGGTGTAGGTGGGTGATTGGGAAACGGGCTCTCCTTCCGTCTCTGTCCTCAGCACTACTTACACGAGCTCGTCATCAAGACGCTGGTCCAGCACAATCTCTTCTATATGCTGCATCAGTTCTTGCAGTACCATGTTCTCAGCGACTCCAAGCCTTTGGTATGTGGCCCCAGGTCTGTGCTTGTGGGATTCAAAACTTCACCTTTAATCCTCTAACATCTTATGCTGAAGCCAGTTTGAAAATGTGTCTTTCAGGCTTGTTTGCTCTTATCCCTAGAAAGTTTTTACCCTCCTGCCCACCAGCTGTCTCTGGATATGCTGAAGGTAACTTTTGCTACAGCGGCGTTCTAAACTGCATTCCAGTTCTGTTCCTATCGCTGGCACTTACCGGACTTTCCTCCCTCCCTCCCAGCGACTCTCGACTGCAAATGATGAGATCGTGGAAGTGCTGCTTTCCAAACACCAAGTGTTAGCGGCCTTACGGTTCATCCGGGGCATTGGCGGCCATGACAACATTTCTGCACGAAAATTTTTAGATGCTGCGAAGCAGACTGAAGACAACATGCTTTTCTATACTATATTTCGGTTTTTTGAACAGCGAAACCAGCGTTTGCGAGGGAACCCTAACTTCACACCAGGTGAGGATGTGGCGGCACTGGAGAGAGCAGGGGTGAACAGACTCACAGTAGCAAGAGAACACAGGCAGGCAGGCAGGCTGGGGGGGGCGAGAAGCCTTTTTGGGAGCTCTCCTAAGAACTCCTGGGTTAGCTTTTTTAGAAACAAAATTCTGTGATGGTGCTCAGAGGGAATTGCACGAATGCAGTTCTGGCCAGGGTGGCGGTGTGGGTCCAGGTCCGACCTGCCACTGATCTGGGAATGCTGCTTTCTGAGGAAATCAGGGACAAGACAGGAAATGGTGACTGGAAATGGTGACTAAGGTGTGTCAGATGACCCGGGGTCTTAGGAAACCTAGGCCAAGTCTCCCAAGTTATGAAACCTAAGGCAGCCAGCTTCTTCAGGGTGGGGAAGGAGCACGTGACGCTCTGCTACAGGCCCTCGGCTTTTCTGTAGCTTAGGGACCCGTGCGGGGCGACGCTGCCAGGACAGGCGAGCTGCTGTAGCCCTGTCCCAAACGCGGTTTGCTGGGGTGTGAATCGTGAAGGTGCCCAGCAGCCCTGGCAGGAGCTGTATAAATAGAAAGGACAACTCAAAAGCTTAGGAAAACAAAGTATTTTATGAAGGAAAATGTTAAAACCCCCACCGTACATATCTGTGAGCTGTAAAGTGTTTATTCTCTTGTTTTCCTCTTTTTTGTGCCACCTCTGACGAAATCTATTTCCTTTATAGGAGAACACTGTGAAGAACATGTTGCTTTTTTCAAACAGGTTTTTGGAGACCAAGCTCTAATGAGGCCTACAACATTCTGAAATCACTTGCTAGTTTTTTTATATATATAAAAATGTGTACAAAGTTAATTTATTGCATTAATAAAGCTCTTTAAACTACAAAATGTTAAAGTATCTACAACATCCTCAAGTGTTACTAAAAATATGGTATAGAACTCGTGTGATGGCTTACTCCAAAAACAAACAAAAAACATTGCATTGATTGGCCTTTAGAAGGGGTCAGGGAGCAGATCCCACTCAGCTTCGCTCGTGTCCCCTTCCGCCTGCCCGAGTTAGGTCTCGTTCCCGGAGAATGTGGAAGGCCCCTGGGCGTCCTGGAGCTGCCTTCCGATTAGGTAATACTGCTTCACACGTCAGGTTGGCGGTCCTGGATCCGAAAGCACTAGGGCTGCAGCTGCCGCTGTTCGAGCCTGGTGTCGCTACCGTCCGGCTCTGCCCGGACAACACGGCGACTGTCGAGCAGCAAACCGACCGACCCACACACACAGTTCGAAGTCCCCAAACCTCGCGAGAGGCTAGAAATTGAGGAGCTGTTCGCGCTCTGTACCTCTGTATCGCTCTTGAGTGGCCGAACTTTTGGCTTTATTTATTGATGGGCCTGTGAGAGAGAGGAAAAAAAAAATACAACTCCTGGATCATTTCTTCAGGAGAAAAGGCGATAGGGTAGTTCTATTACAGTACCAACTTTCTACCCCCCCGCCCCCCACCGCCTTAGCTCCAGAGCAAGCAGGCTGGTCCCATCCTCCCCTTCCAACCACACGTCATTTATGGAAGCTGAAGTGGCCACGGAAGTAGAAAGATCTTGAGGACAGTCTCGAAATGAGAGAAGCAGAGGCGGCTCTCGGGGCGGGCGGTGAGGCGGGGAGTAAGCGCGCTCTGCAGCACCACTGGGCCGGCCTGGCACCTGAGCCACTCCAGCCTCTCCTCTCGGGGCGCGGCGCTGCCATACAAGCGCCTTCACCCTTCACCGGCTGACTGCGGGGCCCTGTGCGGCAGCCGGGCGGGGCCTCCAGGAAAAGCATCAGCAGTTTACTAAGGAAGCCGTCTGGACCATCCATGAAACCTCTAGACTGGATGGTTTTCCTCTCACAATTTTTTTAAGTACCATTTAAGAATGCTTCCAGATCTCTTTTCCTTTAGTAGCACGCTTCCTCCAACCACCTGCTTAGGAACAAGAATGCTGGGTGCCTGGGTGGCTCAGTCGGTTGGGCGACTGCCTTCGGCTCAGGTCATGATCCTGGAGTCCCGGGATCGAGTCCCGCATCGGGGTCCCTGCTCAGCGGGGAGTCTGCTTCTCCCTCTGACCCTCTCCCCTCTCATGCTCTCTATCTCATTCTCTCTCTCAAATAAATAAATAAAATCAGGAACAAGAATGCTTACCTATGTAGCTGAGTAAGACAGGGAGGAATATCAAGCCATGGGTGGCTCCCAGTAAGACCATAGCCAGATACATCCTGAAGTAAAATATCTGGAAGATCTGAGATTTGGCAAACGCCAACACCACAATCCCTGCAAATTTTGTTAGTGTGATTCCACTGAACACCTGAAAAAAGAGACAGGGTTGGAAAGCTCTTAAACCAACCTACTCTAATTCAACACTTACGGTGATTTCTTGATGGGCAAGGCCCAAAGCAACGGGGTGAACCCAGCTTTCAGTTACAAGCAGTACTGCTCTTCCTAAAATTGTGTGATTTGCTGCTTATAGACCTGAAAAAAAAGGGTGTAAGGGCAAAAGCTGTGTATTCTGCATAGACACTGGACTCTGTCTTTAAACAGATTTCCTTGTAGTTTTAGATGAGAACTCAACTATTTTCTGGAGTGGCAAAGTGACTGGCTGAAAGGTGGAAGCAGGCTATGGAGTTAAACTAAGAAGATTCTCCAGGCTCTGAGGGCCGCAGCTCCCTTGCGGTCAACACGCATGCTCAGACCTCTCTGTTCTCTTCCTGCTCCATGGTCTATAAAGGATTCACCAAAGGAAACAGTTCTGAATAACGTCGGGATATAGCTGTTTCGTGAAATGCCCGAAGACCTGTCATCCTTGGGAGTGGCTAAGTAATTCAAATTCTGTTTTCCCTACTGACTTTCCCGGTTCCTGAGAAGCACTGCTGATGGGCTGGGCCGTGTGTGTGGAGATCTCCGGCCCGGCTACTTACAGAACTGCCCATGTGAGAGAGCGCCTCCTCGGCCCGTTCCACGCGGCCGCCCTTCGTGCTCACTGTGAACGCTCTCGTCAGGTGGCTGCAGAACTCCACGGAAATGCCACAGCTCTGAAAAACAGTGCTCCCGTCAGACTGCCCTCTTGCAGCTGAAAGTCCTAAGCAGGCACGTACTCCTCTCCCAGGAGCCGGCGTGTGGGGCGCCCCAGGGGCCCAGGAGCCCTGCGCATCCTCTCTACCTTGTGACACTCAGCCCCCACCACACCAACTGCAGGTGTACCAGGCGACTCGTGGGACCCTGGGGGCACAGCACCCAGAGCTCCGCTTCTCTACAGTAGACCTGCCTGTTGTAGGGGCACCTGTGGAACCCTCGTAAGGTTACCCCCACCCCTCAAGAGCCAGCACCCCTCAGATTTGCTTTAGCTGGGCCTCCCTGCCACTCCCCCTGCAGGGTTCGTATCCTAAGTACAGACATGCTGCATCTTAATACTCTCCCAAACGCTCGTATCTTCAAGACTATCAGAAAGCACCTGGCAACTGCATGGGAAGCAGAAGTGCTGGTACAGAATTCCACTGGGAAGGAGCATTTTTTCTAAATAAAAAGTGAACGTCTTGTCATTAGGCTACGTGTTTTTGCAAACCCGTCAGGATAGAAGTTCCAGGCAAAACACCCCCACGACACCACACAGTCACATTTTCGTTGTTCTACGCACCACCCATGTCCCCATTCCATTAGCACCCATCCCACCTGTCCAAGAGCAAGACCTGGCCTCGGTCTTTTACCCCAAGAAACAGTTCATGGAAGGGACACAGGAGGGAGGGACAAACCAGGCCAGGACTCACCATAACCAAGTTGACCAAGGAAACTGCGTTCAGACTGATGCCCCACAGCCACATGACGCCAAACATGTTGACCACGATCACGGCGATGGTGACACACATGATCACTGCAGACCACAGTTCACAGCCCAGGAGAACCAAGGTCACCAAGAAGATGGCTCCCAGGGACACGCTGAGGTTAAAGATCGTGTCATCAATAATGGTCAGGTACTGTTCGTAGAAGACATAGAACACACTGGAGAAGAGAGGAGAAGGTTCTGTTACAGCTTGTGCTTGCTTCTGGAAGCTCTACTTTTTTTCATCCTGCCGGTACTGCAAAACTGAAACTACTCAGAGACATCCCTTGCATAAAAACTCCCTGTTTTGTTTGCAAAACTCCTCTACAGAACCTCTGACCACTGATGCCCAAAGAAGGGCCTAATGATCCAAAAGGTGTATTTCAGATAAAAGTTTTTGTTCATAAGCCCAACCTTTTCACTTCATAGGCATTTACAGAGTATGTCATGGTATGTTGAAAACACAAGTCCTGATCTATCCTGAGAATTACCTCAGGCCAAATGGGCTCTGTGTGGGGCCTGAGGAGAAAATGCTTTTTTGGCAAAGTCAGTCAGCTCTTCTCTGGAATTAGGACACCCATTCTGAGAACTTCTTCCACAGAAAAACAGGCTGTCCTCCTGTCAAGAATGGGTCTGAACCCCTTTAAGCAAGATCACAGGGGTGGGGAAAAAACCACCTGTTTCTTCTACTTTTTAATAGTTTCCAAATTTGGTATCTCTTAAAATACTTTATAGGAGAAAACCCCAACAAACAAAACTGAAAAACCTCCATAAAGACACTGGTCCCAGCTAATCTGCAGTCAGGGGCAGCCGGTGCCTACCGGGCGGGAATGTCCGCTCCGCCCGCTCAGTGAAGCCCGGTCCCCCGGTACTGCGCCCTCCCGCCCCAGGGCTGTTTCGGTGCGTGTCTTCTTCAGATTGTGAGCTTCAGCCCAGAGACCAAATTTTGTGGGTCCGGCACTCAGACCTTGGTGGGTGCTCCAGACCCTGGCCTTCCTTCACCCAGATGCTACTTCCCTTGATATTCTTTGCTCGTGCTCATGATGGAGAAGGTGTCAGAACGAAAGCCAAGGGTCAGCATCCCACCAGGGGCGGGATGTGGGCCCTAACCCAGGACACCTCGCTTATAAAATTCACACTACCTGTACGGGAACACACGGTAACCACTTCCTTCGAGGCCCATGGTTGTGGTGATGTTCCTGGCGATGAGGATGGCTTTGCTCATGGCGTCAGTGAAGTCAGCAGAGGTCTGAAGCACAGTGTGGTAGGTCATGAAGTACGTGGCTCCAACACCTGTGTCGTTGCCGAGGATGTTAACGGCTGAACTGTAAGCAGCATGTCCCCTACGGGAAGACTCGGTGGTGTCAGAGGCCTCAGAAAGTCCCCGCAGAACCCGGGCACGCAAGGCCAAGTGGAATCACCCGACCCCGGGCTCAGAGGCACACGAGCTCTAGATTTCAGGGACAGGGAAGGCCCCCCGAGAGGGGACGGTGGGGTTCTGGCTCATCCTCTCTCACGCTGGCTTTTCTGTAGTGCTTTTGGTTGTTTGGGTGCACAGGTGCTCGTTCCCATATCTGTGTCTTCCTACAGTGACTGCTCAGCACTGTTGTGTCACAGGAGGGAAAGGACAAGGGCCCCGAGTCCATGGCTGTGAGACGGGTCTCGGCCCTGCCACGTACTGGCCACGGAACCCTGGGCAAAGGGACTGCATCTGGGCTGCGGTGTCCTTTGCCACCTCCTCAGGGGCTGTGTGGCAAGAGTGATGAGGTGGGCACGTAGGAGGCTTCCTGTAAGTGGTGGCTGTTGTTTTCCTAAAAGCTGAATGTACTTGGATTTGTTTTATGTAGGCCAAAGCGTTCAGTCAACAAGCAGACCAAGCTGCAAGATTCATTTTTATTTTTAGGCACTGTCCTTCCTCGGTACCAAGTGTGGGTCTCCAAGCACGGCCAGGATATACATGACTGACTGATGGGATTCTGGTCGAGTTCTATACTCTTAGGGAAAACGGGCAAGTCCAGGCTTTACCTAACATACGTGTGGACACGCTTCCTCCTACCAGAGGTTCTGAATCATCCCACCCCAGGCCTCCAGGCATCTTCCCTATTTCTGGGCCCAGACGTCCTGTGTCCCTGGCTAACTGGCTGCCCGGCTCGATGGGGTGAGGGCGTGACACAGCCCATAACCTCACAGCCAGACAGGCTGGTAAGAACGGCAGGGCTGCAAGAACCCAAACCTCGATCCGGGGTGACGTGACCGAGCCGAGGAGCCGTCCCTGAGACGGACGTGAACGCGTTCTGAGACGCCGCGCATCCCTGCTCCCCTCCTGCCCTGCTAGATGCCGGCACAGCGCTCCGCAGCCATTCACGTGGCTGGGGGCCAGGACCCGGAGCCCCGAGGGCGGGACACACGCTCGAGCCAGGGTGAAACCAGCGTGAGATGAGGAGACGCTCTCCTCATGGGTGTTTGAAGTTTTTCTGCTCCCACAGAAGATCGGGGCAGGGTGGGGAGGGGAAGAGAGGGGCCTCTCCCGGACAGCTGCCGCCACCCCAGCCCTCTGCTAGCCGTCCTGCGCAAAATAACCGCAACGGGGCGCCTCTCCGCACAGCTCAATGGCACTTACCCTTTGCCGCACTTGGGGTTTGGGTTATCAGAAAGGAACATGGGCAGGAATCTCATGAAGTCTTCACCTTGAGGCCTCTGTTTGCCCTCCGGGGTCAGAGGTCTGCAGCGGATGCAGGCAGGGTCAACCACTAGCAAAGACACAGGAGGGGCCGAGGTGAGAAGAACGAGGCTCCAGATTTTATTTTCAAACATTTAAAGATCTGAGGGAAATTTCCCTAATCTTTTTCCTGACGCCAAAGCTTCCAACACACGTGATTTTCACAGTCTAATACATCTGACAGTCCATCTTCATCTGAGGCAGGCTGTACAAACTTTCTTCCCTGAAGTAGGCTGCCTTCCCTGGGGGATGACCTCAGCTGGTATTATCGGAGTCCAAGGCTTCCGTGTTTTTATCGAGAAAATTCGAGGACAACCTCAACACTCCTAACAAAACTGTAGGGCAATAGTGATTAACAAAGGGAAGGACCCCTGTGAGATGCTGCAGCCAGACCCTAACCAAGGGACTCCATTAGTGGTGTTGGGAGAACCCCGAAGACTCTGAAAACCAGAGTCCCCTGACCAGGACTGTGTTTGGCCTACAGCCTTGTGGTGGGGGGTGGAGGGAGACAGAACACCACGACACCCTTCAGAGAGCACGGCTGAGGAGAGGGATGGTGACCAAGGAAACGGGACCGGTGCCGGTAGAAACAGGTGAAATGCCAATCAGTTTTAAATTATAATGTCACAAGTCTTCAGAGAAAAGGGAAAGATCTGGAAAAGGAGATGAAAGTACCTGAAGCGTTGCAGAAACGATCTGTGCTGTTGTAGACTCTACAGCAAGAAGACTGAGGCTTGACCCAATCAAAATAATCATCAATCCAGGACGAGGGCGCAAAGCCTATTCGGGTACTAGCAAGAAGGAGGGAGAAGTTACTGACTTGCTCCACGGTGGCGGGGGGGGGGGGGGCGGGGGGGGATGTTTCCAGATTCAGTCCTTTTTCTCAAAACCTAACTGCTTTTTCTAGATGTTACACTGCTGCGCAAAGGACAGATTTCATCACCACTTAATGGAAAACCCTTCAAGATCGGGGTGCCTGGGTGGCTCAGTTGGTTAAACCGCTGCCTTCAGCTCAGGTCATGATCCTAGGGTCCTGGGATCGAGCCCCACATCGGGCTCCCTGCTCATGCAGGAAGCCTGCTTCTCCCTCTGCCGGCCGCTCCCCCTGCTTGTGCTCTCTCGCTCGCTCTCTCTCTCGCTATCTCTCTGTGTGTGTCAAATAAATAAATAAAATCTAAAAAAAAAAGGGAAAACCCTTCAAGATGGGAGCTGGTCAGTTAGTCCTTTTATTTTTTTTTAAATAATTTTTTATTGTTATGTGAATCACCATACATCAGTTTTTGAGGTAGTGTTCCATGATTCATGTTTGCATATAATACTCAGTGCTCCATTCAGTATGTGCCCTCTTTAATACCCATCCCCAGGCTAACCCATCCCCCCACCCTCAGTTAGTCCTTTTAAAGCTTTTGCTGAGGTAAAGCTAGAGTTAGCATGATTTTGAGCAACACATTTTCTAGCAAATCTATTTTTAGTGAGAAACAGGCCCACGCGGACGGTGGCCGAGGGCCCCTTCCGGCAGCCTCCGCTACAGGACAAGAACGCCAGGCGGTACTGACTAGTTGTCCAGCTGGGCCGCGGTGAAGATCTGCTGCACCAGGGAGTCGTTATTGCAGCCCATGCCCCCGCACACCATGTTCTGCCCTCTCAGAGAGGTGTAGTCGTGCCCCTCCTCCAGGACGAAGTACACAGGTGGACCCGCATGCAGGTATTTGAGGGACCTGAAGTAATCCAGCATGTAGGAGTCCTGAAAGAATGATCAGAGAACAGGACAAGGTAGGAACGTGCTGCCGATGTCAAAGTGAGGGGAAAATGGCTAAGGATGAAGACCGCACTGGGATGCTGCTGGTCGAGACGGCCCCAGCCCAGATACGGATCCCCTCCCCAGCCGGTTCCCTGCTCCTCACCCTCCCTGCACCCAAGGTGCTTCTCTGGCTGGCCCACCATCAGGAGGGCACCCTACGAGGTAGAAGGCTTGCTGTTCTATTTCTCCGGCTGCCCCCCGCCCCACAAGAGTCCCAAATGCAAAGACGGCCCCCACTGCTGAGCTCTGTGGCGGTTCTTGTCACCTGGGGGAACCTGCAGCATGTGCAATTAGAAGCAGGCATTGGCCTGGAATAACTGCATGCAAGATTGGGAAAATTTATTCACACCATTGGCTACACAAGATCAAAGAGAAAGCAGCTTACATCGGGCATTGAAAGAGACTGATCCAATCCAATTTCCACTTTGTTCAGGACCGCGATACTGAATGACAGGACACCCACAAATACCGCTATCTGGAATGAAAAGTGAGTTGTAAAGACAGTGTCTACACTGCGTGTATTAGAGCTTAAGAACATAGATAAGATCTTCCACACGTTAAAAACAGGACTTTTCTGGGCACCTGGGTGGCTCAGTTGGTTAAGCGACTGCCTTCGGCTCAGGTCATGATCCCGGAGTCCTGGGATCGAGTCCCACATCAGGCTCCCGGCTCAGCGGGGAGCCTGCTTCTCCCTCTGACCCTATCCCCTCTCATGCTGTCTCTCTCTCTCTCTCTCTCAAATAAATAAATAAATAAAAATCTTTAAAAAAAACAAACAGGACTTTTCGCAATTGAAAAGTTTACACTCCAGGTTAAAGTAGAGAGTAGGGGATAGTGGCTGAGATCATAGTATCTAGTCAAACAGCCTGGGTTCAAATCCTGCCTCCAGGATTTGAGTGACCCTGAGAAGTCACTAAACCTCTCTCAGCTTCTACTTCCTCATCAGTAAAACAGGAAAAATAAAAGATGTGTAACAGAAGTTTTGTGGATTACACGAGAAAATCTGGGGATAATCCAGATTCAGCATTGTACCCAATATTTAGCACAATACCCAATATTAAGTGTTCATGAGATGTTATGTATTACTATTACTTTACCACTACTGGAGACTAATACATCTTCTTTTAGTCACTGAGAAGTCACAGGTTATCACTGGTGGCTACATGCAGTGTATCAACTACAAAAAGCTCCTGCACGGCTGCTGGGGACTCGGGACGGTGGGTGGTGTGTGCGTGTGGGGGGGGCTCATGGCACTATAGACGGGCAGCGTAAGGAGAGTGTTATGACAGGACGGTTCTGTATATCCACTGCAGTGGTGGTTCCTGCAGCTTGCACATGTGATAAAGGGACTCGGAACTAGACACACACACTGGGCCCATGTCAAATCCCTGGTTTTGACGCTCAACTACAATTGTGTAAGACCACAGGAAGAAGCTGGGTAAGGGGCACCTGGGTCCTCTCTGTACTATCTTCCTGACTTTCTATGAATCTGTAATTACTTCAAAATAAAAACTTGCTTATATTGACTGCTAAAAGCTAGCTGGAAAAATATTTTATATACTTGTACATATTTGCTTTTGCATTTCATATATATACTTAACAGCTGTCAGAATCTCCTTCCCACACTTTCTTTTTTTAAGATTTTATTTATTTATTTTAGAAAGAAGTATGTGGGCGAGCAGGGGGGAAGGCAGAGGGAGAGGGACAAGCAGAATCCACACTGAGCCTGACAAGGGGCTCGATCCCAGGACCCTGAGATCATGACCTGAGCTGAAATCATCGAGTCAGAAGTTTAACCGACTGAGCCACCCAGGTGCCCCACCCAAGCTGATTTCTTAGAAGGCATGTGACAAATCTGTTTTTGGGAGAAAAATGAGGAGAACCACAAACTCAGACCACAATTGGTCGCATCCAATCCTTAAGTAGAAGAGGAGAATAGGAGTTTCTGAAGAACCGAAACAAGCAGCTTTCTGAGGCCTGGATGCCAGTTCCATCTTCAGAGCCTCTGACACAGCAAAGGATGTCCAGGCGATTTTTCTGAGAGGACAAAGAGGAACAAAGGTGACACCCTCCTGCCGCCTCACTTTGATTCCAGACTGTAAACAGACTGTCATCCTGACAACAACTTACCTCTTGACGCTTAATGTCTAACCCCAAGAGACTCACGAAACAGGTAATCTGAAGCAGGAAGTCAATGAGGACGGCCATCCCGGCAAACAGGGAGAAAGTGTGAACGGCTGGCATCTTTGACAAGGCTCCTGCAGGGGGAGAGAAGCTGCCCGGTCACTTCCACTTACAGCAGGGGACCCTGTGCGAGTCTTACACTCATGTGTACACAGCAACGCAAGGAGCCAGAATGGACTGAAGCCACGAGAAGACCCACGCTTCCCACACCCCCACAGAGGAATGCCGCCCAAGTCTGGGGGTGTCACACCAGAACTCAAAGAGCCCATACACCCGGTGTTTTGCAAAATGGTATCAGCACCGGAACCACTTGGGGAGGTAAAAACGTAGGTTCCTGAGCTCTCCCCTTAGCCTACTTCATCAGTACAGTGGGAATTCACACCCAATTCAACTGTATATAACAGGCTCTCCAAGACAAATCTATGCACATTAAACTTTCAGCACCATCAGTATCGGTCATTTCTTCTTGCACCTTCTATGCTTTGCTCTGGAGAGCAGTATTTTCCATCTGCTATTAGATCAACAGTATTAGTCTCCCACTTCCATTACAATCAGATGAGGGTGCTCCCAGTCAGAAGTACCGGGTTAACACCCAGAAACTGCAAACTAGCAGCCCACAGGCCAGATGTATCCTGTATGGTCCACATTTAGGATGAAAAAAACATTTCTTAAAAAGGTAGCCAATATTAGGGCGCCTGGGTGGCTCAGTTGGTTAAGCGGCTGCCTTTGGCTCAGGTCATGATCCCAGGGTCCTGGGATCGAGCCCCGCATCGGGCTCCCTGCTCGGCGGGAAGCCTGCTTCTCTCTCTACCCCCGCTTCTGCCGCTCCCTACCACTCGTTCTTTCTCTTTAAAATCTTTAAAAAAAAAAAAAAATGTAGCCAATACTTAACAAGGAGACTCAACACAAAAATCTAGATTCACAGCTTCACTTAAAAAAAAAAACACACACACACAACAAACTGAACCTAGCAGCACCTGGCCAGTAACATGTAACTGCCTTTTTTAGACCTGAGCTCCCTGCTCCTCCGGTCCCCCTTCAGTCACTCCAGGCTTGAGGCACAGTATCGGTTGCTAGTATCAACACATTTTCTGATGAGAAAACGAGAGAAAATAACTTTTTCTGCACTGTATCCATCAAGAGGAAGTGTAAGGACCACAGGTGAAAGCGCGCTGCTTTGTGGAAAGGCGGACCCTCCGCCGGGCACGCGCCTGTTCTGAAAGCCCGCCGCCTCTGCCGAGCGGCCCTGCGAGAGCCGGCAGCCCACCGCCGGCGTCTCTGACCCGGCCTCCTGCTCCGGAGACGCACTCGGCTTTCTCGGCCTACTGTTGCCACACGGCAGCCGGGGGCAGACAGCCCTACTAGGGAGGCGGCGTGGTGATTTCTCCAGAGCAAGGAGAGGAAGCGCTGGGTTTTGTTCCAGCTTATTCTGGCTCCTTGTAGTGAGGTGAGGTCCAAGGACCTGGGCTCGTTAATGAGGCTGCTTCCCCGATGACTTGTGTGGACCGAGGAAGACTGTCTCTGCCTGTGGACTCCGCTCAGAGTGCAGTGTTGGCAAGGCTCCTGTGGGGATGTGGGAATGCCGTTTTCAAAGACCCCCATTTGCCACGGGTGCCAAAAAGGGGAAGCGGCAGAGGAGTTCTAGGTTCTCTGTCAGCCCGGACCCCAACATCCACACTGTCATGAAACAACATGAGAAAGACGAGGGCCACTGGGTGGCCTCAGTCAGTCGGGCAGCCGACTCCTGATTTCAGCTCAGGTCATGATCTCGGGGTCGTGAGATGGGGCGCCGCATCAGGCTCTGCGCTGGGCGGAGAGCCTGCTTAAGAGCCTCTCTCCCCCTCTGCTCCTCCCCGCTCTAAGAAAAAAGAAAAGCGGACACTTCCAAAATGATACCCCAGATACTGCCACTAATTTTTCTTGTGGTCCATTCTGATATTTTCTGATTACAGATCAAAGCTCAAACAAGGAAGCAACACAAAGGGACATATTCAGATACCCATACAGATCCTTCTACCCCCAGGCCCAGAAAACGGTGGGATTGGTGGAATTCGGACAGTAATTACCTAAGAAAAACGCTACAGCCTCTGAAAAGGATGACAGGAGCATACTAGGAGCCACTTCGCCCAGGACCCTGCCCAGCTGTTGATCCAGAGTTTCTCCTTGAAGACGTTCATCGCGCTTAAAAAAACAAAAAACAAAACACGGGCCATTAACATCCATTAACATTTCTTTTTTTTTTTTTTAAAGATTTATTTGAAGAGAGAGAGACAGTGACAGAAGGAACACAAGCCGCGGGAGAGGAAGGAGGAGGAGAAGCCGGCTTCCCTCCTAGCACCAGGACCCTGGGATCACGACCTGAGCCGGAAGGCAGATGCTTAAGGACTGAGTCACCCAGGCGCCCTGGGCCATTAACATTTCTAAATGACAATGCCATCTCTTTGCTTCTTTGTTGCTTTGTGTTAACTCAATGGTAATGAAAAATGATTAGGAGCTTCTACTTATCGTAGATAAACTTTGATGCGGGACTGAAACTTGTCATGATAACCCATCCAGGGTAATCACTAATCCCTTCCCCCTCCCCCCTCCCCAAGATAGGAAACAGGTGAGAGGCTCAAGGGAAGCCTGGATCATCTTATCAGGAAAATACACAGAACGCAGGCTGCAGGTGGCTGGACCATTAAGTGACACTCTTCTGTGCCACTGAGTCTCCAAGTAAGGCGACCAGGGGAGAAAAAATCATGATTGAGACCATTTTCTACATCAGCAGGTCCTATGCTGCCCTATCTTTTTAGTGGCATCTCTGACAGATCTTTGATTCTTCTACACTATTGGAGACTCATTTTAATAACTGCTGTATCCAAAATATTTTTCACAAGCATGCAAGCCCTTCTTGCACACATACTTAAAACTGAATTCTCAGGGCACCAGGGTGGCTCAGTCAGTAAAGTGTCTGACTCCTGGTTTCAGCTCAGGTCATGATCTCAGGGTCCTGGGACTGAGCTGAGTCGGGCATGGAGCCTGCTTGTCTCTGCACTCTCTCTCTCTCGAATTAAAAAAAAAAAAAAAAAAAATCTTTAAAAACACAATTCTCACTTTATACCTATTTCTCCAAACAAAGAGAAGGATGAACTTCTTGGTCTCAGAATGTCCCAAACAAGTTATGGACACCAATCAGCAACATAGAGAATAGGAAACAAAGCTGTCTCACCGTCCACACTCACAAGTACTCTGCGTGGAGCGCGACAGCCATTAATAGAGCCCACTACTTGGGCTGATGGCAAGCTCTGCGAGACTGTGAAAACATACCTGGTAGGTCTGGACCAAAATGAAGATGTTGTCCACCCCGACAGCCAGCACCAGGAATGGGATGACTTCGATCACAATGAGGGTGAGGGGGATCCCAATGTAGCTGAAGATCCCCAATGAGCACGCCACTGAACTCAACACAATGAGGATCCCGGCGACGCCAAGGGAGATTTTAGAATCCACCTAAGACATGCAACAAAGACAAATTGTCAGACTGTCATCTGTCCTATGACTAAAAGGTCCTCATTTTACCTTTTTTTGGGTGTAGCCGATTTGAGTTAAAAAAAAACGTCCTCTCCGAGTTTGAGAAAAGCTATGAAAAGTGTTCTAGGTCTTCCCTAGCAAGCAACATGTTTTATGGGTTTCAATTCTTAGGTGATGATGTAGCCAAATTAGGAAAAACTGGATTGTGGGGAATAAATTTTAAGTTTAAAACCAAAAATTTGGAACTGAAGAAAACACATGCAGGAAATAGAAAATATTATATACAATGAAAACAGGGGAATGTAAACCAGTTTTGAACCTAATGATTTAGTATTAACTAAGTAGAGGCAGGGGTGCCTGGGTGGCTCGGTTGGTTAAGCATCTGACTCTTGATTTTGGCTCAGGTCATGATCTCAGGGTCATGAGATCGAGTGTCAGGCTCCAGCTGGGCGTAGAGCCTGCTCAGGATTTTCTTTTCTCTCTCTCTGCCCTTCCACCCACTCCACCCCCGCAAAAAAGTAGAGGCAAAAATATGATATCATGCTGTGCATTGCCATTTTTCTCCTACACACACACACACACACACACACACACACACACACACACACACACACACACACACACACACACACACACACACACACACCACTTACTAGAAACCTGCTACAGCTTTTGATGTGGCCCAAGGCTATGGAAATGTACAGAAACATGACGGCATAGCTGATCAGAACCGTGAAGACATCACCGTTACTCTCACGATTCAGTTCATCCTCAATACTTCGCTCAGTAGTGAAAGAAATGGTCAGATTTGGATTCTTGTAGTTTTTCACAAAATTAATAAACCTAGAACAGTCAACAAATTTTATATTCTTAGTTAAAACTTAGTGACAGCTAAGTGAGAAACGTCTTCCCAACCTCTAGGACACAAAAGCCATGCTTACTTAACCTGTACCCTGTATTAGGATTTTTGACACTAGAGACCAGAAGGTGAGACAACCCCAGATCACAAAGTTCCAGACATGCTGAAGTTTCTATCACTTGAAACCAGTTTAGGACAAGTTTAAAAATTGGCTCGTGGTGCTGGCTTTGGCAACACATATACTAAAATTGGAACGATACAGAGAAGATTAGCATGGGTCCTGCGTAAAGATGACAAGCAAATTCATGAAGCATTCCATTAAAAAGAAAAAAAGTTGACATAACAATAAAAAAAAATTTAAAGAAAAAAAAAGTTCGTTCATGGTCTCATTTCTTTTTTACTAAAAAGGATTTCTAGGGGCGCCTGGGTGGCTCAGTCGTTAAGCATCTGCCCTCGGCTCAGGTCATGATCCCAGGGTCCTGGGATCGAGCCCCGCATCGGGGTCCCTGCTCCGCGGGAAGCCTGCTTCTCCCTCTCCCACTCCCCCTGCTTGTGTTCCCTCTCTCGCTGGGTCTCTCTGTCAAATAAATAAAAATAAAATCTTTCAAAAAAATAAATAAAAAGGATTTCTAAATGAAGCATATTATAATAAAGATATATACTCGTGGAACAAACTTTTAAAAGCTGATTTACAAATTCAGTGCAATCCCTATCAGAAACCCAGCTGACTTCATAGAAAGATACGCTAATTCTGAAATTCACATTTGGAATTGAAAGGGGCCCAGAAGAGCCAAACCCTTCTTTTTCTTTCTCTTTTTTTTTAAAGATTTTATTTGAGAGAGAATGAGAGAGAGAGCGCACGAGAGGGAAGAGGGTCAGAGGGAGAAGCAGACTCCCGGCCGAGCAGGGAGCCCGATGCGGGACGCGATCCCGGGACTCCAGGGTCATGACCTGAGCCGAAGGCAGTCGCCCAACCGACTGAGCCACCCAGGCGCCCCAAACCCTTCTTTTTCAAGAAGAACAAAGGAGGAAGACACACACTTCTCGATTCCACACTTTCTACAAAATGACAGTAATCAGGACAGTGTGGTACCAGCGTAAGGATCGGCAAACAGATCAAAGGAACACAACTAAGAGTCTCAAAAGGAACCATGTGTCTGTGGTCACCTAACTGTCGACAAGGCGGCAAGACTATCCAATGACAGAAAGAGTCATCTGCTCAACAAATGGCCCGGGATCATGTGGGTAGCACACTACATGAAAAAATGAACTCACGTGGATCAAAGACCTAAATGTGATAGCTAGGACTCTAAAATCCTCCGCAGACACAGGCATAAGTTGCCATGTCCTTGGATCGAGCCATAGTTTCTCAGATAGGTCACCAAAAGTTTGAGCGACGAAAGAAAAAACTAAAAAATGGGACTTTAAAACTAAAAACTTGTGCTTCAGTGGGCACCAGCGAGAAAACAGAACAAAACAAAGAAACTGGGAACAAATGCCTGGAAATCATATAGGTGACAGTAGACTTGTAGAACATATAAGAACTCTTATAATTTAACAGTAAAAATACAGATAGTTCAGTTAAAAATGGACATAGGAAGAGTTATATGGATGGCCAGCAAGCACAAGAAAAGATGCTTGAAATCAGGAGCCATCAGGGAAATGCAAATGAAAACCACACTGAGATACCACCTCACACCCACTAGGATGGCCAGAACCAAAGGGTCACATAAAAAGTGTTCACGAGGATGTGGAGAAACAGGGCCCCTCACACAGGCTGCTGCGAGTGTAAAACGGTGCAGCCACAGTGGAAAATAATCTGGCAATTCTTCAAAGAGTTACCATATGACCCAGCAATTCTACTCCTAGGTATATATCCAAGAGAAATGGAAACGTATTAAAGTTCACACAAAAACGTGTATATGAATGTCTTACAGAGACATTATTCATAATGGCCAAAAGGTAGGAACCACCCAAATGTGCATCAGCTAATGATGGATAAAAATGAGGCATATCCCCAGGATGAAACATTATGCAGCCATAAAAAGGAATGAGGTACTGATACATGCTGTAACTTGGGTGAACCCTGGAAACACGCTACGTGAAAGAAGCCAGACACAGGAGTCCACGTATATGCTTCCATTCATGTAAATGTCCAGAATACAGTATCATACGGAGACGGAAAGCAGATCAATGGGTGCGCAGGGCTGGGAGGTGGGAGGGTGAGGATGGGGGGTGGGAGCTAAAGAAGATGGGGTTTCTTCTTGAGATTAAAAAACAAAAAAGTTCTCAAATTCACTGTGATATGTGTGCATATCAATGAATACACTAAAAGCTACTGGATCACTCTTTAATTGGGTGAAATGTCTGGTATGGGATTCATATTCCAACAAAGCTGTTAAAACAAAAAGCACTGCAAGGTATAAAGGGTCAAAGTGTTCTGTCCTCCTCAGCTCTCTGTCCTATGCTCTAGGGGTTCCAGGGTTAACGATTAACGATTTCCCGGGGCCCGTGCTTGAGATTTTTCTAGGGATGGACATATATTTCCCTAGACACGCTGAATGCAGCTTTTATGTCCTTCATCTGGAATCATCTATTCACCTATCTTTAGTGACCGCAGGATTTCCTACCGTGCGTGTCCCTTACTAATGTGCACCCAGCTTGCTCCCGGCAGCTTGCTGTGAGAGAGGGGTGGTGAACGCGAGGTAGACTTTCGCATTCCTGTGCAGGGATTATCTAGTCACACAACGTTTATGGATGAACTGTCTTACAGACTTTTTTCTTAGCATCATTAGTACCAAGTGGGAAAAAAATGACTCAGATCTGCTGTTGGTTAATTTAGCTGAACGAAGTTTCAGTGCATGCTGTTAGCGCCCAGCTTCCCACAGAACAAAGACAGCAACTCACTCTTTCTCCCAGGCCTGGGCCCTCTGGAGCTTCTCTGTATCGTTGTAGTAATTATTGACAGGAAAGGTAATCACAAGGGCTGTGGCATTATTGTAGTTTTGATCTAGAATGGGAAAAACGGGACATCCAGAAGATGAGAAGCAGGCAGAAAATTAGATAAACATGACGGAAAAGCCCGAGACCACGAGGTGACTGGTTTCTCATGGGGGCTGCAGTCTATGCTCTAAGAACAAAAACCTGTTCACTGACGCAGTGTCTGTGCAGCTCAGCTACGGAATAGAAAGGATGTTCTAGAATCTGACATGGGCAGTTTCACTCAGGATGAGTAACTTCTTTTTTTAACTATGTAGCCTGCGCATGGTAAAGACTTCAAGCAGGAGGGCGATCCCTGTAGACTCCCCTTCCCCAGTCCGTTCTACGCTTAGTTCTCTTCCCCACCATCTGAACTATTTCCAGAAACACTCCATGCATGCTCAAGCAAACACACATATTCTTGACCTTTCCTTTTTTTTTAAATATACAGTTTTCTATAAATATTTATATAGTTTAATATACACATACAGTTTTAAAGATTTCATTCATTTATTTGTGAGAGAGAGCACGCACGCACGTGCACAAGCAGGGGGAGCGGCAGGCAGAGGGAGAAGCAGGCTCCCCGCGGAGCAGGGAGCCCGATGCGGGACTCGATCCCAGGACCCCGGGATCATGACCTGAGCCGAAGGCAGACGCCCAACTGACTAGCCACACGCTGTTCTGCACATTACGTTTTTTAATTTGTATCTTGGAGATGGTTCCATTTTAGGACATAAAGAGCTTCTTTTTTCCTGCTGTATCTTATTTTCTAGTATAATTTAACCAATCTCCAGATGATGGACATTTTTGCAATTTTTAAAATTATACACAAAAGTACTACAAAGAATAACCTGGGAAATACTTTTCATGTGTAAAGTACGTATTTGGAGAATCAATTCTTGTAAGTACAAGCACTGAATCAAAAGGTATGTGCAATTGTAATTTTGATAAATTCCCCCAAACTGCCCTTCAAAGAGGCTATCCTCTTTTTCATTTCTTTATTCAGCAAGACATTTACTGAGGTCTTGCTTCGTGCCAGGCATTAATTACGTTAGGTACTCTGGATATGTATCAGTGAACAAAAGAGGAAAATCCCTGCCTTCCTGGAGCTTACATTCTAGGAACCATTTACACTCCTGCCAACGATGGGGTCCCTATCATGTTCGCCCACAGAGGGTTTATCAAACTCTTAGGTCTTTGCCCCTGTGTTAGGTACAAAGACTGAAGTGAGGTGCATTTCACTATCTAGGAGTGAGGTTAGGCATTTCCCCCATATAATGAATAGCCCTGTGTATTTGTTCTTTTGTTAACTTTCATATGGCTTTGCCTACTTTTCTTCTGGGTTGCTGGTCTTTTCTTTTCTTCACAAGAGCCCTTTATATATTAAGGACACGCTATCCATTATGTGTACTGTTTTTAGTCCCCCTCTGGTTTAGCTGCCCCCCCCTTTTTTTTAAAGTTTATGATGCTTCATTTCCACATAGGAATTTTAAATTCTTACGTAGTCAAATTCATCAATGTTTCCTTTTGTGGCTTCTGGGTTTTTTGTGCCTCACTTAGAAAATGCCTTCTCCATTTTAAAATTATTTCTGAAAATTCCTCCTGTATTTTCTTCTAGATCTTTAACAGCTTCACTTCTTATACATCTGTTTTTGACACATCTGGAGTTTATGTGGATGGAATAAGGTAGAGATCAAATTTAATTTTGATGGTTGTGGCTCACCAGTTGGTGACACCATCTTTTCCCCACGGATCAGAAGTGGCATTTTATGAGGCAGAGTAAAATTTAAATATAGATAGGACTTATCCCCTCCTACTGGGTGAGGAGAACAACATCTAATTGGCCTCTTCCTTGAGCTGGAGAAAAACCTGTCGAGCTGCCTCTAATTAGGCTTCTGATGCCAAAGGTGTCACCTGAATCACGGCCCCACCATACCTGGTACAGTCTGTTCTAGGTGCTACAGGAATCAACCAGCAAAGAGCAAACCCACTGCCCCCCCCCCCCGCCCCTACAGAAGTGTCTCAATTCTTAACCAACTGGTTTAGGAAGAAAACACAGAACAACTTTGTTTCTTTTTTCCCATATCTCACCTTATTATATCACTCCCATCACAGTTTTTTGCTGTTGTTGTTTTTTAAGATTTTATTTGAGAGCGTGAGAGCACAAGCAGGGTGACTGGCAGGCAGAGAAAAAGGGAGAAGCAGGTTCTCTGCTGAGTAGGGAGCCCGACACGGGGCTCAATCCCGAAGGCAGACACTTAACTGACTGAGGCACCCACGTGCCCCACAGATGTTCTTAACCTGAGGTCCACGGACTCCCTAAGGGTTCCCTGAACTCCTTGAAATTGAACAATGAGTTATGTGGAGGTGCACAATTGCAATATTCTGGTGAAAAATCCTTGGCTTTTGACAGCTTCCCAAAGTGTGCATCATCTACTTCTTTTAAACCCAGAAGAAAATCCAAAGCCAAAGCCCAAAGCAAGCCTACACTTGGGGTAATTACCACTTGACTCTTAGTGACAGAACCAAGACTACTTTATCTAATAGGAAAAGCAGAAGCTTCTCTTACTTACCGTCATAGCCTCCTAACACAAGCCACGGGAACACTGGCCCACCAAACGTACCCAGGCAAGGATCATGGAGCAAACTGGTATCATTCAGAGAGGCAGGAGCCCTGCGAAGTGGTTTAGAAAACACCTCCCAGTTAGAAACAAGCCTCAAGACATCACAGAGACCTAAACATTTACACAACAAACAGTTAAAGACGCCGATGATATCCTAAGCACCACGTGGGCCCTGTGGTTCCTTAGGTGAGTAATGCGGTCCAGCACTTGACTCTGGGAGCCAGACTCACTGAGCCAGAGGCAGGCCAACCCAGCACGATGCGGTCGGTATGGCACAGCGCACGGCGCACACGGGAACAGAGCTCACGCGGTGCACGGCGCAGACGAGGCAGCAGCTAACACACACAGAAGACTGCCACCAAAAAGGGGAGGCTGTATGGAAGCAGGTCTCTAAGGCTGGGGGGGCTTCACCCGGGCGGGGGGGGGGGGTGAGGGTGCTCTTACAACCGCAACATGGGAAGAGAAGAAAGAACGAGAACAGGGACGTGGGAGAAGAGAGCAACAAGATGGCCGTGTGAGGAGCCACACCAAGTCCTGTCTAGAGCACGGGGCGCCTACGAAGGGGAGGACTTCTGAGGGAAGGGACAGGGCTGGAAAGGGTGAGGGACAGACAATGAACAAAAGGATTAAGTGCCCTGCTGCATGGCTTGGATTATTACCCTTCAGACACCGGGGAGCAATTAGAGACCTGGGGGAAAAGGGTGTCATGAGCTGTTTTACACAGATAACTCAGGTGGTAAAATGGAAGAAGGTCTAGGAGTGGGGCGGAAAGGGAAGCAAAAGCCCACAGACCAGTCAGGTTCGTGCAAGGGTCCAGGCAAGGGTGGTGCCGTGAAGACAGCCAGTGGGGGGACCAGCATTCCAGAGCACATCCTGAGCCAGACCTCTGCTGGGCACTCAGGACGGTTCTCACAGATGACCCGAAGCTTGGCCCTTCAGAGCCCGTGGCTGATGGGCTCCGACTGGAGGTCAGGCCACCCGCGTGGGGCAAACAGGCTGCAGGGCCGCAACCAGAAGCCAAGTCCCATCAGCCCACACATGGGGCCCTGCCACCACATCATGGATTTGAGAGCTCATCCAGAGGCTAAAATCCATAAGAATTACATAAAGGGAGGTGAGGATGAGGAAGGATGCAGAGATACAGCCTCGAGTTGGAGTTACTGGTAGATGTTGGTGCCATCACACAATACAGGGGATACGGGGGAAGAAGGAGGTCCGTGCTTGGTTCTGGGTGCGGGTTTGCCAGGCCCGCAGGACCTCTGGGGGAAAAGCCGACGAAAAGCTGGGGAGGGAGGTGAGAGCCAGAGACACAGAAGAGCAAACAAAGATCTGCCGGTGGGAGCGAAGTGGCCCACAGCAGCATTTCTGCACCGACCTGAACCCATCTCCCCTCGGATAAAACACTAGTCTCCTGCATCATCCTCTCTGCCAAAATTTTGTTGACTTCCATTTTGTAAGACAGGAAGTAAACAGCTTTTCCCTTTAAATATAAAAATTGAAGAATATTAATTTTTCAATTTTCAAACTGCCCATGGCCGCCCTGTACCATCTATCCTGTGGAGAACGCTGGTTTAGCGTATACGGGCATACCGTTACTGTTTTATGAAATAGAGCAAATGCAGCCTAAGTACCTCAAGATCACATCCCAGTAACAAAAACAGAACAGAGCTTAAGGCCACCAGATCAGACGAGATGTCAGAGTGGCTGGCTCCAGAGATGTGGTTAGTTGACAGCACACTCAAAAATGACAAGGAATAGGGGCACTGGATGGCTCAGTCGGCTGAGCATCCGACTCCTGGCTTTGGCTCAGGTCATGATCTCAGGGTTGTGGGATCGAGCCCAATGTCTGGCTCCACGCTCAGCGGGGACTCTGCTCGAAAGGGTCTCTCTCTCTGCACCTCCCCTGACTCGCGTGTACACTCTCGTCCTCTCTAAAATACACAAAAAATCTTTTTCAAAAAAATGACAAGTAATAATTTCTCTGTCCCCAAAGTGACCCAACAGCCATAGTGGCTGTTTGACTGGCTGAACAAATGTCTCCAGGCCACGTGAGGGCACTCAGCGACAGCAGGCCTATCAAGTGCAGGCTGCTCTCCCCGCCATGGGCACAGACTTAAACATCACGTCACAGTCACCAAGCACTGTGACTAATGCAAATGATAACCGCAGCCTGCCCAGCTAGATGGGCCTCCAATGCGAAGCCGCCTCAGCATCCTCCAGTCTGAACTGCACACCAATCTTACCCTCACTTCTCAAGGGGACACTGCACATTTTCGTTATTTTTGAGAGAGAGAGAGAGAGAGAGTGTGTACATGAATGCGTGAGAGGGGCGGAGGGAAAGGAAGAGTCTCCAGCAGACTCCACGATGAATGTGGAGCCTGACGTGAGGCTTGTTCTCACAACCCCAAGATCATGACCTGACCTAAACCAAGAGCCGGAAGCTTAACAGACTGAGCCACCCAGGTGCCCCAACATTTTAAAAACAATTTGATATCATGGTATAAATTCATATTTTTAAGACAAGAAAAAGCACTACAGGCTTCTGTTTTTGTACTACGATACCACTGGTGGTATGGCAGATGCATCTATGTGTTATCATTCCAGGCATGAGTTAAAGGCTCAGTTTATACACTATGAACACTCCCACCCCAGGACCTTTGTACTTGCTGCCTGTGTACTTGGAACACTTTTCCCTCCAATATTCACAGGTTCCCTCCTCTCCTTTCCGTGTGAGCAGGTGTCCACTCCATCTAAAGCGGCACACCCCCACTGCACTCATCTCCTTGCCGGGCTTAACTTCTCCAAAGCTCTCATCTCTACCTGGCACGAGCATGCATCTATTTATTCAGTGTCAGTCTCCCTGCATTCAAACGTGTGCTTCGCGGAGCATGGACATGCTGTGTGCTTGCTGCCGGGTCTCTGGCACCAACAACCGTGTGTAGCGACAGCAAATGCTCCCAGGTCAGTGGGATGAATGAATGAACATCTCCCGCCACGTACCGTACACAGTATAGCAAGTGCGTGTGGTAATCGGCATACACAAAGAAGTCATCGCCTATTTTGTGGTCCAGCATGGAATGGCTGTTCTGGAAGTAATTTAACACGCTCATAATGGTGCAGTTCTTGTTATAGGGTGAGAGGGGGGCCACGCAGATGTCTTCAAGTGTCACGGTCTCGTTGTTATAAAATGCAGTGATGTTTTCAATGGTGGTTTGTAAGTCCAGGACCTGAAGATTTTAAAAACAAATCCAGAAACACATCAGATTTCTCTCAGATTGTGACTAATTATTGCCCTGACAGGTCAGAAGATAAAAAGTATTTGGGGAAAATGCTTCCTCACGCAAGGGAGAGGACTAAGACGTGCTGTGGTAACATGTCTGACAGCACCAGGAGCCCCCTTCTTAGAGACAGCTAGCTGGGAGAGAGACCCTGCTGAGAGGCGTCCGAGAGGTGGGAGGGAACACTGTCTGTCACCAGGACAGAACTCAGTGCAGGACACACAAACATCCCCCCTTCCCTCCATAGATAGAGTTCTCCAGGGCAAGTGTGACCAGGGAAAATGGGAAAGCTTCAAGGCCTCTGTAAGAGAACGGGATGGATCTCATTCCGAATGCACATCTTACCAAAGGCAGGCTGGGGCCCACATTCAGGCAATGATAAATTCATTCCTGCAGGGGGAGGTCAGCAGTAGCTCCTTCCTGGACCCCCAGCACAGCATAAGAGGCTTCATTCCTTGGGGTCCTGGCACATTACTTTTCAATTACCAAGGGAAAAATTTACTAAGGTAAATTATACATTCTGCTTCAATAGAGAAATGTTCGTCTCAATTTCAAGAAAGAAGCCAGCCCTGCTATATGAAGTAAATACACAAGCAGCCTACAGGCAATTTCTCATTAAGTTCAAAATCCACTGTTTACTTTCTTGAAAAAGTAAACGAAAAACACCTTTCCTTTTTCACTGTTGAGATTTTCAAGCTTTCCCACTACGTTCAGCCTCATTCTGACATCAGGTAGAACTGGTCCACATGGAAAAGCCAGTTAGCACACCCTTGGGCTCCTGGGACTGATTTCTGCTAAGAGCACATTACCTGGTGCAAGATCCCTATGTCGAGCGGGGGCCCGAAGGGCACATCGGATCCTGAGGGGTACGGCTGGTAAGTGTGCACACTGGTGTTGGGGGCCTGGATGATGAGCTGCTCCGTGCGGAAGAAGGGCCCAAAGTGTGTGTCAAAGTATTCTTTCTCCAGGCGTGCCTGGCTGCCGGGGGCGGACCACAGGTCCACTGGGTTGGTGGTGACCCGGACAAACACCAGGCCTGACGAACAGGCGGCAATGAAGGCCAGGGAGAAGATGATGATGCAGTCTGGGTTTCGGATGCAGAAAGAGCCCCACTGGGAGAAGAGCCGCCTCAGATAGCCCTCGAATGCCGCACCGAGTGCGTCGCAGCAGGACGCCTCCCCTGGAAGAGCGGGAGAGGAAGGGAGGATGGAGGTTAAGAGCCAAGCCATTCCTGAAAGTCGGAACAGGGAAAGCGTTAGCTACTGCCACATGCGCAGGCACTGTGCCTGCAGCGGGGGTGGCACGGGATCCCCCCCACCCCGACCCTCAGCACCTACCTGCTCAGGAAGCCACCCTGCTTGCCTGCCCACTGTGACAGCCGTCCCCACCCGCCCAAGGAACGATGCTCGCTCAGGGGCACAGTGCTCTGAGCACTCTGTCCACAGCGGTTCCCATCCAGCTTTGTGGCTACACCTGTTCTCTGCTTGTTCCACCAGCCCCCCAACCCCCCAGCTCTTAACCCCCATGCCTAAGTATCCTACTACGGTTACTCAGTACTTGTTTCCGTGTGCCAGCCCAGCCAGGACCAGTCTGTCTGGATCACAACCGTGTCCTTGACATGAGCACACTGCCTGGCCCAGAACCGGGGCACAGACACTTGCGGAGGAAACCAACACTCGAGCCCACACACTCCTAACCGTGTAAGTACAGATGCGCCTACCTTTGTCACTGGCATTTACAGAGAAAGCGATGTTGCTATCAATGGGCGTGTACTCGGAGACAAAATAGTGCTTTCTGAAAAATAAAAGCACGTAAGTAGTATCAGTGGACCTCCGACATAATGAGGCTGTTTTTCTAACAGTCCTGCAACCCCATTAAAAGCTTACTTCCTCATTCGGTCCTCTTCCCCCTGAGCCGCTGCCTCCCCACCACCCGCAGGTTCCCTTGCTCTTGTCCTGCTCACCAGTCTCAGGAGAAAATTTAAGAAGGTATTTTTTTTGGGAGGATTTATTTATCTGAGAGAGAAAGTGCAAGAGAAAGCGTGAGCACAGAGACAGGGGGAGGGGCAGAGGGAGAGAAACTTAAGCAGACTCCACACTGAGGGCGGAGCCCGATGCGGGGCTCGATTTCACGACCCTGAGGATCACGACCTGAGCCAAAATCAAGAGTCAGATGCTTAACCGACTGCACCACCCAGGCGTACCTAAGAAGGTATTTTAAAAAACAGATTAATAAAGGATAGTTTCACCTTGTAGCCTTCATTTAGGTTTAAAACTTTAGGTCCTTTAAAAGCAGCGAACACTACGCTGCAGCGGCAATTTGCATACCTAGTGCCTAGAGTATAACATCAGTCTGCATCAGTCTACAACACAGGGAACCATGGCTCCCTGTGGAAGAGGTGGATTCCAGGGCTGGGGCAGGGAAAATACAAGATGAGTCTGGAACATCTTGTGATTCCAGAAACTAAGTACACGCTTGAGAAAGGTGGGGCATGTTAAAAACAAAACAAAACAAAACACAGGAGTCAACCAGAAGGCGCTTTCAATGGTTAAAACTGGAAAACTCTGAGCAACAAAACAAAGGACAGTGTTGCGTAGAGCCGACAAAACTAAAAAAAAAAAAAAAAGTCCATGATATAAATATAATTGAATCAATAATGAAGTAGAGCAGGAAGGATAACTGTGTATACAGAGTAAGTCCAACTCGTAAAGGTAGAAGAAATACAACCAAACCACCAAACCACCATCACGCAAACACCACAGTAGTAACCACTGCAGACAAGAGCCACCAGTGGAGGGCGCCTGGGTGGCTCAGATGGTTAAGCCTCTGCCTTCGGCTCAGGTCATGATCCCAGGGTCCTGGGATCGAGTCCCGCATCGGGCTCCCTGCTCAGCAGGGAGTCTGCTTCTCCCTCTCCCTCTGCCTCTCCCCCTGCTTGTTCTCTGTCTCTCTCGCAAATGAATAAAAAAAAAAAAAAAAAAAAGAGCCACCAGTGGATGCTACAATCAGTGGACAGTTTTAGGAGAAACAAGGTATCAGCCCAGTTTTAACCTATCTCCCTTAAGATATTGATCAACTCCAAAGGGAGAAGCCGCAGTTCTACAGGAGAAAAACCCAGCAGACACCCTCGTCCCCCAGTAACCAAAGTTAGTATCACCAGTGCAGAGACCTACCGAGATTGTGTAGCCACGAAACGAGAGGCTGACAGAGACGCATCACTTCTCTGATACTCTTGTCACAAACACAGAACCTCAATCTGATCGTGAGATCAGATAAAGATCTGATCAGATAAAGCCTGAGGGACATTCTACAAAATAACTGCCCAGTACTCAGCAAAAGTGTCAAGGTCATAAAAAAATTCCAGAAAATCCGTCACGCACTGGGGGAAAGTAATGAACAGGTGAATGTGGAGTGGGGTCCTAAAGAGAACAAGGGCAGCAGAGGAAGGTCTTCCTGGTGATATCTGAACAAAGTGTGTGCTTTAGCTAATACTACTACACCGTCATTTTTGTGTTTCTGGTAATTACATACTGCGAGTGACGTAAGTTCCTAACATTAGGGGAAGCTGCATAAAGGATGCATATAAATTCTATTTTTGCACCTTCCTGGTAAGTCTAACATTATTTCAAAACAAAAAGTTAAAGCAAATGTACTTCCTAATCAAGATGCGAATATCTAAAAGGACTGCAGACAGTACTGCATTTAATTAGCTTTGAATCAGATTCAGCTCTGAAGACTTTCTGTTAAAGAATGGGTGGGTAATGCACAGTGCTTTAAAAATCACTTATCGCGGGTGCCTGGGTGGCTCAGTCGGTTAAACGTCTGCCTTCGGCTCAGGTCATGATCCCGGGGCCCTGGCATCGAGCCCCGCAGCGGGCTCCCTGCTCCGCAGGAAGCCTGCTTCTCCCTCTCCCACTCCCCCTGCTTGTGTTCCCTCTCTCACTGTGTCTCTCTGTCAAATAAATAAATAAAACCTTAAAAAAAATAAAACTCACTCGTTTTGAATAAATCAATGAAACCAACTTCAAATGTTCAAATGTCTAACCAGGTCTTTGACTGCTTACTAATTAACTATAGGACATAAGCAATCATGGAGCGTATTCACGTGATGCTTGTTTCTTGATTTAATTAATCAAGGACTGCCAGGCAAAAGCTGGAAGTGCCACTTGGATCACCTTGCTCTTCTCACCCTGGGGATCACATAACTGCTCACCTGTAGCACCACACGGCAAAAAATGCTCCAAAAAACACGAGCAAGAACACCATGTAGGTGGTCCACATGACGACGTACATGGCGTCCAGGCCCAAGAGTCTCCAGGGAGCCGGAGTGGGCGGCGGCTGGGGCTTGGGGCCACACACGGCCGAGCAGTCCTGGCAGCTGCACGGCCCCGTGACTTCGTCCACAGACTCATCACAGCCCTTGGTGGCATTGTTCATGGGCTCCATCCCATGGGCCGGAAGATCTGCAGGGAGGATGGGCTTGAGTGAATAGCTCAGTAAAACAAATGACACAGTTTGCATTCAATGATATTGAAACCCAGTGACAGAGCACACTGATGACACACGGACCACCACCGTCAGAGCAAAAAGGATCAGAGGCTTCCATTTGATCACAAGATGTTTTGCTGCCTTGTCCTGTAAAAGTCTGAGTTCCTTCCAATAACTTCGGGCACAAGTCCCTGAGATTGGAGTACCCCACATTCCACGGTAAACCTCCATCAAGGAGTGAGTCTAACAGGATTGTGGGGCTCCTTAAAAGGCCTAATGCTCTGGCCTTTTTTAAAAAATACAAAACAAAAACCCAGGCTCATTCTTTCAATTGGGTAGCAGCACCTGAAGGCAATTCCTCCTCCTCCGTGCTCACTGCCAACCCCTAAATTAACCAGGGGTTGGGGAGAGAATGTTCTAGTTACCTCTCTCACTGGAGGCAAAGTCCAGGAACTAGTTATCTGAATTTGTTTATCTTCCTGTTGCAGATTAAGGTTCCTGGGCTCGAAAGCCACATCATAAATGCGCCAAACTTGGAAGTCTACCTGAGAAAATGGGTGTGATGGTGAAAGGCGCCTGGCCGTTGTCCTTATTGAACATGTACTCGATCCAGTTGGTAGCATTGCAGGCTTCGGCGTCCTTCCCACACAGGAGCCCCAGGGCTTTGTCATTACTCGAGGGGGCCTCCACGTCCCTGCAGGCGTTGTACATGGCTGGCAGAGGAAGGAGGGAAAACGGCTGAAACACCACATTGCTTTAGTCACTGGGGGAGAGCTTACAAAAGGTTCCTTAAATGCGGGTGCGGCCATCTGCACCGTGCTCACAAGTCATGGGCTGGTGGGCGAGACACAGTAAACACTCGGGGCAGGAGTGGAGATTACCCCTGACACAGACTTAACACCCTGCCCGTAATATGCGGGGCTAGATTCCAAGTAACTTAAACATAGAAAATACACAGGAAAGGCTTTACATCATCCCACGTAGCTCAGAGAATTTTTTTTTATAAATAAATAAAATCTTTTAAAAAAAGATTTATTTGAGAGAGAAAGGATGAGAGAGAGATTGAGAGGGGGGAGGGTCAGAGGGAGAAGCAGACGCTCCGCTGAGCGGGGAGTCCGATGCAGGACTCGATCCTAGGACTCCAGGATCGTGACCTGAGCCAAAGGCAGTCGCTTAACCAACTGAGCCACCCAGGCGCCCTCAGAGAAGTCTTATCACCACTGCAGAGATGAATGTAATAAGGCTGAGAAAGGAGAAATAAGACCCTTGGTGCCTTTTCAGTCAGTGAAATTGGTTCCAGAAATCTGAGGCAGGAAGCCCTGTGGCGGAGGAAACTGGTTTTAGGGCAGAGGCCACATGTGAATGACCTAATATGACCCTCTCTTTTGGCTCCATTTTAGTACACATAAAGACAACACACAACATATGGACAATGTCAATGACCTTTTGCACATAAAAAAGTAGCAGTAATGGGTCCTGTATTAACATTCATTTACCAGTCCCTACTGCAGAGGCCGCCTTCAGGCACACAGGCTTGAGCAGTGGCAACTAGAAAGGGCCCATCAGGTGACCCACCTCCAAATATCCATAAACCCTAACTGACCAATGGGCTACTTACAACCAGGCACAGTAACCAAAAAAGGGAGAATTCCATACTCGCCATACCTCCTCATCTTCCCCTTTAAAAACGGCCCCCACTCACTGCCTCATTGCAGACAGCCTCTCCTTGACTGTCCAGCCCGCCTTCCCTCCCCCACCCCCAGGTGTATTCAACAGACTTCTATCCCCTTTGCTCTGCCTCAGGTGATTTTTTTTTCACTGCCCGTGCCACCAGCTTCCAGCTTGTACTACATTTGAGGGCCCCCATCCGATCAAGAGACACCCCATTTAGACACCACACCTACTTGTTAGAAACTTCCCAGGATCTTCCTCCCTAAACTTTAAGGAGATACTTAATAAATTCATCGTGTTTTACTCTCACTCTTGAAACGCAGTTTGGGTAGAGTGACTTAGAACTATGATGATTCCATTGCCTTCTGGCCTCTGTCACTGCTGGTAAGAAAATCTCCAAATGACATTCTTTTAAAACGATTTCTATCTTTTATCTACTTCTTTTTAAGATACTTGTCTTTGGAGTTTTTACAGTTTTTCCATGCTATATTTACATATGGATTTTTTTTTAACAACTTTACTGAAATATAATTCACCTACAATTCACCTATTTGAAGTCCCCTGAATACCCTTCCTTATGAATACTCACCCTTCCTGAAGGTAAGCCACAACCTGAATTTGATGTTTAATCTTTCCTACGCAGGTGTGTATACTTTCATGATATGTTGTATCCACAGATACGCAGTACTATTTAATGTAAACAACATGCTACATATATTCTGCAACTTCAATTTAAGTCATTCAAGTGAGTGACATAATTCATACATTTTAAGTTTTAAGTATTCTATTATAGACTGTGACTATATGCTCCATTGTATTTATCCATTCTCCTCTTAGCATTTAGTGCCTCCAATTACTTATTTTTTATTTTTTAAAGATTTTATTTATTTATTTGAGAAAGAGAGCAAGCGAGCATGAGTTGGGGGAGGGGCAGAGGGAGAAGCGGACTCCCCTCTGAGTGCGGAGCCTGAGGCAGGGCTCAATCCCAGGACCCGGGGATCAGGACCTGAGCCCAAGGCAGACGCTCAACTGATGAGCCACCCAGGTGCCCCTATTTCTTTATTTTTTAATGGATTTCTTTTTTAACAATTCTTAAAGAATTGTTTTAGATTCACAGTAAAATCAAGCAATCTCCTATAACTCCTGCCTCAACACAAGCACAACCTCCCCACCATCAACAGCACCTGAGCGGTGCATTTGTTACAAATGAAGAACCTATGATAACACAACACTGTCACCCGAAGCCCATAGTCTATTTTAGGGTTCACACTAGGTGTAGTACATTCAATGAGTTTTGGTAAATGTATTATGACTTGAACCCACCATTACAGTATAAAACAAGCCTCACTGCCCTTAACATCCTTAACATCAGAACTCTTTCATTTCAGTCATTTTCAACAAATGCTAGATGGTCTTTGTCAGATTGTCCTAGGATTTCTAGGTGTTATAGATCTCTTTTTCCTGCTGGTAATGTGTTTCTTCTCTTCCCTTTCTCCCTTATGGTAATGTGTTCCTTCAGAGTCAAATCTCCCCTCCTCTACTTTACCCTTCCACACCCTCTTCTCAGGTTTTGCAAAAACTCGTGAAGTTACACAATTCACCTCCACTAGAAACAAAGTTCTAATGGCTTCCAAAATGTACAGAAATAAACTCGCACGCACTAAAAATTTCTATGTGGGAACTTAAAGTTAGGAAGGAGCTAAGCAAATACTTTAAAGAGATTGTTTTATGGGCTGTAGCTCAAGTCCTAGATACACATGAAGCAACAACTTGTGTTTCATGGCCAAGAGAATTAAAAATTATCATTTTCATACAGCTGACAACTGAAGGGAACAACTGAGTCCACTGTTGTGATACCAACTACAAAAAAAGAAATAATTAGAAGTTTACTCACCATTGGCAAAACTCTCTCCGACATAGTACTGTAATTCTTTTACGTTTGTTTTCGTCTGGTTTGTAACAGGATCAACATAATCTTCAGTTTCTGTAACATTCAGAAACTGACTTTGCCGGGGGCTACACGTCAGCTCGCAAAACAGGTTCATTAGGTTATAAAAACAGGATGGACATCTAAAGAAAAAGTAAACTGTATTTTGTCTGATCTCACAAACAGGGCCAGCAAAAACATGATTTACAATAAAGAACATTTAAAATTTATTATAAAGTGACAAATTACCTACAGACATCTTTAACCCAGCCATTCTAAACCTAAAATCAGAGATCTCTTTAAAAAACTGCCCTAATTACTACACATATGTTGTCAAGGTGTAATTTCAGAAAGAGAAAAATGCTTTTCTGAATTCTGTGCTTTGTAATTTATGGACATGTTTTGTGTTGAAGCTAAAGGGACTAAGGACCGTCACGCTGACAATTCTGATGAAGAAGAAAAACAAGGGAAAAATGAGATTCACACGTTAGAATGTTCACCTTCCTACTGAAGGGCTTTCTTCAAGCCCCAGGTAATCCCTTGGCCCTCTCTAAACACAAGAGGATTTCCCCAGGGCTTGAGAGGCTAAAGGACAGCGGTGGTGTTCTCCGGCCGTACGCACTACAGAAGCACACTACAAGCTGTCTGGTCTCCTTCAGGTTCATGGCTGAAGCTCCTAATGTTGACTTAATGGGTGGCAGAACTGTCTCCCCAGTTGGGTTCACTATTATCTGCAAAAGCTGCTGCTTCATTAGACCTGCATTCCCGCAGCACAACCAAATCGCAGTCACTCTTGACTCTGACCCCGTGCAGGTGCCAGGCAAGGTGGTCCCAGCCTTCAATGCCCCTGGTCTGGTGAGGGAGCAGACACGCACACTGACCCGCTTTCAGGAGTCCCGTGCTTTACCATGACAAGCACAGGAACCACAATCACACCATCCTAATGGAAACTGCTCCTGGGGTGCAGATTTCTACCACATTCTACAGATTACAAACTCTTGCCATGTTTATGCGTTTAATCTCCGCAATCATCAATTTCGACAGCTGCACAATATTCCTTAGCTTCTCATTATTTGCTATTAAAAATAGAGTGGATGACATGGGGAAAATCTGGTTATCTTCTGATCTTGGTTATCTTTATGTCCATAATGCCTCATCTAGAGTGGGTGCTAAATCAATGTATTCTGACTGAATGATGGTTCCATCAATATCCACTAGCCCTCCATGGGGTTAGATTAGATTAACCCCATGGTTAATCTAGACTGATTAGATTCTCAACTTTTTGATCTCCTATATGGTATGCTGTCCTGAAAGGACAGTTTAGGGGTGGTTTCCACCCAGTATTGCCAATTTAAACTTCTGGGAAGAAGCAGGGTTTCCTTAGTGGATGCCAACTATCCTGTCACCCGCCATCGTATGTGCACAGAGAAGGGCTTCTCCTCTTCCCATGTCCCGCCCACCCACCTTTATCAGGATGCTTCAGTGTGAAAAATTTAGAAAGATACCATGAGGTGCTATTCTACAGACCCCCACCAGCTTGTTCTGCACATCTTAGAATTGCTGAGTAAGCTTCAAGAAGAACACCTATCATGCAACCCTTTTCACGACCCTGGTCGTAGAGAATGGCCTGGACGGTGGACTAATTTTGACAAACCCAGCCACCTCTACCAGAACAATCTTGTTAACAGCTACCGAAGGCCAGCTCTAAGGACGACTGGGACTCTAGCATCTCATCTCACTGCAGGGGGAGAGAACCCCGTGCTAGCCAGGGGTGGGGAAGGGAGAACGGCCACACAGAGGACCTCTCGGAGGAGGGTCTTGGGTCACAGACATGACAGGACCACCAGAACAACCTCTCCTCCTCTGCACAGCACCCAGAGGCTCGAGAGTGAAAGGACCCACTCCACAGTGCAGACACCCTTGGGGCGGGGGGCGACCTAGAGGAAGTCCACGCCTCAGCTCTGCATGGAGCTGGGAAGAAAACGATGTCAGCCAACTTATTACTTTATCGTGATTTCTGAGAAGTCCTAAGATTGCTTTCTTGACATAACATGAAAACTAACTTTTAGGAGGAAATCAGAATGTCCCTGGTTAACAAGTGCTCCAAATCCGTTTTTGTGTGCGTGCTGGGCAGCCAGCCTACCTGGACAGAAACTGCAGGGGCAGCTGCAGGCTGTCTTTCAGGGTCCGCAGCTGCTGCACGTCACAGCACACACTGACGTTGTCAAAGAAGAGTCCTGGGCAGAGCTCCTTTTGGGTGAGAAAGCATGGTTATCACAGCAGAAAGTCAAATAAGGATACACATTCCCTCAATGAAATAAGGCAATTTTATTCACACAGTCCTTTTTTAGGTATGCAAAGGTAAACGTGTTTGCAAAGTTCTTGCAGGATTCTTGTAAAAGGTTTTCCAAATTTGGGGGCCCCTGGGTGGCTCAGTCAGTTAAGTGTCTGTCTTGGGCTCAAGTCATGACCTTCAGGGTCCTGAGATTGAGCCCGCGTCGGGCTCCCTGCTCAGCAGGGAGTCTGCTCCTCCCTCTCCCACTCCCCCTGCTTGTGTTCCCTCTCTCGCTGTGTCTCTGTCAGATAATAAATAAAATCTTAAAAAAAAAAAAAAGTTGCAAAGAGCAACATTTGAGGTACCAAGATCAGTCCCTAAATTGTAACCTGCTATGAGGAAACTATGAGAAAGGCAAAAAGTCAGCCCCAGAGAAATTCCAGCCCCAGAGTTATGTTATCTTCTGTGCCACTGTGTGCCCCAGCTAAGCATTTGGGATAAGACTTAAGCCTGTTAGTTTCAGCCCCACCCCACCGAGATATTTATGGGATAATTACAGAGGATCTTGGATTAGCATTTTGTGTTCCCAGTGCCTGGGACAACAAACTTACCTGCATTAAGTCATACCCGTCCTTTGGCAAGGGTTTTGGTGGCCCCGAGTACTGGCAGTTGTACCTCTTGTCTCCAGATGCAATTCCACACTCTCCATACCACACGCAGGACCATGCCAACACCTACAGAGCCGACACAAAATGCCATCCATCAGGGCCTCAAAGGCTAAAGGAAATTTCAACAGTGAAAGCACCAGTACAGGACCTTCCAACATTACCCGCAAAATGAAGTGGCAACAAGAGGCACGAGGTAGTTAACGTTTTAAAAAAATATTAATTAAAATAGACCAGATGCCCAAAATGGGCTTGTCAAGTCAGTGAGTGAAAAGAGGTCCTAAAATTATTTACATGATTTCTACTTCCTGCTAATTTGCTGATGAAAGGAAGCTCCCTGTAGGGACCACTAAGAATCAGTGTAGAGGAAAGAAAGCAAGATAGTATGTGAATCTGCAATTATTAAGGCACTATTTTTGTACATATGCATAAGAAACTATATAAGCTCCAAATAACGAAGGAACATTTCCATATATATTTAGGTTACTAATATCAGCACATCATGAGTAACATGAAAAGCAAAACCCGAAACACCAACAAACCCTAAGAAGGAACTATTCAAGAATAAACACCTCGTCCTCAAGATTTAAGTAGAAAGCAAGGCATGTGCTAACTTTAAGGAAAACCACCTCAGCAATCTCCAAAGAAAAATGTTCAACTCTTCGGTAGAGGTTTCTCAAGAGCCACTCATATTTCCCACATGAGAGTCACAAGGCTGTCAGAAAGTTCAGAAGGGGAGGAGGGTGCAGTGTGAATCAGTACGTCGGTGAGCCCGGCCACGCTGGCCAGGGCCACAGGCCGGCAGGGGCTTGCAATCCTCTGTCCCACAGGGAAACAAAAGCTATCAAGATGCAATCAGGACTCCCAAGGCACCTCATGGAAAAGCCATTAAAAAGAAATCTGAACAGAAACAACAGAGTGAATTCTCTCCAGCATAGTGGCACATGACCAACACATATGCGAGGAGGTCAGTCTGTCTGCTGGTCCCCAGCATCAAGATACAAATCTCACCACAGGCCCCTGAAATGCGAAAAAACAGTTGCAGGAGGCTGGGGTGTGTATGTGCGGGGAACTGAAGGGGTCAGGATTACTTCAAATTCATTCTTCAGATACTTTAAGATTGATTGATTGATTGATTGATTATTTATTTATTATTTATTTATTTGAGAGAGAGAGAGAGAGAGAGCGCAGGAAGGTCAGAGAATCCCAAGCAAACTCTGCGCTGACTGTGGAGCCTGCCATGGGGCTCTATCCCACAACCCTGAGATCACGACCTGAGCCGAAACCAAGAGTCAGATGCCTAGCCAACTGAGCCACCCCTCATTCTTCAGATATTTTAAAACAGAAACTATGACTTACTCCTATCTGGACTCATTAAAAGTCATATGTTTAGGTCACAAGGAAGGAAATTATACAAAGGAGGAAGTGACAAGTAGTCAACAATGCCACATATCAAACCGTTGGCAAGAATGCAAAATTCCACCACCATTTTTATTTACAAAGAATTGCAGCAATCATGCCATGAACCTAGTGATTCCAGGGAAAGTACTGCTCTTTCCAAAACTCCAGTTTTCCAACTAAAAGGAATTATTCATCTACTGATGTTTGAAAAGGCTTTTTTGACTTTTTTGCTAAGAAGGGGGCATAATTGCTGATACGACATGTCATTTAAATACAAGTGACCCCACCCAGAATGCTCAACAGACCCAAAGAGCAAGCAGGTCCAGGCCTGGGGCACCCTGGCAAGCCACCCACTGGAGTAACAGAAACCCAGTCAACAACCACAACTCCAGCATGACTAACAGGACGGGGTCTGGAGTCTCAGTTCCCTTTCCTTAGCCCTCAGCACTATGATAGAAAGTAAAGGCCCAACGCAGTGTGGTTCGCGTTCATCCTTTATAACCCACATCTCTTACTTCAATGCCAAGTTTCCGCAGTCAAGTAGAATAGAGGTGGGCCGGGGTGGGGGGGGGGGGTCAGGAGTCCCGGGTTCAGTCAGGTAGAATAGAGGTGGGATGGGGTGTGGGGAGGAAGGTCAGGAATCCCGGGTTCTGATCCTCAGAACTCACAAGGCTCTCAATCAATGTGCACAGGGAGCCTGACTGCACGTGCAGCAGGTTCCTTAACTGTGCTGAGGAGTTCTGCTCTCTGTGAATGAATAACCGTCAACAATCTTACAGGTTTGCTGTGAAGATCAGATACGGGAATATTATGTGGAAGTATTTAGTAAACTGTAAAGCACTATGCAATCAAATGCAAAGAATTACTATTGTCTTCCAACTGTTGGGACCTTAGCAAAGAGGTCCCAAAGACCTGAAGTAAAACACCTGAAATTTCTTTGGGTCCAAGAAAACTGTGCCTGACTCAATGCTTGTAGGTTTGCTTCCCAAGGTCATCCTGCCTCTAGAAGCAGCCCCAACCCAGTGGGGCCCAAAGGCACTTACAAGCCATTTAACTTATGTGCTAGGCACGGTTTCACTGCTCTTCATATATTAATCCAATTAATCCTCACAACAAGTTGATGAGGAAGGTGCTATTATACCAATTTTACAGATGAGGAAATGGGAGGCATAGAGAGGCTAATTTGTCCAAGAGTGGCAGAGCCAGGATTCAAACCAGAAATTCCAGTTCCAGAAACAGACTCTGAATCAAGTATAATCAACTGTAAGGTCCTCACTCTAGCACCACACCCCCCCCCCCCGACCCTGCACGAGGCATGGGCATGTGTGCACTCTTTTCCACCTCAGCTCTCTTTCGGCTCACCTCCCTCTGATGACCCTTAGCTGAAAACGCCATGGAGCTGGCCGGGCTGGTGCAGCTGGTGCAGGGACCTCCACCACCCGACCCCTCTCCTCTACCTTCTTAACCTCATCTCTTTGTGCATCCCTTCACCTGCTCCTATCAATAAACACTCTCCGATTTCATCTCCCTTTGGTCAAACGACCCCAATTTCTCTCCAGCTGCATTCCAGTTACCTGCCCCACAATCCCAAGTGCTCCAAAGGAAACCAATCCTTCCTCCACCACCGATCTCTCCTCCTGGGGAAGCTCCCAGTGCAGGTGCACTTTCTGCTGCCCCTTCCTTCCTTGCATCCCTTTCCTGCAGAGCCCACTGCCATCCTTTGTTCCCCTGGACACTACTCCCCTAGAGGCGGCCCGGCCACCTCTCCTGCAGACCCAGAAAGTCTCCTACACAGCGGCAGGCTGGGCTCTTCCTGAGCTGGGGCTCCAAAGCTTTCCGGTGCTCAGAACCCTACAATCCACCTTCCCGCTGCCGGTGAGGCAAGCTCCAGATGCCTCACCTGGCTCCGGTATGTACCCTCATCTCCCATCCCTCCTTACCTTCTGTCCCACACTGAGTGGGACCTGCCTGCCACCCTGCTGTTCATGCCTCCCTCCCCTACACTCCTGCTACCTGGCAAGGCCACTCTTCAACCACCATCTCCCCCGTGGGCTTGCCGGAGCGGGCAAGCACAGCCTCTCCCAGCCCTGAGCTCCATCATTCCAGCGGCTCCCCTGAGGGTATGCGGCCACCTCTCCCAGCATCCAGGCACTGGATCTCTCAATCCTCAGATCTGGGAGGCTGGTACCGGCAAAACACCATTCTACAGAGGAGGAAACTGCCGGTTACACAGGTAGAGTGACTCATCTGAGGCCACACCTAAAAACGGCAGAGCCAGACCCCATCCGAGGCCTGGCTGCTTCCTAGCTGGTTCGGAAGCCAGAGCTCCTTACTCCCCAGGCTACACTGAGGGTCACTCCTGGCTGGGCCATGCTCATCTCTGTATCCCACCAAGAACCTAGCTGGCATTGGAACGACTGGCCTGCGGGTCTCCAAATCACCGCAGCACAGCGGGTGGTCAGGACTTTCTGGACAAAGACGACAGGTGCACCTTAGGGTCGTCAGGGCAGCATGAGCTGACGCCAAGACCAAGGGTGCGCCGTGCAGCCAACAGCCCGCACACAGGGCACTCACTTCCTTTCTAAGCAAAGCACCTGCTTTCCAAAATATAAGGTGTGGTCAGATGCTGCCTTTACTGGGATACCAGAAGGCCTGCTGCTGACTTTACATCAGTAACAACCACGCGGAAATAAAACCTAGCAATGTCTTCGGTCTGACCAAACCTGAGCTCAGGACTGGAGACGGAAGGTGGCTGCACAGAACCAGCTGTCCTTCAGGTCACTGAGCTGCACACCGAAAAGCTGTCAGTTTTATACCCTCTGTTTTACCATGAGACATGAGCTCAGACGCCCTTCATGTGAGAGAAAAGCCCAATGGCAAGGCCTGCAGAGAGCAAGCACGTTGTCAGTCATCACATTCAGACCGACCAGAATCAGAAGCTGCAGGTGTGTGAGCCGCGAGACATGTCTCGTTAAAGCTGTGCTCCAGTCCCACAGATCCGAATCTAAAGGATAACCATTCTTAACAGCAGGTCTCGTGGACCCCGACCAGTCATACAGAGCTATTTATAATCACAAGAACCATCTTATTGGAGCATTTTAAAATTTTACTGATTCCTAAAACGTTAAAAAAAAATGACTGTAGGATTTATGTCCTCTAATTACAGACTCCATACCCACTCATCACAAATCTGCAAACATCACAGGTATATGTGAAGTAACCACCCCTCTTCTCAGATTTAACCAATGCTACTGTATTAGATCTGGGTTTTCTAGGCTTTTAATTCCTCCCAACAGGTAACCTGTAGGGACGAACAAGTGCAGTAACTTTTAAATAGCTTTTTCACAAATAAGTCTCAACAACCCTGCACAGACTGGCTTTCAGCTCAACTTGAACTGCCCTTCACTAAATTCATCCGGGTCTTTTCCGTAGAGGGCCACATATGAAATACTGTAGGCTTATGGGCCATAAGGTCTTTGTGGAATACACGCAACTAGCCTGTTGTAGCTCAAAAGCAACCACAGACAACAGGTACGTGATGGGTGTTAGGGGTGAGGGAGAAAACTTTATTCACAATGACAGGCTCTGGCCAGGCCATGATCTGTGGATCAAAGCAGAATTTACGAGAATCACAAAGTTGGGTATGTGGGAAGAGGTTCCAGGGGTAGTTTTTGGCTATTGTCTTGACTCCCTAGGAAGACCGCAAAATCATCAAGCGCAGAGCCCAGCTGTTCTATTTCCTCTGAAAGTCTCTGCAGTACCTGACCCAGTGTTCACTGATTCAGAAACCATCAAATCTCTCCATGTGTTGAAGGAGTTCAAATGGATTATGTTAGAAGTTAGAAATGAGAAATACTGCTTGTTTTGGCTTTCCACCAGAATTTAGGAGTTACAAGGCTACAGCGTGTCTGCTTTTAAAGGTTAGGTCATATGGCTATTTCACAACATGCTCCAGAGCTTAATGATCGGGTATATGACTAGACAGGGAAGTTTCTTCCAATAATAATAGTTCAGCAAGTTAAAAAAGAAATGCCCCTTCTGCTATATGTCAGCAACTATAGCAACTGCTAAACAGACCCTAATGGGGAACTCTATAAAAGCACATCTGACCATATGGCGGAGGCTCTGCATATCAGCAACAGAGTCCTACACTCCGGGCTGCCGGCAGTAAATCTCAACTAACTCATCAGAAAATGCTTCGTGGACATCAACTGTGTGCTGGGCACGAAGTTAAGTGATTTCTTCCTTCCTGCCTCACGTACTTCTCAGATACCCTCTAGAGTGGTAGGCGGCATTTTACAGGTAAGGAAACTAAGGCTCAGGGAAGACTCTCTGAGGTCACATGGCTCCTAAGTGACAAAACCAGTACGGAGAATGAAGATTTTGAAGGCCAAGTGAATTAAACATTCTCTATCCTCTCCCCAGTCCCCACTCCCTAGCTGCTGGACTGCTCAAACTCCAGCTCCATTTGTACAGATGTATCCCCAGAGCGTCATACAGGGAATCCCTCTTTCTACACAAACATGTTCACCTGTGGAAATAATGGCTACCATTTACATCTTCTTACAGATGTCTCCAGGCAGCTGTCAAATCACATTAGTGACCACTGACCATCCTCAGCTCCAGGCCTGCACTGGCCACCCCACGGCACGTGGAGTGCAGGGCCGGGTCCTCTCACCTCTGCCACTGTCCTGGATGGGTAGAGCTCATGGCAGAACCTGGAGCCACACCAGCTCAAGCTCCTGCAAGGTGGGTCGGGTAGGGGGTAGGGAGAGGCCTCTGCAGGGAGCAGAGGGGCTGGCCTGGCGAGTCAGGACAACGCAGGATGGGATGGACTGAAGCTAGGAGCAAGTCCGGAAGGAGATGCCCTACTGGCCATCTGGAACAGCTGCTGAACACTCATTCAATTTCACTTCCTAAACATGCAGAATCTGGTAGCAAGATTTTGAATTTGAATACATTAGAGCACAAATCGGAAGCCCATGGTTCAAGCCTCCAGCCTGCCATTTACTAGCTGTGTGACTTTGGGACACACTTGAGCCTTAGTACGCTTAATTTCCTGCAAAACAGGAAACACAGCATCCCATGTACCCTAGAGGGGTCCTGTGATGTTAAAACGAGACCAGATGTATCCTAGCAATGGAGTACTACACACAAATTAGGTAACTCTTTTTTTGGTTTCTTGTAATCTCGAACATCACTTCAAAAAACTTTTGAGTTAACTTACATACCACACAATTCTCCCTTTTCAAGTATACAGTTGAATGGTTTTCCTAACAACTAGGTAACTCCCCCCTACTTTCTCCAGTTTTCCTCTTGTCTACCTGGTAAGCATTAATTCACCCTCCAAAGGTCAGTTCAAAAACTGACTCCCCATAACATTTTGTTTGTTAGAGCACATTTTGCATTGCATGGTAATTTTAGTATTGCCCCTTCTCCCCGTCACTATGAACTAGCCAGGGACAGAGACTACTAACATTTACAGTTTATAGAATGCTTTCTGTACAGGTAATTCTTCTGGTCTACTTTTGTATCTACACTGTGCCCATAGCAACCACTTTATATTTATGAAACTAGTGAATGACAGGAACTTTGAGTTCCTCTGTGGCCTAAGGGACAAAAACAAGACAAAGAACAAATTTTATTTTTATTTTTTTTAAATTTTATTTATTTATTTGAGAGAGTGAGAATGGAGAGAGAGCACATAAGAGGGGGGAGGGTCAGAGAGAGAAGCAGACTACCTGTTGAGCAGGGAGCCCGATGTGGGACTCGATCCCGGGACTCCAGGATCATGACCTGAGCCGAAGGCAGTCGCTTAACCAACTGAGCCACCCAGGTGCCCCAAAGAACAAATTTTGAAACTTCCCTCTCAAATCCCCCAACAGTACACTTGCATCAGAAACAGGTTTGGGTATGATGTAAAAAATAAACGATAAAGTTTTTCTTTTTTCTCCCTAAGTTTTCTTGCCAAAGCAAATATTCCAGAGACTGAAAATAAGAGGCATAGTCCAAGCAAAGAAAAACTTGTTGCGCCAGAGTTGGTTATTATCACCCAGAAAGCAATGCAATTCTGGTTTCTACCAGCCTCTGCATCCTTCCATCTTATCCCCACACCTAAACCCACGAAGGCCAATGATCTGGTGACTCAGAAAAGAGAGTCCTGGCCATATTGGAAATGGTAAAATACAGTTCTTGCCCTCAAGGAGCCTACAATCTACTACTTCAAGCAATACTTCTCTTTCCATGAGAACCGTGAGAAGTAGGCATATATGTTAACCCAATTTTACAGAGGAAGAGACAGAGGCTCTAGGGGATCACTGGCTTACCCGAGATCACTCTTGGTGAGAAGGAGAGTCCAGACCCACACCCAGGATAAGACTGCTACTACAGTATAAACACGGATTTAGAGCCTTGGAGAGAAGGCATTCTAGTTGGGGAACAGGATAACAAATACCATGGATAATGCTGTATTTGAACTGGGCCTTGGAAGATGGGAAGGGTTTTGATAGCTAGTAGTTTATTTGGCTGGAGAGCTGATGCCCTTCATAGAGCTATGGGTGACAAGGCAGAAAGGGGCACCCACGATCAGATTAGAGATTGGTCTAACCCTGGCTTCTGCAGTAGATAATGTGTCATCCTTAAAACACCCTGAAAAGCCTCCCTTTTGGGAGTAGTGCAGGGTGGGGAAGGGTTACCCAAGAAAGAGAGATCATACTGTCTTCAGACCAAAGGGATTCTTTGTTCTGGGTAACATGACAAACACTGAAGCAATACAAAGACCTATTCAGCAAGTCGTTTTCTTTCTGCCCACTCGCTAAAATAAAATCCTCATTTTCCCTTGATTACTTATGTTAATAAGATATCTGAGCGCAGCATCAGTCAAGGAGTAGGAGAGACTGGGAAATATTAACCATCCGAAATTGGGGCAAATGTGGGTTTTCTTCAATGCCCTCAGGTCAGAAGATTAAACTACTGCTGATCTCTTCAGGAAAAAAACATTTTAATGGCTTAATTCCTACCCAGACCTTACTATGTTCCAAATTCCTCAAGAAAAAGCTTATAAAAATTACAGATAGGAGAGAGACGTATGATTTCTCAAAACCGCACACATTATTTGGATGACCACAGGTTTACAAGCCAGGCAGGATAGTGATATTTCATCATCTGTAAAAACTAAAAATTAAGAAAGGCAAAAATCCCCCCCAAATGTCTATCAGACCTTATAAAGGACAGTTAGGTCTGTCAATTCTGTGACAGAATTTCCTGAGTGCTCAGGCTAAACCCAGACAAGGTGCTATCACTGGTAAGAATTCTAAAAGCAGACCCTCTCTTTCCCCCCAGTGTGTTCAGGGGTACTGGAAGCCTCTGCCTATGCGAGGGAGTCAATTTGTAAAATAACAAAGACATATTTCAGACCTTTCCAAGCATTTTGCAAGACACTCATGATGAACCTCTGACCTATCTCAAAAGTCTTTGGAAGAGAGGCACTCATTGGCCATCAGTCTTGGATATTACCTTGAGGTGAAAGGATTTCAGAGGTCAGTTAAAGCTACTTACCAGTGTAAATCCTGTCTACCAGATCCTGACCTAAAACTCGAGGCAAATTGAATAGCTGTATTTTCTTTAAGGCACAGAATTACTCCTGTTTCTTGAGTTTTTACTACAGTGGTAAGGTTTCTCCATATATCATGTTACCTAATAACCCCAATAATCCTACAAGATATTGTGTCTTCAAAAAAAAAAAACCCTTGAGGCTTGACAGAGTAACATGCCCACACCCACTGACCCCATTCCAAACCACCTCCCTGCTCTCCTCTGTCTCCCCTCCCAACCAGGCACCAGAGGTGTGGTCTCCCACAAGCCCACAAGGCTGAGAATCCTCTTTACATACATAGAGGAGGGAGCCACAGCTCTTCTCTCGGCTCTTGGACCCTTTCTGGGTCAGCAAAACCTACCTGCTTCTAACAACTACCCAGAAATTTAAGGAGAGTTTTCCTAATCCAGGGAAGCACCCGCATCTGCTTTCCCCTCTGATTTACTACCTCCTCGTTACTGACATGTGCATGAGTGGGCACAAGGGCACAGGATCCCAGAGCTCCACTCTTGCACCCTCATCTGATTTAATCAGCACTATAACCTTAAACTTTCTCCCCCAACCCCTGGTTTTAAAAGAGAAAACCATAGATGCAGAAAGAGCAGTGAATGCAGCTAAGGGTTTGTCAATTTTCTCTGTTCAAACAGCCAGCTCTTAATTTCACTGATCCTTTCTCTTGTCTTTTTAGTTTCTCTAATTCATTTATTTCTGCTCTGGTCTTTATTATTCTCTTCCCTACTTGGGGCTTTGTTTTTACTTTTTCTAGGTCCTTTATTAGGTATAAAGTTACAGTTACATTGTTTGAGATTTTTCTTCTTCCTTGAAGTAGGCCTGTATTGCTATGAACTTTGCTCTAAGAACTGCTTTTGCTACATCCCATAGATATCAGTAGGTCATATTTCTGTTTTAATTTGTCTCCAGGTATTTTTTAATTTCTCCTTTGATTTTCTTCAGTGACCCACTGGTTGATCAGCAGCATGTTATTTAATCTCATTTTTGTGGGGTTTCCTCTTGTAATTAATTTCTAGTTTCATACTAAAGTGATGGGAAAAAATGCTTGGTATGATTTCAACCTTCTTGAAGTTATTGAAACTTATTTTGTGACCCCATGTGATTTATCCTACAGAACGTTCCATGAACACTTGAGAAGAATGTGTACTCTGCTGCTTTTAGAGGGAGTGCTCTGTCTATATCCATTAAGTCCACCTGGTCTACTGCGTCATTTAAGGCTGATGTTTCCTTATTGATTTTTAATCCACTGATGAAAGCTGGCTATTAAAATCTACTACAAAAAAAATTTAAAAAATTTAAAAAATAAAATAAATAAAATCTCCTACTACTATTGTATTGCTTTCAATTTCTCCCTTTAGGTCTGTTAATATTTGTGTTACAGATTTTGATGCTCCAATGTTGGGTGCATATATCTTTAAAAATGTTCTGTCTTCTTGCTGGATCAACCTCTTTATCATCATGTAATGAATGCCCTCCTTTGTCTTTTATTACAATCTTTGTTTTAAAAGTCTATTTTGTCTGATATGAGTATAGTTACTTCAGTATTCTTTCCATTTCCATTTGTATGGACTATTTTTTTCCATCTCTTTACTTTCAGTCTGTGGCTAGGAAAAAAGAGAGACAGCTCAAAATCAGAAATGAAAGAGAAGTTACAACTAATTCCACAGAAATACAAAGGATCATTAAGAGACTACTATGAAAAATTACAAACCAACTGGACAACCTAGAAGAAATGGATAAATTCCTAGAAACACACAATCTTGCAAGACTGAATGATGAAGAAATAGGAAATGTGAATACACTGATTACTAGTAAGGAGATTGAAACAGTAATCAAAAATCTCCCAACAAACAAAAGTTCAGGGACCAACCAGATGGATTCACTGGCAAATTCCACCAAACATTAAAAGAAGATTTAATACCTACACTCAAAGTCTTCCAAAAAATCGAAGAGGAGGAAAAACTTTCAAACACATTTTATGAGGCCAGCATTACCCTTGTACTAAAACCAGACCAGGGTGCTATTAAAAAAAAATTAGTCCAATATCCTTGATGAACACAGATGCAAAAATCATCAATAAAATATTAGCACACCAAATCCAATAATACAATAAAAGGATCATATACCATGATCAAGTGGGATTTACTTATGGATTCAAGGATGGTTCAACATCTGTAGATCAATGTGATCTATCACATCAACAAGATGACAGATAAAAATCATATGATCATCTCGATAAATGCAGGAAAAGCAGCTGACAAAATTCAACATCCACTTATGAAAGATATACCCACTCTCAACAAAGTGGATACAGAAGGAACATACCTCAACGTAATAAAAGCCATCATGACAATCCTACAGCTAATATCGCACTCAGTGGGGAAAAGCTGAAAGTTCTTCATCTAAGACAGGATGCCTATTCTTGTCACTTTTGTTCAACATAGTATTGGAAGTCCCAGCCATGGCAATCAGGCAAAATAAATAAAAGGCATCCAAATCAGAAAGGGAAAAGTAAAACAGTCACTATTTGCAGATGACATGATACATGAATTCAGTAAAACTGCAGGATACAAAATCAGTACACAGAAATCTGTGGCATTTCTACATACTAACAATGAAACATCATAAAAAGAAATTAAGAAAACAATTCCATTTACAATTACATCAAAAAGAATAAAATATCTAGGAATAAATTTAACCAAGGAGGTGAAAACCATAAGACACTGATGAAATAAATTGAAGAAGACACAAAGAAATGGAAAGATAATCTGTGCTCATGAATTGGAAGAATATCGTTAAAATGTCCATACCACCTAAAGCAATCTACAGATTCAGTGAAATACCTATCAAAATTCCAATGGCACACTTCACAGAACAGGAACAAATAATTCTAAAATTTATATGGAACCACAAAAGATACTGAAAAGCCAAAGCAATCTTAATAAAGAAGAACAAGGCCGGAGATCTCACACTCCCTCATTTCAAACTATGTTACAAAGCTGTAGTAATCAAAGTAGCACTATTGGTATAAGAAAAGACACACAGATCAGTCGAACAGAATTGAGAGCCCAGAAATAAACCCACACAGGTATGGACAATTAATCTACAACAAATGAGCCAAGAACATTCAATAGAGAAAGGATAGTCTCTTCAATAACTGGTGTTTGGGAAACTGGACAACTACATACAAAAGCATGAAACTAGACCACTATCTTACACCATTCACAAAAATTATCTCAGAATGTATTAAAGACCTGAATAGAAGACCTGAAACCATAAAGTTCCTAGAAGAAAACATAGTTGGTAATCTGGACACCAGTCTTAGTGAGGTCTTTGTGGAACTGACTCCAAAAACAAGAGAAATGAAAAGAAAATAAAGAAGTGGGACTACACCAAACTAAAAAGCTTCCACACAGCAAAGGAAACATCAAAATGAAAAGGCAACCTACTGAAGAGAATATATTTGCAAACCATACACCCGATAAAGTTAATAACCAAAATATATAAAGAACCGTACAACTCGACACCAACAAAAAACAACCCAATTAAAAAATGGGCAGAAAATCTGTTTTTTTTTTAAGATTTTATTTATTTATTCATAAGAGACAGAGAGAGAGAGAGAGGCAGAGGGAGAAGCAGGCTCCCCGCTGAGCACGGAGCCCTATGTACTCGATCCCAGGACCCTGGGATCATGACCTGAGCGGAAGGCAGACGCTTAACCATCTGAGCCACCCAGGCGCCCGTGGGCAGAAAATCTGAACAGACATTTCCTCAAAGACATACAGACAGCACACAAGACATACAATAGCTACATGAAAAGATGCTCAAGATCACTATTAGGGAAATGCAAATCAAAATCACAATGAGGGATCACCTCAAACCTGTTACAGTGGATATTATCAAAGAGACAAGAAAACACAAGTGTTGATGAGGGTATGGAGACAGGGAAACACCTGCACACTGATGGTGGCATTGTAAACTGGTACAACCATTGTGGAAAACACTATGTGATTCCGCAAAAAATTGAGAATAGAAATACCATATGACCCAGCTATTCTACCTCTGAATAGTTACACGAAGAAAATGAAAACACTAATTCAAAAAGATATATGCACCCCTACATTCACAAAAGCCTTACTCACAATAAAGGTATGTAAACAATCTAAATGTTCACTGACAGATGAATGAATAAAGATGTGATATATTTATACAGTGGAATATTACTCAGCTATAAAAAAGAATGAGATCTTGCTATTTGTGACAACATAGATGGACTTTTGAGGGGATTATGCTAACTAAGTAAAATAAGGCAGATGGAGAAAGACAAATACGGGTGATTTCACTGATACATGGAATCTAACAAACCAAACCAAACCAAACCGACAGATAACAGACTAGTAGTTACCAGAGGGGAAGGAGGTTGGGGATTGGGCAAAATGGGTGAAGGGTCAACTGTATGGTGATGAATAGTAAGTAGACTTGTGGTGATCATTTTGTAGTGTACAGATGTTTAAATTATAAAGCTGTGCACCTGAAACTTATGTAATAACAATAATAAACAGCAGTGAGGCATTCATGCCCTAGGCTACTGAACCAAAGAAAAGCTGACCCAGGGAGTTAGGCCACCGAGTTCCAGGCCCCACTCTGTAGCTAGCTAATATTGCGGCAAGGGGAAACTCAATGATCCCCTGCTGGGTCTCAGTTTCTAAAGATGTAAAAGAGAGTTAACAACAAGTAACTTGCACTCTTCGAGAAGACCAAGCTGACTGAGGACGGTTTCAATTTGGCGCTTGGCAATTTGTTTCCTTTCTTTACCTCCCCTCCCACCTCCACCTTCGGGAGAAGGGGAAATAAAGTGGTAGGATATTCTAAACAAATTCATAGAGTTCGTGCGCATGTGGCCGGATTTTTTTTTTTAAAGGCAGGTTAAATAAATAAGATCCCGCCCCCTCTCTACCCACTTTCGTCCTTCCCTCTGATTGCACATCCTAAACCCAGAAATTAGGTGACCACAGCTGAAATGAGCTCAAGAGAGGTCAAGCGAGCTGACCTCTTCCAGACCACAGAGAAGAATGCGTGGCCAGGGAAAGAAACCGGAGCGGGCGGCGGACGCCCGGGACTCCAGCGCTGAAGCAACTTCCCCAGGACCGGCTGGACCCACGCCGGTTCGGGGAACCGGGCGCCTCGCCGCCTTGCCTCGTCCCCCCACCCAGCGCCCTCCCGGGCCGCGGACGTTCGCTTACCTGCGCGGGACAGAGCAGCAGCAGGAGGAGGCCGAGGGCTGGGCCGCGCGCGGTCATGCTGCCGCGGTGCCGGGCTGCGCACAACAGCGGGACTCGGCTCGGCTCGGCTTGGCTCGGTTTGCCCAGGCTCGGCGCGCTGGGCGGGCTCAGGATCCCGTGCCAGCCGAGGGAGGGAGCAAACGCCGGCGGTGGGCGGTGAGCGCAGGTCAGGAAAGAGGAAGGCGTCGTCGACTCCTCCCCTTTCTGGGCGGGGCCGCTGCCGGGTCGCCCGAGACCCGTTCTGGGGCGGGGCCGACCCTGGGAGGGCGGGGCCGGGGCGGGCCCCAGCCGGAGCGGGGGCGGGGCCTGACTGGGCAGCGCTGCTTTGGCTCGGCTTCCTCTGTGGTGTCAGCTGTGCGTTTCGCTGCCCTGTGGCCGTGGGGGTGCGGCATAGGGTAGGGATCCCAGACTCGGGCAGCCGAACTTCTGGAACCCGGCTGGGGAGGATATTTCTGCAGTTATGCCGAAAGTGTGTGGTTTTGATGTTTTAACTCTTCCCCCTTTTTGTCTTTCCTGAACTGGGGACGGTGGGCGAGAAGGTTTTAGTAAATGGGAGCGCTTGGAGACTGTTTTCCCAATTCCGATCCCACTCCTCAGCGGAATAGGTATTTATTTCAGCCCCGATTAGTACTCCGAGCAAATTCAGGGCCCCAGACTCAGCCACCAAAAAGGAATCGGTGCCCGGGCTTCAGCGACGCCCGGGGCGGTGCCGCGCGGTGGCCTGACCGTGTTGTGATCCGGGAGCGCGAGGGGCGGAGCGCGGTGGTGGGCGATACTCCCGAGCCAGCCAATCTCCGCTTGGTGGCCTCTCGGCCCACGTTAGGAAAAGCTCTAGAACTAACACCCGCTGGCGGAGCTGCGCGTAGCGTGACTTTGGACCGGTCCGCGGGAGAAGACCCCCTCCCCCCCAACCCAACCTCCCTCCCTCGCAAGGTTGACCCAGAGGTGGGACCAGAGTCCATTTTTAATTTCTAGGTGAAGTCAGGTAAGACAAAGAAGCGTCTTCCATTTTTGAGCCTTGCACATACTATCTTTTTTGCTCTTGCATTTATTTTTATTATATGCATTTCTAGTAATATTTTCCCTCAGATTTCAATTGTTGAGACCGCTCAAAAGCATCAGTCATTATCATTTTGAAGTTAAGGAAATGTAAGTAAGGATCTCTTTTCCCAACGGGGAAGCCAATTTACAATGAAAAGACTAAATATCCGTCTGTAGCAATGATCAAACCCAGGTAGGACCATGATGCAGGTGATATTCCCAGCGTCGCTTACAAAGCGTCTGCTTTGGTTACTGTCTTGCCTCCCCACCTCCTCAGCCCTGGGATGTCCACCAGGCTGGCTGGACGTTGAAACTATATGGATTTCCTCTAGACCTTCAGTCCCAGATCTTACGTGAAGGCTTCCGGGCCCTCCTGCAACTGTGCGCTCTCCCGCTCTGGTGATTCATTTGCGATCAAGTAGTGTGCCTTAGTTCCACAGAGACTCAAACTGTTGTCACTGAACCAGCAGTATCGGCATCACCTGGGAACTTGTTAGAACTGCAAATTGGAGGGAGGTTCCACCCTAGACCCACTGAAACAAAAATTCGGGATGAGCCAGCTCTTTGAGTTTTAATAAGCCCTCCAGGTGGTTCCAATGCACTCTCAAATTCTAAACTTAACTGTTCTAATGGATTCCTGGGATCGTGGTAGATTAGTTACCCTTCCAACTTTAGCAAAGTCCCAATGGAAAAAAGGAAAAAAAAAAAAGCCTTTACTAAATAATTAACTTGAGTAAAGGAAGTATGAGAAATGTCTGGGATGGGCAGAAATTTTGATGCCCCACACATTATGTTCACTATTCACCAAAAGGATAACAAAAAGACCTTTAGCTATTTTTTTCCTAGTTCTTTTGTACGACTTCAATAATACCCAAATGCCTAGGAAATATTTTTAAAATAAACTATCATATTTCTAAGAGAAATGTGTATTGTTTTTTTCTCTGATAAAGTAACTCATATTTACAGTAGAAACTTTGAAAATACACAAAAGTTAGGGACAGAATAAAAAACCATTTATAATTCCATCCTTAATCAGTCACACTGTGGTATATTTTTTCTTTCTATAAAAATTGTTTTAACATGGTTGAGATCCTAGGAGAGACTTTTTGTTAGTTTAGGTAATATTTAATACCACTATCATTATAAACACCATTGAACATTGACTGCATAATAATAAAGGAGAAAATAAGAGGGAAAATGAAATTATTAAATACACATCTTTATAAATATGCAGAAACATCCTTGGAAGACTCTGCATTTGAAAGCATATATGTGATATAATATATGGACTTTTAAAATAAGTGGGACATACTGAACACAGTTTGAAGCTTGCTTTTTTTTTTTTTTTACATTAAGCAATATGTTTTTTTCCACCTCACTACTTCTGCTAGCTCTATGGGATTTCATTATGTGTATATAACATTCCTGAAGCCGGAGTGATAGAGGCCAGTCTCAGGGCAGTACCTAAGTCAATAAAATATAGTTCACCATCCGGCAATACTTCCAAATTACTCGTCTCAAATTGCATTTCTGGTAATATGAAGGGTTTGTATGGTTCCAGTAATACTGCAAAAATTCACCTTTTTTCTTCCATATGCTTCCTCACATTCCTGAGCTTGTCTGGATTCCACAAAGCTTTACATCTTTCTGTGTCCTCTGCTTTCCTCGTGATATCGTATCACAAAAGTCTGAAAGCTATTGAACATTTACTGTAGGGAGGGAGATGGGAAAGTTGACCCAAAACAAAATTCTCTTTACCTTGCAGATGGAAGGGGAAATCTAGAAATACTCATGTTAATAGTTTTGATCCATTACCTAATCAATATCCTTTTGGACATTTGGTTTGTCACTTTGGTTACTGGAAACAATAATGCCATGAACATCCTTGTGCCTAAATCCGTGCGATTGTGTACAAGTAGAACTGTTGGAAAAAATTATCATTGGCTCAAAGGAAATGTTCATTTTAATTTTCATTCTGGCTAAATTGCCCTCCAAAGAGATTGCAATTTACTCCTTTGCTAACAACATGTGGAAGTGCCTGATTCTCACCTCCTTAACAACACTTTGTTTGCCATTCTGATAGGTGAAAAATGGCATCTGTGATTTTACTTATTTTATTTCTCTTTTTTAAAAAAATATTTGAGACAGAAAGAAACGGAGAGAGGGGGAGAGAGAGAGAGAGAGAGAGCATGCAGGACCTGGGGGGAGGGGCAGAGGGAGAAGCAGACACCCTGCTCAGGGATGTGGGGCTCAATCCCAGGACCCTGGGATCATGACCTGAGCTGAAGGCAGATGCTTAACTGATGAGCCACCCAGGCGCCCCTACTTATTTTATTTCTTATTTTTTTTTAAATGGCGACGCTTTAATTTGTATTTTATTAATTATAAGTGAGATTAATTATAAGTGAGATTAAGCATCTTCATACATTTATAAATGATTTATTTCTTTTTCTGTGTTTTTTATTTTCTATTATTTTCTTTTTCATATTGACTTGTAAAAGTTCTCTATTTACTAAGAAAATGAACTCATTTGTCTAGCATATATGTTGCAGATACTTTAATTTACAGTAGTTTGCAGGGTAATAAAAAAATATCCCATATTTTTCTCTACAGTTTTAACGATTCCATGGAAATCATGATCTGGAATTATTTTGCTGCAAGGAGTGATGTAAGGGTCCAGCTCCCCTCCTCCTCACAAAGCCTGGATAATCACAGGGATACCTACTCTCGTTAAAGTTATCATTGGTTCTTGTGTTGCCCAATCTAATGACAACCCCTTTCCTGTCATCTCACTTGACCTCTTAGTGTATTCAACCCAGATGATCATACTGTCCTCCATAAAACAGGTTCTTTAACCCTCTCGTGGGTTACCTCATTGACTAAACATTGTACCTCATCTTCTAGACTCGAGATGCACGTTGAGCAGTATATTCATGTTAATAAAATTTTATTACAACAAAATGCCTTTGAATCCTTCCAATATAGAAGCTTTTTTTTTTTCCTGCTGACTTGGAAACTTCAAAACAGGCTGTGATACAAGCGGGCAAAGAAAAAAGAATGCCTAACTTCGGCACAGGTTGTGAACTTGCCTGGTTTCTAATTTGAAGGCTGAAGTTCAATAATAGGAAATGAAGACAGAGCCGGGCCTTTGGGGTACTAGGATGCAACTGAGTTCACCCGGTGATATCTGAGCCTGTGCTGATGGACCCAGTCCTTCTTTGCTTACTTTTTTCACTTTTTCCCTTTGTAGTAGCTCAGGCCGCCAGAACAAAATACCATAGACTGGGTTGCTTAGACACTTATGGATCTGGGGTGCACGATTCAGTCCATAGCACCCCACCTTTTGTTCAGGGCTGCATTATGACTTTTGTGGGCCCTAGGCACCTTTGTTTTGGGTGCCCCTTCCTCCCAAAACAACCACTTAAAAGTACATTTTACAACTGCATGGGTATAAAAATGAATATAATACAGGCAGCCTTCATTATTGCATATTCATTATTACATTCTTATTTTTCTTCTAATTTTAAAATAGAAATTAAAACATTTTTGTGTGAATTTAGAAGTATCAGGGGCCCGATGCACTGTGTTTACTGTGCCTGATGGAGAAGTTGGCCCGTTGCTAATGTCATAGAACTCCCTGCAGCATTCACAGACATTGTAAGTTTTGCTGATGGACTGCCTAAAAAAAAAAAAGAGGTCCAGGGCCAGCAAGTGCTGGCCCTAAAAGAAGCCCCTGTAGATAGTAGGAGGTTACCTAGCTGAACACAGATAATAGGAGCAGGTAAGCCCCTCACAACACTCTTCTGTTGGACTATGCTTTGCCATAGTCTCCTGATCACACAGACCAGTCCTGATCCCGTACAGGAGGAGAAGAGCGTAAGTACAGGAACACCAGGGGAGGAGAGCTTAGGGGGCCTTCTCAGAGGCTAGTTGCCACAGATCCATGTAGCCACTACGCAGAGGAATGCTATAGAACATTTTTAGCACTGCAAAGGCTTCTTCAGGCCTTTTGCCAGTCAACACCATCACCCCCCTCCAACCAAGACATAGCCACAATTCTGACTTCTCTCGCTATAAATTGGTTTTGCCAGCTCTTGAACTTCATGTACGTGGAACCACAGTCTCTGTGTCTGGTTTCTTTCACTCAGCCTTGTCAGATGTGTGGGTGTGAGACTCATCCACATTGCTCAGAGCACTAATTCACCCTTTTTATTGCTGAGTCGTATTCCATGGTATAAAAATACCATGGCAAACATTTGGGTTGTTCCCAGTTTAAGCTTTTATAAATAAACTTGCTACGAACATGTCTTTTGTTTGAAATAGGCACTCAGTTCTTTTGGATTCTGCAATAGACTTTTAAGACTCCATACTTAAGCAAGCCGAATTTTATAGACATCCTCATTTAAAATAGCTGACAGCTATCACTCATGACTTTGGTGCCAGTGGTTAGGACTGACTCAGAAATGGGGGTTCGTTGGTCAGACTTATGGTAAAACATTCTCCCTAGTAAGGACACTTGAGTTGCTGATTGATCCAGCTGTGGGTTGCCTGTGACTTCCGCTCAGAGAGGATGCTACCAAAGTGGGAATCACTTGAAACTTGGCCGTCAGTGTCTCACATTGGCATTCCCTTCGCTGTAAGATTCGGTCACATGACACCATTTCCTTTGCCTGAGGTGTTTGGGGTCTGATCTTCCCTAAAATAGGGAGTCCAACGAGGACTTTCTTTCTTTTTAAGATTTTATTTATTTATTTGAGAGAGAATGAGAGAGAGAGAGAGCATGAGAGAGGGGAGGGTCAGAGGGAGAAGCAGGCTCAGCCTGATTCGGGACACCATCCCGGGACCCCGGGATCATGACCTGAACTGAAGGCGGTCACTTAACCAACTGAGCCACGCAGGTGCCCTGAAGACTTTCTTTCTATGGCTATTCTTAAAAGTTCAACTATGGGAGGGCGCCTGGGTGGCTCAGTTGGTTAAGCGACTGCCTTCGGCTCAGGTCATGATCCTGGAGTCCCGGGATCGAGTCCCGCATCGGGCTCCCTGCTCGGCGGGGAGTCTGCTTCTCCCTCTGACCTTCCCCCTCTCATGTGCTCTCTCTCTCTCTCGTTCTCTCTCTCAAATAAATAAATAAAATATTAAAAAAAAAAAAGTTCAACTATGGGAAAGTGAGAGCAATAGCACAATAGCAGCCTTTCCCTTATTAAAAATCAAAGGGTGAAATCCTAATGAAGGGAGGACAGACGACAGCGGGGGTGGTGGGGTGGGGGGGGTGGACAACGACTCTTTCTGTTCGCAGAGACAAAGCTGACAAGGCATCCAAGACTCGAAGATCTTTAATTAGCTTCCTTCAGTTGATAAAAGCATGACTTTATTCAGATTTTAAAATCATCTTAAAGTTTTACTAAAAATAAGGGTGAGGGCACCAGGAAAAGATTCTAAGACTTTCCAGACCCACTAATGCATCAGTTATGTAACTGAGGGCTAAGTCTAGTGGGAGAGTCTGGAGAAACACCTCTCTTGTCTTGGTTTATCTCACTGTGTTTGGTATGTCAAGCAGACTAAAGACACAAGCTGGGCTGTCAGCCAGTGGAATATGAAATAAAGTATTCTAATTTTTTCTAGAGAGCACATCACTTTTTTTTTTTGTCTGTTTTTCTTCATATTTTGAAGCACAGGTAAGTACAAGAGCCTGAGCTGTGAAAGGCATGTGAAATCCCAATATGGCTGGCTCTGTTACTGTGGGGCCCCACATAGTTCTTCTTCTTCTTTTTTAAAGATTTTATTTATTTATTTGACAGAGAGAGACACAGCGAGAGAGGGAACACAAGCAGGGGGAGTGGGAGAGGGAGAAGCAGGCTTCCTGCGGAGCAGGGAGCCCGATGCGGGGCTCCATCCCAGGACCCTGGGATCATGACCTGAGCTGAAGGCAGACGCTTAACGACTGAGCCACCCAATTGCCCTGGGTCACCACATAGTTCTCTGCACTGATTTTTTAGCATCTCATCACAGTGAGATAACACTCACTAAACCAATTGACCAGCAGAGATAAATGCAGTTTCTCTCATTTTCCCAGGAAGGTAATAAAACATTAACTCACAGGCCCATTGACACTGTGCCACACAGATCTTGAATCTCTATAGTGTGGCACCAAGTTCAGGGACACCTCATTTGATTGTGCTTTGCTTTATTGTGCTTTGCAGATACTGCTTTTTTTTTTTTTTTTTTTTTTTTACAAAATGAAGGTCTGTGGCAACCCTGCATTGAGCAAGTCTACTGGCATGATTTTTCCAGCATTTGCTCAGTTCGTGTGTCACAATTTGATAATAAATGCTTGCAATAGTTCAAACTTTTGCATTGTTATTCTATCTGTTATGGTGATTTGCCATCAGTGATCTCGGTGATGCTATTGTCATTGCTTGGGGGCACCACGAATTGCTCTCCTTCGAGGCAATGAACTTAACTGATAGATGTGTACTCTGACTGCCCCACCCACTGGCCATTACCATCCCACTCCCTCTCCTCGGGCCTCCCTAGCCCCTGAGACACAACAATATAGAAATTAGGCCAATTTGTAATCCTATAATGGCCTCTAAGTGTTCACGTGAAAGAAAGAGTCGCACGTCTCTCACTTCAAATCAAAAAGCTAGAAATGATTGAATTTAGCGAGGAAGAGATGTTGAAAACTGAGGCAGGCTGAAAGCGAGGCCTCTTGGGCCAGTTAGCCAAGTTGTGAATGCAAAGGTAAAGTTCTTGAAGGAAATGAAAAGTACTACTTCCATGAACAAATGAATGATAAGAAAGCCAAAACAGCCTTACTGCTGATACAGAGAAAGGTTGAGTGGTCTGGATAGAAGATCAAACCAGCCACAACATTCCCTTAAGCCAAAGCCGAATCCAGAGCTAGGCCTTGACTCTCTTCAATTCTGGGAAGGCTGAGAGAGGTGAGGAAGCTGCAGGAGAAAAGTCTGAAGCTGGGAGAGGGTGGTTCATGAGGTTTAAGGAAAGAAGCCGCCTCCATGACATCAAAGTGCAAGGTGAAGCAGCAAGTGCTGATGGAGAAGCTGCAGCCAGTGATCCAGAAGATTGAACCAGAATAATGAAGTGGCTAACTGAAGAACAGATTTTCAATGTAGATGGAACAGCCTTCTATGGAAGAAGATGCCATCTAGGACTTTCACAGTTAGAGAGAAGTCAATGCCTGGCTTCAAAGCTTCAAAGGACAGGCTGACTGTCTTGTTAGGGGCTACTGCAGCTGGTGACTTTAAGTTGAAGGCAATGTCACTGACCATTCTGAAAATCCTAGGGCTCTGAAGAATTATGCTACATGGAACAGCAAGTCCTGGATGACAGCCTGTTTGTTTACAACATAGTTTACTGTATATTTTAAGTCTGATGTTGAGACCTACTACTCCGGGGGGGGGGGGGGGATAAAAAAAGATACCTTTAAAAATATTACTGTTCATCGGCAATGCACCTGGTCAGCCAAGAGCTCTGATGGACTATGAGGTTGTCACCGGTGTGACCCCTGACCCCCCTGGACTCAGGAAACTCCTAGAAGCTTCTAAATATCAATTTCATCTTTTAGAAACTAACCAACAAATGGTTGGAACAGGAAGAGAAACACTTGAATAGATCCCAGGACCATCCATGCCTGCTCAGATGAATCAGAAAGTGCCCTACCAAGTTACCTCGCTTTGTCATCTTTATTTTAATGTTAAAATCTCCTCTGAGTATTCCACCCCACCCCCCCTCCCCACCCTCATAAAATGAGTCTGCTCACCTCTGTTTGGAGAGTCATTCCACATGATCTCCTCGTTTGTACAAATAAAGATGACTTTGTGAGGGAACCCCACCGGGCGCGGTTTCTGTCTATAACTCACCAAAGAGCGGACACACATTGGTTCTGTAACAAGATGAATGTGGTTTTCATGTCTGCTAACACAACATCCATTCTGCAGCCCATGGATCAAGGAGTCATTTTGACTTTTAAGTCTTATTGTTGAAGAAATACATTTCATAAGGCCATAGCTGCCAAGATAGTGATTCTGATGGATCTGGGCAAAGTATATTGAAAATCTTCTGGAAAGGATTCACCAATTGTAGATGGCATTAAGAACATTTGTGATTCATGGGAAGAGGTCAAAATATCAACATTAACAGGAGTTAAAGTAAGAAGTTGATTCCAGCCTCATGGATGACTTTGAGGGGTTCCAGACTTCAGTGGAGGAATCCCTGCAGATGTGGTGGAAACGGCAAGAGAACTGGAACTGGGAGCGGAGCCTGAGGATGGCACTGCTTTGCTGCAAGCTCACGATCAAACTTGAACAGCTGAGGAGTTGCTTCTTATGGACGAGCAAGGAAAGTCCTTTCTTGAGATGGAATCTACAATCCTGGTGGAGATGCTGGGATGATTGTTGAAAGGACAACAAAGGATTTGGAATATTACACGAACTTAGTTGATCAAATGGCAGCAGGGTTTGAGAAGATTTGACTCCAATTTTCAAAGAAATTCCGTTGGTAAAACGCTATCAAACAGCATCACATGCTACATAGAAATCGTTTGTGAGGGCGCCTGGGTGGCTCAGTTGGTTAAGCGACTGCCTTCGGCTCAGGTCATGATCCTGGAGTCCCGGGATCAAGTCCCGCATCGGGCTCCCTGCTCGGCAGGGAGTCTGCTTCTCCCTCTGACCCTCTTCCCTCTCGTGCTCTCTATCTCTCATTCTCTCTCTCTCAAATAAAAAAAAAAAAAAATCTTTAAAAAAAAAAGAAATCGTTTGTGAAAGGAAGAGTCAACTGGTGCAGCAAACTTCACTGTTGTCTTACTTTAAGAAATCGCCACAGACACCCCAACCTTCAGCAACCACCACCCTGATCAGTCAGCAGCCAGAAACATGGAGGCAAGACCTCAGCAAAAGCTCAGATGCTGGTTAGCATTTTTTTTAGCAAGAGTATTTTTATTTTATTTTTTTAAAGACTTTATTTACTCATTTGACAGAGAGACACAGTGAGAGAGGGAACACAAGCAGGGGGAGTGGGAGAGGGAGAAGCAGGCTTCCTGCGGAGCAGGGAGCCCGATGCGGGGCTCGATCCCAGGACCCTGGGATCATGACCTGAGCCGAAGGCAGACTCTAACCCACTGAGCCACCCACGCACCCCAGCAAGAGTATTTTTAATTTAAGGCATGTACATCGTTTTTAAGGTTATAATGCTATTGCACACTTAATAGACCACCGTATAATGTAAACATAGCTTTTATATGCATTGGGAAATAAAACAATTCACGTGACTCACTTAATTGTGATATTCACTTTATTGCCGCAGTCGGAACCGGGTCTAAATATCTCTGAAGTTGCCTGTACTTTCTTTCTCGGTGGCAAAGCAGAGGCAGTGCTTTCTGATGCCAGCACTTCCTAGAAAATGTTAGGATTGGCGTCACAAATACAATTCTACCGATCACAACTAGAATCATTTCTAGACAACCATTTCTTTTCATTTAACATTGGCTCCGGGTCCTGACCAGTCACCACCCTTGTCCCTTCCAACTCAGGGCTAGAGTTCTTTGATGGCTGAACAAGCTTACCAAAGGCAAAGCTGTGGAGCGGAAGTCTGGAATTTGTCAGCCCTTGTGTTACGTGGTCACGCTTCATAAGGTTTGCTGCCCACCCTCCTCGCCTCCCTTGACTTTCTCGTCCCTTGATATGTGTTTCACTTCCTGCTCCTGTCTCTGTCATCTCACCTCCTTGGCTGATTTCACTTTATCCTTCAAAATCACTTCTCAGTTTTTTCCTCTCTCCCCAGAGTCTCCCTGGGGACCTCATTCACCCATGACTTTGACCCATCACTTCTACATACGTGATGCCTGAATCAGTAGCAACAGTCTTGTCCTAAACATCAAGCTGCAGTTTCCAACTGTCTTCTGGAATCTATTTCACACATTCTTTAAACTGAACCTGTCCAGACGCGCCCTCTCTCTCTGTCCCCACTCCAGTTCTGCTTCCTTCTTTCTAACACAGTTCTTGTCACCATCCACCATGTAAACCTTGGGTGTGGAAAAGAATTAACCTAGCAGACCCGAGACTACTAACGTTAGAAAGTTTTGCTTACAAGATCTACCATTGGCTGGCATCTGGGGACCTGGCTAGTAAACCGTTCCCTACACTGATCTAAAGCCTTCCTGAAATGACAATGGCTCACTGTGTCTGACCTGTTTGTACCCAACAATGTGGTTTATGCTGAATGCCTGTTTTCCTTCTGGAAGCCTGGAATTTTGGTAAATGCTAGGCAGAGGGTACCTATGTGACCAGCTCCCAGTTGAAAGCGTGGGAGAGTCTCTAATGAGCTTCCCTCAGTAGACAATACTTGTCAATGTTGCCACATCTCATTGCAAGAGGAATTGAGCTCCTCCTGTGTGAATCCACTGGAAGCTTGGTTCCTCTATCTTCTCTCCATTTCTCTTTCCCTTTGCTGGTTTTGCTATCTATCCTTTTGTTGTAAACTTAACCATGGATATGACCACATGATGAGCCCTGGGAGTCTTTCCAGCAATCACCCAACCTGGGGGAGGTCCTAGGATCCCCTGACACATCTTAGTATAATCCTAACCCTCTTTTCCTTGCTATGTTCAATTAATCACCAATTATCATTAGATCTACCTCTAAATTTTAAATTTTAATTAAAAAATTTTTTATTTTTTATTTTTTAAAGATTTTATTTATTTGACAGAGAGAGACACAGCGAGAGAGGGAACACAAGCAGGGGGAGTGGGAGAGGGAGAAGCAGGCTTCCCGCCGAGCAGGGAGCCCGATGCGGGGCTCCATCCCAGGACCCCGGGATCATGACCTGAGCCGAAGGCAGCCGCTTAATGACTGAGCCACCCAGGCACCCCCCCAAATTTTTATTTTTATTTTTCTTTTAAAATTTTATTTATTTGAGAGAGAGAGGATGAGAGATAGAGAGCACGAGAGGGAAGAGGGTCAGAGGGAGAAGCAGACTCCCCGCTGAGCAGGGAGCCCGATGTGGGACTCGATCCCGGGACTCCAGGATCATGACCTGAGCCGAAGGCAGTCACTTAACCAACTGAGCCACCCAGGCGCCCCAATTTTTTTTGTTTTTAAAGTAATCTCTACACCAAATGTGGGGCTCAAACTCAACCCTGAGGTCAAGAGTCACATGCTCTATGAACTGAGCCAGGCAGGCATCCCTCTGCCTCTAAATATTTAAAATATATCCTGTGTTCACCACCCTCATTGCCTTGAGGCTACAACTGTGACTGCATCTGGGCATTACTCCCCTCGCTTTCCTCCACTACAGAAAGCAAAACCCCAAGATTGGAGAACGGCACCAGGCCAACGTTATGAGGAGGGTCTCTTTCAAAGCCAGTTTCCTCAGGTGTAAGATGTGGATAATGATAATGCCTTTTTCATAGCGTGGCTGTCAGGGGAAAATGAGAAAATGCATAGGAACTTTTATGAGACTATGTAAAGTGCTTAGCACATAACAATCCTTCTGTTTCTGTTGATGTTATTCATGATCCGCAGACTGCACTGGTCACTACCCCTGAGGCTCAGCCCAGTTCTAGCATGGAAACCACTTTGTGCAATTAGGACCTCAGTTTCTTACCCTCTAATCTGCAGTGCAGGCCCACCCCAAAGTGCATCTCTGTGGGATCCCAGGTAGCCTGCCATTTCGGGGAGTGCTCTTGTCCTCTGACTAGGTCTCCTGTGCGGGAGAATGATGAGACAAAACTTTCTTGTGGCAGCAGGGGAGGGGGGAAGCCAGAGTGGTCATGGAGTTCTCCAGATACCTGATGTTATCGATGCAAATATTTAGTTATTGCAGACAACAAAGCTACTGCATGGGACTGAAGGGCCAGCAGCACCATGGGTAATAAAATAGAAATAGAATAAAAATAGAAATTAAGACACACAGATCAGTATACGGTGATGGATGTGTTAACTAGAAGGGGGGAATCCTTCCACAATGTCCATGGATAACGAATCATCACAGTGTACATTTCTGTTTTCAAAGTTTCTGTTTTCAGTGTCTTCCGTGACCCTCCCAGGAATTTTTGTCTGAATGAGAAACCTTGTGGGATCATTACAAAAGTTCTCCATAGTTGAAATAATGAAATCATAAAGCTTAAAGATCTACTCAGGCTTCCAAGTATCAATATATTTACCAACAAAGCTGAATTACTCTAAAATTCCATGCTATTAAAAAATCACATAGAAATAACTCACTTCCGATTAAAAACAAACAGGAAAAAAGATCAAAGGCAAGTTGGGTAGTACATTAACTTTATTTTGAATTAAAACATGGAATATGTCATCAAACAAATGGATGTAATGAAGACTTTTTTAGTTCAATTAACAAATGATTTGCATAGGAATTGCTAGTTCTGTCTTAGGATGCAGAGCTCATTGAATTGTGAATTAGATGAACATAAAACAAGAATAAAAAAATAACCATTTACCTGTGTGCCAAATAAACGCAATTTTACTTCAAATAGCAGATTTTTGTTCAGTCTTTGGTGAGTGGTTAATATAATCATCTTCCCTGCTATGGATAATGTCATAATCTCACCCAGACCGAATGTGATCCTTCTAAGCTAGAGACCTCTTACCTCTAGTAAGAAAACCTCCATTAAGTATTGTTAAAGCTACTGGATTCATTTTTATGGTCTTAGAATTGATCAACATTTTCCGCTTAAAACAATACGCCAAGGACCACATATCTTAGTGAAAACATTAAGTTTGTGATTTCATCCCATTTTGTCTTTTAGAACTTTGTTATCAGTGTCCATAACACCGTTTTGATTTATATCAGTGATGAGCAACCAGTTTTGGCCTAAGGGCTAACAAATGGGGAAAAAATGGAAAACATTTAAGACCACACTATTTCCTTTTCAAAATGAACATAGTTTTATGAAATTCCTGTGGGGGAAGTGTATTTGTACTACTTTGCTAAGTAAAAGAAAGTCAGTGAAGAAACTGGCACTGCTTTTTAACTACTAAAAGGTTTCTGTCTGGGTATTTTAGCAATATAGACAGAACTTTCTTTAATTTTTTTATCCAGACATTAGATTGCAGACTTGTTGCATAGTTAGTCAGGCTGTAGACATCTCTGGGGTCTCTGTGGCTTGCTCATTACTGCCTTTATTGACTAAAATAAGCTGATTTTTATTGATTGATTATTTTATTGATCATAACAAACTTTAAGAGAATATGTTCTAATTTCAAAAATTATATTCCATCACTTACTGACTTAAAGATAATGCTTTTAGAACCACTGCAAGTTGGTTAAAAAAAAAACAACTTTGGGGACTGCATTTCCTTCCATCTTAACATGTCTTTACACAGAACATTGGCTGGAAACCAGAACAGAACATGAAAAGAAAACTAAGGAAGTATTTAAATAACGGAAATACCATCAGCGTTTATTATGGTAGATTATAGAAAGATGGTCTAATTTGTGTGTGCATTTAGGCACTGACTGAGGCATTTAGACACCATTGATTATGAAGTGCATTGAACATAAATTTTGACTTCCCTCCAAGGAATAATTAAAAAAAACTCAGGTTTCTTTCTTGGAATCAATCAGCTCAAGAACATGCATAGATGAACACTTATTAAATACTAATAACAGTCTTTTATTACTTATACTCCTGCAATAGAATAGCAACATATTGTACTTGCATATGTCACATTTTATCCAAGGACCTCAAAGTCATTGGGTCAAGCAACAGGATTACACAGCATATTAAGTTACTTAGTTATGGCATGGGAAGCGGATTCCCAGCAATAGAACCAAAGTAAAAGTTCAAAGAGACAAGCCTAAATTTCCTGTGGTTTGTAATTTTCTGAGTTTCCAAATTTGCCACTCGCATCCTACCATACCCACCATATTGATTCTAGGTAAAAATGATTTTTTTCCGTGTTAGGAATGAGACGAGGATCACCTCACAAATAAACAATTTCTCTTTTTTATAGTTCAACAGTCCATCTTGGAAAATCACATGCTGGAATGTCAGAAGTGGCTCTTTAATGTAAATTTACACGTCATTGCTTCAGAATCGTGGTTACGATCTTTGGGTAGAAGAAAACATTTTACACTGGAAGGACAGACATCTATGTGTAAAATATGAGGGAGCTATATTTCTTAGCACACTTAGAATTAACACAAAAGCAGAAGTGCTTTGATTCACTGAAGATCACACTTTCAGTCTTTTAAAGGCTTTCATCATCTTGCTTAAACCTCTTCCGGGGTTTAACTCTTAGAGTTTAACGGAGAGACCCAACTTAGTGTGGTTTAAAATGAGTTTCTGTGGACTCCACGAATCTGGCAGGCCCCACAGCATTGGGGTCACTGGCCAGCATGAGAAGCCCATGTAAGTGAGGGCAAGGGGTCCCTGAGTCTTTCTGTTCTTGACTCGGGGCACAGAGCCCAGCTCTTCTTGGTCAGGGACCCAGGGTGGGCATTCTGGCCATTTCCTTGCTTAAAGGAATTTCCAACACTATTTGAAAAGCAATTTCTTTTTGGGCAATGGGGTTTCTATCTTTCAGTCAAATATGGAACTAAGTTAGTTCTTCCTGTGTCCTTCTTTACTTCGGAGGAGACGCAGTATACGTTCATTTTTGGTTAGTTCTGCCGGAAGTTCATTGGCCTGAAAGAAGACAAGACAGGCATTGGTGAATTCTCACAGTTGGGATGGTTTTAGGGACTCCACAGAGGGGCCCCTGACCCAAACTTGCTCCTCTACTGGTGAAAAACCCCACTGGACTCACTCTTGTTTTAAGGCCCTAAAGGTCTCCTTTAATCATATAAATATCATTTGTTATTTTCTTATCTCATCGTTAGAGTTATTTTTCTAAGCCATATCTCTAGTACATCGTGATTCCCTGGAGGCCAGGGTCCATGTATGATTAATCATGGTATCCTCATTTCCAGCACAATGCCTGGTGCCTCTAGTATGTCCTCAGTAAATACTGGTAATGTTAAATTTGATACTTTATATTTAATTAGTATGGGTCAGTGTGTCCACTAGGGACCTGAGATTCAGGACAGGTATCTGTTGAGAAAACAGAGTTAGGAGGCATTCAGAGAATAAGAGATACCTGGTTAAGAGCAGCTTCTGTGGTCACCACTTCCCCCCGACCCTGGGTTTCACTGAATGTCCTTTCTTCTCATCATGCTGCTGAGACACATTCTTTATGCATTTATTTCATGAGTGGGTCCTTACCCCATGCAATCGACGTTATGGGGCAGTGGTTCTCAAACTTTCTGTTCTCAGGACCTTTTTACACTCTTAAAAATTATTGAGGATCCCAATGAGCTTTTGCTTTTAACTTCTTAGAGATGAAAAGAAGAACATTTAAAAATACCATAATTCATTAAAAATTGTAAATGCACTGGGGTAACATAAATAATACTTACAAAAAACCACATTTTCAAAGACAAAAAAGCTAGTGACAAGAATAGCATTGTTTAACAGATTTGCATATTTCCTGAATGTGTAGCTTAATTGAAGACATTTGGATTTTCTTATCTGCTTCTGTATCCAATCTATTGTGATATGTTGTTTTGGTTAAAGCATATGAAGAAAATTCAGCTTTGCACAGATAGGTAGTTGGAAAAGAGAGAAACATTTTAACAGCCTCTTCAGATCATTGTAGATATCCTCCTTTGATGCTGCACCCATACTAAACAAGGGGTAGTTTCTTTTTTTTTTTTAAAGATTTTATTTATTTATTTGAGAGAGAGAGAATGAGAGATAGAGAGCACGAGAGGAAAGAGGGTCAGAGGGAGAAGCAGACTCCCTGCCGAGCAGGGAGCCTGATGCAGGACTCGATCCCGGGACTCCAGGACCATGACCTGAGCCGAAGGCAGTCGCTTAACCAACTGAGCCACCCAGGCACCCAAGGGGTAGTTTCTTAAAGGTAACTGCAGTGCAGAATCTGAAGCCTTATCAATGAGGTTTTTACATTAAAAATCCACAGATCTAATAGAATCTTTCCCCATGTATGATTTATAACATCACACACTGGCCATTTGGAAAATATTAGTTCAATGAATTATGCCAAATGTTGACACATTGTATTATACAATCTCAAAAGATCACCTTCATTAATATTAGCACTGATTCATCAGAAAAGCCTGTGTTAAGAAGCCATCAGACTCACGTGGTGGATACCAGTTGTTCTTTGAAGAAAAAATGGCGCTCTATGAAAAAGCAACTGGCCCACTTTGCTATTCAGACAATGGCGTGAGTGCTTTTCCCTGAGACAACCACTGCACCTCAGTAATACGGCAGAAGGGTCGGATGCATACTTCTCATTTCGTTACATAGAATATTAAAAAGATGTATAACAACGGTCCAGATTTAATAAAACTGAAACGGTTTACTGCTTCATCAAAGATGTTCTTAAGTAAGTCTCGTATTTGTGTAAAATAATTTACAAAATCTGTAAAATAACCCACAGAGTTTTGTAAAATCATTTGCTGGTATGGTTTATACCCCTGCTTTGATGTGCAAGGTGCCAATAGTTTCACCCACCATTGCTTTTACGCCATTAAAGCAAACACCAGTGCAGTGAAAAGGTCAAATAACATCTTTGTATTATTAAGTGTGCTGTTTTGACTTCTTAGACCTCTTGAAAGGGTCTTCCAGACCCTCAGGGGTCCACAGACCATACTTTGAGAACTGTTGTTATAGATGAATCACGGGATGTTCTTGGGATTTCAGGGGAGGCAGTTAAAGGGTAGAAAGGCACCCTGAATAGGGGAGAGGTCTTAGATGCAGATGTTACCTGTCTCACATATTTTTTCCTCCCATGGCCACACCTGGAAACACCCCTGCTTTATCTGGGACTCCGATCCTAGGTGAAACCCCTGAATTCCCTACCTTCTAGGTTGGGTCCTGCTCTTTGACCCCCCACCTGCTAGCTGGGCCCTCACTTGTTGGGAATTATGCACAGAGTTGCTGAGAATTCTGTTTGCCACAAAAGGTCTGCTGCACAGCATGTCCTGTGGCTACACCCCAGCCCACCACAAGGGACCATTGATGCTGATGCTCGACTGAATTGAGCAGGAAATGACTATGCTATGTTGCTATAGACCAGAGGCCTCTCTAGAGGCTTCAGATTCTATTATTAGTTCCTGTAGGAACAGACATTGTACAGGCCTCATGCCTGGGCCAGCACAGAAATGCGCCTGGTAGATAGACGTAAGCTCCATCTAGTCTTGGAGTATATTCAGGAACAACAGAGCTGTTTCACGTGGGTGAACCTTGGTGAGCAGGTTGGCAGGTAGCCAGAGGATCCTCTGTGGTCAGGAGGAAGAGGAGATCCAAGAAGCTGTACTTTATCTACACACTTGCTGAGTTACAGCTCCTGTGTGTAACCTCTACCACTGAAAAAGGCTTTATATCCTCAAACCCTGTTGTCAAGGTTTGGTCCATCGCACTGCTGCTCCATGTGTCATCCATGTAGTTCTAAAAACCTGGTCTCATGCCTCCTCTCTCCAGGTTGGTCCCCACTGAATTCTCAGGTTGCTGAAGTTGTATGGACTATTAATGATGGCTAGTGCCCGAGGCTAGCCCCCAAAGGCCATCTTATTCATTATGGAGCAGGACCAAAGGCCCGTGTTCATGATACCACAGCATCAAAACACTCTCTTTCCCCACTGCTCCTGGGAGAAGCTGTGTTCTGAGTCCTCAGTTGGGAGTATCGGGAACACAGGGCTGGCACCCATGGGGACAGCTACAGTGTGGGGAGTGGCCATTGGGGCTGCTGGTTACCCTCTCCTGAGGCATCAGCGTCGCAGTCCCAGAGCAGAACTCCACCCCTGGAGCAGAAGATTGCTTCTGTATTAGCTTAGAAGTCATTTCCTCTGGGAAGCCTCCGGTAGCATCCATTACTCCCTGCTGATAGCTTGTGACTGTATTGCAATTTCTTTTTTTTTTTTTTTAAGATTTTACTTATTTGATAGAGAGAGATAGAGAGAGCCAGAGAGCACAAGCAGGGGGAGCAGCAGAGGGAGAGGGAGAAGCAGGCTCTCTGCTGAGCAGGGAGCCCAATGCGGAACTCGATCCCAGGACCCTGAGATCATGACCTGAGCTGAAGGCAGACACTTAACCGACTGAGCCGCCCAGGCGCCCTGTATTGCAGATTCTTGTTTAATTGTCTTTATTCCTCAGTAAACTCTGAGCTCTTTGAAGGCAGAGACAATGGGAACTCCATTCACCACTGTCTCCCCAGTATACAGCACCGTGTATGGTATCTAGTAGGTACTCAGGATGCATTGAATGAATGAAGGCAAAGAATACCCCCTTCAAGAGTCCTGGGTGGCTGCCCGAATCCCAGCACCCTTGCTTCTAGAGCTGCCTCTAAGTGGCTGGCTTCTTTGGGGTGGCCGGTGGTGGGTGGGATGGGGGTGGGGTTCCCTGGCAACAACTCTCAGCTCTCTAAGGGTGTATGAAACTCCGGCGTGAGCAGTCTCTCTATAGCTCTATATATGCAAGTAGCTTTATTAGGGACAATTCAAAGTCTGGCATTTTGGTCACTGGAAATTCCCCATAAACCTTATTGCTGAAATCCCAGGAGACAAAGAATTGCATGTTGTTTAGTTTCCATAGCTACTGGATGGCTAAGCAAGAGAGATCAATCTCTTCAGGAAGTCTGTGTCTAGGGTCTAAAGATAAGAGTACAAGTCTGATTTCAGCTGCCTTATCACACAGCCAGGCCAGCTAATGGAAAACAAATCGGAGTATCTCAGGAAGAGATAAGCAGAAGTGTTGTCTTCAAGCACTCTAATAGTAAGAACAAGGAAATAATAACTCCACATGCTAAGTAAAATGAAAATAAAAAAGACTCTTGGCATGTTGTCTAATTGCACCTCTTAATGGTTGTTCCTTTTCCAAATGTCATGAAAAAGGTTCTATGTGTTTGCTTTTATTATTAAAGAAATTAACACAGCAATAGATACTTATAAAAGCTCAAATAGCATATAAGTACAAAGTGAAAATTGCTTTTCATACCTTCCTTTATTGATAAGCACCGCTCCTACTTCCTCCTTTATTTTTTTTTTTAAGATTTTATTTATTTATTTGATAGTGAGAGAGGGAACACAAGCAGAGGGAGTGGGAGAGGGAGAAGCAGGCTTCCCGCGGAGCAGGGCGCCCGATGCGGGGCTCGATCCCAGGACCCTGGGATCATGACCTGAGCTGAAGACAGACACTTAACGACTGAGCCACCGAGGTGCCCCTACTCCCTCCTTTAAAAGTTCATATTTTAGTGTTCTCTCAAGACCTACCCTCCCCCAGAGATGCTGCCCTCCTCCTCCAGGTTCTACACTTGACTGCTAATGTAGATGTCAAATAGGAAAAAATGGGTATTGGGCATCTTCCCACCTCCACGTTTGACCTAATTGTAAACTAAGGATTTTGGCGTATAAAAATAGGGGTTGATTCGGAACAGCGGCGCCAAGTCCTGTTAACAGTATAAGAGCAGGGACGCCTGGGTGGCTCAGTCGGTTAAAATGGCTGCCTTCGGCTCAGGTCATGATCCCGGGGTCCTGGGATCGAGTCCCGCGTCGGGCTCTCTGCTCGGTGGGGAGTCTTCTCCTCCCTCTGCCTCATCCCCTGCCTGTACTCACTCTTTCTCTCTGACAAATAAATAAATAAAATCTTAAAAACAAAACAAAACAAAAAAATAGTATAAGAGCAACATTTCCCCCTTTCTCTTCTACTCTGCAAAGAAAGCTCAAGCACTTGTCAAGATATGCACATCTGACGTATATAGGATAGCAATAAACTACCAGGGCTTTGAATTTTTTAGGACACTTCTCTGATGATAGAACCCCATAACTCTACTCCCCGCAACTACTACTCCCCACCCTGTCTTGGGAGGCTGCACCATTGTTAGCTCACGGCCACGGATGATAGATACAGGGTTTTTAGCATAATTCTCTGGATCCAGATGCACCGCTCATTCCTCCTACTGACGGCCTGCATGCCCTCACCATGCCGAGGTCTGAAGAGAGGGGCTGGGGCCAGCCTGAGGGTTGAGACTCCTGTCTGAGCTTTGCTCTTCCTCCTAGTCCCTTTCAAAGGCATGTCAGCATCTAATAGAGTGTCCTCAGGTCCACAGCACACAGCAGGCGGTCAGTCTAAGTACTGCCAATGTTTTTTTTCCAAGTGAAACAAGAAATCTGGCCCAGGGTGCACAGGACAGGTTATCCTGACTTAGGTAGAAACTGTCTATCTCTTTGCACAGGTGCCCAGAGGAGTTAAAAGATAGGGAGGGAAAGGCTGGTACCTTGTTTCTCAGGGCTGGGTCCGCCCCTGCTTCTAGGAGCAGCGCGACTGTTTTAATATTCCCACTGAGTACTGCCGCGTGGAGGGCCGATGTCCCATTCTAAGAGAAAACGACAGTGTGTGTCAGGAGTGGGCTCACGGCCATCAGCACCGAGCCTGGCTTTCATCATAAACCAGCCTGAGTGAGGAGACTCAGGTTGGAGCTTTGCTCTTCCTCACAGTCCCTTTCCAAGGCACATCGACATCTGATAGTGTCCTCAGGTCCACAGCATACGGTCAGTACACATACTGCCAACGTCCTTTGGCAAGTGAAGCCAGAAATCTGGCCCAGTGTGCACGTGACTTCAGGATCAGTCAATCAGTTTTAAATATATTAGAATTTGCTGCAGCAAAAGCAGTAATGCTATGTCAAACATTTTGTCTTTTTCTTCAAGGACAACATATATAGTTTTTGAGCTTCCAGCGAGGCTGGAGAAATAGCTGGCAAGCCAACAGGCCGACCTGTCAGCCCAGCTACCTGCACGCCACTCACTCAGGTGGGTGGGAGCACCACTGTGGGGTTACAGGGCATGAGCATGTGGGGTGAGGAAACCCCCAAGCCCTGAGATGGAGCATTTTTGAGCACAGAAGGGCCCACTGGATGGGTTGCTGACATTTTATGAAATGTACTGCAAATATTTATTGAACTAAGGAAGCATCTATGTGCAGCACGTAGCCAGATTCTGGGAGGGGAGAGGAAGAGAATATAACAAGCCTGATATAAGAATGATGGGCAGTCACATGACATCTGTTCTGTAGACATGCATATGTCTACAAAAGCATCTAAATGCAAGCTTATTTTCCACATTAGCTTTATAATAATAATAAGCTACTTTATTTTATAAAAGACTAAAATATAATACCCGTAAAAAAATTCCAGCAAAGTAGCATTTTCCTTTCCAAAGCGGCATGTTTGCTTTTTAACATGTATGACAACTCACTTGTCATTTCACCCATCTAAATTTTCACCAACTTGTCAACTTCATCTGTTTGCAACACGGCTAAGAATAAAATACCAAGCCGAAAAAGAGCTCTTTGAAACTAGACAGGTATTACAAAGTCCATTTCTGAAGCTCATTTCTTTTATTCATAGAGAGTTCCCTTTCATAGACCACTTATTCTTACTTTACAAACAGTGTTAATGAATGTAGGTTTCCCGCTTCCAAGCTCATGGAAGATTAGAAGTTGCTCACTGAGACAGAGAGAGGGACCAGCATTCCGACAACAGCAGTCCTGTATCAGCTGATCACAAGACTAGAACCTAAATATATAAAGATCAGATACAGGGTGTCCAAAAAGCCTCTGGGATCATTCAAGGACACATTGACTTTTTATACATCAATAAAGCCCAAGGAAACACCCCTCCAAATGCTAAGCCACTGTTCCAAGTTTAGAACAGGTTTCCTGTTCTCCGTTTAAGAAAACAGTAGTGTAAACTAGGGGTCTGCAAACTACAGCCTATGGGCCAAATCGAGCCTGCCGCCTGTTTTTCTATGTCCTAACAAGCTAAGATTTAAAATAAATAAATAAAGAACACTACATGAAAATATGAAATTCCAGAAATCCAATGTCCATAAATAGTGTGTTAGTGGAATGCAGCCATCCTTTGCCCCCATGGCTGCTTTCATGCTACAAGAGTAGAGTTGAACAGTTCCAACAGAGACTCTATGGCCCATGAAGCCTGAAATATTTACTCCCTGGCCCTTTATTAAAAAAGATTGCCAACCCCTGGTATACACTGTAATTGAGAAATATCCTAGTCTCAAATGGTTAAAATTTAAAAAAGGGTTTTGGGGCTCTGTTTCCTGGCAGACCCTGCTCAGCAGGGAGTCTGCTTCTCCCTCTGACCCTCTCCCCTCTCATGCTCTCTATCTCTCATTCTCTCTCTCTCAAATAAATAAATAAAATCTTTAAAAATAAAAAAAAAAAAAAAAAAAGACCCAGCTCTCCAGAATGACACATTCTGTGAGGTGTCCAGATACGTGAGGCTTATTTTCTTTCACCTAAGATAACAATGTGGTTCTTTGCTGCAGATAACGAAGGGAAGAAACATGAGCACGTGTCCTCCATATTTCATGGAACACAAATCATGTGTTTCTTTTTTTTAAGTTCTTTTTTTAAAAAAGATTTTATTTATTTATTTGAGAGAGAGGATGAGATAGAGAGAGCATGAGAGGGGGGAGGGTCAGAGGGAGAAGCAGACTTCCTGCTGAGCAGGGAGCCCGATGCGGGACTCGATCCCTGGACTCCAGGATCATGACCTGAGCCGAAGGCAGTTGCTTAACCAACTGAGCTACCCAGGCACCCCACAAATCATGTGTTTCATGAGTGGTGGAAGATTTTAGTCCAATGAGATATATATATATCAAGATAGTTTACTTTCCAAGGTAGCGATTTAATTACTACTAATTTTTTTTTTTCTGGAAAACTAAGTAGCAACAGACTCTGGTTCACTCTTCTTACCACCCTGCCATTTCAACCAGTGCCCATGAATCTCCAACATTAAGAAGTTGTAGGTAAGTTCTTTCAAGAATGCAACTAACTATGTGGATTACACTCAGCTTCTCCTGCAGTGCTCAGGTATGGGCTTCTTAATTTTTAGCCTCTCTTTTACAGATTGGTAAGATTTCTCTTTAAGTCTTACCTTCAAAATGCCAAGGCTGGGTGAGAATTTCAGCAACTCTTCTATAACATCATTATAGCCTTTGTTGGCTGCTTTGAGTAATGCTGTTGTACCATCCTTAACAGAGAGGAAAAGAAAAGTTGCCTATTAACGTGTGTTGGCTAAGAACTAAACGTTAGTTGAGAACCGGGAATATGCTTATCAGAACAGGTGAAAGGAGTAAACCAAAGTATAAGCAGGCCACGTCTCTTAATCTAGGAGCTATTTTAGAGCCTATTCAGTTCTGCATCAAAGAATGCTAGACAAAATACGTGACTTATTATCTTAGAACCCTGCCATTTAGGAACTCAGACTCTTCCAGTCCCTTAGGACACTGCGTAAGGGGCGAGGGGAATATCAAGAGTATATTTTAGGACACAGATGGACCAAAGAGGCATTGTCTGCAGTTCGTGACTTAGTGGAAATTAATGTTAAAGTATTTTTAATGACTTAAATAATTACCGAACTATATTTACTGTTTTACATTTTGCATCTGCTTTTCTGTTTGCTCTGTCTTATATACAACCTTGCTCTAGTGTGCCCTAGGTATCTGTCTGTGGGGGTTGGGGTGGGTAGGTGGTGAGTAGGAAAGGGATAGACTGAAATCTGTTAAAAAGAAATGCAAAAAGGCAAAAATTTATAGTCAGTTTCTGTCATCACTTTTTGGCCTGGGAAGAGATTTTCCAAATTCCGTTTTTTCCCCCCTGCTTTTACATATCAATTGCTGTATTTGGAGGATTCAGCTCACAGAATTCTGTAGGAAAGGAAATATCCCAGCCTGCTCTAAAGGTTTAACTGGAATCAGGAAGAAAGAAAATGAGATTAGAGGGTTCTTCTTTTCTGGTTTCAGAGATGTGGGAAGAAGAGATGGAGTGGGAGAGAGGACAGTGAAGTAGGCAGGAATGTGTCTTTACCCCTTTCTGGGCTCAGACATGAAGAAGGGAGGTGGGTCACATAAGCAAGGGTAATACTAAGGGGAGAAAGGCCGGACACTGTAAGAACCAAACCAAAGCAAACCCAAAACGCAAATGGCATAGTGTGGTCAGGCAGCACAGGGTCTCCCTAAGCTGCCCTTAGTTTCTACGGGCCACAGGGCCTGCTGTGGGGCCCATCGACGCAGACTTAGCTGATATTAGCATTATTAGGTGGAGGCCAATGGCGGATGTGGTGCAGGGGTCTGCAGCTGGGGAAGCCGGATGAGGTGGAGCCCCAGGAGCACTGCGGGACCCCAAAACACAGAGGCTGCGCCCCGACCTGCACTGCGGTCCAGGGCCAGCAGGAGGCGTAGCGCAGGCGCACGCGCAACCGCAAGGGACAACCCGAAGGACAGCCCGAGGCCCAGGCTCCCACCTCCCGCATCCTCCCGGGTTCATCCAGGAGTCAGCTCAGGTGGAGGAGGATCTCTGAGGACGAAACATCTTTCCCTTAGGGAGACTGGGTAGCACTTGCTAAGTTTCAGCTGACTCGGACATTTACTTTGTTTTCCTGCTGAAGAGCCGGTGGACGTTGGGAGAAAACCCAGGGGAGATACAGATCAAATAAAGGCGCGTTTTCTCCGCACGTCCAGGGTTGAATTTTGGAGCTTCGTCGGTGCATGCACTACCCGCGCCACCCCCTCCCCCAGCCCCCCACGTGCTGCAGCTGAGGCTCAGACTCACGTTGCGGGCGGCGTCCCGGTCGGCTCCGCGCAGCAGCATCACCCTCACCACCTCGCTGTGGCCCATCTGCGACGCGATCCACAGCGGCGCCGTCCCGTCCTGCCGGCGAGGGGACACGCTTGCTCCCACCGGGCCACCCAGCAGCCGCCGAGCAGCAAGGTAGCACCCACAAACAGCCTCCCGACGACACATGAGGACGGAGATTTTAACGCATTTACACAGACGGGCATTTGGTAGTGCCTGGAACACCTGCGTGATTGCCAATATTCGGGTTTGGGCTTATAATACAGCCATTTTATGGCAGGATCTTTTAGCCCATAGTTTGGTGCCGGACTTCAGGGAACACAGAGTGGGAAAGTGGTGGAGTTGCTCACCAAGGCAGAGCCAGATTTGACAAACCCAGGGAGGAGAGGCCAGCATGTGTTTATTTCCCCCAGATTCTGTCAGTTTGTTTGCTTTACTGGTGGGTTCACACAACACACCCTGCTTAGTGGGGGCCCTCGTTCCCACAGGAGAGAGGGCAGTTTTCTTGGGGATGATGTGTGAGGGTCAGAGAACTAAAGACATTTCTCCCACTCTTCTATTCTGGTGTCTAGAATCCCCCACAGCCAGTCATTTTTAGGGACTTTAGTTTTATGCAGGATGTGATATGATTTCTTCTGGGATGGGATGCACACTAGCGAGCCATAGCAGGGTGACATTTATTGGTAATATTTCCTGAGTATTGTGCCCCCAAAGAGCCTGTTTTGTGAGCACGAGGCCATGAAGCAAAGAGGTGTTGCTCCAGAGAAGAAAAGGTGAAACATCCAAGGGAGGGAGAAGGATTTGATAGGAGGGTGGTTCCTGCCAGACAGAAAGGAAAACAGAAAACCCTTCTAGTGCTGGAAGGAAGCTCTAGAGAGGGCGTGGGGGAGATGGAGGTGAGACGTGTGTGTATGCGTTTTCCTCCTGGCTTGAATCTGGGTTAGGTAAGCGCCCAGGTAAATTATGGTGAATTCCAGACGGAAAAGGATTTTCTCCTGTTCTTGGGATGAAACCCAGGAAAACTGGAAGCCTCTTAGAGAAGCTCTGCTCCTGGCTGGTGCCTGAGAGAGAGAACAGAAATGGGTGAAGGAGTCTGGGCCAATGGGCCCGAGACATCCCCCAGTACCCCTGGTCCTCATCAATGAGACATCTGTGCACCTAGGAGAAACTGGAAGTGCTGGGTAAACAGTGGCCTGGAGTCAGCCTGGGGGTGGGAAGATAAGGCTATAGAAGGTCATGATTTCATGATGACGGGCCAACAAGGTACCAGTGCAGGATACTCACAGACAGGAAAGGCTGGACAAACCAGCCCAAGGACCAGACATGAGTGTCCCCACCCCACCTTAATGCCCGGGTGGTAGTCTGACCTCTGAGGACTTAGGCCACTTTGGAGGGAAGGGCAAGGAGGAAGGCGGAGGAACCATAACTCACTAAACTTGGGCTCTGAGGTAATGAAGGTAATATGGCCCCCTGGGACTGTTTCGGTCAGCTAAGGCTGAATTTACTCATCAGTGGGAATGGGGGCTGAAGGATGATTCATTAGAGAACATAAAGTTTCATTTTCTGCTGCAGTATATAATTTCAACTCCAGTCTACTAGCCACAGCAGACACAGGATTCTTGCCCATTGCTGTCCTGGCAAAGGGACAGAGGACAGAGGCCTGAGTGGGGCGGTGGGGGATGGCAAATCAGGAGCCTGGAAGGATCCAGGGGTGCTGAGGGATGGTAGGAGGACATGGGCACTCCTGTGTCTTGGGAGAGATGGGGAAGAGGTGCTGAATGAAACAGGGTGGAAGAAGGACAAACACCTGGAGCCACTTTACGCTTTTACAAGGGCTTTGTAGGAATATTCTTGAATCTGAAGATTTATTTTTAGCAATAGAAATACCTTACTTTGTACTTTCGTTTACAAAGCATTGATTCTCCCAATTTAGAATCATTCATTCCTTCATTCACTCAACCAACCAACAATTATTAAGTATCTTCTAAGTCTCCGGCAGAATACTAAGGAAGACATGGTATGGTCTCTGGTCTCAAAGGAACTCAGTCTAGTGGAGAAGAGACATGGACATTTCAGGATGACTACAGTGTTATAATAAAGTATGGACAAAAGTGCCCAAGATGAGCCAGGAGAGGGGCCTGCTTACTGTGTGGGGGTTATGGAGGTCAGTTGGGGTGATATCTGAGCTGGGCCTTAAAGGAGGACTAGAATTTTGCTAGGTGGGGGGTGGGGGAGGACATTCCATGTAGAAGGGAGAGCATTTGCAGTCGCAGCGGCTTGGACAGATGTGGTTGGTTCAGGCAGGGTGGGAAATCCAGCGGACTGCAGCCCAAGGGGTGTGCGCTGGAACAGGGGCGGGGCGGGGTGCGGGGTAGGGGGCAGGAGAGGGAGGCGGGTGCTGGAATCTCTTCCCACTCCTTGCCTGCTCTGGGCTCACTTGTTCTTTGTCACTATCTCCACTAGAGGGCAGGCAAGGAAAGGCAGCTGGCCGCAAAGAGGCCAGCCGGTGGCTTGTTCAATGTGCCTTCCAAGAGCTTGCTTGTTAGTAAAATGATCTTAATTGATACTAACATGTGGAAAAGTGTTGAGGTGGTATATTGGGAACAAATATTAATAGCATCAATTCATAACAGTAATGCCAACACTGAACTTTTATCACTTTAAGTGCAATAGTCATGGTAGGTGGAAAAAGAAGCTGCCACTTTCGGGTTATGAGACCTTAGGCAAATCACCCTGAGCCTCTGTTCTCTTCAGCAAAAATGTTAGCCCCCCAGAGATACTCAAGGAAACATGTAGGAAGGTGCTGAGCACAGGACTGGCGAGAGCGTGCTTAGAAAATACAGTCACTGAATCTGTGTATTTATCATGAAAAACAGTAAGCACCTTAATTTGTACTTTGGTTTATAAAACACTCCACATGCTTTATTTGATTTTCCCAGTTTTCCTGTGAGATAACTGACTGAACAGATGGGAATGATTGGTAAAATGAGATTTGTGGTTAAACCCAGGAACTTGAATGTGAGTTGGAGCATTACGGTCAAATCAAAGTACTTATTACTTGATTATCTGGTTTGTGGAGAGAGGTTTTTCCCTTCTTCTGTACACCTCAGTTCCTGTTTTCTCTTATTTTTTCCTATGAAAATGATAGAAATTAAGTCAACTTGGCTCCTTTTTGTTGAGTTTTGAGAGAATTGGAGTAGGAAAAACATTTAAAAATTTATGTTTTTGAATACTTCCTGACAAAAATATATAGTTTTAAAATATGTTAAATCACAGGAAGTTAGGACCTCCCTGGTACCTTTTTAAGAAAAGGAAATAGGACACTTAGCTTGAAGAACACGAGATTCACAGGGTTATGACCGCTGTCATTTACTATTTGTGTGCAAACCAAACAGAAAGGGATTTAGACCAATTTCACATACCAAGTGGCACAAAGAGGGCTGCTGAGTAAAAGCTATGCAAAACTTTGGCTCAGTGTAATAAGACAGAGGTGGTGATGAAGGCTGGTTAAAGACTCAATAGTAGTAATGAGTCCCCCACGCCTGGAGGGGTTCAACAGTGGCTGATTACCACTCAGCAGGATTGTTAGAGAGAGGATTTATGTACTGACAGATGGTTACACAGGTGACTTGTACAGTTCCTTCTGACTGGGTTATCCCCTCCTTCCATCTGAGATAATTTCAAGTATCCTCTAATACATTTTTATAGATAGATCATATCATGAGATGGAGCCTATGACATGATTTGTATTAGAAAACTAAATGCTGGATCATTTTAGTTAGGGTCCTAAAGATTATTTAGAAAAAGTATTAAAACCATTTTGTTCCATGGGAATGAATATATTTAGTGGTACTAGTTCTTTGTTTCTGCTGCTTCTAGTCCTATATGAAACACATATATAGAACTTTGAATCACTATATGATATACCTGAAACTAATATAACACTGTATGTTAACTGTACTGGAATTAAAGTAATAATAAGAGAAACCTCCGAAGAATCCCTGGAATTCAGGGAGTGTTAGTGACTTGCTTAAGGTCATGCAGTTAATAAGCAAAATGGACTGTGTTTCATTTCCTTAAGTTATCCATATCCCCATAACTCACAAGCTGCTCCCCACCCAGAGACGTGGCTGTGGTTCCCTAGCTGGCTCTCACAGTCTTCCTGGGACTGGTGTCCTGGCCTTGAGCCCAGACCCTGCATCTGAGCCTTGTTCTAGTTTGCAGCCACCGATCACTATGTTTTTGGCCTTCTAAGCCTCACTGGAGCTCTGCTCAAACCATGGGATATCTTCTGGAGTCAATATACCTTTTCAGAGTGCCTACCATGTGCAGAGGGCAGGCAAGCAATGGGGCCTCCCTGTTGCTGTCTGCTTCCCCCCCAAGCCCTCAGGACATTACATCAATCAATTAGCCCTACTTTCTCCCATTGCCCACCACTGGGTCTGCCCCTCCAAGCTTGCAACCTGGGAGGACCAGCACTATCTGGGCCCCAGCATCTCTGCATACAGTGCAAACCAAGGCTAAAGAAGACGTTTTATGACATGACCTTTCTGTCAGGCTTCAAAGAGAGCCTGATTAACACATTGAGAGGACAAGTTAGAGATGAGCGATGACAGGCCAAACTCAGCCCTGGGTAAACACTCAGACCTTTGCCACACTATGAAAGTACTGTCTAATAAGCTGGATGAATTGCACTGGGAAAAGTATATATCAAAGAATTTTGTTGATAGAAAAACAGACTAGCCATCTTAGCTCGTGATTAAAAGGGCTTGACGTGTGTATCAACTCTACATGCTGCAGTCACATAGAAAGACTGAAGATGAGTTTTTAGCTTGACTATAGAGTACAATGATCTCGGTGACTCTTGACCTCTTTAGGATGAACAAGGAGGAAATCTTTTTCAAGTTTCAAATCAAGAGCTTAGTCTTTCCAAAGTCTCCCTATGGATTTGAGATTCTGATTCCTTCTCACAAAAGCCCTAGAGAGGTTTTCAGTTAGTTCATCCATGATAGTTACAAGGACTACTACTGTTCGGATTCCCTGCAGCTCAGATCAAAGGTCAGCCGAATAATTTCAGTGCAACTCCGATAACATGTTGTCCAGGGTACCATAAAATGTAGGGACCCCAGAGAATGGCAAGGAAAAAAAATCATAAATCAGATTTTTCTAAAAACATTAAGAAATGAAATCGGGCAAACATCCTTGTCTTTGTTTTATAAATTCAAGAATTTTCTGACAGGGACTCCATGTGTCAGCTGAGATTTCAGAATATGCTGGTGTCCAAATGCCCTGCCGATGTCATATTCTACCATTCACGGGCCATTTTAATGGAAACTTTTAATTATACTTTTTTTTTAACCTCCTCCTAACTTGTGACAAAGTCAGCCAGGACTACTATCACTTTTGCCATATTTATGACACTGCTTGTTTTCTAGGAAGGGAATTAAATATGCAGAGTTTACTGTTGTTGTTGTTTTTTTTTTTTTGCAGAGTTTACAGTTCAAAGAAGACAGAACTTGGGCTAGTCTGACCCGGCTAGACAACCTTTCATTATTAGCTCATGGCAGGTAATAAAAAGATTATGGCTTGAAGGTAGAGTGGGGTGAATGTACCCTATAAAAAGGAAAAATTCCATTGCTTTTTTTCCTTCAAAGCTATTCTTTTATAAAACACTGTTTTTCTGAATAACCATCTTTTCAGAGTTGGATTCGTAATTCCAAACAATTGCATTAGATGCAGTCTTTGAAGGGCATGTCACTTGCTCTTTGATCCGAGGGAGGGGTCCTCCCACGGCTGGACTAGGTCATCTGCTTTGACCAGGTCATCCTCATTGTGAGGAATGAAAACCGCCGTGGGGGTGTGGCTACCATGGTACTGTTAGCACACTCTTTAATTTCTTGGCTTCGGCGTCATCCTATGACTCAACATGGGTTCGAGTGGTCACAATCCATGCACTATTTGAAATATAATCTCTTATATCAACTTGTCTTTTTTTATGAATAGTACCTTAGGCATATGGTTAATACAATTTATTTTACAAATAGATTTGTCAAAGTGCCAGGGTTTATTTCAGAAAGATGTACAGACGGAGAGGTCTGATAGTCTTGATAATCTTTCATTTCTAAATTCACGGTGGTACCCTCAATAATGGCCTCCAAGTCAAACTTCTGCAATCTAAAAATGACCAGCTCTGTTTATTAACTTCGGCAAAGTGAAGTGTCTGATTCAGAACCAATCAATACTTTCAAAATAAGAAGGACCAACAAGAAAATATTAAGCTCCAATCCCCAAATGTCAACTCTGGTAGGTATAGAAGTGCAACTTCTTCTAAAAGCTTTCCTTTCCCAAGAGTATTCCTGGGGCCATCTAAATCTAAGAATATCTTTAAAATTCTAAAAATTTAATCTCACATTTATAGCAGTATCTGGCATATGCTAAGTGCTTAAGAATTCTGAATAATGAATAAAACAGTTATTAAAAAGGGGGATCTTGAAGAGATTGTCAGGATCATCCTGTCCAACCTCCTAATTTTCAGATGAAGGAAGAGAAGTCCAGAGAGGTTGATCCACTAGTTTCAAGCCACACAGCTAGTTATTGGCAGAGCTGGATCTAGAACTCAGGATTCCTGACCTCAAACCCACTTTGCCCAAAAGGGAAAGTGGGTTTTTCAGCTTCCTATGTGCTTGGACTTCTAAAGACTGAAGAAGCCTGGAGCCAAGAGCTCAGACCAACCTTCCCTATGTGAACATATAGGCATATGTTACATTATGTATTAGGTTACATTACAGTGGGGATCTGCCTGGGTGTCATTTACTGGGAAGAAATCAGCTTGGCTTTTCCCGAGAAAACTACCTTTAAAGTAACGTTACTTTAATCTGAAATGTTTTGTTAAAAACAAATTAATTAGTGCAGAAATCATTCCAATATAAGAGAAGCTAATTACAATGCCTTAGATTTGGATGGTTCTTTACTATTCATAAAGTATGACCTATATTACCTGGTAGTTCTGTTCCTTTAAGTATCAACTGATTTGCTAGATGTTGGCTTGCTGTTGGTAAATTAATTCTCAGTGGTGTTATAATTGTGAGAGATGAAAGGTGTGGAACCTACTAATGATTCCCAGTGGGTAATGGGCTCCTCTTTGGTGTGGTCAAAGAAGAAACGGGGGTAAGAGATGAGGCAGCATATCAGCGGAGAGACGGGGCAGGGGCAAGGCTACCAGACTCACCTCTATTTACCTATGTCCCAGGCTAGCCCACTCTCCTGACCTCAGCGCAGCCATAATTTATTTGAACAGGAGGTGGCCGAGTATGTACTTGACCTCAGACACCAAACACCCACGTTTCCAAAACAGTAAATGGTGAAGTCAGCCTGGTATCACAGGCTTGCAGGTGAGCCCAAAGCTAAGGACAGGAGAAGCCCTAATCCAAGATTAACTTCATCACCAAGGCGAAAGGGTTGAATGACGCCCAGAATTGACCAGTTATCTCAGGAGCTGCTGCAGGATGGCAGGCCCTCCCTGCCCCACCGCTCTGTGCACTCAGACATTACCTGCCTTGGCTGGTTGACTTTTGCTCCTGAAGACAACAACAATCGAATCACATCCAAGTAGCCACCTTGGGCAGCGAGGAAGAGAGAAGTGGCTCCATCCTGAGAGAGGTCAAAATGAAAGGGTTCGAATCATCTTTCACATTTATTTTAAAAGACTCCAATTAAAAATGCATCCATTTAATACAACTTTCCATTTCTGTCCCCTACTTTGTTTTCATATTCATGGTTAGTGTTTTATTCTTTGAAGAATAGTTCTAAAATATCACAGTAAGTCAGGTGGAAAGGTAACATTTCAAAGAGTCTTATAAGGATAAGTTATAATAAATGTAATGACTGTTCACTCTACACAATCTTAATCATGGAGCTTATGATCCACCCCCTTGGCAGCAGCCTCCAGGCTTGTCCAAATAGCCAGTCATCATTTTTCTCTCGTCTGCACAGGCTTCTCGTTAGCAGCCACCTGCTTTCGTTGTGGGATCTCGGGGTTATCCCCCTTTTGATTAGTTTAACAAATACATACATTTAATATGGTTTTCCACTTCTTTTGTCAAGTAAGGACTCAGTGTTAGTTTAAAAACAAACACCATAAAATCTATTAATAAAAACAACAAACAAGTCCCCCAAACCTGTTTGGTATGTTTTATGAATCAGAAATAAAAGTGTCCTTTTAATTAGATCTTTCCTACCCCTTTCTCTTTATTGCCCCTTTATCCACGTTCCCCCCAACATGCCATTTTTCCAAGCTTTGAAACAAAAGACACTCTAGAAAAACTGCCCTGGTGAGACTATCCATGAGCTTGCTCCCTGACAGCCCAATAGACAGCACCTAGACCCATAAACAACGAAGCAGTTCTGCAGAAAAGCTCAAAGCAAGCGCTTGCTTCCAGTTTTCTTTAGTGGTTTTTTTTTTTTTTTTTTCTTTTTAAATGAGTGTCTATGTCTTCAGGGCATTTCTTTCTTAAAGACATGTCATTGGTAATGGCAGCAAAGACAGCAATCAGCTCAGAGCATGCATCCTCCCCAGATGTTCACTTCACGTAGACAGCATTCACTGAGCTTCATTATTTTTAGACCACAGTGGAAAACCCGAGCACATACTAGTGGAAAACACCTCACTAACCCAGTTAATTACCACCCCTCCCATCAGGAACATTAACCACAAGTTAAAATACAAAGCGCTTTTCCCTGCAAGTCCAACCAGGTGGAGGGTGCTGGATTTCTGGTGGGTGTCTGCTGAGTTGCCAGACTCCTCTTAAGGCAATCATTAAAAAATTACTCAGCTTGTATAGATCTTTAAGCAGATATTTGATATGGGGATGAAATGTTCAGCTGCTCCTTACTGTGTTGTCACAGAAAATCCACCGTGCTCTTAGCAGCCGTTAACTCTTAGAAATTTTCTAAGATGGATATCCAAGCATTGCAGTTTTTACTGCACACGACACATTTCTTCTGTTCCTAGAAGATTTCAGGAGTCATTGACTTGGGGATCCTCCATGTTTCAATTGTTTTTAGTGGAAACAATTATATTTGGATGCTGTGGGTAAGAGTAAACGTCTTAACATAAAATGGAAGTTTCAGTGCATGAAATTTCTTGAGTCACTTCATAACAGAGGAATTTAGTACAGGAATGGGCTCTCCCCAAACTCTGCATTTCTAAGATGATGTGCCACCCTGGGTGAGCCTTTTGGATGGAATGTACTAACAGTACAACTATGCCAGTCAATCTGGATTGTTGACTATCAGTGGTCATGGGATGAAAATCACAATTCATTTTCCTTTTCCAAAGACTTGGGCTCTTCCTGTTCAACCACACATATATGTATGTACACACACACAGACTCATTCATGCTCTCAGCTATACTTCATTATATGCAGCCAAAGAAATAGCCAAAGCTGTAGACCTCTGTTCCCTTGGCCTTGGCCACCCATCAGAACCATCTGCTGCCCAGTTGTGCCCTCAGAGATTCCGGATTAGTCTGGAATGGGCCTGGAAGACCCCCCCCCCCTTTTTTTCCAGTTCCCTACGTGATTCTAATGGCAGCCAGAGCTGAGAATCACTCTTTCAGACACAAATCAAGTAATTCAGTCATTCAATGGGAAAGCCACATGTTCAAAGGGTGTTACAGATTTTGAAGTGCAAAAGGGTGATGCTCGTTGCTATGCACTTCAAAGAGGTCTCTGATGTGGCAGTCAATCGTGTAAACTCAGGGAAGGGTGTGCAAATGGAAAAGTTCACATGGACACATCTCTCTACTTGTCTGTGAAAGTATGGTGCCATAGTGCTAAATATCTGGTGGTAGGATAGCCTAAAATACGATTCCTACATAACTGGTAGTAGGTTCTTTCCCTCCTCATGAAGATACTCTATCAAGTCACTTCATCTCATGTTTTATTTTTTTTGTTGTTGTTGTCCAAAACCAGAATAACATCTGCCATAAATCCTTTGGAATGACGGTGACAATTAAAAGAGCCTTTAGGCAACGAGCTAATTGTCAATTAACTACAACAGACCCACACTTGCGGTAGATGCCTCTTGAAGGCCGATGGTGTGCATGTACCTCACAGTTCACCACCCCAACCTCACTTCTCTTCCAAATAACTTGATTTCTCCTTCATGTGTGCTCTTCCTCCTGGATAACTCTATGACAGGAGCATTATTTTGCTTTTCAGCAAGTCCATATGCTGGGCTGGTTATCTTATGGGTAAGTACGTGTCACATGATTTTTGAAGATCCTAACTACATACAATCTATGAATATTTCATATGTACAAGAGTTTTAAGAGGGTAGAACAAAGATGGGTAAACAAGATTATGTGTTTCTCCACAGAAAAAGCTCATCTGGTTAAATCTACCTTTTTCTTTGATGTCTCAGATTAAAGTCCTACTGTTCATTAAAACATTTTTGAAGGTGGCATTTCCGGCCTCTGAATTTAGACTGCAGTGCTGTGTGGGAGAAGGGGATAGGCAAGGGTCCACCTAATATGCCCTTGAAAACGCACTCACGTAGAGTTGGTCGTGGATGTTGGCTCCATGCTTCAGCAGCGTCTCCACCACCTGCATGTGCCCATACTGACTGGCAGCCAACAGGGCCGTGCCCCCATCCTGCAAAGTGGCAACACGTTAGAAAGTGTGCAGGCACACGTTTACCAAGCAGATGCTCCTTACAGAGGGAGAGCTTTGGAAAAGACTTTCCCCATAGATAACAACAAACTCACTTTTCCTTTTTCATCTCTTTCTCTTTATATTCATGACAGGGTTCCTCCTAAAGGCATGGATGACTTGCTTGGGATACATTGCAGTTACTGGACTATGTTATTGTGAGTAATTCCCCAGGTCAAATGCAGAATCATCTATTTGCCTCTCAATAAAGGAAATGAAGCAGAGAAAGTCTGTGCCAGTCAGTTCTGTCTTGGAATTACCCACATAGTCTCCTGTATCTTTTGGCTAGAGACCCGCTTGACAAAGGCTGGCTTCTCCCTGTGGTTTCCCCCCCAGCTGCAGGCCTCTGAGATTAAGGTGATTTATGGATTAACCGTCTGGGGCCATTATCTTCAAGGGACAAGGTTTGTGTCCATTAAGAGTGGATAACTTTTGCACTGTGAGCCTCTCACCATCCTACTTAGCATTTTCCTTTGAACATGTGCCAGTTTGTCCAGATCTCTTTTAAAATGTGGGCCCTAGAACGGATCGGAGTCCAGAACAGTAGATGTGGTCTGATGGGGAATGGGACATTCCTTTTTTCCGTCTACTACTCTACTTTTATCTCGACAGCCTAAATTAGAATTAGCTTTTATGTCAACCACATCACACTACTGACTCACTGAGTCTGTGGTCAACTGAAACCCTTGATGGTTTTTCTCAGGTGCTGCAGCCAAGGCATTATCTTTTCCCATCTACAACTGGGGAGCTGTTTGTTTGGCTCTGTGAATTGGTCTGTGGACATCTGTGCTCATTGTAAATAATGCAGGAACATGTCATTTGGTTCTAAAATACAAATCATAACTCTAGGATAGTGTGGTGTCTACATCTGGGGTATAGAGTGTTTATCCAAAATGCCTGCCCTCTGACTCCTACCCTCACAGGGTCTGATTCTGGTGAGGCCCAGAAACAGGCTTTCTGACCAGTCACGTGAGGGGGCTGTGGTGTGAAGGTGGCAGGTGGGCCTCACTTGGAGAAACGCTGTCGTAAGAGCTCCCTTGTTCACAGGCTGTGGCAAGGGGGCACTTGAGCTGTGAGGGCTGAGGCTGGTGGTGGGGGCCAGTGTGGGTGGGGTGTGGGGCAACAAAAACTGCAATAGTAGCAATGAGCACCACCATTTCCAACTTCCGTTCTGTCGATTTTTCTCTTTGCCTAATGAGGTAAGAGAGTAGATAAAATATGGTGATTGTCATAGAAGAGCTGGTACCTTTTATTTTTATTGTTTATTTATTTTTTAAGTAGGCTCCATACCCAGCGTGGAGCCCAATGTGGGGCTTGAACTCATGACACTGAGATCATGACCTGAGCTGAGGTCCAGAGTCAGACACTTAACCAACCGAGCCACCCAGGTGCCCCTGTACCTTTTACTTATTTACTTATTTTTAAAGATTTTATTTATTTGAGAGAGAGTGCACGTGCCTGCATGCATGCGTGTGTGTGTGCGTGTGTGTCTGTGTGTGTGTGTGTGTGTGTGTGTGTGTACAAGCAGGGGGAGGGGCAGGCAGAGGGAGAAGCAGCCTCCCCGCTGAGCAGAGAGCCCGATGTGGGGCTCGATCCCAGGACCCTGAGATCATGATCTGAGCCAAAGGCAGACGCTTTACCGACTGAGCCACCCAGGTGTCTTTGTACTTTTTATTTTTAAAAACACATTTTGTGGGATATAGCTTTAATAACGTTGAGAACAATTGTTGAAACAAAGGCAGTTTTGATGTCAGGATCATATGAAAACTCAACACCTCTCGACACTCTCTTCTTCCCATGGAAAGTTCTCGGACACCTGCAGTTGACCTAATGGAAACATTTGGAATTGCGCTCTGGGCCCCCTGGTGCAGGGACAAAGGCTTTAAAGCCAGCATTAACTTGTTAACCAAGAAGACTGAAGCAGCCATATGGTGATGCATGATCATTCTGACTTAGTTCAAAGAGTTGAGATTTACATTTGTCGAACTTTACTTTCTATTTTTAGTTGTATTACTTTTATAATGACAAATAAAATGATAATATAAAAATATACACACACATATATTTTGGACTATTGTACATTATATTCAGCATTTACAGAGGCATGTGCACCATGCAATGGCACGTTCAGAACAGACTGATCCTATCTGAAATTCAGATCTACTTAATAGCATCTTAACAGGAAAAGAAAAAAAAGAACACTGGAAACTCCCCTGATATCCAAATATCACATACAAAGGATTAAGAAAGCCTAAAAGATTCCAAGTAAGGCAAATTTCTAGGAATTTTTTTGTTTGTGATTAGGCTGGAAATAAGTTGATAATTCCAAAAATGTTAAAGCAGTTCAAATTCTCCTACTATAAACCGTTATCATGTAAAATGATATCATGAACACAAAATTGAACTTTCTGCAACCTAAGTTTTCTTATCTGTGTGTCAAACATGAAGAATCAATGACTTCTTTAAAGGAAGAATCACATTTCCTTGCCCAACTATATAAAGTGTAATCATGTATTACATAGTTCAGTGAGGACATCTCAGAAAGTAAACTGCCTGTCAAATCGCCCTCCTTAGAAATCTCTCAGATTCACTAAGAGTGGCTTAAATACTTTGACAGTTCCTATCAGAGCACTGGGATTAACCTTGAAGTAAAAAAAAAGCCCATGAAAACAGGGAGTTACAAAACACCTGCTACTGTATCCATCCTGATAACAAAAATTAGTGTCCCAAAAATTAGTGTCCCAAAGCTACCAGTGCAAGACAGACTCTAAATAATTCCCCATAAAATTATGAGCCCAGAGTAAAAGTGTCATTTTTTTTTTACTTTTATTAACATGATATATTATTTGTTTCAGGGGTAGAGGTCTGTGATTCATCAAAAAATGTCATGTTTTGAATTGACTCCCTAGGACTACCTCTGAGCCATTACAAGTAACTTTGTGAAACCCACCTTCTTAGGCTTGAAAATCTTATAAAAAGAGTGGGCCACCTGGGTGGCTCAGTCAGTTAAGCATCTGCCTTTGGCTCAGATCATGATCCCAGGGTCCTGGAATTGAGTCCCGTGTCGGGCTCCTTGCTCAGCGGGGAACCTGCTTCTCCCTCTCCCTCTGCACCTCCCCCTGCTTGTGCTCTCTCTCTCTTTCTCTCTAATAAATAAATAAAATCTTTAGAAAAAAAAGAGAAGCACAAATTCACACTATGGATGGAGAGACATGAATACTCATGATTGCTAACGTTTTTCAACGGGGTATGAAATCAAGAAAGTTCTCTTACTTTGGTCCTAAATTCAGTGGATGCTCCAAATTCAAAGAGAAATCTCACAACATCATTATGTCCTTGCTGGGCAGCAAAGAACAGGGCAGTTGTACCTGACTAGGAGAGAACAAGCAGCTGGTTTTAAGACATTTAGTTACATTACATTTGATTTATACATTTGCAAACTAAACAAAATATCCTTGTACATAAGCCTTCTAACATAGGAGGGAGCTACATTTGAACTGATATTATTCCTTGTTCAGAGAAGTGAGAATATGAAAGGAGAACTTTACTGTTTGTATAACGGGATGAATGGTGGACCCAAAAGATATGTCCTTGTCCTAATTTTTGGAACTTGTGAATATTACCTTCTGTGGCATATGATGTGATTAAGGATTTTGGGAAGAGGCACTTATCCTGGCTTATCCTGGTGCGACCTCAATCCAGTGACAACTGTCTTTATAACAGTGAGGTAGAGACCCATTTGACACAGAAGAGAGGAAGAAGCAATGTGACCACAGAGGCGGACATTAGGGAGTTGCGGCCGTAAGTCAAGGAATGCCTGCAGCTACCAGAAGTTGAAAGAGGTAAAGAATGGGCTCTCTCCTGGGGCCTCCAAAGGGAAACACCTTGAATTTTCTGGCCTCCAGAATCCTAAAAGTATAAATTTCTGATCTTCGAAGCCACCTAGTTGGTGGTAATTTGTTACAGTGGCCACAGGGAACTAACCATCATGCTTGCTAACATGGGCATTCCTTCATACAGGAAAGAATTCCAGCAGAGTTCTGGTTACAAAGTTAAGCACCCCAGAGTAGAATGAATCTAAGTAATTCACTCAAATGGACTCAAAATATTTCTCAAAAGAGGACACAGGAACAAGAAACAGCCTGGTTCCAAATCTTAAACTGGATCAGTGTTACTCGGAGATGCAAGTTTTAGCATCCTCTCTTCCCAGCCATTTTTACAAGCCTACTCAAAGATTGGTAGCCAAATCGTTGTGTGATAGGAGCAAATTCATCATACTGCTCTTGTGGGCAATATATATTTTTCATATAAAGATGCTCTTCACTCCAGTGCTTTGAGCAGGGATGAAGCTAACATTACACTTTGCCAGGCACAGTGAGGAGAAACACCTTCCATGGCTTACCCAGAAGTCTTCAAGTGGTAGGTTCTCACCCTGGTGGGAGAAGCCAGGAGGATCAGGCCCTAAGGATTACTGATGACTCTGAAGCTTGTTCTTAAGTGTGTGTGTACATGTGTATGCATGTGTGCGTGTGTATGAGACAGGGAACAATGAGCCCAACCACTGTGGCAGAACACAAGCCAATACCTTCCCAGTCATGACCTTCTATCTCAGGTTATGCCCCCAACCAGACGCTGCCCTGGGGAGGCACAGGGCATGTGACCATTCCCAGAGCCTTTCAGCCTGCCACGCAGGAGTGATTTTTCTCCTTGGTTCCCACAGAAACAAGTGGGAAGTATCCTCTTATTGCTTTCTTACAGTGGAAAATGCTGAGATCCAGAAACCTGAAGATGTAAACAGGTCTGGATGAAGAAATGTGGCTAGCATAGGAAAACTCTCATCTTCTTAATAGACATTAAATTTTAGACACTACCAGAGATAATTTCTAGAAATTGTTTCTTCACTAAGAAAAAGGATTTTTCACTAAGGTTTTGTAATATATTAATTAAAAATCATATCAGAGCAGTTTGAGTCAATTTTGGAACATACACATACCATTAATCATTGTGCACATGAATGTGGCAATCTGTGGACAAAAGAACGAGACTTCAGTCTGGAACGTGAATAGAAGTCTTAAAAGCATGTGCTTTACTATTGTAACCCAGGGCTTCATGACAACTGCACACACAGTTCCTATCCCTGAGAATTTTAGCCAATATTGCTGGTTCTTTAGAGCAATGGTCTCTCTGGATCATTAGCCTCCTGTTCTTGCAAGCTGTGTACCTAGATGGCCATCCAAAGAAAACAATGACAGGTACTTTTTCAGGAAACAAAGTATTTTTTTTTTTAAGGAAACAAAGTATTTTGATATGGGTTAATTGGAAAAGTGGATTAAGAATGAACCCAGGTAGAAGCCTGCTATATGAGTAACTTCCATAGCACGGCTAGGTACTCTCTGATTGCAAAACAGATGAGGTGAGGCTGGGGCCTCTCTTTGGCAGCTCTATCACTGGAGGCTGACGTGGCCTCGGGAAATTCAGGAGACCACTGGGAACTCACATAGCATCATTATTTGAGCCACAAGGTTACCTCTAAATTGGGTGCACTTTGGTAAGTCCTTGAGGGCCATTTTGTTCAATGCACAATAGTTTTCATATCCAAGAATATGAGTTGAGCAGTTGGAACCAAACAGATAAATATAAAGCCATATAAACCATACATTGGCTGGAAAGCAAACAAATGTTTCTTTTCTTTCAGCTTTTTCACAGTTGTTCTGAAGATATTTTTGTGTGTGTTGAACTCGCCCTTCAGGATAAAGTTTTTTGAGTAAGCAGATCTGAATCATATTGTTTTTATTAGAAAAAAATCTGTCTATTCTTTAAAGTTATAATAAACCAAGACTGTGAAGCATAAAGGAAAAACAAAAAGATTAGGGTAATTTCAAACTATAATTCTAAATGGGCCTGAACATTTTCCTCCCAGAAGGAAATTAGCTGCTGATGTGAAAAAGGGCCTAAAACAATGCTCCAGTGTTGTGAAAATTGCTCAGAAGAATCTGTCTGTGAGATTGGATTTGTTATAGTCTGTATGGCTCCTCTTGATAGATCAGGCTTGCTGGTCCAGGGCTATGGAGAACCAGACTCCAGATTCTATCCATCAAGTGTCACTCTTCCATGGTCCACAGCCAAGGTGACACCCAGAGGGGAGAGGGGAGGGACTTTACATGCCCCACATCCAGCCCTCACACCTGGGGTTTCCTAATTTGTTCCACTCAGAGGGAGCAGTCTAGCCTGGAAGATGGGGTGTACTGATTGATGAAAGTTTGGTTGATGACTCATTTTTTCTGAAACAACTGTAGGGCAGGCCCCTGAATAAGACTGGATCAAGGAAAATCAAGAGCTCCAGTTTGGTTTGGAGCTTGCCCCAGGATGCCATCTTGGGTCTGAGTTAGTGTGGACTGAGAGGTCAGATTCACTTTAGGGATGACCTAGAGGCCCTAGATCAGCTTGGAAATAAATGGATCCCCCTCAGATCAGACTCCCAAAGTATGTTAAAAGGCCCAGCCTCCCACCACTCTTCTTCACTGGACCAAGAATGAATCCTCTAGCCAGACTGAACTCCCAAGATGGCTTTTGAATGAAGCATGCGGACAGACTCACATTTTAGTTCAGTGTTCACTACATGGCCTTTTTGGGGAGAGCTTATCTAATACGTGGCCAATCAGAGAAGTCCTTTGAAATCATGGTTTGATGAAGAAGGCTGAAGAGAGTCTAGCAAGTGAGCCTCATTCAGAATAGGTTGGTGACCCAATCCTCCTAAAAATACAATGATCTCTGTGAAAATCCTATAACTTCTATAGCACCTCATCCCCAGGGAAGAAGGAAGACCTGATTTAAGCTTGGGAGGAAATGTAGGAGTGCTTAGGGAATGTGGTTAGAGGTTTGGTTACCTCAGACTACAACACATGCTTGAGAACATTCATTCAATTCAAGTACAACCAGTGGTCCATTTCTGGGCCTTATTTTAGGCACAGTAAAGTCTGCAATCTGGGCTTCAATGTCATGTAGGAAAAAAGCAATGATTACCTTGTCTTCCTAACTAATTCACTACTGTAAAAATTTCAACTGTCACCTGGGTCATTCTTATTCAAGTGTAAACCTGACCTACCTCTCTCTGGAGATTGATGTCTGCTCCTTGCAGAACGAGTTCCCTCACACAGTCTATGTGACCGGCATAGGAGGCGACCATGAGGAGCGTGGTGCCATGCTAGATGGAGGACAGACAGACAACGGTTAGGCTTATCATATGTCAGAGAGGGTCCTGGAGAAGAGGATGAAGGGCTCTCAGGTCCACTCAAGACACGGCCAAGTGCAAAATTTCCCACTGTAATAAGTGTCTCATGAATAACCTTATAACGCAGAGTAGACAAGGAAAAAGCAAAGCGACAGATTGCTGAGGGTGGAGTTTTCAACCTAAAAACTCACTTGATTCCATTACCCTCAGAAATGCAGTCCAAGTGAACTATGATTACTGCATTTTAAACCAGTAGGGATATAATGGTCTCATTTTATGATTCATATTAAATGATTCCTGAGCCCAAACACTGTTTTTCATGTAAAAAATGGGTTAAGTGGTACCTGTTGGTTTTCTGAGTTTAGAAGTCTTTATCTTAAAACTGATTCAGGTAAAGATGCAAGGTACCTCAATGAAATGGGAAATCAGAGTAGTCAGTCAGGAGCCCAGGGGTTCACGTCGGTCTCTATCATCAATCAACTGTGTCATCTGGGGGCAGGTTGCTTATAATTCCTGGGGTTTAGAGTTTAATTTACAGTTGTTTTTGAGGGCTTGGAATTGTGATCTTGACCACTACCCCTGCATATGCAGCAGCCTGGCTTTCTAGCGTGGACGAGAGAGAGACATGGTACTGCATAGGAGGAAGGCTTGCTAGGTACAGGGTAATAAGTGAGTCTTACAAGCCTCGTTTTAATTTCACTGGTGGCATTTTGTAGGAAGGCAGTAGAGTTGAGTGGTCACTGACATTATGATCTTGGGCTAGTTATGAAACCTTGACAAGGCTCACCCTCCTCATCCGCAAAACAGGGAATAATAAAAGCATCTGCTGGATTAAATCAAATGGGTAAACGAGATAATGCAGGCAATGTGCTTAGCATAGTAATGTTAGATATTCAGTAAGTGTTAGATATGGAAATATTATGATACTTCAGTAAATGTTAGGTTATCATCTGGCTTTTGTTGATTTTTGTGAATCTCAATACTAATTTTGGGAAAGTCTTGTTTGCTATGTATGAAAAGTACAGGTAGAGTAAAAAAAAAATAAACAAAAAAACTAATGGCTTCATAGAAGTGTTCTATGATATTTTCTCTACTTCCATGTGACCGCATTTGGTATTTGAATGTTGGACATTCATTAGGCTGTACCAACCATTATTAAGTTGAACATCTTCCTCTGTATTTTCCAGGATTAGAATGGCATGTGGAAGCTGGTATTACTAACTTCCTCCCGAATGTGAACAATTTTTATTTAGATTGCAGATAGAAGAATCTTTGATTAAAAAACCAATCTGGAAGATTGCTGGGAAGATAGCAAAGTAGGAGGACCCTAAGCTCACCTTGTCTGATAGATACAATGGGAGTATCAATAGATATACAATGGGAGTTACAATAGATGATACTCTCACCGATGTTAAATAACCCAGAAAACGACCTGAAGACTGGAAGAACAAACTCCATAACTAAAGGTAGAGAAGAGGTCACACTGAAGAGGGTAGGAAGGGCAGAGATGCAGTGGGGAGGTGAACAGACCACTGCTGTATGCAGCGAGAGGCGGGTTGGGTGGGGAGGGAGCTGTGGAGAAGGGAGGGAAACAGATTATTACACCAGAGAGCCTGCAGGGGGGCAGATGAATCCCCATTATATTTGGTTCTGAAAACCAGAGGAGCCAAATTTCATGAGTTCTTACAACCAGCAGGACTTAAAGCCTGGAATTTTATTTTTTATTTATTTTTTAAGATTTTTATTTTATTTTTAAATTTTATTATTATTATTATTTTGAGAGAGAGCGAGAGAGCATGTGTGTGTGTGGTGGGGGACAGGGGAGGAGGAGCAGAGGGATAGGGAGAGAGGGGCGCCTGGGTGGCTCAGTCAGTAAAGCCTCTGCCTTCGCTCAGGTCATGATCTCAGGGCCCTGGGATGGAGCCCCTGCATCAGGCTCCCTGCTCTGCAGGAGGCCTGCTTCTCCCTCTTAAGATCCTGAGATCATGACCTGAGCTGAAATCAAGAGTTTGATGGTTAGCCGACTGAGCCACCCAGGAGCCCCTAAGATTTTTGTTTTAAGTAATTTCCACACCCAGCGTGGGGCTCAAACTCACAACACCAAGATCAAGAGTTAAACATGCTCTGCTGACTGACCCAGACAGGTGTCCCTGGAATTTTAAAAATCAGTGGCTCAGCTCTGGGAGAGGATGGAGGACAAGAGGAACCTGAGTCCTTACCCTTAAAGAGACAGCACCACAAACAGCCCACAGAGATACAGCATAGAAGCAGCAGTTTAAAAAATGCCTGGGGTATATGGGAGGGAGATTTGTTTACTAGTCTCAGAGATGTGCTGGAGGAGCCCGGATCATTGGAAGACTTCTCTAGGAACAAAGGAGCTGGTAGGTACCATTTCCTTCCCCTGCCCCCCAGCAAAAACATACGACCACCTGCAGGAACCAGTGCAGCACTGATATTCCCTACCTAACTGGCTAACACCACTCCCCCCTTACTTAACACCTGTGCATGTTGTGGCTCTGCCCCCTCCAATGTGCTCTTGGCTGGAGCTCATTCAAACCAGGGCCATAAGCCTGGTAGTGTGCAGGCAGCCCCAACAAGGGTCAGCACCACTCCAAAGTGACTCCTGCCTTGGAGAGAAGGAAAGATAACCACACAAGCAATCATACTGTGGCCCCAGCAGTGCAGACAGCTGGTCTGATTGCAGGCCCCGCCTGCCAATGAAAGCTTCTCAAAGGACAACACAGAGAAAGCACCCTGCAGTTTGGTGCTACTGCATCTCTGGCAAACACCTGGTCTGACTCAACTCAAGCCCAGGGTGGCCCCAGACTGGCCCACTAAAACCACCAGGACCAAACACTGTCCAAAACAGCAAGGAGAGCCACTGCAGGTGCCTGAACTGAAGGGAAAAGTGGCTTAGCCACAACAGCAGGGCACACAACACATATGGGAGACCCCCCCTAAAGCACCAGGTTCTGGAGAACAGGGGACACTGCAACACAGGGCACAAGACCTCTTCTTCACAAGGCCACTACTTTCAAGAGTGGGAGACGTAGCTGACTTTCCTACCTAACACAGAAACATAGAGAATTAGACAAAATGAGGAGACAGAGGAATATGTCCCAAATGGAAGAATGGGACAAAACCACAGCAAGAGATCTAAGCAAAATGGATATAAGTCATATGCCTGATAGAGAATTTAAAATAATGGTCATAAAGATACTCACTGGACTTGAGAATCTCAGGATCATGAGATCGAGCCCTGTGTCAGGCTCTGCACTGGGCATGGAACCTACTTAAAATTCTCTCTCTCCCTCTCCCCCTCCCACTTGTGCTCTCTCTCTTTCTCTCTCTCAAATGAACGAATAAATCTTAACAACAAAAACCCAAACAACAAGACCCATCTATCTAGTGCCTACAAGACTCATTTCAGACCAAAAGACGACTGCAGATTGAAATTGAGGGGATGGGGAAACATTTATCATGCAAGTGGATGTCAAAACAAAGCCTGGGGAGCAATTCTTCTATCAGACAAAGTAGACTTTGAAAAAAAGACTATAACAAGAAACAAAGAAGGATACCATATAATAATGAGACAATCCAACAAGAAGATATAATAATTGTAAATATGCACCCAACATGGGAGCACCCAAATATATAAGATAGTAACAAACATAAAGGAACTAACTGATAGTAATACAGTAAGAGGAGGGGACTTTAACAGCCCACTTACATCATGGACAGATTATAAAAACAGAAAATCAACAAAGAAATGATGGCTTTGAATGACACATTGGACCAGTTGGGTTTAACAGATATAGTCTGAATATTCCATGCTAAAACAGCAGAATACACATTCTTTTCAAGTGCACATGGAACATTCTCCAGAATAGATCACATATTACACCACAAAACAAGTATCAACAAATTGAAAAAGACTGTAGTCATATTATGCATCTTTTCTGACCAAAATGCTATGAAACTAGAAATCAACCATAAGAAAAGAAATCTGGAAAGAGCACAAATACATGGAAGTTAATAACATGCTACTAAAAAATGAATGGGTCAATGAAGAAATCAAAGAAGAAATTAAAAAAAAATACATGGAGACAAATGAAAATGAAAACACAAAGGTCCAAAATCTTTGGGATGCAGCAAAAGTGGTTCTAAAAAGTGAGTATACAGCAATATACACCTATCTTGAGAAGAAAAATCTCAAATAAACAACCTAACCTAACATCTAAAGGAGCTAGGAAAAAAAAAAAAAAACACCCAAAACCAGTAGAAGGAAGAAAATCATAAAGATTAGAGCAGAAATAGATGATATAGAAACTAAAAAAACAATAGAACAGATCAATGAAACCAGGAGCTGCTTCTTTGAAAAGATCAACAAAATCGATACATTTTCAGCCAGACTCATCAAAAAGAAAAGAGAAGTTCGATCGGTAGCGGGAGCGGAGAGCGGACCCCAGAGAGCCCTGAGCAGCCCCACCGCCGCCGCCGGCCTAGTTACCATCACACCCCGGGAGGAGCCGCAGCTGCCGCCGCCGGCCCCAGTCACCATCACCGCGACCAGGAGCAGCGAGGCCGAGACCCAGCAGCCGCCCGCCGCCCCCCCCGCCGCCCCCGCCCTCAGCGCTGCCGACACCAAGCCCGGCACCACGGGCAGCGGCGCAGGGAGCGGCGGCCCGGGCGGCCTCACATCGGCGGCGCCTGCCGGCGGGGACAACAAGGTCATCACAACGAAGGTTTTGGGAACAGTAAAATGGTTCAATGTAAGAAACGGATATGGTTTCATCAACAGGAATGACACCAAGGAAGATGTATTTGGACACCAGACTGCCATAAAGAAGAATAACCCCAGGAAGTACCTTCGCAGTGTAGGAGATGGAGAGACTGTGGAGTTTGATGTTGTTGAAGAAGAGGGTGCGGAGGCAGCAAATGTGACAGGCCCTGGTGGAGTTCCAGTGCAAGGCAGTAAATATGCAGCAGATCGTAACCATTATAGACGCTATCCACGTCGCAGGGGTCCTCCACGCAATTACCAGCAGAATTACCAGAATAGTGAGAGTGGGGAAAAGAACGAGGGATCGGAAAGTGCTCCCGAAGGCCAGGCCCAACAGCGCCGGCCCTACCGCAGGCGACGGTTCCCACCGTACTACATGCGGAGACCCTATGGGCGTCGATCACAGTATTCCAACCCTCCTGTGCAGGGAGAAGTGATGGAAGGTGCTGACAACCAGGGTGCCGGAGAGCAAGGTAGACCAGTGAGACAGAATATGTATCGGGGTTATAGACCACGATTCCGCAGGGGTCCTCCTCGCCAAAGACAGCCTAGAGAGGATGGTAATGAGGAAGATAAGGAAAATCAAGGAGATGAGACCCGAGGTCAGCAGCCACCTCAACGTCGGTACCGCTGCAACTTCAATTACCGACGCAGACGCCCAGAAAACCCTAAACCACAAGATGGCAAAGAGACAAAAGCAGCCGATCCACCAGCTGAGAATTCGTCCGCTCCCGAGGCTGAGCAGGGCGGGGCTGAGTAAATGCCGGCTTACCATCTCTACCATCATCCGGTTTAGTCATCCAACACCAAGAAATGAAGATGAAATTCCAGCAATAAGAAATGAACAAAAGATTGGAGCTGAAGACCTTAAGTGCTTGCTTTTTGCCCACTGACCAGATAAATAGAACTATCTGCATTATCTATGCAGCATGGGGTTTTTATTATTTTTACCTAAAGACGCCTCTTTTTGGTAATGACAAACGTGTTTTTAAAAAAAAAAAAAACCTGGTTTTTCTCAATACACCTTTAAAGGTTTTTAAATTGTTTCATATCTGGTCAAGTTGAGATTTTTAAGAACCTCATTTTTAATTTGTAATAAAAAGTTTACAACTTGATTTTTTCAAAAAAATCAACAAACGGCAAGCACCCGTTAATAAAGGTCTTAAATAATAAAAAAAAAAAAAGAGAGAGGATTCAAGTAAACAAAATCAGAAATGAAAGAGGAGAGATAACAATGAACAGCACTGAAATACAAATAATTCTTTAAATTCCTAGAAATATATAACCTACCAAAACCGAATCAGGAAGAAATAGAAAATTTGAACAAACCAGTTACTAGGAATGAAATTAAATTGGTAATCAAAAAACTCCCAACAAATAAAAATCCAAGACCAGATGGCTTCACAGGTGAATTCTACTAAACATTTCAAGATGCATTAATACCTATTCTCAAATTATTCCAAAAAAATATAAGAGGAAGGAAAACTTTCAAATTCATTTGGTGAGGCCAGCATTACCCTGGTACCAAAACCAGATAAAGACACCATAGAAAAAGAGAACTACAGGCCAATATGTCTGATGAACATAGATGCAAAAATCTTCAACAAAATACTAGCAAACAGAACTCAATAATACAGTAAACAATCATTCACTACAATCAAGTGGGCTTTATTCCTAGATGCAAGGGTGGTTCAATATTTGCAAATCAATCAGTGTGATATGTCACATCAATAAGAGAAAGGATAAAAACCATATGATCATTTTAATAGATGCAGAAAAAGCATTTGATGAGTACAACATCCATTCATGATAAAAACCTTCTGCAAAGTAGGAACAGGGGGAACATATTCAACATAATCAAGGCCATATATGAAAAACCCACAGTGCACATCATACTCAATGGGGAAAACTAAGAGCTTTTCCCCTAAGATCAGGAACAACACAAGGATGTCCACTCTCATAACTTTTATTCAACATAGTATTAGACATCTTGGCCACAGCAATCAGACAAGAAAAGGAAATAAAAAGGCATCAAATTGGTAAGGAAGCAATAAAACTTTCACTATTTGCAGATGACATACTACTATGCATAGAAAACCCTAAAGACTCCAGTGAAAAACTACTAGAACTGATAAATGAATTCAGTAAATTTGCAGGATACAAAATCAATATACAGAACCCCCTTGCATTGCTATACACTAATAATGAAGTAGCAGAAGGAGAAATTAAGAAAATAGTCCCATTTACAATTGCACCAAAAATAATAAAATACCTAGGAATAAACTTAACCAAGGAGGTGAAAGACCTGTACTCTGAAAACTATAAAGCACTGATGAAAGATACTGAAGAGGACACAAACAAATAGAAAGACATTCCATGGTCATGGATTGGAAGAAAAAATATTGTTAAAATGCCCATACTTCCCAAAACAATCTACAGTTCGAATGTAATCCCTATCAAAACATCAAGAGCATTTTTCATAGAACTAGAACAAATAATCCTAAAATTTGTATGGAATCTCAAAAGACCCAGAATAGCCCAACAAATCTTAAAAAAAAAAAAAAAAAAGCTAGAGGTATCACAATTCTGGATTTTAAGTTATATTACAAAGTTGTAAGAATCAAAACAGTAATGGTACTAGCACAAAAATAGACACATAGGTCAATGGAACAGAATAGAGAGTCCAGAAATAAACCCATGATGTTATGGTCAATTAATCTTTGACAAAGGAGTCAAGAATATGCAATGGGAGAAAGGCAGTCTCTTCAACAAATGATGTTGGGAAAACCAGACAGCTATATGCAAAAGAATGAAACTGGACCACCTTCTTACATCATACACGGAAATAAACTCAAAATGGATTAAGAACCTAAATTGAGACTTCAAACCACAAAAGTTCTAGAAGAGAGCACAGACAGTAATTTCTGTGACATCAGCCATAACATCTTTCTACATATGTCTCCTGAGGCAAGGGAAACAAAAGCAAAAATAAAGTAGTGGGACTACATCAAAATAAAATGTTTCTGCACAGCAAAGGAAACAACCAACAAAACTAAAAGCCTACTGAATTGGAGAAGATATTTGCAAATGACAAGTCTGATAAAGGGTTAGTATCCAAATATATAAAGAAGTTATACAACTCAACACCAAAAAACCAAATAATCCAATTTGAAAATAGGCAGAAGACATGAACAGATATTTTTCCAAAGAAGATATCCAGATGGCCAACAGACACATGAAAAGATGCTCAACATCATTCATCCTCAGGGAAATGCAAATGAAAACCACAATGAGATATCACCTCACTCTTGTCAGAATGGCTAAAATCAAAACCACAAGAAACAAGTACTGGTGAGGATGTGGAGAAAAAGGAACCCTCGTGCACTGTTGGTGGAAATGCAAATTGGTGCAGCCACTGTAGAAGACAGTATGGAGGTTCCTCAAGAAATTAAAAATAGAAAGACCCTATTTTTTTTTTTAAGATTTTATTCATTTATTTGACAGAGAGACATGGCGAAAGAGGGAACACAAGCAGGGGGAGTGGGAGAGGGAGAAGCAGGCTTCCTGCTGAGCAGGGAGCCCGATGTGGGGCTAGATCCCAGGACCCTGGGATCATGACCTGAGCCAAAGGCAGACGCTTAATGACTGAGCCACCCAGGCGCCCCTAGAAAGACCCTATGATCCAGTAATTGCACTACAGGGTATTTGCCCTAAGAATACGAAAACACTAATTTGAAGGGATACGTGCACCTCTATGTTTATTGCAGCATTATTTACAATAGCCAAGATATGCAAGCAGCCCAAGTGTTGATCAACAGATGAATGGATAAAGATAGAAGATATCTACCTATCTGTCTGTCTATCTACACACACACACACACACACACACACACACACACACACACACACACACACACACACAGGAATATTATTCAGCCATAAAAAATGAAATCTTGCCATTTGCAACAACATGGATGGATCTAGAGAGTATAACGTTAAGTGAAATAAGGCAGTCAGAGAAAGACAAATACGATATGATTTCACTCATATGTGGAATTTAAGAAACAAAACAAAGGGGGGAAAAAGAGACAAAGCAAGAAACAGACTCTTAACTATAAAGAACAAATTGATGGTTACCAGAGGGGAGGTGGGCGTGGGGGGATGAGGTGGTACATGTGCATCAGAGAGATGAAGAAAGCAAAGAATGTAAATATCATGTGAAGACAACATTAATCTAGGAAAGAAGGTGAATGTTAGCAAATCAAAGCTTTGCTGTGTGGTGGGTAGCCTAGAGATAACGTATTCATTCTTTAAATGCTATTTGTTGGAAGTTAGAACACGGTCATGAACTCAAGGTTGAGAGCAGTTCCCAAGAGAGCCCCAGGGCCTCTCCATGCATTCCATCAGCTCTCCTAGGAGTTCCAGGTGAACCAGAGGCTGGGCCCCATCGGCCAGGGTAGGACTGGCCAGAGGTCATTCACCACCAGAGTCATCCTGGAACCCAGACTCCATGTTCAGGTGGCACCCGAAGGAGGTGGAAATCCTCCCAGTAAAATTTTGAGGGGAACTAAGACCTGTACTATTCCCAAACATCTGTCTCTGTTACCACCAATTTTAGAGACGCTTTCAAAATCAACAAGCCGTCTTACCAACATTTAGACTTGCTTTTTTTTTCAATTTTTTAATTAATTTTTTAATTTAAATTTTAGGTAGTTAACGTATAGTGCAATATTGGTTTCTGGAGTAGAATTCAGTGATTCATCACTTACATATAACACCCAGTGCTCATCGTAACAAGTGCCCTCCTTAATACCCATCGCCCAGCTAGTCCATCCCCCACCCCTCCTCCCTCCAACAACCCTCAGTTTGTTCTTTACTGCTAAGACTCTCTTGGGGCACCGGGGTGGCTCAGTTGGTTAAGTGTCTGCCTTCAGCTCAGGTCATGATCCTAGGGCCCTGTGATCGAGTCTGCATCAGGCTCCCTGCTCAGCATGGAGCCTGCTTCTCCCTCTCCCTCTGCCCCTCCTCTCCACTTGTGCTCTCTCTCTCTCAAATAAATAAATAAAATCTTAAAAAGCATCTTATGGCTTGTTTCCCTCTCTCCTTTTTCTCTTTTTCCCCTTCCCATATGTTCATCAGTTTTCTTTCTTGAATTCCAGATATGAGTGAGATGAAGATGGTATTTGTCTATCTCTGACTTATTTCACTTAGCAAAATACACTCTAGCTCCATCCATGTTGTTGCATACGGCAAGACTTCATTTTTTTGATGGCTGAGTAATATTCCATTACACACACACACACACACACCCCGCCACATCTTCTTTATCCATTCATCAGTCGATGGACATTTGAGCTCTCTCCACAGTTTGGTTATTGTTGATAATGCTATCAACGTCAGGATGCATGTGTCCCTTCGAATCTGTATTTTTGTATCCTTTGGGTAAATACCTAGTAGTGCATGAGAAAATGCTCAACACCACTCATCACCAGGGAAATACAAATCAAAACCATGGTGGAGATACCACCTCACACCTGTCAGAATGGCTAAAATTAACAACACAGGAAATAACAGATGTTGTCAAGGATGCAAAGAAAGGGGCACCCTCCTACAGTTGGCGGGAATGCAAGCTGGTGCAGCCACTCTGCAGAACAGTATGGAGGTTCCTCAAAAAGTTAAAAATAGAGCTACCCTACCACCCAGCAATTAGACTCCCTTCTTTGGCTTAAGGAACCATTTCTCCAGAGAGCTGCTAATAAAATGAGTTTTTAGTTTAAGTGAGGAGAAGTAAACATATTAGTATCTGTTCATAGAAGTAAAATTTCTGGTTGAGAGAGCAGACCAAGAGAGACAGAGGATGAGCTCTGAGGGGAAAGGAGGTAGCAGGACACGTCACATTGAGGAGGAAAGGGCGCTGGGAAGGCTGAGCATACGGGGTACTTACTATCTGGGGGGCAGGTGTGTGTGGCACTGTGAGGTGGCCCCTAGGAAACTGAAAGTCAGGAAAGAGTTACAGGCGTGGCTGAGAAAGGGTGACTTCAAGAAAAAGAGGAAAAATGGTCATCAGTGCGATCAGGGGGTGAGGCCACAGGGAAAACCAGCACTGCTGCTCCAGTGTGGCCCAGGGCCGCTGAGGAGACCCACGTAAGACTGGGATGGCCAGTTCATAGATGCCTGACCACCTATCAGCCTGGGCCCCAGCGAAAGGAGCAGATGGCATAGTCACACTGGATGGCTGGAAGAAAGTGTGGTGATGTATAAAGCTGTGCCATTACAAGAGCAATGTTGGACTGGGAGTTGGCAGCAGCAGGGCTCTGTGACACAGAGCAAATTGAAGAAGGGTCTGGGTGGATCTGGAGGTGCAAACCCAACACACTGCTCACCGATGCCCCCAGTGGGCAAAGCGAACAAACCGGGATATCTCAGACGGGGCGGCTGATCTCACTTACCAAATTTGTGCAATAAAAGCTGGAAATGGCACATCCTGCTTTCTGGAAAATAAGGCTCCCTTGAAAACATTTTTATTCCTAAAATCAAAATATTTCTGTTGTCTCTCTCTCTCATTTGAGGTCTTCCTGATCCCCAGAGATGCATCATCCTGCTGAGTACAGAGAAATCACTGATTCTCTCTGCGGGGGGAGGGCTCCCCAAAGGATGCCTGCCAGTGGGCAGGAGTATCTATTTTTAAACCCCTTACTTGCCAGTGCGTGTATTGATGTTTGCAACAATAGTGAAAGGTAAGAGGCTGGGTGGTGCCTTCCGTTCTCAGTTCTCGTGTCCTTATAGGAAAACCCAACTTACACATTCATGGCAATCCTCTTCTGCTCTGAATTATCTCCACTTTCCACGGAAGCAGTTGGTTTGAATTCTCTGACTAAAAACGCTTTCCTTCTTGGAATTTGCTAATTGTAATTCCCAGTGAAGTGCCTCTTTCCTTATTGTGGCTGCCTTCCGTTTTATGCATGTAATGGTTTCCCTGGTATGTTTTTAATTTTTTTAAAATATTTATTTGAGAGAGGAGACAGTGTGCATGCGTGTACAAGCGCGTGTGAGTGGAGGGGGAGAGGCAGAGGGAAAGAATCCCAAGCAGACTCCCCACTGAGCACAGAGCCTGACTTGGGGGTCGATCTCACACGGTGAAATCACAACCTGAGCAGAAATCAAGAGTGGGACCCTTGACCAACTGAGCCACCCAGGTGCCCCCTCCAGCCCCCCAAAAGTTTTTACATTCACCAGGGTACCTTGGACTTTTTAAAAGGATAAAGCAGGCATACAGAAAGAGTAGATGAGCACTGTACAGGGAAACGTATTCAGGAGCTGCTCTCATGCCAGCAGGGGAAATGGCGTGCCGTTGGCATGCATATACCGAAAGAATCCATCCGTACACTGTCCCTGCAGTCCACATCCACCCGACCGCTGTTCAACAACAGCCTGAGCAGAGCCAGGTTTCCTCTTCTTGCTGCCCAGAATGCAGCGTTGGCAAGTGGAGTTTCCTTCTGCAGAAGCAAAATGAGACAGGATCTTAAACTTGACATCAGTTAATGTGACCCCCTCTACGCAAATATATGCCATTCAAAGAGCAAAATTTCCAGATGTGTTGTAGCATGGAAAGACTGCTCCTCCAGCAGCAGATGATTGTGATATACTTGGTCATGGAACACATTCTGTTTTATACCAGACACCGGAGTGCCATTACGAAAAGCAGTGCTGTTGATAATATAGCACTATTAATACCTTATTTTCCACCAATGTTCTCCCTTTCCTGCCTCCGTGTCTTTGTTCACAGTTTCCTTTTTGCTTGAAAGGAGTGCTCCCCCATCCTTCAAGGTCAAGGCTCTGCTTAAATGCTATTTCCTCCCTGAAACATTCCCAAATCCCTCTTCACCTCTAAGCAGAGAGAAATCTCTCCCGATTCTGACCTCCCCAATGCACATTTTTTCTATGCCCTCAACTTTCTACCTGATTCCAGCTTTCTGGGTCAAGGCCTCCCCTCCCCTCCACCTAATTTTCTTTGCTGGAAACTTGCCAGAGCATTCAGTTAAGAATGAGGAACTCTGGACAGAAAACACTGTTAACATGCCCTCATCTGGATCCTTCTTTCCACTGCTGCGTCATTTTTAAAGTTGCAAAGTTAACGCTGGAACCATCCTATGGAAGGAATAGAGCTGGCAAACAGTTCTTCAAGAATCAGAGTGGCAGAATTGACTGCAGTAAAGTTGCCTTTCCTAAAACACATCAATTTGGATCTATAGAGAACAGTCCGTGACAGGGGAGGGCGGGGGTGGAGAGGAGGCTCTGGAACCAGACAGCTCTGGGTTTCAACCCCAGCCCGGGGCAAATGACTCGGCTTTGGTGAGTCTTATACTACCTGCCTTGAAGTTCTTGGTAAGGATTAAATGATGTAAGTTAATTGGCAAATACGGTACCCAACACATCATAAATGCTTACAGATGCTAGTTTTTCCCCCTCTGTCCACTTTTCTTTACAAAGTTAGAATGAGTAGGCAAAATTAAATTGAGTATTGGTACTATAAAGAATTTTGCTGGTCTCAGGAAATTTCTAGCATTCAAACTGTTTAACAAAAGCATGTTTTGGGTGGGCTTAAAACACCGATCTGACCCCAAGGCCCTTTTAAACGATATATCTTTTAAGTATACCGATAAGGTATTAAATTCAATGTCTTACCTATCTATGCTAAGTTAAAAAGAAAACAAAACAATGTCACCCACAACAAGAAGCCATCTGAGGATTAACATTTTTTTTTTAAATTTTTAAGTAATGTCCACACCCAGTGCAGGGCTCAAATTCACAATCCCGAGATCAAGAGTCTCATGCTTTACTCACTGAGCCAGCCAGGCGCCTGTCCACAGAGCCATCTAAAGTGAAAGCTCAGGGAGAGTGAAGGGGGCATCTGTTGGTATGAGGATTTCTTTTCTGCCGCCCTTCGGTTCACCCACGGCTTAGTGCTCTCTTGTGTTCTTGGAGGAGAGCGTGGCCAAGTGGGGAGTGCTAAGCAGGTTGCAAACATACTTTGAATAGTTTCCTGGCTCAGGTAGGAGGAAAACAAAAATCCCCTCAAACTCCAGATGAACAATTTGCTTTCCCCAAAGGCGTAAATGTTATGGTCCCAGGAGTTTTCAGGCCAAAATGCAATGGTTATGTTCACACCCAGGGTTGGCGGGTTTGTCCCAGGCTGGGTCCCCCGTTACAGCTGTTGGTGACTGGCTGAAGCGACGGCCAGGCAGGTCTGACTTGTATCAGAAATCACGAAACAACGCCCTTTCAGTAGGGAGATTGCACAAGGCCAAAATGAAGTCTGGAGGGTGAATTAGGAAGAGAACTTAATATCACCAGGGAACAGCTCTGTTGGCTTTTCCTGAAACATGAAGACTTGAGAATAATAAATTGTAAATCATTTTTAGTGATTTTGTTGTTTCTCTTTAACCCCAAATTATTTTCAGAAACCATCTGGAAACCACAGACTTGTATTGTCATAATCTCTCCTGCCTTGAGGATGGCTTCGGGGCTTTCTCTCCTGGTCAGGGCTAGATTTCCTAGTTTCCCACAAGGTTTTAGAAACTGAACTTTGTGAAAAGACGTACAGATTTCATTCTCCCTCAAGTGCCTGATTTACTGGGAGGTGGAGGCAAGAGAGTCGATTTGGGGTAAGAAAGAGCTGAGTTCCAGTCCTAAGCTTGCTACTTCTCAGCTCTGTGACTCTGGCAGGTTAACTGCTCTCTGTTCCAGTAAAATGGGCATAATAATGCCAGGAGTAGTACCTCCGCCATATGTTGTTAGAAAATTAAAGGACAGAATACATGTCAACTCAGTTTGATGGTGAACACTCAAGAAATGCTAGCTATAAATGTGCAGTCCTCACAGCTCTTGGAAATTCATTTGCTGGTCACTGGTCTGTAATAGGGACAGTGGTACTGGCCAGGGCCTAGGACAAGAGGTACGAGTCAACCTTGATCTCTGCTCTAACGGCTTTATGGCCCAATAGGAAAGCAAGTCATGCCAATAGGCATCGGAAGTTAATTACAGGTGCTAGAACAGGAATGCAGATTACTTGTGAGAGCAGAGAATGGCCGAGCCTATATGGGGGGGGGGGGGGTGTAGCCAGGAATGGCTTCAAAGATAAGGAATTCTCGAGAAGAGTCTCAAAAGATGAGCAGGAAACGGGGTAAGGAGCATCCCAGGCAGATGGGGCAGTGAAGCAAAGACATGGAGGCTTGTCACAGCATTCTGGGAACTGTCATGAGCTCGGAAGGGCTGGATTGAAGGATGGGAGTGGAGAGAGAGGTCAAGGGACACTGTGGGGCTGAAACCAGGCAGGGCCAGATCCCAAAGGATCTGCTGTGCCATGCTATGGGGTTTGCTTGGGCACTGCGGAGCCAAGGCAGGGTTATAAGGTGGGGAGATACTATTGGTTTTGTGTTTTAGAAAGGTCCCTGTGGCAGCCTCAGGGAGAATGGATTGATGCCTGGAGCTGGACTAAGGTCGGTGTCTACAAGGGTTAGGGGACTATCGCATTCACAGGGCAAGAGAGGATGAGGGCCCGAGCTCAAGCAACAATTGTGGGGCTGGAGGATGAGACAGACTGGAGAAATTTTAAGGAACCAAACTAAACAGTTTTGGTCTGCAACCGTATATGCAGGAGAAGGTGGGAGAAGGAGCCTGGACTGACTCCCGGGTTTCTGGTTTGAGTGCCTGGTTGAGGTGGTGCCATTCCTGAGAGTGGGAAACTGTAAGAGGGGCAGGCTTTGGGAAGAAATGATGAGTTTGGCTGTGAACGCAAGGACTTTCAGTGCCTAAGGGGTTTCTTCCAGGGGGAAACGACTATCATTAAACATGGGTAATTTCTCCCATCACGCTGCGGTGGACACAGTTAGGGCAGGTATCTTGCGCTAACACTAAGTGCTTGTTCTGTACCACTTGGTATCTGCTCTGCATACTACCTCACTGAATCCCCATCAGAGCTCAGTGAGGTGGGCACTGTCACTATGCTGCTGTACAGGTGAGGTAAGGGACAGAGGATAGGCAGGCTTCAGACCCAGACAGTCTGGTGTTCGGGGCTGCCCTCGGAGTCATCCCACTGTTCGGCCTCTGGAGGAATTCTGTAGACACCAAGGAATAAGGCAGCACTGACCCCAATGGCCTCCTTCCTATCCTCATTCCAAGCTCAGCTCCTGCCAAGACAGAAAGGCCCCTGACCTTCCTTCTCTTTGGGGTTGATACACACCATGTTGCCTGGATAACTTCCAATCCTCTTCCGGGTACAATTCGCACATCATCATAAGTGCTAAGAGTGAAATAGAGGCAAGCCCTTTAGCCTTTGAAGGAGATGATGTACATGGAAATGCTTTACTATTTAACTTCTTTCTTGATTTTTCTGATCTCTAAAATGAGGCCAGTGAGCCTCCCTCAGGCAGGCTTGTTGGTCGCGATATTAGGAGAAACAGCAACACCAGCCAACGCTGAGATCTTGCTCTGAATCAGGCGTGCTACGCACTTTCATTGCTCTGATGCATTAATTCCCAGAACAGCCTCACGACATAGGTGTTTTTATTATTCCCATTTTTAAGATTTTATTTATTTGAGAGAGAGAGATCAAGAGCACAAGCAGGGGAAGGGTTAGAGGGAGAGGGAGAAGCAGGCTTCCCGCAGAGCAGGGAGCCCGACGTGGGGTTCAACCCCAGGACCCTGGTTTCATGACCTGAGCTGAAGGCAGATGTTTAACCGACTGAGCCACCCAAGCACCCATATTATTCCCATTCTTAAGATGAGGTAACTGAGGCACAGAAATGAATCACTCAAGGTCATAGAGTTAGGAAGTAATAGAACCAGCGTTGAAACCCAACTCCGAGTCCAGAGTCTGAGGTCTTATGTCTCATATCTTGGGAGAAAAACTGAGTGTAAACTTCTACAAATGCCATATTTTCTTCTCTTTTTCTCCCCTTTACTGCCAGGATTTTGGCTCATACACTGCTCATTATTACACTACCAGCAATTAGTTACAGGAAGGAAGGGGAGAGGAAACACAGAAGGTAAACTGTTACTTGTATAGTACTGGAATTCTGATTAAAAGCTAAGAGGAGGTAGAGATTTAAACCATTAGTTTAAAAAGGGTTTAGAATACTGTGGGTTTTGATTGTGTACTTATTAATTCAATCAAGAGAACATTAGTCATGAATTTCTTTGATGTTAGAAGCCACATTAAATAAGGATAGAATACAGGACTGAGAAGTCATGTGCAGGACACTTTTGAGATGTCACTGGCTATTCTTTTTTTTTTTTTTAAGATTTTTAAATTTATTTATTTGAGAGAGTGAGTGAGAGCAGGGGTAGGAGCAGAGGGAGAGGGACAAGCAGACTCTGTGCTGAGTGCGGAGCCCGACATGGGGCTTGATCTCAGGACCCTGAGACCATGACATGAGCCGAAACTAAGAGTCGGATGCTTAACCACCTGAGCCATCCAGGAGCCCTGTCACTGGCTATTCTAATCCATTGTCCCCTTCATGCTAAGTACTTGAAATTTTCAGAATGCTTGATAAACATTAGAGAAGCCTAACCCTATGTTGTCAGTATTGTTACACTTCTGAAGGTGATAGGAAACTGAAAAAGTAAGTGATTTGCCCCAAGCATTCTGCCTTAGAGGTAGGATCATTTAAGAGCAGCATTTCGAAACTCAGAACTCGAGACCATGTGGAAAGTCTGTTTAAGATATATACGTCAAGAATAGGCATATCTAGGGGCTCCGGGGTGGCTCAGTTGGTTGGACGACTGCCTTCGGCTTGGGTCTTGGTCCTGGAGTCCTGGGATCGAGTCCTGCATTGGGTTCTCTGCTCGGCGGGGAGTCTGCTTCTCCCTCGGACCCTCCCCCGTCTTGTGCTCTCTCACTCATTCTCTCAAATAAAAAAAAAAAAATTGGCATATCTATAGAGATAGAAAGTAGAATAGCAGTTATCTAAAGCTGGGTGGGGGATAGAGAGTGACTGCTAATGGCTATGTGATTTATTTGGGGGGATGATTAAAATATCCTAAAATTGATTGTGCTGATGGTTGCACAACTCTGAATACACCAAAAACCACTGAAATGAACATTTTCCATGGGTGAGTTATATGGTATGTGATCTGTATTTCAATAAAGCTGTTGAAAAACATATGTGGCTTTGTAAATTTATTTTCCTGTAATTCAAATAATTTTAGCTGACTGGTGAATTGAAGCCAATTATGAGATAATTTATGCACTTTCAGAGCAAGGATGGAAAATACAAGTTCTCCTACTTTTAGCCCAGCCATGAGCAGTTTCTATCACCAAGGTGAAACATGGTATTGAGACCCTTTGTCCTCTTGGGGAAAATGTGCTCAAGAAAGATACAGGCATTGTTCTTCTTCTAGCAATGTTTCCTCTACTGTGGTGACCTCCTTCACCACGTTAAGAGTCTCCTTCCTCATTGTGTTAGGCTTCAGGCCTGAAGAGTAAGTCCTGAAACAGCTGTTAAGAGAGTCACAAGTCAGTGTACTGAAACCCGTGACCTTTATTCCACAAAAAGGCTCAGACCTGCGTCTGCTTTTACTGAGTTTGCTTTTACTTTAAAAATAATTCTAACAAACGTGTCTGTTTTCCCAACCAGAACAAATGAGGACTTGCCAATTTTGGAAGACGAAGTTCACTGGTTTACTGGAGGCATACCAGTGATGGCTGATAGCTTAATGGAGCAAGGAGAAGTAGCTACAAAGGGGTCCGTGTGGCTCAGAAGCAAACAGCTCTACATGCGGTGACTCTAAGTCAACAATAAGAGGCTAACTTGTGACTTTCGATGCTCCGTTTATTCTCCCACAGACTCAGCCAACAATGCCAGGGCTTTTTAAAAACGGCTTTGGGGGGCGCCTGGGTGGCTCAGTCAGTTAAGCGGCTGCCTTCGGTTTGGGTCGTGATCCCAGGGTCCTGGGATCAAGCCCCATGTCCGGCTCCCTGCTCAGCGGAGAGCCTGCTTCTCCCTCTCCCTCTGCCTGCCACTCTGCCTACTTGTGCTCTCTCTCTAGCTCTCTGTCAAATAAATAAATGAAGTCTTTAAAAAAAAATATTTAAAAATGGCTTTGGTACCAGGTGAGAGGGCCTATGAGACTTTCAGAGGCCTGTGAAAATAAACAGTTAATCTATAGCTCTAAAATCAAAGTGAATGAATAAAATAGTTACAAAATGTATCTCTGTCAACTCTATTCACTGCTAAATTTGATATTCATAAAATATCAATGGCACTTGAAAATAATTTGTAGGTCTGATTTTTCTCCCTGCACAAGAATTACTATATATGAAAGTTGCAGAAAAATCATGGGCCAATATAAATTAAATGTTATTCATGGCTAAAATCGTTTTAATAGCAATATAGTTAAAAACCTTTCCAAAAATGTACAATAAAAAGTCTATTATCTTGGTCTGTGGGTACCTTTCAATATGTTTGATAGTATGCTAGCTAGGGTTAGTGGAGGCTCAGTCAACGGGCCCGCGTCTCTGCTCCTTTTGTCCTCAGGCCTTCCCTGTGTGCTGTTTGGAAGTCCACTTCATGGAACATCAACTCCCCGTCCTTAACCTGGCTCAGAGCACTTCTTCTGTCTCCCTGCTGTGAGCTCCCCGGCACGTCCCAGCTGGTGGGGGCTGGACCTTCTCCCACACCAGCCCTGGAGTGGAAAATATGGTTAGGCTCTCCTCACTTGCCTTCGAGACGCTGCCCTTCCGGTCAAGTACACAAATCTCGGCTCCTTCACGACTCAGGCCATCCCACCTGCTTGTCCTGTGCCTCACCTCACCTAGTAGCTGTCACCTCCTGGTCATTCTCCCTTCTTGATGGCAAATTCTGACACCTTCCTTCCTACCCATCCCAAATTCTGATCTCATCCTGGCCTTCACTTTTATAAAACATAGATACTGTTGCTCAACTGCACCTCCTTTCCTCTAACCCCAATGAAAGAGGGTTTCCTCCCCACCTGTCTAGTGGGAACCCCTACAACTAATGAAACCCTGCTCACACCCTCTGCCTCACCCACCTCCTCCATGCTTCCTCACTCAGCTCAGTCATCCCCTCTATCAAGCCTATCATTTCAAATATTTATTGAGATTCTGATTTACATATTATAAAGTTCATCCTTTTTTTTTTTTTAAAGATTTTATTTATTTATTTGAGAGAGAGAATGAGGTAGAGAGAGAGCATGAGAGGGGAAAGGGTCAGAGGGAGAAGCAGACTTCCTGCTGAGCAGGGAGCCCGATGCGGGACTCGATCCCGGGACTCCAGGATCATGACCTGAGCCGAAGGCAGTCGCTTAACCAACTGAGCCACCCAGGCGCCCTAAAGTTCATCCTTTTAAAGCATATAATTCAGTGGTTTTTAGTGTATTCCTAAGGCTGCATAACTGTCACAATTCCAAAACATTTTCATCATCTCATACCTATTAACAATTGCTCCCCATCCCCGGATTCTTCCCTAGCTCTAGGCAACCAAGAATCTGCTTTCTATCTCTATGGATTTGCCTATTCTGAACATTTCATATAAATGGCATCATTTGGGTCTGGCTTCTTTTACTCAACATAATATTATCAAGGTTCGTCCACATTGTAGCATGTTTCAGAGCTTCCTTCTTTTGAATGATATTCCATTGTGTGGATACACCATGGTATGGACTGAAGATCTCTGTTTCCCCCTACCCCAAACTCATGTTGAAGCCCTAATTCCTAATGTGATAGTATCTGGATGTGAGGTCTTTGGGAGGTAATTGGGTTAGATGAGATCAAGAGGGTACAGTGCCCATGATGGGATCGGTGTTCTTACAAGAAAAGGAAGAGACACCAGAGATTCCTCTCTCCTTATGAAGATCCAGTAAGAATGTGGCTGTTTACAAGCCAGGAAGAGAGCTCTCACCAGACTGAATCCGCTGGCACCTTGATCTTGGACTTCCCAGGCTCTAGAACTGTGAGAAATTAAATACCTGCTGTTTAAGCTGCCCAGTCTATAGTATTTTGTTATGGCAGCTCAAGCTAATACATACATTTTGTTTATTATCAATGATATACAAATGATGGACACTCGGGTTGTTTCTACTTTTTGGCTATTATGAATAACAAAACGAACATTTGTGCACAAGTTTTTGTGTAAACAGGTGTTTTCATTTCTTCTGGGTATATATGTAGGAGTGGAATTGCTGGGTCATATCGTAACCACCAGACTGTTTCCTAATATGATTGTGTTATTTTACATTCCTAAACAACCAGGTAGGAAGACTTGAATTTCTTCACATCCTTGCTAACACCTGACACGGTCTGTCTTGATTATAGTCATCCTAGTGGGTGTGAAGTGGTGTCTCATTAGGGTTTTGATTTGCCTTTCCCTGATGACTAAAGGTGTTGACCATATTTGCAGATGCTTGTTGGCCATTTGTATATTTTCTTGGGAGAAATGTCTATTCATCTCCTTTGCCCATTTTTTAAAATTGGGTTATTTGTCTTTTTATTGCTGAGATATTTGTCATCATTTAAAGATGGTCAAGTCTCTACCATTTTAAAGCAAACAAACCGTTGGCCTGCTCCAAATCCCTGCTGCAGCCACTGTTTCTTGCAGAAGTTTTTGAAACAGCTCTGGACACTCGTGGTTCCCACCCACTCTCTTTTGAAGCTGTTGCAGTCGGGCTCCTGAAGCCAGCACTTCACTGAAACTGCTCTGAGCAAGGTCAGCAGTGGCCATTTGTTGCTAAATACAATGGACACTTTTCAATTCCCAGCTTGATTTCTCTGTAGTATTTATCTTTGAGTTCCTCCCCATCTTTATCAAAGGATTAGAGATCCTTGGCTTAAATATCAGCACACGCTTCAGATTGTTCTCATACATCGCTGGCTGCTCTTCAGTTTTCTCAATGGGCTTCTCTTATTCTGCTCATTCTCAAGATTTTGCCTTCAGTCCTCTGTTTTCCACTTTTACACAGTCTCACAGGGCAACTGCATTCATTCTCATGGGTTTAATTACCACTTAACACTGCTCACTCCTACATCTCATCTCTATCTCCTGCCTAGACTATACTCCCGGGGTTCCCAGTTTGTAGATCTGTCTAATCAACATCTCTACCTGGACTTCCATCCATCCTTGAACTTTACATGTCCCAAACCAAACATTTTATCTTTACCTCTCTAGCTTTCCTTAACTCAGGGAATAACATCCAGTTACAGAATTCCATAGACTAAAAATTTTTTAAGTCACTCAGATTTGTTTACTTCCTTCCATTCTAGACACCTGTTCCCTAGTCCCTACCACTTAACAAGATGACCCCAGTTCCACTGCCTTCTCCAAACTGTGGCCAGAGATCTAACATGCAAATCTCAACATATCATCCCTCTGTTTACATGAGCTACTGTAAGAGATGGAAGCCAGACACATTAGGGTTTCAATGTTAACACCATTCACGCACTCGCTGCAAGACCGTGATGAGTTACTTAACTTCACCATGTTTTCGTCTTCTTGCTTTAAAAAATAAAAATTAAAAAAAAAAAGGAGAGACACACGAAAGTACCATTTCATGGATCTTCCTGAGGATTCAGAAGATGCGCCCAGTTGCCCTTGGCTCAGAGTCAGGCACATTTTAAGTGCTCAATACATTTTAATTATTTGTATTAAGACCTTCCAATAGAGGCAAATCAAGGATCATCACTTTCATCCTGAAATGTGAGGATTCAATGGGATGACTTTAAACTCTTTTAAGACAAGACTCCTTTGGACCCTGAAGCCTGGTAATCAGCTGCAGCTGCACTCTGCTGGGCACTCAGCTTCGGCGTCCGAAAAGTGCTCTGGAGAGGAGGCGACAGTGGTGCCGCTAGCATTCCGAAACGAGGACGCAGAATCGGGAATCGGTGCCGCAGCCCGGGTCTCTCTCCCGGGGCGCGGCCGCAGGACAGCGCTGACCGCGGGCTTCTTCCCCGCCCCGCCCCCGCCCGTTACCCCGGCGACAGTCTCCGCCACCCCTTCGCCCCGCGGCCGGGCTCCCCGGACCTGCGGCCGAAAGTACCGAAAGCCTTTCAAGCAAAGCCCACACAACCTAACCACAAACCACAGGAGCCATCCCAGCCCGGTCGCTTCCTCCCGTCCCCCGCCAGCACCCAGGGCGACTCTCACTCCGCCCTGCGGGCCCCGCGGCGCCGGCGACCCCGGGAGCTCCGCAGGTGCGGGCCCGCCGCCGCGTGTCTGCCGCCCCGCCCGGCATTCCCTCCCGGAGCCCGCGGCGCTCACCTTGAAGGACATCCTGCACATGTCCGCGGCCACCCCAGCGCAACCGGCACGCTTCCGGCGCGGGGCGCCCGCCCCAGCCCGCCGGGTTCCGCAGTGGGGCGGCCTCCCGCGCCGCGCGCTCCCGCCTCAGACGGGGCCACGCGGGGAGGGCGGGGGCGGGACCACCGGGGGCTGGGCGGGCGCGGGGCGGAGGCGGGGCCGCCGGGGGCGCTGGGGCGAGGGCCGGTTGCGCGGGGCGCACACACCCGCCCGCGCCCGCCCCGCCCCAGCCCGCACACGCTCTATCTCCGCTGGCACTGCGCGCACTCTGCACGCACACACAAACACCGGACACTGCTCGCACATCCACATCCGCAGTCTCACACACACCAGGGTACACGCCACACTGCGCATATTCTCCACGTTCAGTACACAAGCGGTCCACACTCCCGAGCACGCACCCACGCTTTCTCGTACACACATTCCATGCACATCTGCGTTCCTGTTACACATACACTCCAGAGCACAAGATTCACACATAATACTCCCACACTCACATCCCCGTATACACACTACACACCTACCCCCATCGCGCACCTCACACATCTTCCAAAAGAGCATGGTCTGCATCAGAGGACTCCCAGCCTTCATTACAGCACAGACATTGATGATGTAGATGAAACAGGAGAAAAAAATTCACCCATCCTCCCACCACCCTTCCAAATAGTTTTCATTTTTATTTCTGTTGTTTTAGGTTTTCTTTTCTTTCTCTTCCTTTTCTTTTCTTTTCTTTTTTAAAAGATTTTATTTATTTATTTGAGAGAGAGAGAGAGAATGAGAGATAGAAAGCACGAGAGGGAAGAGGGTCAGAGGGAGAAGCAGACTCCCCGCTGAGCAGGAAGCCCGATGTGGGACTCGATCCCAGGACTCCAGGATCATGACCTGAGCCGAAGGCAGTCACTTAACCAACTGAGCCACCCAGGCGCCCTTCCTTTTCTTTTCTAATAATGTATTTTTGGTTTTGTTTTCCTCCTGGCAAAGAGCTGGGAAACAAGCCTTTTGATTGAATGAGTGATATGTGGTATTTTCCTTTTTGAAGGTGAAGGGCAAAATTGGGAATGTTACTCATGGCCCCCTCCTTTTGGTTACACCAGTCACCATTCCTTTTGGGCCTTTTGCTGAACAGCTGGAGTATCTCAGGAGCTGTTCACTCCCTCATGCATACTGCCTTGCTTCTTGCCCAGGGTTGGTTTGGGGGAAGTAAAAGTGGGAGAATCACATTTTTTTAAGTTAAAAAATACATTATTTTTAGGGGCGCCTGGGTGGTTCAGTCGTTAAACGTCTGCCTTTGGCTCAGGTCATGATCCCAGGGTCCTGGGATAGAGCCCCACATCAGGCTCCTTGCTCAGTGGGAGGCCTGCTTCTTCCTCTCCCACTCCCCCCCATTGTGTTCCCTCTCTAGCTGTGTTTCTGTCAAATAAATAAATAAAGCCTTTAAAAAAATACTGTTTTTAAAGTATAAAAGGCAATAATAGCCTTTTTAGAAAATTCAAATGCTAAAGTAAAAGTAGATGTCTCACACGCTCACACTGTAAGAGTCTACTCATTCTCCCCTCACCTCTGTGCCTCCTTCTCTCTTCTCAGTTCAATTGGTAATGAATATTTAATTCAAAAGTAGAAAAATAAAACAAATAAAAGTTCAGGATGAAATAAAAATGTTTATCTGTTATAGATAAATCATATTACTTTGTGCTTAATTAGTTTTAAAGATTTTATTTATTTATTTATTTATTTATTTATTTGAGAGAGAGAGCTCACAAGCAGGGGGAGGGGCAGAGGGAGAAGTAGAGGCAGAGAACCTCAAGCAGACTCTGCACTGAGCACGGAGCCCAACATGGGGCTCCATCTCACCACCCTGAGACCATGACCTAAGCTGAAACCAAGAGTTGGCCACTTAACCGACTGAGCCACCCAGGTGCCCCGCTTTCTGCTTAATTTTAAAATAAAAACATTCCAAGAATTTGATAGAAAATTTGAAGGTTTAAATCAAGAAAGACTCAAAACTTTTCCCTGCCTTAGGTGTTTATGGATGAGACAGTTTTGAGGTTGCCATGCAACACTATTATGTAAGATTGAGCACAGGAGGTTTTGCTTTAATAGTTTTGTTAAGCAAAAGGAGGGAACAGAATGTATTTTGAGTCCTGTCTGTGGGGTAGGTATTATGCCCATTGCACAGCTGGAAAAACTAAGGTTCTGAGAGATGAAGTAATTTGCTAATGAGTGATAGCACTAGACCTTTCGTGAAGTCTGTCTGGCTCCAAAGCCTGTTTCCTTTCCACTACCGCACTTACTGCTCAAAGACGGTTTTGGCAGTGAGTCCCTGGCAAGGCTGCTGATGGGATTCTTGTCGAAGTCACAGGAAACAATGTGCCTGTAGATCAGCTCACGTGCCTGGCTAAGTTCATTTTCACAATAAAGCCCCCAAGCAGAACAACACCCTCATAATCACCACCAGGTGACGCCATTGAAAGAGGCCCCCTCCAAAACTTAACAGGCCTAACATGTGAAATTAAATCTCCATGGCCCTACTCTCTCTATCCAAAGAATTTCTCATAACCCACTAGAGTGGGTAGAGAAATCATACTTGTCAGAGATTCTCCTTGTTACCACCCTCCCTCCCATCCCTATGGCTCTCTTCTCTCGCTCCACTTCTGTCTGCCCTAACTCAGACCCTGACCCTCCCAGGGTTGCTCCCAGCTCAAGCCCCCCTCCGGTGCCCAGCCCCTCAGCCAACTCTCTTCCAGCTTTGCTGAGCTCCTGTAGCATCCCATGTTGCTCTAGACTCCACTTTGGTTCCTTTTGACTCCTCCAGCAGAGTTTAAATTCTTCAAAGCCAGACCCCCCCCGCCCCGCCCCCGCTCCCGACCAGGGTCTTCTACTATATCTTTTATTTTCTTCAGGGGCTAGTTCACAGTAGGTGGCCAACGTTTAGGAATTGTTCAATAGAAGATTCAAGGGATTATGTTCTCCATATCTCCACGCTCAGAAGTCGTACCACTCCTCTCCACAGGCCTCCGTGATTCACACGCTCAGACATCAGTGTTCATCTCCAGTGAGGCCATATTTGTTGTCACCTTCTGCTCACGCCAGTGCAGACTGTCCTGCATTTGCTCTTGATGTGGCACCTGTCCCAGTTTATGCGCCAGCAGAACTTGCTCTAGACAGAACCGTGAAGTAGGTTAGACAGGTCTCCTGAGCCCTCTCCCTCCTTTCTTTTGTGATCAGGCCCCTTCACCTTCACTCAGATGGAGTCTGCTCTGGACAACTTGCTTTCTACATTCCCTGTGTCCCCCGCCCCCATTTCCCAGCTGGTTAGCTCAGTCTCATCTCTTGGAATTTACACTAGACGAGGCTTCATGCAGTGCAGAGTGTAGCAGAGCGTTGAATAATGTGCCCCAGCACCCATGGCCCCTTTTCTTTTCCCTATCAGAACACTAATTTTGCTCAGGCATCTACCAGACTCCACCTTACGATATGCTTCAGGGGAGTCCAGCCCCCTTTTCTGTCCAAAGCTCTCTGATCTAAGCTGGTGGTAGTGCCCGGATTAGGTGTGGGCATGTGACAAATCCTGACCTCTGAGACATGAGAGGAGGTGTGCTGGGGGCTGCTAAGAAAGATTTCCTTACTTCCAAGAGAGATACCCTGGAGAAGGTCCTCTCTTCCTTGGGACACTGTTCTGTATGGATATGATGCCTGGAATGCTGCAGCCACCTTGTGACCATGAGGGAAGCTATTCCCTGAGGGTAGCAGGGCAAACAGATGGTGTCACTAAGGTCTATGTTGACAAAAGGGGGCTGCCCTGCCCCTGGACTTCTTGCTGTGTAAGACATTTTCTTTTGTTGTTGTTGTTTTGTTTTGGGTTTGTTTTTTGTTTTTGAGTCATCAATACATTTTTATTAGTCTCCACCCATGGCATATATATCATATTAGGTATGTGCATTTATCATATATATGCCTTCATGATATATATTTATGCCCAATATACTTAGTCCTTATATTGAAATGCCAAATGTAAATGAGAAAAACATTTAATATTATATTCTGTAAAACCATTGTAAGTAGATGCAAGCATCTGATTACATCATTACGTCATGTAGTATAGACATGCCTGTGTGACTCTATATTGTTTTGTTGTTTGTTTGTTTTTAGGATTGTAAGCCACTTTCTGTGGCAAGTATTCTTTTTTGTTGTTGTTGTTGCAAGTATTCTGATACAGGTTGAGAATGGAAACAAGGAGTGGGGGACAAGGGGTCAAGAACTTCACCCACGTTGATTAATGCTCATTATGTGCTAGCATTTTGAATGTGTCACCAATTTATTCTTATTCCAACCTCCTGTGAAAGCTATTATTGATGATGAAATTGCGACTCGGGGTGGATGCAAAACTTGTTCGTGATCACAAGGACTGGAAGTAGGAAAGTGGTATTTGAACCCAGGCAAAGGGAATAGAACTCTTTCCACCATGCTGTCTTACTGGGTTTGTACGCAAATATTTGAGTAAATGTCGGAATGAAATTTCCGGTTCTGCATTTTACAACCTTAAGGTTACAGATAATATCCCTCAAAATAAATGAGTTGCTGACAGAGTGTTGTGAGAAGGGGCTGGAGCACTGTATCCAAGTGATACACATAGATTTTGATGATTACTTTTGATAGGCATTTTCCCTGCTGTTGATAGGCAATATCCCAACCTATAATTAAATCCAAATGATAGACATAGATTTTGATTATTGCCATCGATAGACAATATCCTTGCCTGTCTACTCAATAAATATTCTTGAGGTGGAAATTTTAGCCTAGTCAGATGAATTTTTTTTCTTAACCCACTGAGCCACCCAGGCGCCCCGATGAATTTTTTTTCTGATTATCAATCCAGAATACAAAAAGAAGAGAAAAAAGCAAAAGACAACAATGACCTGTAATACAATTTCCCAGAGTCATCGGGGTTAAATACACCCCTGATCTTTTCTTAAGCATGTAGTAACATAACTGGAATTATGTGTACTCTGCTTTTTTAAAAAATTATTAAACGTGATCATGTGAGCATTTTCCTCTGGCATTAAAAAGTCTTTGAAAATCCTGCATTTAAAATTGGCTATACTGTGGTTTATTTAGCTTTTCTCCTATTATAACACCTTTAAGCCTTTTCTCCTGTTATGACCTTTCTCTTGGTATAAATTCCTTTTAGTTTTTGTTATTAAAAATAATGCTAATAATTATTTTGTACCTAAGTTTTATCCACTTTTTTAATTATTTCCTTAGGACACATTTCTGGAATTCCAGAGCCATAACATATGAAATAATTGTGAAAGCTGCTAATTCCTAAGTACAAATTCCTTTTCAGAAATGCTATGCCAATTTTATACTTCCATTCAGGCTGGTTAAATTATTGTTTGAGATTTTTCTCAAAGCTCCCAATGACTCTGTGTAAGCAGACTTTATAGGCACTAAGCTTTCTATGTATCTGTTTGCTTTTTTATACCCTTGCCAGACAATATTTAAATTCTTTTAAATAAATATATAGAATAGAACGGTAAAAATAAAATAAGAAATTTAAAAATGGAATGGAGAAAATTGAAAATAGGAAAGATAATAGAAAGCCACGAATAAGGGAAAACATAAAAATGGAAGCAGGAAGGACATACACTTGGCTCTAAGCTTTTTAGCAACCAGTGCAGGAGAGGGACAGCATCACCAGTGTCCCTAAGATCAAAACTCTCCAGTTGCATGACAGAAGGCCCGCTACAGTAGAGAAAAATGAAACCATATAGAGCAATGCACAGTTTCCTCAATAATCTTTTTTTTTCCTTCAAATTTTTATTTAAATTCTAGTTAGTTAACATAGTGCAATATTGGTTTCAGGAGTAGAATTCAGTGATTTGTCACTTATGTATAAGATCCAGTGCTCATCATAACAAGTGCCCTCATTAATGCCCATCCCCCATCTAGTCCATCCACCCACCCACCACCCTCTAGCAACCCTCAGTTTGTTCTCTATCTTTAAGAGCCTCTTATGGTTTGTTTCCCTCCTTCTCTCTCTCTCTCTCTTTCCCCCTCCCCCATGTTCATCTGTTTTGTTTCTTAAATTCCATATGTGAGTGAAATCGTATGGTATTTGTCTTTCTCTGACTGACTTGTTTTGCTTAGCATAATGTACTCTAGCTCCATCCACCTCACTGCAAATGGCAAGATTTCATTTTTTTTTTGATGGCTGAGTAATATTCCATTGTGTATATAGACCACATCTTCTTTATCTATTCATCAGTCGATGGACACTGGGGCTCTTTCCATAGTTTGGCTATTGTGGACATTGCTGCTACAAACAGGGGTGCATAAACCCCTTTGAATCTGTATTTTTGTATCCTTTGGGTAAATACCTAGTAGTGCAATTACTGGATCATAGGGTAGTTCTATTTTTAACTTTCTGCTCCTCAATAACATCTTAATGGCAAATGCATCGGTGAATTTCATGGAGCTGTTTTGGGGACATTCCTTCATGTAAACTGACAACCTAACATGAAAGGACTTCAGGAAAACTCAGAATAATGCAGTTTATGGACAACATCTGCTGGGCTGGCTTTCAGGAGAATGGGTAGATTCCTGACCCTTGGGTGGTCCTGTATAAGTACCGTTCTCCTTGAGTCATCAAGTGGCTCAGTTTGAGGTTTATTCTCCAGCAGGTACCTGGAGCAGAGTTAGCTTGAGTGTGAGGTTAAATCATGTAGACTACAGTAGAATTAGGAATTAGAACTCTCCTCTTATAATAGTTTGGAAGCCTGACATGAACTTAAATGGGAGACTACGCACATAGCCAGGGGTAGATAGAGCCCAGGAAGAACCCATGGCAGGATGCTACTGAGCCCTGGTAGACAGAGTGCTTGACTGTGGACATCAAGTGGCCACATGGCCAGAACTTCCCACTCTGAATAAGGTTCTGTCAGAAGGCTAGTGGACCCAGAAACAATTCACCGTGAGAAGGGAGTGGCCTCTGTGGGGTCAAGTCTGAGCAGGGTCAGAGGGCACAAGCAAGCCTGCATAAGCAGGTCACCAGCACCTCTCTTCCAGTTCGCACTTGCTCTTTGTGGCAAGCCCTTAGGACAACCTGATGGAGAAGGGAAAAGCTGGGACTTGGTTAGTGGCTTGCCTTTACAATGGGGGGAAGGATATGGGTGTAAGCTGAAACTGGATGGTGGCTGCACAACAGTCCCACTTAAGACTTGATGGTGGCTGGAACAACAGAACTCCAGCTGGAAGATGTGGTCATCCACTTTGTATGGAGAGAAGTGACAAGAGGTTAGACTATATATGACTCATGGGCAGAGGAGAATGGCTTGACCTGTGCTCAGGTCCTAGGAAGGAGTTAAATTGGAAGATGGGGGAGAAGCAGCTCTGGGGAAGAGACCTGTGGGTGAACGTATTGGAGTAGGCAGAAAATGTGAAGAGTTTTGTATTGCATCCTAATTCTCAGTAAAGAGCATTCACCATAAGAGGCACTAAATGACCAAATAGACAAAATGACTTAACCAGTTGACATCAACCATCCTCTATCATTGGCCTCCCCAGTGCTGGCATGATGGGCACATGTGTCTAGGAGCAGCAGGTGAAAAGATGAGTCACCATCTTGGCAGTGATCAAGGTAATTGACCTTGGTCATCAGGAGGAGGGAGACATTGTTACACAGTGGGGCAGGGGGAATATTTGTGGAACCCAAGTACTGCCCATAGTTGGCTTTATGAATTTTATGTTCTTGAAGTTTCCGCTTATGAACACCGGGAAGGGAAAAGCAGAATTACTCCAAGACATAAGTACAAAATTTTTGTCCCAACACACCCAGGTGGGATGTGCCTAAGACTATGGTGCTTGTCCTGGGCTTGAGCTGGGTGTGTTTCAGAGAAGACCAAGGGAAATTAGAATGACACCATCAGTAGTGACAACAATAAAAACCAACCTGCAAAAAAACAAAGTGATTTCTGAACATTGTGGTGCATTGTTACTCTAAATTGAATGACGATTATAACAGAACCCATTAGCTTGTCTTATTTGACATGGAGACTAGGAGAAGGGAGAATAAACAGAAAGAATTATAAAATGTTACTAGGCATGTCTTAAAAGCATAATGTATAGATGGCTAACATCCATCAAAATAAATCCACTCACACTTGTATTCCTAGAACCTCTCATGGTTTCTGGCACATAATAAGCAGTACTGATGAGTTGTTAAGAGCAGGAGTTTGGATCTCCTACTAACTTCCTAATCTTGGGAAAGTTTTTGGGTTGAGCTATAAGAAATCACCAATTTTCCAGAGTCAAAATCTTGTGAAATTGCCAGTTAGCAGGGCAAATTTGGCAAATATCAGCAGTTTAATATGCTTTACCCTAATACTAATCTATCTGAACTTTGGTTTTCTCATTTGTAAAATGGAGATAATAATATAATCTTCCTCATTGGATTGCTGTGACAATTAAATTAATGCATATAAAGTACATAGCATTTGCCCATTAAGTTCTAGGTGTTATTGCTATTACTATTATTATGTAAAAAATATTAGTTGACTGAATCAGTGAATGTGTGAATGGAAAATAATCTAAAATCAATGCCATTCTTCAGCCTACTGAATGGGAGAAAATATTTGCAAGTCATATATCTGACAAGGGGTTAATATCCAAAATATATAAAGAACTCATACAACTCAAAGCAAAAAACAAATAATCTGGTTAAAAAATGGGCTGAACATCTGAATAGACATTTTTCCAAAGACATAGAGATGGCTAACAAGTACATGAGAAGATGCTCAACATCACTAATCATCAGGGAAATGCAAGTGAAAACCACAATGAGATATCACTTCACACCTATTAGAATGGCTATGATCAAAAAGACAAGAAATAATAAGTGTTAGTGAGGATGTGGAAGAAAGAAAACCCTTGTGCACTGTTGGTGGGAATGTAAATTGGAGAAGCCGCTGTGAGAAACAATATGGTGGTTCATCAAAAAATTAAAAATAGAACTACCATATGCTCCAGCAATTCCACTTCTGGTATTCATCTGAAGGAAATCAAAACGCTAAGTTGGAAACGTACATGCACCCCCACGTTCATTGCAGCATTATTTATAATAGCCAAGACATGGAGACCACCTAAATGTCCATCAGTGGGTGAATGGTTAAAGAACATATGACACACACACACACACACACACACACACACACAAACACACGTACACACACACTGGACTATTACTCATCCTTAAAGAAGAATGAAATCTTGCCATTTGTAACAACATGAATGAAGCTTGAGGGCATTGTTCTAAGTGAAATAAATCAGGCAGGAAAAGATAAATACTGTATGATCCCACTTATATGTGACACCTAAAAACTAACCAAACCAAAGCAAACAAGCAAGACCCAAGCTCATAGACACAGAGAACAGATTGGTGGTTGCCTGAGGTGGGAGTGGGTAAAATGGGTGAGGCAGGTCAAAAGGTACAAATTTCCAGTTATAAAATGAGTAAGTCATGGGGATGTAATGTACAGTGCAATGGCTCTAGTTAATAATACTGTACTGCATTTTTGAAAGTGGCTAGGAAAGTGGATCTTCAAAGTTCTCATCAGGAGAAAAAAGATTTGTAACTATGTATGGTGATGAAGGTTAACTGGACAGATGTGGTAATCATTTTGCAATATATACAAATATTGATTCATGACATTGAACGCCTGAAATTAATATACTGTTATGTCAATTATAGCTTAATAAAAAAAGGGAAAAATTAATGCCATTCTTACTGGTAAAAATAATTTTTAAAATGTTGAGTCTGGGGGTGCCTGGGTGCTCAGTTGGTTAAATGACCAGCTCTTGGTTTCAGCTCAGGTCGTGATCTCAGGGTCTTGAAATCAAGCCCTGCATTGGGCTCTGGGCTTAGCTCAGAGTCTCCTTGGGCCTCTCCCCGCCTCCTTCTGCCCCTCTCCCCTGCTCACTCACTCTCTCTCCCTCTAAAATAAGTAAATAAATCTTTAAAAAAAATGTTGAGTCTGATATTAAAGGATGCCAGGGATGCTGTTGGTATGCTGTATCTACTTTGCAGGGTCTTTTCATTGTAATTAGCATATTGTAGATAATGCTGTTGATTTAACTATATTTCCTCTGAATCCACTTCTTAAGAGATTCCTCCTTTAACAATCTATTGTTCTTTATCATATTTTTTGAAAAGAATGTTCTTTGGGATCTCATTTGCTAAAATTTTTCTAGTGTTCATTGATGAATTAATAAAGTTCTGTTCTGCATGCTTGCTGAAGCAAGCTCTCTCTCCTTCTGCGTAGGGCATCTGAATGTTGCCTCAGGTCAAGTGGAGCTTGGAGTCCTGGTCCTGGCTTGTCTTTGTATGAAGATTCCAGGGCCCCTGGGTGGCTCAGTTGGTTAAGCGACTGCCTTCGGCTCAGGTCATGATCCTGGAGTCCCTGGATCGAGTCCCGCATCAGGGTTCCTGCTTGGCAGGGAGTCTGCTTCTCCCTCTGACCCTCCCCCCTCTCATGTGCTCTCTCTCTCTCAAATAAATAAATAAATAAAATCTTTAAAAAAAAAAAAAAAGAAGATTCCACTGTACTTCTTTTCCCCAAAGAGAGGAGGGCCATGCTGACATAGAGGAACTTCGCAAAATGGCCCCACTTTCCCCCGAGAAACCGACAGTCACCCAGACCTTTTTTATACTTTGCTTTTTCGTATACTCTAGTAATTTTGCATTTATTATTCATTGTAGTGATGTAACAAAATGTTAGGTTTCCCGCACTTCCACGATAGGGTTTGATGATGCTTTCTTGGGGGCCAGTTGTCTTTGGCACAGTTCCATCAAATACTTGCAGTTGCATTAGTTAAAATTCGTGGTGAACCGTGAGCTCTACCTGGCGGGATTTCATGGGGGTCTCAGTGGACCAAGCACTGTGGTAGAAAGGCCAGCCCCGCAGCTTTCACCTCCTAGCCAGATGCCTAGATTTTTGCCTGAAGTGTTGGATTTTCATTTGGAAGCTTAGCGTGATTGTGTCTCTCCCAGCTTCCTCGGCATCTAACATTTATTTAAAGACAGTTGGGTTAATAACTGGAAAGTACCGTCTCACTGATCTGGCCCTGGGGAGTAAAAGCTTCTATTATGGATGCGCCCAGAAGAGGTGCATCCTAACTGGAGCTGCTTTTAGCATTCCACTGGGGTTGTGGAGGGGTCGTGTGAGAGCATTATCTTTTAATGTACCTACGCTGACTCCTTACATTTTATTACCCACTTACTAAACCCATAAAGGGCAAAAGTGTAGCAGACACATACACACAGACTTAGTTCCAAATTATTTGCAAAGTTGGCACTTGTTTCGCTTAATCTTTAATTGCACCAAAGCCATTAAGAGAAGCCAAAAAAAGCTGAGTTCAGTCCGTAGGGAAAATGGACTACAAAGCTCCCATGCTATGGACATTCTCTCACAGCCTTACAGGGGAGTGAGAATGGACTTCAAATTTAATTTTGTTTGCAGAGAAAAACAGATTCCCTCCCTCCACGGTTGAAAAATGCAGAATATAATGTTTTTATTCACATTTGGCTTTGGGGGCCCTTGTTTGGCCATTAGACGTCATGTGCCCAACTGTATCTTAAAAATTGTGCAAATCTTAAGTGTGGCAGGAGGTTCATTATTTCAGCAAGAGTTCCTTGGTGGGTTTCTTACAGCTGAGAGGTGGGATGGCTTACAGGAACTTCAGTGAGACTGAACATTAGAGCGGGAGCCACATGGAATCAGAAACCGTGTTTGCCTCATTCTCTTCCCAGTCATGTCACGTCCAGTGCCTAGCACATAGTAGGTACTCACTGAATAGTTTTGAATGAATGAATGAATGGATGAATGGTCACAGATTATCTGAGGATCCACAAGCTTCTCAGATATAGAACCAAAGCTTCTGCTGCTCTTTTCTCTCATGAGATTTGGAGTCTATGTTTGTGTGGTTCTTTTATTCAGGAATCTAAGGCACGTGCTACTAGTTTGTAAGGGAGGCCACTGAACCAGCAACAATAAAGGACATTATCCTATTGTCCCATGAGGGCCACCATCAGGGCTTCACCAAAAGCAGAGCCTCCCCACCCACCCCCCAAAGACCTCTCATCACTGGTCCCAACATGGGGCTGGAAGAAACCTGAGGGTCCTGAAAATTACTGCTAAGGGTCTGTGACTCCATCTGTGTGTTTGTTTGTATGTATTTTAAATTAGCTGGTGCTCCATGTATGTATATGTGTGAATGTGTGTGTGTGTGGGGTGCTCTGGAATTATGATGTTGGATGAGGGACCTTGTCCTTGTACATACAATGTCCCTTCCCACTTCCCACTCCCCAAGAGGTGCAGATCAAGCTAAGCTTAGATCACGGCCCTTCATTGGGCACTTCCAGGTTTGGGGCATTTTGTGTAAGTGTAGGATTCTCAGTTCCCACAGCAAATGAAATGGGGCTGAAGAAGGAACCACAAGCAGAAAGTGGAAGGGTATGGGGGAGAAATCCAAGTGATTTCATTAGAAAGAGAAATGTAAGCAGAAGCACTGGGAAGAGTCACAATCAAACACAATTTCTAGACAAAGCTGTTCTTAGAACATCTGCCTTTCATCTGGTACCGGCATTATAATACCACAGTGATATGCCCAGCCCAGGATGGGATCAATGCCCTGAGTTTTTCCATAGTAAGTCCTGTCAGAGCTGGGGCTCAGCAGGTGGTCCAGAGTCTACTCTGGCTCATTCCTGGGGCTCGTCAGGCTCACTGAGGGGTTGGGATCCATCGAGGTCTCTACAGAAAACAAAGAAGCCTGGAGGCTGGTATGGTGTCCTGCGGGGCTGGGGGAAGAGAGTAGGTGGTGGGCAAGGTAGACCAGCTAACTAGAGAATCTTAGGGCAGTGAGAGCTTCTACAGAAGTCCTGAAAAGACCCTCTAAGACCCTGGGGCTCCAGCAAGGTAAAAAGTAGGCAGCAGGTAGAAGCAGAAATGCAATTGGTCAGGACTGGCATTTGATGGCAAGAACAAGGAAGGTTTCCAGGTTCTGAGAAACCAGGATACCAGGACGGACCCTGGACAGAGATTCAGACACAACGCGTCAAGACTATTTCTAAAATAGGGCATAAAAATAACAATAGCTAGCTAAATTAGAGGCATACTATGAGCTGGCATTGCATTAGACCCTTTATAATGATGACTTCATTCAACAAAGCTCACAACAGGGGTAAAATTTTTCAGATGAAGAAACTGAGACTGAGAGAGGTTATTTAATTTTCCCAAAGTCATAAGGTCACAGAAGGTAGTAGATGGGGAACCTGGGACTTGACCCCAGGTCTGTAACTCTGTGGCCTACGGGTTTAATGCTAGTACACTGCATGGTAGAAGCTTGGTCAGGGAGCAGGGACAAAGTGAAGGGCAATGATAACGAGCACGAGCTGGGGCTCATTCCAACCCTGCCGCAGACGTGTTCACATACATTGTGTCCTTTAACCTTTATGATGTCCTTGTCCTCGTTTCGTTTTTGTTTTCCAGACGAGGGATCCAAACGCATGAAGACAAACGGGCTGGCCTAAAACCACACAGGAAAAAGGCAACAGCCCAATTAATGGGACTGCGAAGCCAGCAGCAGCAAGACTGCCCTGAGGCTGACCGGCCACAGGGAAGGAATTCAGGATGTAGTACCTGCTACACATCCAGGCCTCCTTAATCCGAAGGCTGAGCTCCTAAAGGTTCTCTAGGGTAGAGAGCAGTTGCGAACCTACCTAACTTCAAGGAGTCTGACTTCCTGTTCTAAGTGTAAGGAGTGGGTTTCACCTGATATAACCCAATGATGCAGTTCGTCTCCAGAACAAATGAGTCATGGATTTAGTCCTTACACCGAGTTCAAACCTTACACTCATCTCTCTGCTCAAAGGTGGCTAAACCAGGTAGGTGCTATTATAGAATAAGTAAAAGCTAATTTTAACTTCAGCTATGTGTCATTTCTTTTGAGTTCTCTAAACCTGGGTGCAGTTGTTCCTCATACCAAGGAAGAGAATTAGGCAGGTTCTTTCATGCCCTTTTAAAAAAGATTGTGAAAATTTGATTCTTTATATTTGTTGTATGTACAGTTGAGAGAAGGGTAAAGACAACATAATATTGGAGAATCAGAGGCTTAGAAATTATCCATCAAGTAACAATCAACCAATCAACAAATGTTTTTTGACTGCCCACTCTGGGTCCTGCACTGTTTTAGGCATTAGGTTGTAAGGTCATTTGGAGAGGTCATTTAGACTAGTGCATCTTTAGCTATCTGTGAAGAAAGACCATTAAAATTTTTTTAAATCCATTGTTGACCAATATTTCATAATGTACAATAAAACTGGGTTATAAGAAAAATGATCGCATAGTTGGATGTCATGGCAATATCAAATTGCTAAAAAGTTTATAAACACTCTCAATTTTTGTACTTTTTCATACAAACAGTTCGTGGAATGGCATTGATCCACAGACCACAGTTTGAGTAGCACTGGTTTAAACAAGGCTTGACCACTCTGCAGCCATCTCAACAACTGAAAAACTAGTTTTTGTTGCTGTTTCTTTCCATTTTTTTTCTTTTTGCTTATCACGTTAGTGGAATTTCCAATGGTTGATAATTTTTAAAGAAACTCTTTGTTTCAAGGTAAACCACACTTTCCCCGCCTGAGAGATAAGGGAGAAAGCTTCCTTCAAAGACTGACCTATAAAAAGTACATAAAGAATGAAAGAAAGAAATATAAAATATAACACCAAGCTGAGGGGGGAAAAATGAGGCTAAGGCTATGCTTGCAAAGGAGGATCACAAATGGTCAAAAAGTTGCTTTCAGAGGAAAACTATGACTCACAAGATAGCAACAAAAAGAGTATCTAACTGTGTGGATTCACATAGATACAGAATGCAGAAATCTATTTTTATAGAATTGTTCTTTCTGGCACTGCTCTTGATGCCGTGGCAGAAGGCATATTCACAAGAACTTTTTTTTTCTTTTTTTCACTTGGAATGAAGTTGACAGAGAATTTTGGCAAGAGCGAAAAACAGGGCATGAAACTCACGAGATCAAATTTTTCTTTTCCCTAGATACTTACCCATGAGAAAAACCAGAAAAGGAAAAGTAAGAAGAGATTGACTTAATTTATCTTAAAGACATTAACTTCATAGAAAAATATTCGAAATACAAAAGTCACTTTCTCAAAATCTTAATTTCCTAGAAGTGTCCTGAAGTAAAAACTTCCTCACCCTAATTGGAAAGAGTGTTTTCTGTATTTCACTTCTAACGCTCACTCAAGGCATTTAAGAATGGAACATGCAAATAGTAGGTGATATTTATCAGTCATATTGATGAATAAGAAGAGACAAGATTCTGGGTGTTGTGGTTGTTTGTTGATGCCTAATAGACCACCTTAAAATCCAGTGGCTTAAAACAACTACAGACGGTCCCTGACTTAAAATGTTTTGACTTACGATTTTTTGACTTTATGATGGTGTGAAAGTGATACGCATTCAGTAGGACCTGCATTTGGAATTTGGAATTTTGATCTTTTCCAGGGCTAGCAATGTGCAAGTACCATCCTCCTGCGTGATGCTGGGCAGTGACAGCTGCATCTGCCCAGTCAGCCACACCATCGTGTGGGTAAACAACTGATACACTCGCAACCGTTCTGCACAACCATTCTGTTTCTTACTTTCAGTACAGCATTCAATAAATTACATGAGCTATTTAATGCTTTATTATAAAACAGGCTCTATGTCAGCTGATTTTGCCCAACTATTGGCTAATGTAAATGTTCTGAGCACGTTTGATGTAGGCTAGGCTAAGCCGTGGTGTTCAGTAGTTTAAGTATATTAAATGCCTTTTAGACTTATGATACTTCCAATTTATGATGGGTTTATTGGGATGCAGTCACGTTGTAAGCCAAGGAGGATCTGTATTGCTTTATTCATGATTCAGCAATCTGGGCTGGGATCAGCTGGGCAGTTCTGCTGGTGTTGCCTGGGGTCTCTTATGCAGGTGTCATTATCTGATGGGCTGTAATAACTAAGCTAGCTTCACAATGTGCCTTGCATGGTCTCACAGGATCTCTTTCTACATCCTTTCTTTCTCCAGCAGGGCAGTTGGGCTTCCTTGTGGCATGGAATCTGGGTTCCAAGAGGGAGAATTCTAAGATGACAAGTGCTTTTCAAATCTCTGTTTGCATCACACTTGCTAACGTCTCATTTGCCAAAGCAAGTCACATGACCAAACTCAGACTCAGTGTAAGAAGGAGCAACACAAGGGCAGGAGTTCTCAGAGGCATGGTTCATTGAGGGCCACTAATGTAATGGTCCATCATAAAGTTAAAATTTTTTTTGAAATTATATAAATGTAAAATCTGTTTTTCTTAATAAGACAGAATTAAGTTACTTGTAAAATCCAGCTCACATTCTAGAGCTTTGTAAGATGGCACTGGTATTTGGGCATGCTCTTAATGACTTGTAGGGCTATAAAACCTCACCAGATTAGATCACCCAATCCAGCTGATCAATTCATAAATATCTATCAAGCACCTATCAAACCATTATCACTCTGCAAAGTGGTATGGAAGATACATTTTTCTTGCATTCAGGGTCCTTGTAACAGAGTTGGAGAATACAAATAGTAATAGTAATGTAACAATGTTGCAAACAATGTAAGACAGAATACAACGAAGTGCCAAATTGTGCCATATAGAACATTAAGAAGTAAAGAATTCCAGACTTTTAGTTATGCCTTGTTCTGATGAGGCTTTCAACACAGAGACATGGTCTAAGAGTCATAATAATCCATTAATAATCCAAGTCTGGGCGTGTAGACTTGACTAAACTGCCTGACTCTACTGATCCTCCTCTCAGGGCTCGAAGAACATGGCTTGGTGAATGCAGAGAACAAGGGAAATCAGCCACTTAAAGAAAGGTGATTAAACTTTCTCAAACTTGAGTCTTTGTCCTTCTTTTGAGAAAGCAAATGGCTCGCAAGACAATTTGTCAGCATCTGCCTGGTTCTCCTTTCGTTAGTAATCTACTGTCTGTCCGTGGTGCTACATTCAGCTGCACTGGGAAGGGATGGCAGCTGAGTAGTTGTGCTGAATGGTGAGGAATGTGATGGCATTGGGAGCCGCAAATTATTCCAGATATGAGATATGGAAGAACCAGAAGAAAAAACAGAGATTCGATTCTAGCACCAACTTGTATTCCGGATACTCTGTTCAGACTCTGGGGATAAAAATGAACTAAACCTGATGCCTGCCTCCCCAAATCCCACAGTCTAATAAGTAGGCAGGTCCAAATGCTACAATAGGGGCATGAATACTACAGCGTGCAAGCGCAGGGACAGGCGTGGCTGGCTGGGAGAGGAACAGAAGAGTTGGCAGTAGGGAAAGCCTGCCAAATAAGGTGATGCCCGAGGTGAATTTTGAAGAAGAAATTGGAGTTAGGTTGCTAAGATGGGAAAGGGCAGTCCTGACAGAAGATATAGCCATGAACAAAGGCATGGAGACACACTCAGGAATAGGAAATCATTCGAGTAGCCTGGAGAATAAGGTACCGTGCAGGCAGGTGAAGGAGATAGGGCAGAAAGGAAAGCTAAGGCCAACTTGTAAACTGCCCTACTAAGGAGTTCAGATTTTTATCCTAAGCACTAAGAAACATTAAGTGATGTTGAGCAGAGTAGACACATGATCACATTCACATCTTAGAAATGGCACTGCCCAGATGACAAAAGTGTTCTATCGTCCCTCTGTTCAGTGTGATAACTGCTAACCGGATGTGGCTGCTGCGCACTTGAAATGGCAGCCAGTGTGACTGAGGAACTAAATTTTTAATTTTTTAATTTGAATTTAGATAGCCACATGTGGCTCTTGGCTGTCATATTGGACGGCTCAGCTCTAGAAAAATCCCCAGAGCAGTGGCGTGGAGAATGAATTGGATGAGGGCATGACTGGAGGGACTTGGAAGACGCTGTAACAATTCAGGTGTGAAATAATGTGACCCCAAATTAAGGCTGGGGCCATGGGAATGGATGGAGGTGACCAACTTGAGAACTACTTAGGAAATGAAATGGGTAGAATTTGGGATCCTATCTGACATGAGGGAGCAGCCCTGATCACGAGAACAAGGTGGATACTAAGGAGTTAAGGACAAATAAGTATACTTAAGAGCATGAAGCCAAGTCCAGAGGCTGTGGAGTAGCAGAACTGGGATTGATATGGTAGGAAGTTGTGACACCACCTTGATCTGGCATATAACGCTGGTCTTCCATTACTATGCAGGATAGGTTGTAAGTGAGAGAGACTGCAGGCAGAGAGAACAGCTGGGAAGTTGACCTTGCCGTGGTTGAGAGTGGTCTGGACAAGGTGGAGATAGTGGGAAGGTGGATGAATGGGTGAACTCAGGCTAATGATAACCAGCACCATTTATTTATTTAGTTAGTTTTAAGATTTTACTTATTTATTTGACAGAGAGAGAGAGAGAGAGAGAGCGAGCAAGCGCACAAGCAGGGGGAGCTGCAGTGGGAGAGGGAGAAGCAGGCTCCCCGATGAGCAGGGAGCCCAGTGTGGGACTCCATCCCAGGACCCTGGGATCATGACCTGAGCCGAAGGCAGATGCTTAACCCACGAGCCACCCAGATGCCCCAGCATCATTTGACCATAACAGAAAGAGAACAGTCAATGAGAAATCCATGTTTTCCAGTCTGACAGGGAAAAGGAAAGTGAAAAATGAATTCATGATTCTTAAGCACGTATGGATTAAGCCCTATGCTAGATAATTTCACAAAAACCTTCTCTGTGGGATGCTAGACAAACTGGTGTTGTCACTGATGGAAATGTACTGGCCAAGAAAAGGGCATAGTTCGTATTGTTCCACTGCATAGATTTTGAATGTGACTTGTATCTTAAGTGGAAGATCTACTTTTTTATATGTATTTGTGTTGAGGAGGTGAGAAAAGAGAATTAAGGATGTATAGGCAGTGGGATTTTAAAAAATACACCTACTTCCTATTTATATAGTTTATTTGATTAATGAACATTTTTAAGAGATTTTGTTAATGGGTAGTTTCATGGTAATAGATCTGATATTATTATTTTCTTGGCTTAAACAAAAGACATTGCCTTAGAGTTCTGGAGGCTAGACACTGAAATCAAGGGGTCAGCAGGGTTGCTTGTGTCTGAAGGATGTGAGAAAGAATCTGTTCCATGCCTTTGTCTGTTTCTGGTGGTTTGCTGGCCAATTTTGGCATACGTTGGCTGACAGATACATCATTCTGATCTCTAATTTCATGTTCACAGGGTGTTCTTCCTGTGTGTGTCTGTGTCCAACTTTCTCTCTTTTATGAGGATATGAGTAATATTGGATTAAGGGGTCATTTTACCCCAGCAGGGCATCATCTTAGCTAATTATGTCTGCAATGACCCCACTTCCACATTCTGAGGTGCTGGGGATTAGGACTTCAACCTATGAATTTTGGGGGAGCACACAGTTTAACCAATAACAGTCTTCCCTCTTGTCCTCTCACATGAAAATATATTCACCCCATCCCAATACTCCCCAAAGTCTTATCTCATTCCAGCATCAACTCTAAACCCAAAATCTCATCTCTATCAGGAATGGATGAGACGGGGCATATGATTCATCCTGGGGAAAACTCTTTTCCATCTGTGAACTCAGACAAGTTATCTGCTTCTAAAGTACAGTGATAGAACAAACATAGAATAGACATTCCTATTCTAAAAGGGAGAAATTGGATGGAAAACAAGGGTCACGGGTCCCAAATATATCTGAAACCTAGCAAGGCAAATTCTATTCAGTTTTAAGGCTTTAGAATGATCCTCTTTGGCCTGATGCTTTGTCCTCTCAGGATCTGATATTATTTTAGTTAGCTATTATTTTAATAGCTAAAAGGACTTTGTCCTTCAAAGTCAATAGGAAAATACTTTAAAGAATGTTAAGCATAGAAAAGTACAAGTGGCAAACAACAGCTCAGCAAAACAAGTGCCTAATATTATTAGTCCAGCTAAACCCAAATAAACCCACCTGAATATCCCAACATAACTTTAAAATAAAACAATAATCTTTCTTAGGTTGTGAGGCGAGAAAACTGGAGGTTTGTCAAGATTTATGGCTCAAGTAATAGCTTGGTTTTAGGGCCTGGGTTAGCTTTTAATTTCTCATTGAACACTTGATTATGAGGGTCTTCTTTTTGTTCCCCTATATAGTAAAAATATTACAACAATAATAATTCAATCAAAGGTACTAGTTAAGATAATACTAACTACTTTAACAGATAATCTCCCCAACCTTGGTGGCTTAGTTTAATGAAAGTCTATTTCTTATTTACATAACAATCCAATGCAGGTGTGTGGAGTGCAACCTTCCTGAGAGGACACAGGCTCTTTCCATGTTGTGGATTTCCATCTCCTAGGGCCTTGGAGTCCTTTGCCTCTAGGCAGGAAGAGATAAAACATAAAAAAAATCACACAAGAGGTTGGGCCATTTATCCTCACTTTTCATTGGCTCAAAATCCACCATATGACCCCACTTAGATGCATGTAGCATGGGAAATGTATTCGTAGAGCAGGGGCCACTTCTCAGAATGACTCTACACTATGGAAGGGGAGCACCGATCCTTGGAAGGAAGCTAGTCGTTTCCATCACGACAGAATAGATTATGTTGATAGTCCTCATGACTCTTTGGTATTTCTTATCTCCATCTCTTCATATTATTTACATACCACTGACTCTGTCCCTCTCGCATCTCCTCCTACCTCCTCAGGGCTACACATGTAATTTACTCATATTTTCTAGTTGTTTTATAGGCCTGGCTATCTAGCCATTCTCGGAATCCTCTTTGGAATTTACTTCTATGAAAAACACTGCATGAGATAAGGAAATAACTGGTTAAGTCCCATAAACAAAACTAGATACTGTACAAATCTACAGTAAACCTTTACAGAAATGAGCAAGTTGGGGCGCCTGGGTGGCTCAGTTGGTTAAGCGACTGCCTTCAGCTCAGGTCATGATCCTGGAATCCTGGGATTGAGTCCTGCATCGGGCTCCCTGCTCAGCAGGGAGTCTGCTTCTCCTTCTGACCCTCCCCCCTTTCATGCTCTCTCTCTTTCTCATTCTCTCTCAAATAAATAAATAAAATCTAAAAAAGAAAAAAAGAAAGAAATGAGCAAGTTGGATTCACATTGCCTTAAGAAGTAAGTATTGAAGTTCACACTCCATTTGTTCTGTGAACTGCCCAGCATTAAGAGGGTTGCTAAAAAGTATTAAGTGATCATATGGGGCACCTGGGTGGCACAGTCAGGCGACCGACTCTTGGTTTCAGCTCAGGTTGTGACCTCAGGGTCATGAGATGGAGCCCCACATCTGGTTTTGTCCTCAGCAGGAGTCTGCCTGAGATTCTCTCTCCCTTTGCCCTTCCCGCTTGTGCGCTCTCTCTCTCTCTCTCTCTCTCTAAAATCAATAAATAAATCTTTTTAAAGAAGTATTACATGACCAGAGATTTGGTTTAAAAATTGTTTATTAGACCTATGTTCTAGGGCTCATGTGAAATGAATTCAATCAGAATTGGGACAAATATTTATCAACCTGCTGCTCTATATAAGGCACTTCTATAGAGATCTTAAAAGACACAAAGGAAAAAAAATCCTTGGGTTAGCCTTTGTCCTTAAGCGTTTTCCTTCTGTATTGTTAAATAGCCCATTTACTGGGTCTGTTGGGCAAGTTCTAACCAAATGCACGTCTCTGAAGTGATGTATTTTGAACACAGAAACAAAGTGTAATGAGGTCAAACACTAGCTGGTGACATATTTTAAACCTGCCAGTAGTGATATTTCTTGCCGTCAGAGAGACTATTCAAATCCTAAAACAACGTAAAAATGATCCAAGAGAGTATGTAGAGTCTACTTTCTGATTTTCACTCAAAATCTCTGCCAGATAAATTGCTAAACCTCATGTCAAGAGAATGAAGTTTCCATTCCTTAAATCTTCACTAAGGCTGAGCAAGATGGTTTAATTACCCAATAGCTTATTTTTACTCATCATCAAATAAGAATAATGGTTTCCTGCTTACCTTTCAGGGTTAGCTCTGGGCTGGTAGCAACAAATTTCATTATAAAGAGGAGGCACTAGTTCTTTTATCCTAGCACTACTGCTTGTAATAACATACCCCTGGGGTGGAAAGAAGGCATCTTCCTTAATAACAAATGTATAAAATTACTGGCTCTGCCCAACTGCATATTTCACATAAAGGCCAAACTGGAGTGTGTGAAGCAAGGGCTAGAGAGGAAATTCATGCGATTGGAATGTGAATTCTTCATAGGGTCTTTGGCACAACTAACTACCAGGGAGTGCCCTAATGGGAGGTACCAGTGTCAGGGCTCCAACCAAAGCTGGAATCTGCCTGCAGTGAGCAGAAAAACTGGATACTGAAATTTCTACTCTGGTTTGCTTAACGCTGGGGATTCTGAGCTCAGAAGATGAGCCAGACACCAGCCATGTGCCAAGGGAGCATGACTGTTTTCCAAGGAGCTCTTAGATCTACCGGCCTGGAGCAGGCAGGCCCACAGTGAAGGGAAGTGGGGGTGAGATGTGCTGGAATCCTACACAGGCAGACAGCTGGGTTCTGGAGACCATTTCATGGTAATGAAGACGTGGGCCACTCCTTTATCCTTGGCTTCCTATCTACAAATAAAAATGGGCAGTGGTACAGCATAGGAAATGCTGTCAATAATATTTTAATAACTTCATATGGTGACAGATGGTAACAATACTTATTTTTTTTTTAAGATTTTATATATTTATTTTGACAGAGAGAGACACAGCGAGCGAGGGAACACAAGCAGGGGGGTGGGAGAGGGAGAAGCAGGCCTCCCGCTGAGCAGGGAGCCCGATGCGGGGCTTGATCGCAGGACCCTGGGATCATGACCTGAGCTGAAGGCAGACGCTTGACAACGGAGCCACCCAGGGCCCCAACAATACTTACTGTGGTGAGCATTTCATAATGTATGTAGTTGTCAAATCACTATGTTGTACACCTGAAACTATATACTGTTGTATGTTAAAGGTACTTCAATTAAAAATAAAAATACAAAGAAAAGTAAAAATAACAGAAATACAGTTAGTGAAATTCTTTCAAAGCAGGAGGTCATGAGAGAAGCACAACAGAAGGGCACACACACACTCACATGCATGCACACAGACACATCTACATGTATATGTAATTTCTGTTTTAAATGTTGGGATAGGGGCGCCTGGGCGGCTCAGTCGTTAAGCGTCTGCCTTCGGCTCAGGTCATGATCCCGGGGTCCTGGGATCGAGCCCCGCATCGGGCTCCCTGCTCCGCGGGAAGCCTGCTTCTCCCTCTCCCACTCCCCCTGCTTGTGTTCCCTCACTCGCTGTGTCTCTCTCTGTCAAATAAATAAACAAAATCTTTAAAAAAAGTAAAAAAAAAAATAAATGATGGGATAGTTGGGTTCCAAAAGACACTTTCTATCTTAGGGTTTGCAACGAAGCTAACCAGTTGGATGGCAGAACTTTCTTCATTATCTAGTTGCCTCTGGCTTTTAAGGGGGGAGGCCTCACCAGGTGTGTGGTAGTACAAGAAGTAAGAAATGCCTTTGTTTTTCTGCTTTGTTTGTATTCTTTTCATTGCTATTGGCAAACATACACCACTATTGGCCTGGAACAACAACACTGTTTTCTCTATGAAGTGATGATGAAAAGGAAAATTGCAACCTGCTCCTTAAGCAGAGCCAAAGGCAAGTTGTTGTATTTAACAATACACTTCAAAGAAGAATGGCAATAATAAGGATGATCCAAGATTTCTGCTCCCAGTTCATATTCCTAGAAGGGCTTGGGAGGACAGAAGGACAAGGTTGCCATGGGGGGGGAGGCGGTAAAAGGAAGGAGAAGGAGAAAACCTATGCTTTGCTTATGGGAGCATCAGCCTGAATCTGACGTTAGGCCAATCCCTGTGCTAAAGAGACATGACTGAGTTTGATTCCGCCTTGCAAGACGTGGTGAGTTTATCACCCTTGCATGTTTAGGTTCTTGACTCTGGGGAAATTCTTTTCAACAGTGGTATGGTGAGTTGCATTTCCAACTTAAAATCTGAAGACGTAACTATGCATGAATCACTTCTGAAGTATTGGGAGGCCAGCCAAACCCCAAATTCACTTGTGTTCGTTTGGGTTTGTTCATAACCAACTATGCATGTCTGTCGCACCCACCCCTGCAGGACTAAGTAACCCAGCGGCTCCCCTTGTGTACTAGCCTTCTGTAGCCTTCACACCTCACATGGGCCTCTACTGGGAGCTTTTTCCTCTGTCCTCCCAGAGTCCTTCTAGGAGCTGGAACTGGGCATCAGCAGTCCTATATCCTGCTCATCGCTTCTACTTTCCTTCCTTCCTTCCTTCCTTCCTTCCTTCCTTCCTTCCTTCCCTCCTTTATGATTTTATTTACTTATTTGAGAGAGAGAGTAAGTGAGGGAGAGAGAGAGCATGAGAGGGGAGAGACGGAGAGGGAGAAGCAGACACCCCACTGAGCAGGGAGCCCGACGCGGGGTTCGATCCCAGGACGCTGGGATCATGACCTGAGCTGAGGGCAGACGCGTAACCAACTGAGCCACCCAGGCGCCCTATTCTTACTTTTCTTAAAACATGAACAAGACTTTTAATTTCCTCAAGCATCATCTTTCCCCATTAGAACAGAACAGTCCCATCTTGCCGTAAAAACACAAGTGTGCCTTAAATCTGCTGCTTTCGTGTTTACAAGCACTTTGCTCATATACGCCTTCATTTAAACTCCAGAGCAGCCTCTCTCCCCTCCCCCAACCAAAGTGTCATTAATCTCATCATATCTCCAATATCTGGGACTGTGAAGGTAGGTGCTCCTGAGATGTTCATTTTGAATACATAGTCTTTTTTTTAAAGATTTTTTTTTTATTTATTTGACAAAGAGAGAGAGAGAGAGAGAGAGTGCTCAGGTGCACAAGCAGGGGGAGGGGCAGAAGAAGAGGGAGAAGGAGACTCCCCGCTGAGCAGGGAACCCCACGTGGGACTCGATCCCAGGACCCTAAGATCATGACCTGAGCCGACGGCAGACACTTAACCGACTGGGCCTCCCAGGCACCCCGGATACATAATCTCTAGAAAGATAACTAACAAATACGAACTTCAGATGTGCAGTTTTTATTTGGTCATACTCAAAGCTCTTCTCAGGGGGCAAACGCACTTGTACTCTGATGTTACAAAGTTATTTTTTTTAAACAGTGTGACTGACAATGTAAAGTCAATGATATGTATCTTTTGACTAAGGAATGTAATAAAACATCAAGGAGAACTGCTGTCCCTGTACAATAAAGAAAATTTGCAAGTCATGCTCTTCATTGTTGCCTTTTACAGCAAAATGTGAAGTTCTGTGAGGAAGAAGCCTTGATTTGAATTCACAGTTGGTCAGTTCTGATGCTGAGGATTCTGATGGCAGAACATCTTAGTGAAATGGCCTGGCATTGTGGAAGAGTTTCTGGCTGGGTGGAGAAGAGCTCCTTTAATTTAAATTTTGCTTTACATTTGCATGTTAATAAAATAATTTTGGAATTTTAGTCATTTGTTGGATATTTTCCTTCAAATAATCTTGTGTATGGAAGGACTTCATGAAAGGATGCAAACTTTCTCACTTTCTGTCTTCTTTTGTCAACTAAGGTAGGGCCATACCACCTTGGGCTGGACCACTCCAGGTAGTACTGGGCATTTATTCGGTTGATTTATTAAAATATGTAAGTTCTTATTAGAGCAAAGCAATACAAGTTCATTATTGGAAAAATAAAAAAAAATACAGACAAGCAAAAAGAAGAATATAAACAAAAATTCCCTTCTCTCCATCCCATCTATCCACTCTTGAACATTCCGTTGTATAATTTTCAAAATCTCTTTGAGTCTGCTTTCACACATGCAAGTGCACGTGCACACGTAGGCACACGTTCATATGTACTTTTTATATTTAAGATATATTTCAGTTCTGTAAAATTCTTTTTAAATAACAGCTGCATTAAGATATAATTCACATACCATAAGTTCACTTTTAAAGTGCACAATTCAGTGGTTTTATAGCATATTCACAAGGTTGTACATCCATCAGCACTATCCAGAACTTTTTTTTATATGTTGTTGTTGCTGTTTTTAAGGTTTTGTTTATTTATTTGAGAGAGAGAGCGCGAAAGAGAGCATAGGCAGATGGAGAGGGAGAGGCAGACTCCCTGCTGAGCAGGGAGCCCCACGTGGGGCTTGATCTGGGGACTCCAGGATCATGACCGGAGCCGAAGGCAGATGCTTAACCAACTGAGCCACCCAGGCGCCCCTAATTCAGAACATTTTTATCATTACAAAAGGAAATCCCAGATCCCTTAGCAGTTACTCCCCATACAGTATGTAGCCTTTCGTGTCTGACTTCTTTCACCTAGTGTAATGTTTTCAAGGTACACCTACATTATAGCATATATGGGAACTTCATTCATTTTTATGACAGGATGATATTCCATTGTATGGATATACCACATTTGTTAATTCATTCATCAGTTGGTGAACATTGTGTTGTTTTCACTTTTGGCTATTATAAACACTGCTGTGAACATTAATGCACAAGTTTTTGTGTGGATGTTTAGTTCTCTTGAGTAAATACTTAGGAATGGACTTGCTGGGTCACATGGTAACATTGTTTAGATTTTTTTTAAAAAAGATTTTATTTATTTATTTGACAGAGAGAGACACAGCGAGAAAGGGAACACAAGCAGGGGGAGTGGGAGAGGGAGAAGCAGGCTTCCAGCCGAGCAGGGAGCCCGATGTGGAGCTCGAGCCCAGGATTCTGGGATCATGACCTGAGCTGAAGGCAAAGGCTTAACAACTGAGCCACCCAGGCGCCCCATGTTTAAATTTTTGAGCAACTGCCCAACTGTTTTCTAAAGTGTCTGCACCATGTTACATCCCCTCAGCAATGTATGAGGGTTCCAATTTCTCCATATCCTCCCCAACACTTGTTATTATTTGTCTTTTTGATTACAGTCATCCTAGTGGGTGTGAAGTGGTACTTCATTGTGGTTTTGATTTGCATTTCTTTGATGACTAATGATGTTGAGCATCTTTCCATGTGCTTATTGGTCAATTTTTATATCTTCTTTGAAGAACTGTCTATTCAAAAAATTTTTTTCCGTTATCTAATTTTTTTTTAATGACTTAGTAGAGTACTTTATTCTGGATATGACTCTCTTATCAGATATGTTATTTGCAAATATTTTCTTCCACCTTTGGGTTGTCTCTATACTTCTTTTGATGGTGTCCTTTGAAGTACAAAAGTTTTAAAATCTGATGAGGTTCAATTATTTTTTTCTTTTGTTGCATGTGCTTTTGATTTCATATCTAAGAAACCATTATCTAATCCACCACAAAGATTTACTCTTATGTTTTTGTCTAAGAGTTTTATAGTGTTAGCTCTTACATTTAGGTCTTTGATCCATTTTGAGTTAATTTTTGTATATGCTGTGAGGTAGGCATCCAACTTGATTCATTTGCATGTGGATAGCCAGCTGTCCTAGCACCATTCATTGAAAAGATTACTCTTTCCCCATTGAGTGGTCTTGGCACTATGAAAATGGTGAAAATTGAGTGACAGTAAATGTAAAGGTTTATTTCTGGACTCCCACTTCCATTCCATTGATCTATATGTTTATCCTCATGCTAGTACCACACTCTCTTGATTACTGTAGGTTTGTGTTAAGTTTTGAAATTGGGAAAGTGTGAGTCCTCCAATTTCTTTCATCTTTTTCAGGATTGTTTTGGCTATTCTGGATTCTTCACATTTCCACATGAATTTTAAGATCACCTTGTCAATGTGATCTGCAAAAATATTGCCTGGGATTTTGGTAAGGATTCTGTTGAATCTATAGACTGCTTTAGGGAATACCGCCATCTTAACAATATTGTCTCTCAATCCGTAAACATGGGATGTTTTTCCATTTCTTTAGATCTTCTTTAAATTCTTTCCAAGATTTTTTTAGTTTTCATTGTATAAGTCTTGCACTTCTTTTGTTAAATTTATTCTTAAGATACTATTCTTTCTGATTCTATAGTAAATGGAATTGCTCTTAATTTAATTTTTGGATTGCTCATTGCTAGTGTTTAGAAATACAATTGATTCTTGTACATGTATTATTTTATATCCATTTTTTCTGTTAAAATATTGTGAACATCTTTCTATGTCAGAAAATATAGTTCTATAATGTCATTTTAGTGACCCTGTAATATTTCACTTTAATATTTTATTTAATAAAAATATTTAATAGAAATCCACGGTAATGTTTTATTTAACCAGCTCTTTACTATTAGACATTTAGGTTATTTTAAATAAAAAAAAACCCTAAAATAACTCTGATACATACTTGCCACTAAATTTTTGCAAACTTTCTTAATTATTTCCTGGATATAAATGTCCACAAGTGGAGTTGTTAGGGCAAAATATATGCACATTGAAGTCATTTGCTAAGTACTGCAAACATTGCCCACCTGAAAAGTTATACTTTTTTTGTTTTTTTTTGTTTTCAACCAAGGCTGTGATATTTGATTCCCTTAATTCTGTTTTATTTATTTATTTATTTATTTTTAGAAAAGCTTTCCTAGTCCCATAGATGAAAGATGAGTCTCATTGGTGCTTTGCTTGCATTTCAATTCCCAGGAAGGTCAAAAAAATTTTCATATGTTTATTCCCCCTGTTAACTATCTCAGGTTTCCTAGCCTTGAGTATTCCACTGTTTATAGTTTTGTGAAAGCAATTTGTATATTAAAGTTATTAATCCTATGTCCTTTCTGGGAAACATTCTCTCCTCATGTGTTTGCCATTTTTGTTTAGTTATGGTGCTTTTGGATATACAAAACTTTCAGTTTCTCTGTCAACTTACCAGTCCTTGTGGTTTCTCCTTTTGGTGTTATACTCACAAATTCCTTTCCCCCTCTTTTTATTTTTGAAGAACAAACAGAAGATTAAATAGGTACACTGCCTTCTTCCTAGCACATATCCCAGTAGTTAATAAATATGCTGGGCACTTCTCACTCCTTTCAACTGTACCATCTTTTATGGCTATCTCAATCTTTGCTCAAGCAATGTTCTCACACCCTCCCTCTTTTCCCCTTCTCCTTCCTCGACAGCTCCAACCCTACTTCTCAGAGGCACTCCGGTCAGTCCTGGACGGCCGCAGGGACACTCTCCCTGAATTGCTTAAAGCCCCTTAACAGGGCTCGGTTTTGGGGAGACATCCTGCAAAGAAGACCAGATCTCGGCCCCGGGATGCGCGTATCCTCTGCTCAGACGCCAGCGCGACAACTCTAGTTAATTCGCTCAATATCTCTCAGTTTATCTGTAAAATTTAGCAGATCGGGCATCTAAAGACTTTGTCCAAGATGTCTTCGCAGCTTGGCAAACTACAACCTGCGCTACTGGTTGTCTTTTATATGTGCACGTTCCGCCACTCCCCATTCCGCGTGAGCTCCTTCGACCCCTGACTCCGAATGTGGTTGTAGTGCCACAGATATTACTGGCGCACAGTGTTGGAGAAATTGACAGGACCTGTCTTTTGACAATTGAGACGTCCGGGAAACCACAATGCCTTTGATGTAAGCTCTGCAGGCAGTGCCAATTTGCTCTGACGTCTCTCTCACCCAAGCCTTCCCCCTTGTCCGAGGTCCAGAGCCGGCTTTCATAACTCGTCTGAGACCGTGAGTAGCTGGAGAGGAGAACTCTGATTTCTGAGCGGGCCGTGGGAAGGTGGGGCGGTCCCGGCCCCCGCCTCAGCCGCCAGGGTGAGAGCCCGGGAACGCCTTTCGCTCTCCCCGTCCGCGAAGTTTGCAGGGCGCAGAGCGCTGCGGAGAACTGGCCTGCCGGCTCGAGGCTGAACGCTGTCAGTTCCTGCTCCAGCCGCGGCAGGTTCCACACCAGGGAAGCCGCCTGCACGCCGCGGGCTCCTGGCGCGTGGGGCGGGGGCGCGCATTGGCCGCCGCCCACGCCCGGAGCTGAGCTCGCTCCTCCCGGGAGGATCGTGCGCTGCAGGATGGCGGCGGCCGCGCGGGCTCCAGGCTGGACATCCAGGCTAGTCCTGCTGCTCCTGCTGCTGCTGCCGCCGCCCGCCGTGAGCCCCGTTCGGGAGCCCCGCGCCGCGGCCCGGCTCAGCCTGCACCCGCCCTACTTCAACCTGGCCGAGGCGGCGAGGATTTGGGCCACCGCCACCTGCGGAGAGCGGGAACCGGGCGGCGCGCGGCCCCGGCCCCGGCCCGAGCTCTACTGCAAGTTGGTGGGGGGCCCCACCGCCCCGGGCAGCGGCCACACCATCCAGGTACGGTCCTGGGAGCGAGCGAAGGGGGCGGGGGGCGAGGGGCGGGCTCCCTTCCCGCGCTGGCCAGCAACCCGGAGCAGAACGAGGGGGCCCTTTCCCCGCGCGCGCTAGGGATCCCAGGCGACCGGGAAGGGCTCCCCAAGGCCCCGCGCGGGCCGGCGACCCTGGGAGGTGGGCTCGGTGCCCCGGGGCGATCCTGCGGCAGCTCCGCCCTTGCCAATTCGCCGCCCTAGGCCGGGATCAGTAGAGCGCGCGAGCTAAGAGAAGGCTGAGGTTAAGTTTGCGGGCGCAGCAGAGAAAGTCCCAACATGCGCTCCGGGGTGTATGGAACCGTCGCCCCATCCTGCCTCCGTCACTCAGGTAGCGCCCGACCAGGCCATGAGTGCCCCCCCGCCCCCCGCCACCAGCTTCACTGGCGCGCCTCCTTCCAGGCCCTTCTGTCTCCCCGACCTTATTCGGAGGAGTTGGTAGCAGTGGGTTTCCGTGGCGTGTTTGGAGAGAACTTTCAGGTTTTATCTGCAGCATCACTCCGATGGTGCCCCTCACCGCACTGCCCGAAGCGCCACCGCTCAGGGTCACTGGGGCGAATGAGACTTGAAATGGGCAGAGATGGACACGGCGCTCAGGGGCCATCAGACTCATCCCGCGAACACCGGGTGTAAATGATAGTGTTGCTGGTGCTTAATCAGCATCTGGAGGTGTGCCAGGTCTTTACACACGGCCCCTCACAACAGCGCTGGGAACCGGAGCGGGTGAGCAGGTTAAGAAGCGTGCCTGAGTCTTACTTAACGTAGGGCAGCGGGATTTGAACCTAGTCCTGACTGGAAATCCTCTTTACACTGAGCCGTGATTCATAATTGCCTCCCTCGTTCTACTGGGAACTATTGCTGAGGAATAGGAAAGTGCTGCCGGAAGAGGGAGTAATTTTGGAGCTTCGGCTCCAAAAGCAAAAGATTGTCATTGAGAATCTAGGTCATGGTTTTAGAAACTCTTGGTTGTGCACTTCCATAAACGACAAATTGTTGAACATGCAATGCCAGTAAGTGCTTATTTACTTATAAATTATATGCATGTATTGCTTTATTAATATATTGTGTGTACTAGAAGACAAGAATAGAAATAAAAAGATAAAATAACAATGATGAAAATACTTTTTAATTTTCTTTATTAACAGTGCCAAATAATTTTGCCTTCTCTAAATATTTAATTTCTGATTGTGTTTAACTATTTATAAATATACAAATGTAATTATATCATTATTTTTGACAAGTTAAGCACTTACGATCTGGCAATTCAAGGTTGGTTTTACATTAATAATTGAAATTAGTAGTTGTCATAGCTGAAAAGATACCTCAAAAATCTGTAGATTCGAGGAGGACCACTGCATTGATCCGTGAGCTCCAGAACCAGCTACATAATTCACAGAGCCCAGTGCAAAAGGAAAATCTGAGCCCCTTGTTCAAAGATTATGAATTTCAAGATGGTGATAGCAGAGCGTCAAATTAAGTGAGGGGACTTTCAGAGCATGGGATTCTGTGTAACTTCACAGGTCTGATACTGTCTGAATTCACTAAGTCATGGTACTCATATTTCTGCCCTATCCTTCAATCATTCTAAAAATTTTTTAAAGTAGACACTTGACCAGTCAATGTTTGCTTTTCAGGTGGCATTCAGTACTTCCTGGTGGGAAGGTATTGTGTTTTAATGGTTTAAAAAAATAGATTCAAAACTCACTGCAAGTAGTTTTCTGGAAAATATTAAAATACATTACAAAATTATGTGTCCAGGTTTTTAAACTGTGCAAATAGGAGAACTTTTAGAGTAACCCAGTTCTGTCTTTTCAGCAACAAAAAGGTGAAACATTTCCAAACATCTATTTTCCAAAACGCTCTTTTCAAAAGCGTACATTTCTTTAGAATAGTATTTGCTTTTTCACACATTGTTGAAACAACACCTTTACTTTGGTAGGTACCTTTATTTTTTGGCAAATATTTATCAGGTGGTGTATTACTGGCAGCTACTTGTCATCCCAGAAAAAAGCAAATTTGGAATTTTTTGTGAAAAAAATTGTGACTCATCTTTAAATTTCAAAGTCTTTTAAGTACTTTACCATGAGATAAGCAGTAGATCTGTGTCATCAAAAGAATTTCTTTGTCACTCCTCATTTTAGTACAAGATTGGAACTGTTCTGCTGTCTAGGGGAATAGAATCCCCATGTCCACTTAACCAGGCCCACATAAGCTTCGCTGTGTCATGGTCAGATGAGAACCTGATGGAACCCCTCCTCCTCTTCCCTTGGGCAGACAGACACTCAGGACCATTGTGACCAGCTGACTTGTGGATGGGGTAAAGGCCCTAAGCAGTCTGCACATTAAATACTAGTCAAACTGAATTTCTTCATTTTTAAGTAAAATAAACGCGTTTTTATAGTCCCTTCCGGCACTGCATTGGATTGCCTGGCACATCCAACTTTGGAGAGAGCTATTCTGACTATGGGAAGAGTAAATGCAAGGGGAAGAAATTTTCAACTGTCTCCTCTCCCCTAGATTTGCCCAGGAATGGGCCAAACTTCATTCTCTGCAACTTGCATTTTCTTTTGAGTGCTCATAGGTTGGTGCTACCATCTTGGAGGTGCAGAAAAGTCATATTTTCTGTTCTGATTGAATTTCCAGGATAGGTCCTCAAACCTTGGTTCACAGTCCTAGATAGAGTAGGAAGTGGCTTTTCTGAGGTCATTCAGCAGACTGTATTTCTAGGCCAAGCTATAGCCTGTGGAAAAAGGATGCCATCTGGTGTTATACCTTATTCTTCCCTAAAAATAAAGGGTGAACAAGAGCTCTGCTAAATAGTGCTTTCTGCTTTCACAGCTGAGGGCTTGAAAAGATGTACTGATTGCTCATGTGAGAGACTCTTGCCTCATGAGGACAGAAGTGTGTTGGAGATGAGACAGGGAAAGGGAGTTCTAGAAGCTGGGCTATTAGATGCTCGCTCTAGCCCAGTGTTGGCAGCCACTGGTGCAGACCCACCTTTCAGGAAACTGAGGGGTGATAGGAGAAGGGTGGGAGGTTATGATTGATCAGTTCGTTATACCCGAATAATTATCTTGAATCTGTTTATGCTCAAGTTGGGAAATGGAGAAGAGTTAACTAAAACAGTTCTGTTTCTTTGAGCTTTCTAAAAATAAATCTTTAGGGCCAGCCGGGATTCAGAATTTCAGGCCGGAAGGATTTTGCAAAACGATGTAAAAAAAACGAATAAAAATCACATCTTAGAATAAAGCCTGGGTTTATGGTCCTGACTCTATAATAATAATAATGCTGATTCTTGAATGGTAGCATGTGTCAATAGGTAGGGCATTTTAGAAGTCTGAATTTTGTTTATTGTGTGAAAAATGTTCACTGTGGTTTCTCTGGATTTAAAATTCTTTAAATAAGATTTTATATACTTGTTACTGCAAGTTTTTGGTGTTTGAGAGTTCTTTGATTCAGGGATTTTGTCTGTCTGGTTCATAGCTGTATCCTGTGCTTAGCACAAAGCCTGGAACAGTATATGTGCTTAGAAAATACTGAAGGAAAAGACAGTGTAATGAAGACACAGCTAAGGACTGTAAAGAAGTTAATGTAAAGAATAGACAAGAAAAATGCATAACTTAATTCTGTTCTGCTAAGAAGTTAAGTATGACTGAAATCTGTCACACTTTATGCTTCAATTTTAAATGTTTCCTTATCTATGGAATCATAGGTATGATTATTATTTACTGACATCTGATAAAGATGATGGTAAAATGTAAGTGGAAGGCTGTATTGAAAATATAACCTTGTGTTTGGTTTAGCTTGGCAGAAACACTACACTCACAAGGAGTGACGTGAACATATTTACCAAACATACGGTGTCGATTTTGTTCAACACATCTTTCGTTATGTTCCTTCTTTACATTATAATTTATGCACAGGAATGTGTATCTAGGCTGAATGAAAGTGGTAGAGAAGTGCACACATGTGAATTACAGCCAAGAGCAGGAATGCTTGCCACAAAGCAGTCTAGGTTGTGTGTTTGTGTAACTTGGACTAATAGCCATAAACAGGAAACTCAATTTCACTAAGGCTGTTTATAGAACCATTGTGAAAGAGAAACCATTTGTTAGCTTCAACAAGGGCCTTTTCCTTTGTGAAACTGATAGGAAAGTCTTGAGCAAGGGCTGAGAAATCAAAGACATTTACTATTCCATTGATATATTTGTAACAATTCTTAGTGGTAAGAGTTATTTTGAGACTTCAGACAAATGACTACAGTCAGCAGTTTAAAGATGAATGATTCTTTTTAAAAATGATTTTCCTAATAGTTCCGTGTGAATATTAGCCAAAGTTTAGCAATGAAAGTTTATGTGCAAATCATTCAAAGAAGACAGACATAAATGTTTTCCTTTGGAGGGCCATGTTCACTCACCAGCAAAGGAATGTGGTTCCACACACCAGAATGTCAGCAATTTAAATTTTTGCTTCAACAAATCACAGATTATGGGAACTCATGGATCTTCAGGGTTGTGGAAGGTGAATAGTTGGAAATGGGGATGTTCAGTCTTTGAATTGCAGGATTTTACTTCATGCTCTGAATTACCTGTGCCATTGAGAACATGGATCATTTAATCTGAGAAAAAGAAGTAAATAGGCATAGGGAAAGAGAAAGACAAAAGGTTATTAATTTCAGCCCCTCACTTATGAGAAAACTATACTTAGCCCATTACAGAAAGTTAGCTGTGTGCATTTTACATCTTTAATGCATATATGAATGTGAAAACTACACATTTTCTTCATGTTTTTTTTACCAAAACTAGATTGAAGTATGAGTCATTTTTAACAGTTTTATTGAGGCATAATTTAAATACTATAACATGCATCCATTGTAGGTGTGAATTAAATATTTTAAAATAAACGTATAGAGTTGTGCAACTATCACTAGAATCCAATTTTAGAACATTTCCATCAGCTCCAAATTTTCTCTTGTGTCTACACACTCAATTTCTGCATCTATTTCCACTACTATGATTTCTGTCCCTAAACATTTCTCATTTCTGTAAATTTCATATAAATGAAATCATACAACATGAGGTCTTTTGTGTCTAACTTTTTTTTTAAGAGGGGGAGGAGGGTGTAGGGGCAGAGGGAGAGGGAGAGAGAGAGTCTTAAGCAGACTCCACACCCAGCGAGGAGCTGGACGTGGGGCTTGATCTCATGACCCTGAGACCAAGACCTGAGACGAAATCAAGAGTCAGATGCTTTACTGACTGAGCCACCTGAGCGCCCCTTTTGGGTCTGACTTCTTTCACTAGGCATAATGATTTTGAGGTTGTTAATATTGTTGTATGATTTAGTAGTTTGCTTCTTTTTAGTGCAGAAAATAGTATGCCATTGTATAGCTATACCTCATTTTCTTTATCCAAATCATGGACGTTTGGACTGTTTTTAGGTTTTGGCTACTATAAGTAATGCTGCTATGAACATTCACAAACAAATCTTTGTGTGGACATAAGTTTTCAGTTTTCTTGGGTTGATTCCTAGGAGTGGAATTGCTGGATCACATAGTAAATTTATGTTTAAGTTTTTGAGAAACTACCAATTATTGAAATGGAGTACTGATGTCTCCAATTAATGTTATGGAACTATTTCTCCTTTCGGTTCTGTCAGTTTTTGCTTCATGTGTATTTGAGGCTTTTTTTGTTTGGTATAGATATATTTACATTGTTATATCTTCTTGAAGGATTGGCTTCCGTCAATGTGTCATGTGTGTCTTTATCTTTTGTAACAATTTTTGACTTAAAGTTTATTTTGTCTGATATTAGTATAACCACCCCATCTCTCTGGATTATCATTTGCATAGAATATCTTTTTCTGTCCTTCAGTTTTCAACTTATTTGTGTCTTTGGATCTAAAGTGAATCTTTTGTAGATCTGTATTGTGGCTTTTTTTTTTTAATCCATTCTGCAAATTTTTGCCTTTCGTTGGTAAGTCTAATCCATTTACATTTAAAGTGATTACTATAAGGAGGGCCTTACTTCTGCTATTTTGCTATTTGTTTTCTATATGTCTTATATTTTTTGGTTCCTCAATTCCTCTGTTACTACCTTCTTTTGTGTTTAATTTCTTTTTTTTTTAAGATTTTCTTTATTTATGTGACAGAGACACAGCGAGAGCAGGAACACAAGCAAGGGGAGTGAGAGAGGGAGAAGCAGGCTTCCCGCTGAGCAGGGAGCCTGATGTGGGGCTTGATCCCAGGACCCTGAGATCATGACCTGAGCTGAAGGCAGATGCTTAACGACTGAGCCACGCAGGTGCCCCTAATTTCTTTTTCTAATGAACGATTTTCATTTCCTCCTCATTTACTTTTCTATATATTTTAAAATTATTTTCATAGTGGTTACTCTGGGGATTACAATTAACATCCTAACTTTATAACAGTCCAGTTTGAGTTGATATCAGATTAGCTTCAGTAGCATCTAAAACTCTGCTTCTATACAGGTCTGTCCCCCCTCTTTATGATGTTATTGTCACAAATTAGATCTTTACACATTGTTGCCCATTGACATAAATATATAATTAGTGTTCTGTGCATTTGTTTTGTAAATCATATGGGAAAACCCATAAATCCAATAATGCTGGCTTTTGTATTTATCTATGTAGTTAACTATACTGGTGATTTTTATTTCTTTGTATGGCTTTGAGTTATTGTCTAGTATCCTTTCATCTCAGCTAAAGGACTCCTTTAGCATCTCCAGCCTTTTAGCCTTCAGTAGGGCAGGTTTACCAGCAACAAACTCCTTCAGCTTTTGTTTATTTGGGAATGTCCTAATTTCTCCCTCATTTTTGAAGGATAATTTTACTAGGTATGGCATTCTGGATGACAGTTTTTTCCTTTCAACATTTTAAATATATCATCTCAATGCCTTCTGTCTTCCATGGTTTCTGATGAAAAATAGGCTGTTAATCTTATTGAGGATCCCTTGTATGTGATAAATTGCTTCTTTTTCTGCTTTCAAGATTTTCTCTTTGTCTTTTGACAGTTTTATTATAATGTGTCTTCGTGTGGATCTCTTTGAGTTTGTCCTGCTTGGAGTTTGTTAAGTTTCTTGGTTGTGTAGATTCATGTCTTTAATCAAATTTGGGAAGTTTCAACCATTATTTCTTCCAATATCCTTGCTGCCTCTTTCTTGTTCTTCTGTGGGACTCCCATAATGTGTATATTGGTCCATAGGTCAAGGTCCTACAGGTGCTTTGAGTTTTGTTTATTTTTGTTCATTCTTTTTTCTTATTCTCAGGCTAGATATTTTTAATCAACTTATCTTTAAGCTCACTGATTATAAGTTGTAGGTTTTTGAATAGACTCCAGAGTTCTGAAAATGTTCATTTTGACAGCTTTTTTTTTGTGAGATTAATTGTTGCTTTAGTGGAGGAACAGATCCTTGAAGCTCTCTCCTCTGCCATTTTTGGTGACATCCTTACATCTTTTTGAGTGCTTCCTTGCTTTCTGGTACCATAACATGTTCCAGGGCCATTTAAAAATTTTTTTCGCTCCTGCCTTGGAACCAACTGGTCTTTCAAGGAGCATTGTTTGTTTATTTATTATTATTATTTATTATTATTATTGTTTGTTTATTATGGGTGTGGTATTTAGAAACCAAGATGTGGGTATCAGGTAAATGCTCATTGTTACTAGTGTATCATTGCTTTTAGACCCTTTCAGTGGATAGAGCTAGGAAATATATGCATATCTACTAATTTATATATACACACACATCTACACTGGAGATGCAATTGATTTTTGCATATGGATCTTGTATCCTATGACCTTGCTGTAGTTTTTTTGTAGACTCTTCAGTATTTTCTACATACAGAATTACGTGTGTTTTATTTTTTCCCTTCCAATCTGTATGCCTTTACTTTCTTTTTTTTTAAGCTCATTCATTCATCGCAAACACTTATTAAGTGGGTCTTACATGCCAGGCATCATGCTTGATGCTGAGGATGCAAAAATGATCCAGACATGATCTTTCTGTAGATGACTACTGTTTTTATGGCCTAATTTTCTTAAAAGACCAGGGAAACTCCTATGAGGGAAAATAGGATATCATCTCATTGTATGTATCTTCAAATTACTCTCATTTAGAGGTGAATAACTCTGGCTCTACAATCATGTAGACCTGAATTTGAATTCTAACTCTAAAGCTCTTTGACCTTGGAAAATTGCATAATCTCAGTTTCCCCACATATAAAACTGAATTAATAATAGTGTCTATCTCACACACGTATTGGGAGGATAAAAAGCACTCAGCATATATTGTGGCACATAGTGCTCAGTAAATGTGTTTTTTCATGGCATGAAAAAATTATTAGGTAAGATTTCTAAAGTGGTGAACTACAACAATGATTTTCCACAATAGTCATTTAAAGTTTTTGAGTAAAAAATTCTTTTTTTTTTTAAGATTTTATTTATTTATTTGACAGAGACAACGAGAGAGGGAACACAAGCAGGCGGAGTGGGAAAGGGAGAAGCAGGCTTCCTGCTGAGCAGGGAGCCCGATATGGGGCTGAATCTCAGGACCCTGGGATCATGACCTGAGCCAAAGGCAGATGCTTAATGCCTGAGCCACCCAGGTGCCCTTTTTCTTTTTTTTAAGATCTTATTTATTTAGAGAGAGAATGTGAATAAGTGGGGGGAGGAGCAAAGGGAGAGGGAGGGAGAATCCCAAGCAGACTCCTCACTGAGCATGGAGCCCTACACAGGCCTCAATCTCAGGACCCTGAGACCATGACCTGAGCCAAAATCAAGAGTCGGACACTTAACTGAGCGAGCCATCCAGGCACCCCTAAAATATTATTTTGATAATGAAGTGTACAGTGCATTATATACTGAACATATTTGGCATGCTAAATTATCCACAGGCAAAGTGACTCTTCTGGGATAACAATGTTAAATTGTTTTGGTACTGTGTTAATAACTAATTTAGATATTATTTGTTTACACAGGGACACATTTTTATGGCAATTAAAGAGATATTTTGGGGGGAGGGCAGCCATGGAATTGGACGAGGAACAGCTGTCCACACAGCCAGTCTTGGAGACCGAGGGGTTGCACTTCCTGCAGATCACAGTGAGTCCCTGGCTAGTCCCTATGGCTGGCACATCACCCGCTGAAGATGTTCAGCTGCATCCTTCTCTGTGTGGTGTTTCAGAAGCTTTCCACCCAGCTGAGGGCCTTGAGGCAGAGGCAACCGGACTGCCGTGGAACCTGATGTCATTAAAAGACAAGAGGCTGTAGCAGGGGCTTGTTTGAAAATGCAAGAGGAATTAAAGGCACAGGGTGAAAAGTATAAGGACAAACTAAGACAATTCGAAGAACAAAAAAAGGAGACAGAAGATTGAAATGTGGGACAGCATGCAAGAAAGAAAAAGGTACAAGGGAAATGTAAGAAACCCCCCAGAAGAAGACAGTGCTGGGCTTTCTATCTCATCAGTCATTGTGATACGAAAATCTGACAGAAAGCCTTTGCAGGGAGGTGATTACCACCCTCTGTCTGGGGAAGGAGGTGGAGCCTGCTCCTGGAAACCTGGGCAGAGGCACATCATCTGGTAGATGAGGCTGAGAATCTTGTTAGTGACGCCTTTGACGTTAGCAAGATGAATTCTTAACCCTCAATTCAGTTGCCTTATGCACGCTTTTCACAGTAATTAGCCATGGGGGTAGGTTTATTTCTTTTCTTTACTACACCTGTACCTTTAGTGGTTGATGTCAGCATAGGACATAGACATCACCACCAGCAGTAGGGGCAGTTGGTCACACTTCACTAAAGCCAGTGACTGCATTCACTGATTTCATAGGTAATTGCTAGTTGGTAGATAAAGGCCTCTGGGTGATTAACAGTCTTGGTAAAAGAGATCTAGTAATGGTTCTTCAAGTTAGAAGCCCCAGCTGGTACAAGAGTCTCTGTGACAGGTTGTGCTGAATGATGTCTTTCTTGTAAATGGTGAGCCCACCAGTGAGGATTTCTGATGCAGACAGATGATGGGGTTGTTTCTACATATTTATTGTTATGTACAGAACTTTGGAAAAAAGAAACGGTAAATATTTAAAAAATGCAAAGAACATTTTTAGCATCTTTATTAAATTCAAGGAAATTCTTTATGAACTTGAATTTGTCTATCAAACATTAAACAACTTTTTAGCATTCCAAAAAAAGTAACATTTTGGAGGGAGGTATTCATTTGTTAAGGTTAATTTTGGTGGCAATAATATATTCTTCCAGATCATAAATTTTTTTTTCTGGTTGTGATTTAGGCTTTTATGAAACCTGCATTAACCCTTGCTCAACATTGTGGAACCATTTGCCTAGTGAGGAAAAAGTTTCGTTAAATGGTACCTCAGTGGTCTTAGTCAATGGAATTGACTGTATACATGGGCTCCTGGCCAAGGGACATGTGGGGGCTGAAATCCAGCCTGGGCAAGGCTGTATCTGCTCAGAGGCAGTGAGCCTTTTTTCTTCTTCATAAAAAAAAAAAAAAAAAAAAAAAAAAAGCTTTTTGCATGAGCTAGCAGGGCTTTGATTAGATCCCTCATGCCAACAGGGTGGAAAATGCCCTGGGGAAAGCCAACTCATTGAATCTCATGTGTCCTGCCATTTTTTTTCAATGTCATTGTATTTTCTTAGTGGTTTTCCCATCCTAGATGCTCAGAAAACACATGTGAAATTAATAAATGAACATTAGCTAGAGAGAAATATGGGTTTTAATGAGATTATTTATGCAGAGCTTAACTGTGAGAAGTGGGAAAAAGAATTCTCCACTACTTTCAAGTTATGACATCTACTGCATATACTGTGTACAGAAATGATACCAAATAAAGAGGCAGAAGGGTGAGCAGGGAGAACAGCCTAATGATCAGGGGACTTACTCCCCTGCTCAGTGCAAGGTATTAATTTAACACACACTTATATAACACTTACTGATGCTTGGCACTGTTCTAAAGCACCTTACATGTACTGACTTCTTCATCCTCACAACCACTTATGAAGGGGGTACTCTTAGTGTGCTCATTTTACAGATGAGAAAACTGAAGCACAGAGAGGTTAAGTGATTTGTTTAAGATCAGAAAACTACTACGTGGTATGGCCAGGGACTCCAGCTGCAGAGTTCATGCTCATACCCACTCTACTAACTATTCCTTCCTCAGAGTTGCAGCCAAACAGTGCACCATCTTGTTAATTTTATTTATTATCTTGGAACCATTTATCTTCATGTCTGATGTCCTTATTTGCTAGATCTTGAGCTCTCTGAGGGCGGGGCCACAGTTTCCTGCCCATGTCTGTCTTCCCTGTGGCAGCATGTCACGGATATGCCATGGATGCTTTTTGAAGAAACTTTCAAAGGACAACACCATCATAGAATTTTCCCATTGGAGCAACACCTGGATAGAAGTGCCGTTTGACAAAAAAAATACCTGAATTTCAACAACCTGCCTTTGGAAGGCAGGGGTGGCCCTGATGTGTTGAATTTCAAAGTAGAGGTATCTGATACAGGGGCCAAGACCAAGAAGCTACAAGAGACAGGAAAGGATCCTTCCTCTACAGATTTCAGAGGAAGCAGGGCCCTGCCAACACCTCGATTTCAGACTTCTAGCTTCCAGAATCGAGACAAGACATTTCTGTTGTTCTCAGCCCCCCAGTTTATGGTACTTTGCTATGGCAGCCCTGGGAGACTAATACAGTAACTGCTCGTCTTTTGGGCTGCCATAACAAAGTACTATAGATCGAGTCACTTAGAAACAACAGAAATTTATTTCTCACAGTTCTGGAGGCTGGGAAATCCAAGGTCAAGGTGTGGGCAGGTTCAGTGTCTGGTGAAGACCCACTTCTAGTTCATGTTTTTTCACTGTGTCCTCACATGGTAGGAGAGGTGAGCGATCTCTCTGGGTCCTCTCTTATAAAGGCACTCATCCCATTCAGCTCATCCCATCTTGGGGGAAGGGGGACACACAAATATGAAGTCCATTGCAGTCATTTAACTTTAAATCAGATAACCAGTCTCTTAATCAGTCAGCTGTACTTACTGACTATTCAGTGTGTGAGTTATCTGTGTGTGGGAGACTAAGGATGAAGGGCACTGTATGAGGCCCCCTGGGTAGTTCTAGGCTCTCTGTTCTTGAGACTTCACAATCTGGCAACTCAAAGTGTAGTCTCTAAATAGAATGCGGATTGCTCTTGGCTGAACAAGTATTTAGGGATCACCCACCCTGAGGCTTATTTATTTATTTATTTAAAGATTTTATTTATTTGACAGAGAGAGACACAGCTAGAGAGGGAACACAAGCAGGGGGAGTGGGAGAAGCAGGCTTCCTGCAGAGCAGGGAGCCCTATGTGGGGCTCGATCCCAGTATCCTGGGATCATGACCTGAGCTGAAGGTAGGTGCTTAAGGACTGAGCCACCCAGGTGCCCTGAGGCATCTTTAAATATGAAGAACGTATCAGAAAGGCATAAAGTAAGGATTGACTAACGCAGGTGAGACTCTGGGAGTTTGGGAACAATGGATATATGGATACCGTGAGCCTTGGATCCCTTTTGCACAGAGCCTGGTTGGTTGGATGATTCCTTCACCACTAGTGAGGGCTGAGGGGCTATGTCAGGGGAAGGATGGGGTGGGATTGTGAAATGAAAGGCCCAATTCCCCATGTCCTGGGATTTGCTCTGCAGAGACTAAATATTGCTGAGGATTTGCGTGCACAGAAGACATCGGTGGCAAAGATTCTAATCAAGGTCGTTTGCATAGTGATTTGAAGAGAACAAAAATTTCAGACTTTCAAATTTTCCTGTTGTCTTCTCTGTTTCCATGTGGCTTTCCTATTTCATGGTGACAACTGATCACTTAAATGTATCTTTAATGTGATCTTGAATGTTTTCAATGAACCAGAAAAATTAGCAGAAAATGGTGGGAGACCTCATTAGGAAAATCTCTTAGTAAGATTGCCATAAACTAGTTGAAGTTTCTTTTTTCTTTTGTTTTCTTTCATTATCTTTTATGTTAACTTAGTAGACTTTTATCTGAGTACAAATATAAAAATATTGAGGTCACTCTTTCTAATAGTAATAAAATCTTCGTTCCCTCTCTCTGAGTGCCATGTAACACTTTGTACCTCCCATACACTTGGTGTTACTGCAGCCTCCATTTTCTTTGATCACTTGCTGGCCTCGGTTCTGGGTGTTGTTTTCTCTGGCTGTTACGTACGATGATTGTCACTCTAGCTTAGGAGGATTGGAGCTGAAATAAATCACATTTAGAACTGCTCGACCAACCACCAGGAAGATGAAGCCGGGGGCCTTCAGAATCAAGACAGAGATGTTTGTAACCAGTGGTTCTCCAACTTCACTGAAGACAAATAGAAGGGGATGTGTAATGTTGCAGCACAAAGGATCGGGATCAGCTGTGGGAAGAACTGCCTATGCAGAGTGTACTGCATCACTGAAAGGGCTTTTATTTTTTTATTTTTTATTTTTTTTAATAGAATGATTTTTTTTAAAGATTTTATTTATTTATTTGAGAGAGAGAATGAGATAGAGAGAGAGCATGAGAGGGGAGAGGGTCAGAGGGAGAAGCAGACTCCCTGCTGAGCAGGGAGCCCGATGTGGGACTCGATCCCGGGACTCCAGGATCATGACCTGAGCCGAAGGCAGTTGCGCAACCAACTGAGCCACCCAGGTGCCCTGAAAGGGCTTTTAAAGAAGAGGGGATGAGAGTCCTTTACTAGGTCAAAATCCTGTGTGTCATTTTTAGGCCCATCCGCAGATAATTAGAAGGCTTTGACTGGAAGGCCTACTGGCGGAAGCTGCCCTCCCCACACTGGACCTGTACACAGCGAGTACGTTGCACTTTTCTGCAGGGAGTTAGAACCAAGGGTTCAGGTCCCCCTGGACCATCCATGCTCCTAGGCATCTCTGCATTCCCAGCCCAGGAGCCTTGAGTCCGAGGCCTCCAGTGGAGGTACCTGGTACTTCCCAGGTGCCTGCCCTGAGACTTACGGGCTGCTCTGGCTGAGGCCCTTTTCCCCACGCTGACTGGGTATTTTTCTACTCCCACTCTCTCCTCCTTACCCTCAATTCTCTGGGCTCATAAAAAGGCAGGAGCCTTTTGTTTGGGTAGTGGGATACTTCTCCTGTCATCTGACCCCTGCCTGGTGCTGTTCCATGGGGGAAGAGTGGAACACTGGGACGCTGGCATCTTCGCCTCTTGCCTTCACTGTTGCAGTGAATGAATAAGGTCTCGAGTGTTACTTTCAGATTGGCTTGTTGTCCTCATTGACCATCTCAGCACCTGGAAGCTCAGCTGGAGTTGGTAGAACTTTTGTGGATGTTATTTTTAAAAGATTTATTTATTTGAGAGAGGGAAAGAGAGAGAGGGAGCAAGTGCAGGTTTGGGGAGGAGCAGAGGGAGAGGGAGAGGGAGAGGGAGAGAGAATCCTCAAGCTGACTCCCCATTGAGCACGGAGCCTGATGCAGGGCTCGATCCCACGACCCTGAGATCACGACCTGAGCCAAAATCAAGAGTCAGATGCTTCACTGACTGAGCCACCCAGGCGCCCCTGAATGATTCTTAATGTAGATTCTTATCAACAAAGGCGAGATCTGCTACCTGGGGATGTGTGTGTACACACACTTGTGTGTGATATTCATCCACTCCTGTATTGAACAAATATTATTGACTTGTATGTGCCGGGCACAGAGGAGACTGGGAATACAAATCCAAACAAGGCAAGAAAGGTCTCTATCTACATGGAGGTGACATTCTATGGGGAGACTGGAACCAGTGAATAAATATACACAATAATTACGGATTGTGGTTGTGTCTTGGAAAGAATAAGCAGGATTTTGTTAAAGTGATTGATGAAGGGAAGCTTCTCTAGGTTTGGTAGTTGGAGAAGCTTTTCTAAGGAGGTGTTATTGATACAGCAACTGGGGGTTGAGAAGAAATCAGCCCCATGAAGACGGTGGGAAAATGTGTTCCATTCAGAGGGACCAACAGGTACAGGGGCTGTGAGGTGGGAAAATGCACGCGTGTTCTAAGAATTCAGAAAGCTGGCTGCCCTCGTCGTTGCGTATTTTGAATGTTATGCCCGAGTGAGATCTCTGTAGCCTTTCCAGAATTTATAAATGCTTCGTTTTATTTTTGTGTGTATTTATAACCTTTCCGGTCCTCAAAAGAATTTAGGGGACTGATGAAATTTAAAAACTTTGAACAAAAAAGTGGAGGGAATGGGACAATGGGAAAATAAAGCCATGAAGAGTATAATTACTTCAGAAGGAGATCAATAACTGAAAGGGAATTGAAAGGGAAAAGCTCAGCTTGAGGAATGAATCCGGTCAGGGTCAGACTGTTTCCCCCAAGGGCAGTATCTGGCTCTTAGCAGGTCAGTAGTTGGTGGTTGAATGAATACACTATGAGCGTAGATGTGTTCTCATAAATCTAGGCTTTGGCATGAAACTCTCAGGAGGAAGTACTTTGGGTTTGGGGCCTCGAGGGGGCAGGCGTAAATGTGACCTGGCCTACTTTGTAAACCTGAACTTGTGTTAGAGCAGGCAACTTACATGCAAGTACAGGTACCGAGGGACCCCCTATTGCCAGTGAAATGCCAACACAGCGTACAGAGAACAAGAGAATAGAGGGAGAAGTAGAAAGAGGAGGAATGTATGGAGACCATTAAAATATGAGTTTAAAGACTTCCAGAAGGAATTTCTTGGGTTCTTTCAAGAAGGAACCAGTTGGTCCTAGAATCCCCAAAAGTAGACTGTATGGTGTCAGAATTAAGAGCACGGGCTTTGGAATTAATAGAGCTTGCTTTGAAAGCATCTCTTCCTCAGGATGTGATCCTGAATGAGTTATGTTACCTCTGTGAGCCTTGGTGTCATCTTCTGTAAAATGGGGATATAATACCATTTAGTTCACAAAGTTATTCTGAGGATTACATGAAGTAAACCATATGCACCTGGGACACAATTAGTGTTTCATAAATGGTAACTCTAATTAAAGGTGGTTGGGGAAGTAGAAATAGCAAGGCTTTGATAAAGAGGCCAAATGTGGATTAAGAGAGGGAGACGTAGTTCTGGTGAAACCCCTTTTGAATGGAAGGAAATCAGCAGGAAGCCTGTTGTGGCCAGTAGAGTGACCATCATTTTCTTTCTTTGCTCTCTGATTTGACCACAACAGATAGATAAGCGAGGAAGGTTGGTACCTGAGAAGTCTCTGAAATGGGAGAGGCATCATCTAAAGATGGGAGAGCTGAGTTGAGCATGAGTGGTGCTTCCTGGCCCGAGCAGATAAGTGGTCAGAGGTTAGGAGCTGGGAATGGGCTCTGGGCGCCCTGATGGGTGGAGCAAGTAGATTTCCATTAGAGGAGAAAAAGGTGGTCGAGATTTAGTTACACTGAGCTTTTTTTTTTTTTTAAGATTTAATTTATTATTTGAGAGAAAGAGCACGAGTGAGAGGCAGAGGGAGAAGCAGACTCCCTACTGAGCAGGGAGCCCGACACGGGGCTCGATCCCAGGACCCTGAGATCACGACCTGAGCCGAAAGGGCAGAAGCCCAACCGACTGAGCCACCCAGGCGCCCCTACACTGTGCTTTCTAATGAGTTTAGTGACAAGAGTGTAAGTCTGCAATTTCCTGTTGTTCTTGAACATCAGGAGTTTAGCTTCTGACATAAAAGTTAAAATCACACACACACACACACACACACACACACACACACACACACACACACACACCCCTTTTCCCTCTAGGGGGAGAAGACCATGTTTGGGATTACGGCTCCTCCTTATCACTAATTAACTTGTTTATCACTTTCTAGTATATTTCCTGAAGTGAGTAATAAAATAGTTTATGCCATTTTTATTTATTAACTAAATGAACAAATATTAAGTGCCTACCTTGTGCCAGAACCTTGTGTTCTAGGTGGTGAACAAGTCCCTGCACTCAAGCACTTGCAATGCAATAAGGATGATAGACAGCAAAGCCGGCAAATAAGTGCTTCCTGCTCAGAAGAGAAAGCAAAGACAGTAGAAAGAGATGGCAGAGTGCAGCACGGCTTTTGATGGAGAGGACAGGGAAGGCCTCTCGGAAAAGGGACTTAAGTCCAGGCAAAGCATATTATCAGGAGAGGGAAGAGCAAGTGCAAAGACCCTGAGGCAGGACCGTGCTTGGTGTGAATGAGGAACAGCAAGAGCATCAGTGTGGGTCGAGGGGAGTGAGTGAGGGGGAAGTGGAGGGCTGTTTGTCTCCTGCTGGGAGTGATCCAGTAGAGGGCTATGTAGAGATGCAGGAGAGTGTGTGTGTTTACGGGGTGAAATGGCAGACGCAAAGCCCTTGAGCAGGCAGGAGGGGCAGATTCAGTGTTGGGGAGGAGGGGGGTGGGCAGGGGCAGACTTTGGAGCACAGACAGCTTCTCCACAGCAATGGGAGACAAGGCAGGTGTGTGGGCGCACATGCAGGGAGGTTTGTGGATTAGGAAGAGGAGCAAATTCAGTGAATTCATCCAGAGAAGGGAAGAGGAAGGAGGAGGTTTGAGGATCATCAAGAATGTGTGAAATAATTCCTAGGAGAGTAAAAGAGGGAATACAGTGAAACACTGTGCCAATGTAGAAAAAACACAATTCTCAGTTGTCTGGGGGTGGAGAGAAGCATCTTCCTTTACCTGGTCACACCTGACTCACAGGCAGGCGTGAGCCAGCGGAACACGTTTCTCTAGCGAAGGCCAAATCTCTGAGGTGCCCGCAGATTCTCGGCTTCTTGCTGCTGCAGGACAGCTGCTGCCCCTCCCCCAGACTCCTCCTTCCCGCCCCCACCTCCCACCCCCCAGCATCTCTCCCTGTTTTCCTGTCTTGGCTACACCACTTAGGCAAGCTGCTCAACCTCTTTGAGCCTCTGTCTCCTTATCCGTAAAAGGGCCAAATGATTGGACTCATCTTAATAGATTTATCATGAAAGTCCAGTCACCATGTGCCAAGTGCAAGGTGCTCTGTCTGGCAGGTGGATGTTTTTGTCATCACCACCATCAATGTAGCTTCTTCTGTGACTGTGGCTGCAAGATGGGTCCCTAGTGGCGCACTCTGCCCGTGCCTGTCACCACTGCCTCTGTGGTCCCCGACTGCAGGGGCCCGAAGAATCAGCTGAGGGGCTTGCTAAAAATTCCAGTTCTTCCCCCCACCAGAGACACAGCCTTGATATAGGGATTCAGGACCTGAAATCTGCATTTTAAACAAACACCCTGGGGGTCAGATGGCAATGTGATCCCTTTATGGATGATGATCTCATTGAATTTTCACAGCCACTACATACAATTGGAGGATTTCCCCATTTTAACAAGGGGAAAAAGGAGCTAAAGGGAGGCTAAATAATTCGACCAATATATAAAGGTATCTATCTATCTATCTATCTATGTATCTATGGAAGTAGGCTTTAAACCCCAAGATTTTACTCCAAAATGTATCTCTTTGATATGAGTTAAAAGCAAAAAAACCTCCAGAATTTGGCTTGGAGGGACACATCTTTTTAGTAATAAGTGTAAATTTTGCAGACATTTTCTTATTTGCCTTAAAAAAAAAATACCTGGAATCAAGCTCAAGTCCTATAGATCTCTCCAATCCTTGCCTCCAGGAGCCCCGCACACTAGAGATGCGTGCTCCACCCACTGTGGGGTGAAATCTGTTGGGGGCTCCACAGAACTGGGCACTCTCCTGGGCTGTGTAATGGCCCTTCACCCATCTGTCAGATGTATAGGTCTGCAGGAAACAGGCGGAACTGCCTATCTTAATCATTGGTGACCATGCTGATGTGCTTGTGGGCCTCTCAGAAGGGACGATGTTCTCAACAAGGTCTGGGAAGGAGCAATCTTAAGTTTGGAATGGGTGCACTCCAGAATGTTCTCCACATCAGGGCTCCAGCTGGCTTGGGTTGGGGCAATTGAGACGGTGCCTTTAAGGCACATGGCCTCAGGAACCTTGGCAAGTGATGTCTGGGAGGAAGGTTCGGGGTGGCGTGAATGTGCCAATACATCATGGGGCTGTTAGCAGCTGAGTGTGGTTCGAGGCTGCCATTGCTGGGTTTTCTGAGCCTGCCATGAGGGTGTGCATCCACGCGTCTGTCAGACATGACAGGGTGTTTTCCCGAGCTGGGTCTCTTTCCCAGGTTGTGGGCAGGTGTGTGGAAAGTTACGTAAGTGCTGTTTCAGTGCAGACTCACCTTCCATCCAAGTGTAAGACGGAGCTTTTTGATGGAGCTTGCAGCTGGATCAGGATGGAAGGCGTTCTGGCTGGGAGAAACATCACCAGACCCACACACGGGTCCTGGTTCCGGCCTGTCCTGGCTGTACGGTTTGGGGTGAGGCACTTCACCTCTCTGAGCCTTCTCTTCTTCTCCTTTAAGTTTTGAATACCTTGATATAAGCCTGAGAGTGTCATGAAGATTAAGCAAAGTAAAGCATGGCATGCCTCTCCTGGGTTTAAATATCCCCGGGCTAGCTTGGTTCTAGCACCTTTTGGTATTATGTGGTGTTTGAGCTACTTCTCTTCTCTCTTGCTACATTTCTTTAGGGCCAGGGGCCAACTCTTAGTGTTTGTTTGCTTGTTTCTATCTCCGAATCCAAATTAGTGCTCTACACATTGTAAGCAATTCTAAGAAGTTGAATAAATGAATGAGGGTTCACACAATAAAATTATATTAAGGAGCAGTGCTGTAATCAACCTCTGGTTTCTTAGAACAATACAGTGTTATACTGTGGATTGAGAGGCGAAGCACTGTATATGAGAGGTTTTCAGTTAAGGAGAATCATCAACAATGTTAGGAACCGGGAGAGACTTTTTTCCATCCTTCTGAAAAAGCATAGGTTCTTTCGTGGGTCTCTGAAAGATTGGCTTATCTTCCAGGGCCTTCCAACCTTAGATCTCAACTCTGTCTTGTTATTTATTTGAACAGTTCTGTCCTCTTTCCTTCTAGCCCCTCCTGGGTTATTTGCTATTTCCCATATGGCTAGGCTAATAATAGTCTTGACACAATTCAGAGCATGCGTCCCTTGTCCTTATTTCCAAGATAGGTCCCTTGTCCTTGTCTTTTAGTATTCTCATCTCTGTCTGGAATACGGAGTAGGTGACCAGCACAGGTGTGTCGCACGGATGGGTGAATAATTGAACACAAGCTTGAAAGAATCCTCTGTTCTCTCTGTCCTCCTGTTCTCTGACTTCTCTCAGTTTTGGTCCTGTTTTATTTATTTATGGCTATTTTTAAAATACTGGACCTCAGGTGCAGAGTTGGATTATAGATTATTCACAACCCTCAGTTTATGACATGCTTTTATCACTGGTCCTTGCGTCGTCTGCTTTAATGTATGTGTGGATGGATGGATTTTAAATAATATAACAAGCACCCATGTACTTGCCACCAAAGCCAGATTAGGGCCTTGATAATAACTTATGTCTAACCATATGGTTTCCTCACTTCCCTTCCCTCTGTTTTTCACAGTCTGGGGTAACCATCATCCTGAATCCTTTATGAATTTTTCCTTTGCTTTCCTTTTTATATAGTTTTATTATATCTATCTATTTATCTTCCTAAAAAGTGTTTCCCATTTTGATTGCTCTTAACTTTATATCATGCTCCCCCCATTTGTTATATTGCAAAGATTCATCCATATTCTTTCATGTTGTCAAATATATTCATTTATTCATTATTGGTCATTTATTCATTCATTGCATGAATATACTGCCATGATTCATTCACACTGATGTGGCTGCGTCGTTAGGTTATTCCCAGGATTTTTCTCTTGTGAACAGTGCATCTATGAATATTCTTGAACATGATGTCATCAAGTTGTGCAAGAGTTTATGGGTTATGAGCTTGAAGGTAGAATTACTGGGTCATAGAAAATGTGAATTTTCAGCGTTATAAGCTACTGCCAAAATAGTTTCCAAAGTCTCTACACCAGTTCATACTCCTACCACATCCTTTCCAATGCTAGTTATACTCAAATTTTGAACTTGGGCCTTTTGAATGGGTATAAAAGAGTATTACACTGTGGTCTACCCTGATCACTAATGATGGTGAGAGTGAAAATTTCTTTGAATGTTTATGGATGTATGTGTTTCCTCTTCTGTAAAATGCCCATTCCTACTTTTACCCTTTTTTCTATTGATCTGTTTATACTTTCCTTATTGATTTGCAGAAGTTTGGTATGTATTTCTGATGAGAATTCTTTGTTGATTTTATGTTATTTGTTTAGGTATTGATTCTTGTGTAACACCACCCCAAAACTTGGGCTGATTGGGCTCAGCTGGGTGGTTTTTCTGCTCCATGTGGTGTCAGCTGGAATAATTCAGTTGTATTCAGTAGGTGCCTAGGTAGGACTTGGGGGTCCAAGAAGGCTTCACTAATGTGTCTGGTGCTCTTCCATGCATCCACACCATTTGGTTAGCATGGGTTTTCTCATAGCATGGTGATTTGGGGGTAGCTGGACTTTTTACCTGGAGGCTGGCTTGCAAGAAGCAGAATCTGCCAGTCCTTTTAAAGCCTCTGCTCAAAAACTCCAGAATGATACGTCTGCAAATAATAAAGCCAGTCTGGATTCAAGAGGAGAGAATAACCTCCAGGGAAAATAGCGTCCACTTCTTGATATGTGAGGTGGCAGACACATACACGGAGAAGGAATTGATGGCAGCCATCATGAGACACTGTCTGCCACTTGTATACTGTGAATATCTTCCAGTTTGTAACTTTTCTTTCTACTTCTTTAAGGTGAACCAATATTCTTTTTTTTAAATTTTTATTCTTTTAAAATTTTATATTATTTTATTTTATATCAGAGAGAGAGAGAGGGTGGGGGAGGGGCAGAGGGAGAGAGAGAATCTTAAGCAGGCTCCAAGCCCAATGTGGGGCTTGATCTCACAACCCTGAGATCATGACCTGAGCCAAAATCAGGAGTCGAACACTTAACCAACTGAGCCACCCATATTCCCCTAAGGTGAACCAGCATTCTTAGTTTTAATCTATCTCTTCTTTTGTAACCAGTGCTTTCTTGTTTAAGAAATCTTTCCTTGCTCCAAATCCTAAAAGATACTCCCTGATATTTTGCACTAATTGGTTTTAAAGTTTATTTCTGACATTAAGTCCTTAATTCATATGAAGCTGATTTTTGTCTGTGGCTTGAGTAGGAATTTGATTTTATTGTTTTCTATTGGATATGGAGCTTTTCCCACTGATCTGATGTACCACCTCTGTTATATACTAAGGTCTCCAAAATGCGTAGGTCTGTTTGGGGCTCTTTTTTATCCTGTAGGGCTGTTTCTCTCATCTTGCTCTGTTTTATTTATCACAGCTTCATAATAAGCCCTAATACCTTGAAGGGCAAGTTTCCTCCTTCCTGATCTTCCTGTTCAGCAGTATCCTGGCTTTTCTTGGTTCTTTGCTAGTCCATATAACTTTTAGAATTATTGTGCTCCAAGAAAATCTCTATTGAGATTTTTATTGGACTTGTATTGACTTTATAGATCAACTTTGAGGGAGAATTGATAAGTTTTTTATATTATCCTACAAGAAAACAGTCATTTCATTTATTTAGATTTTAGAAATTCTTTTAATTAATTTTATTTCTTAAATGCCCTATATGAGTGAAATCATATGGTATTTGTCTTTCTCTGTCTGACATATTTCACTTAGCATAATACCGTGTTGGTCCATCCATGTTGTTGCAAATGACAAGATCTTGTTATTTTTTTATGGCTGAGAAACATTCCATTGTACATACATACCACATCTTCTTTATCCATTCATCTATTGATGGACATTTGAGTGGCTTCCATATCTTGGCTATTGTAAATAATGCTATAATAAGCTTAGCAGTGCATATATATCTTTTCACATTAGTGTTTTTTTTCCTTTGGGTAGATACCCAGTAGTGGAATTACTGAATCATATGGTAATTCTATTTTTAATTTCTTGAGGAACCGCCACACTGTTTTCCATACTGTTTTCCAAAGCAGCTGCACCAATTTGCATTCCCACCAACAGTGCACGAGGGTCCCTTTTTCTCCACATCCTCGCCAACACTTGGATTTCTAGTCTTTTTGAGTCTAACCATTCTGACAGGGGTGCTGGTGGTGACATTTCTCTTCACCCCCTCCCCTCCCACGCTAGATAGCCAGGCACTTTTGGGAACTAGTGGGAACACTCTCCACTTATCTTGCTAACACCGTGTGCCCCACCCTTGTGTTCCCCTGCAGATCTGTCCCATCCACACCACCCCATTTGGCATGTGTCCCTCCAAAGCCAGTTCTGCCCTGACATACCCTGCAAACAACCTGAGGAGGGACCAGCACCACTCCAAAGTGACTCCTGCCCTGGGGAGGGGAGAAGATAACCACACACAATGATGCATCTGCAGTCCCAGCAGCCTCTCCTTATAACTAGCAGCAGAGAGAGAGCACCCTGGCCATCAGTGTGACCACGGCCTCACAGACAGACCAGGGGCAGGCAGCTGGTGTGACTGTGCGCTGCCCACCAACAAAAACCTCTCAGGGGACATCACAGGAAGCATGCCCTGCAGTTCGGTGTGATTGCAATCCCGGCAGATGGACTGACAGCAGACATCTGGTCTGACGGCTGACACTGCCCAACTAGGAGCCTGCAGCATCCCCAGATAGGGCTCCTACCAGTACAGGGACCAAGCCCTGCCCGGCATGCCCCCAACAGGCAGAGTGGGCCATTGTAGCTGACTGGACTGAAGACAGATGTGGTTCAGCCACAACAGGAAGCTGCATGTAGCCCCCCGTAGGAAAGACCCCTGTAGCACCTGGTTCTGGTGAACGGGGGTATTGCACTAGAGGGCACCACGGGACCTCTTCTTCTTAGACCAGTGGCAGGAAAGAATGTATGTTACTGATTATCCACAATGTCTAATAAACTGGAGTAGTTAGTAGCTGCTAGATGGGGAGGAGAGTTATAGGGTGGTGGTTGACATACTATTTCTGGGGCCCTAGGCTTGAGTCCTGGTTCTTACTATTTACAGTTGGGTGATTCTTGGGAAAATTACTTAACTTATTCACTGTGTTTCCTCAACTGTAAAATAGAGGTGATGGCCTTAGGGTGCAAATGTGAAGTACATGGTGCCCAGTGCATAATAGGTGCTCTATAAATGCTCACTTTATTTGTTAATGTAATTATTTGAAAATTGAGAATCACCAAAACAACACAAAAAGCATCATCTCTATTCCTTATATCTTCATTATGGAAATGGAGATAAATGTAGATCATAAGCATCCACATCCTTGGAAGAGATTTGCTTCTAACTACATGTAAATCTTCTAACCTTGGAGGAGCAATAACATAATTCCCTTATCAAATAATTAAATTGGTAAAATTCCCTCTGGGAAAGAATGGGAAAAATAACGATCATTGAAAGGAAAAATATTCATAAATGTTTAGATGTCCTAGCTTAGTTATTAATTACACTTTTTATTATGATAAAATTTTTATAGAAAGAACCCCTCCCTTTTTTTTTAAGAATTGCTGTGGGATCATTGTTTTATTGGGCTTCTAGGAGGTGTGAGGCAATGTGCTGGCTGAAGTGTAGTGACAAGCTGGACGCACACGGTCTCTGATCTCAGGAACTCAGGGGGCTGCTTAGCCCAATGTGCCGCTTTTGAGTTACATAAGTCTCTTTATAGAATGTCAAGAGAGAAAGTTGTACACAATATGTCTCCACATACGAGAGACTCCTCAGTTACACACTCGATGAAAACATTTGGTTGCACATTTGGTTACACACCAGGATCAAATTTATCTTTGAACACTTAATTAACTTTCAAGAGGCTCACCAGGGACAGAGCCACCATTGTGTCACAGAACATTCCTGGGATGTGGCTCTAAATTTGCTTCTTTAAACGCCCTCCTAGATGCTGGTGATGCTCTGAGGTAATTTAATTGGGGAGCAAAGCAGTTCAGTGTGTGAGGCCCACTGCTGGTTAAGCATGATCTTTTGACCCAGTTAAAATGTAATCAATATGTAGGTAAGGCTTTTTAGGTGGTAATGGCTGTAAAATTCTGCATCGCAAACAAAACAAAACAGAATCAAGAATTTGCCTACCAAGAAGAATAATTCAGTAAGAAGATGAGATGATATCAGTAGCATCAGAATTTAGTAAAGATGATAATACCAAATAGATATCACTCCAGGTGAAAATGGATTCTCATTTATCTATGGGGTTAACTCTCAACTTCTCACTTTGGTATCCTCAGCCAAGATATGATCTCCCCACTTACCTTTCAAGCCCTGTCTTTGATTGCTTACGCTGTTGTTAAGCTGGACCAACTGGCCTCCGTGCCTTTGCTCGTGCCCGTTCCGCCCCCTGGAACCCCTTCCCTGTTTGCTGGTCACTGACACTTACCAGAGCCCTGTCCATCCTCACCGGCGACTTAATCCCACGTCTTGCACCCCGTTTCCTGAGCCCATTGCATACGTATCACCTGAGACCGGACCTCTATACTCTTGCCATATCCTACTTCCCTTACTGTTATTTGTCTCCTTATCGCCTCCACTGGGACTGCGGACAGGGAGTCTCTTTGTATATCCTAGTGCCTGACCCAGAAATTGCAGAGGAAAATGTAAAGAGCACAAAGGATTTGCTGAAGGAAGACATCTTTGCATCTCAGGTACAACAGGTTCTTCTTAAAATGTCATATAGGACGAGGAAAACATAGCTGTTACACATGGAAGATAAATATGATATGTGTCCCAGAAACATTATAAACAGAGGTATAAGCAGGTGATACAGTTTAAGATTAAGTGAAAAAGAAAAAGCCTTACTACTGTCTTCAGAATACATTATGATCAATCTCAGCAGCTGACATCGCTAAGCTGTGTAAAGTGGTCTCTGTTTTCGTTAGCTCTTTACTAAATTGATAGAAAAAATTACTTGAAAATAAAAAGAGTTTTTTTTCTCCCCAGGGCCAGTTCTGTGACTATTGCAATTCTGATGACCCCAGGAAAGCACATCCAGTCACCAACGCAATTGATGGATCCGAGCGTTGGTGGCAAAGTCCCCCTCTCTCCTCGGGCACACAGTACAACAAAGTCAATGTCACCTTGGATCTAGGGCAGGTGAGTGATGCTTCCAACTGGAAAGGGGGAAGTTAATTTGGATCATTGTTTCTTTGGTTATTTCTGAAATAATAATAATTATATTAAAAACCAAACATCAGTTTTAATTCTCTAATCATTGTGAAGCCTGTTACATTAATATTTGCATTCCTCCACGCTCAGCCTGTCATGATGCATACACCCATACCTATTTATCAAGAGTTAAAAATAGTCAAAAATAGTTTTATTGGCAAAGATATTATTATTATTTAGATTTTATTTATTTGACAGAGAGAGACACAGCCAGAGAGGGAACATAAGCAGGTGGAGTGGAGAGGGAGAAGCAGGCTTCCCACAGAGCAGGGAGCCCGTTGTGGGGCTCCATCCCAGCACTCTGGGATCATGATCTGAGCCGAAGGCAGATGCTTAACGACTGAATCACCCAGGTGCCCCTATTAATATTATTTTTGATTATGATAAAGTACACATGACATAAAATGTACCGTCTTGGAACTAGAGGGTTATTATGCTGAGCGAAATAAGTCAATTAGAGAAAGACAAGTATCATATGATCTCACTGATATGAGGGATTTGAGAAATAAGACAGGACCATAGGGGAAGGGAGGAAAAAATGAAACAAGATGAAACCAGAGAGGGAGACAAACCATAAGAGACTCTTAATCTCAGAAAACAAACTGAGGGTTGCTGGAGTGGAAGGGGGTGGGAGGGATGGGTTCCCTGGGTGATGGACATTGGGGAGGGTATGTGCTATGGTGAGCACTGTGAATTGTGTAAGACTGATGAATCACAGACCTGTACCTCTGAAACAAATAATACATTATATGTTAAAAAAAGAGAAGATAGTAGGAAGGGAAGAATGAAAGGGGGAAATCGGAGGGGGAGACGAACCATGAGAGACTATGGGCTCTGAGAAACAAACTGAGGGTTTTGGTGGGGGAGTGATGGGTTAGCCCGGTGATGGGTATTAAGGAGGACACGTACTGCATGGAGCACTGGGTGTTATACGAAAACAATGAATCGTGGATCACTACATCAAAAACTAATGATGTACTGTATGGTGACTAACATAACATAATAAAATAAAATTTAAAAAAAGTACCATCTTAGACATTTTATTTTTTAAAAAGATTTTATTTATTTAGTTAGTTATTTAAAGAACGCATGAGTCGGGGGGAGGGGCAGAGGGAGAGAGAATCTCAAGCCGACTCCATACTGAACGTGGAGCCCGACACGGGGTTTGATCCCATGACCCTGTGATCATGACCTGAGCTGAAATCAAGAGTCGGACGCTTAACCGACTGAGTCACCCAGGCGCTCCCCATCTTACACATGTTTAAGTGTACAGTTCGGTAGCCTTAAGTTCACATTGTTGTGCAGCCAGTCACCAGAACTCTTTTTCATCTTGTAAAACTGGCACTCTGTGCCCATTAAACGACAACTCCTTATTCTCCTTTGTCCCCAGCCCCAGGCAACCATCATTCTACTCTCTCTGAATTGGGCAACACTAGTCACCTCATAGAAGTGGAATCCTACAGTATCTGTCCTTTGTGACTGGCTTACTTCACTTAGCGTACTGTCTCCTGGGTTCCTCTGTGTCGCAGCATGTGTCTGAATTTCCTTCCTTTTTAAGCCTAAATAACATTCCATTGTATGTATGCCTCACATTTATTTATCTAGTCATCTGTCAAGTGACACTTGAGTTGCTTCCATGTTTTGGCTCTTGTGAGTAATGCTGCTGTGAACATGGGTATGACTAAGATATTTTTCTAGCATTCTCTTTCCCAGAAATCCTGATTCTATGAACACTGACTACCTTTATTTTGGCTTTATTTGGCCAGCTGGTGCACAAGAAAACCCAGCTTCAGACCTATCCTTCTGTGGTATGCTAAAATGGCCCCTGGGATGCCTTCCTCTTAGTGTACATGCCCAGTGTTATCCCCTCTGTTTCCAGTGTGGTGGGACTATGATGGAAGTCACTCCCTTTGTAAGGTGGCATTACATGACAAAAATGAGGAGATTTTGCACATGTGTTTAAGGTCTCAAGTCAGTTGATCAAAAGGGAGATTATCTTGGAGGATTTCTCCCTAATTAGGGGAGCTCTTAAAAGGGACTGGGCCCTACCAGAAGGAAAAGATCTGAAGCATGAGAAAATTTCCTGCTGACCTTGAAGGGGAAAACTACCATATTATAAACTACCTATGGAGATGGCCACATGGCAAGGATCTAAGAATGGGTTCTAGAAGCTGAGAGCAGCCTCAGCCAACAGCCCGGAATAAAGCAGGAACCTCAATCCTACAACCATAAGAAACTGGATTCTGCCAACAACACATGCAAACGTGGAAGTGGGTCTTTCCAGGCATCTGGCGAATGCCTGATTGCAGCCACCATGCCCAGACTCCTGAAATACAGAACTGAAAGATCATAAATGGCTTTGTTTTAAGCCACTAAATTTGTGTTCGTTAAGCAGCAATAGAAAAACAAATGCACCTTCTTTCCTGTTTCAGACTAGGGAGTGCCTCCTATCTGTTTCACCCTATTCCTTCAACAAGTATTTATTTGTTGACTATTGTATATCAGGCACTGTTCTAGGTATTTGTGTTACATAAAAGAACAAAGGGATGGAGATTCCTTCCCTCATGGGAGACAGCCAACAAAAATATATATCAGTAAATACAATATGTTAGAAGCTGATAACAGCTATGGAAAAAATGAAAAAGTAGATCAGGGTAAGAGGATCATGAGGCCCAGGACAAGGGGGGTTTGCAGTTTTAGGTAGGATGGTCAGGCGAGAGCTTTTTGAACAAAGACTAGAACCGGTTAAGGCATTCATCATGCAGATATCAGTCACCCAGACAAGGGAACAGCCCTGCAAAGTCTCTAAGGTGGGAGCTTGTCTGGAAGGTGTAAGGAGCTGCATGGAGGCCAGGATGGCTGGAGCAGAGTCAGGGAGAGGGCAGTGGTGAGAGAAAAGGCCAGAGAGAGAACAGACAGGGCCAGATCAAGTAGGGCTCCTAGGCCATAATAAGGACTTGGACTCCAATGTGAAATGAGAGTCATTACAGAGTTTCAAGCAGAGGAATTATCTAATCTGATTTAAATTTAAGAAAGTATTTCTCTGGCTGTTCTGTTGAGAATTATCAGGGGGCAAGGGTAGAAGCCAGTTAGGAGACTGTCATCGTAATCCACAAGAAAGATGCCATTAGGGGCAGTGGAAGGGGTGATTGTGTCCTAGATATATTTTGAGACTAGAGCTGCCATGATTTCTGAATGGGTTGAATGTGAAGTGTGAGAAGAGAGGATTCCAGATGATTCCTAAGACTTTTGGTCTGAGCAACTGGAACTGCTGTGTGCAGAGATGTTGGAGACTCTCTGGGTGGGGGGAAGAGTTACTGTGGATATGCAAGCACTGAAATACTGTTTGGATGTCCCAGTGGAGGTGTGGCCTACACACTGGGAGATATGAGACTGGGAAGCTGGCTGGGCTGGAAGGGATGCTTGTCAAGGATTTCTGTAGGATTTATCATATTCAGGATCTCTCAGCTTCTTGGATCTGTATATTTATACCTTTCATCATCTTTCGGATATTTTCAAACGAACCTCATTTCTTCCTTTTCCAGCTTTACTGAGGTATCATTGACAAATAAATTATATATGTTTTAAAGTATATCATGTGATGATTCAGTAAGCATATACTTTGTGAAATGACTACCATGATGAGGTTAATTAACACATTCATCACCTCACATACTTTTTTGTGAGTGTGTGGTGAGAACACGTAAGATCTAGTCTCTTAGTAAACTTCAGGCATACAATACAGTATTATTAACTATAGATACCATGTTGTACATTAGAAACCCAGAACTTAGTCATCTTATAACTGAAGGCTTGTACCCTTTGAGCAGTATCTCCTCATTTCTCCCACTCCCTAGCCCCTGCTAACCACCAATCTACCCTCCGTTTCCACGAGTTCAACTTCTCTCTTTTTGGAATGTTGATGATATTGTTAGATCTTTTATTATTGTTCCACAGGTCCCTGAGGCTCTGTTCATTTGTTTTTTTCAGTTGCTTTTCTGTTTTTCAGATTAGGTAATTGTATTGTTCTATCCTGAAATTCCCTGATTCCTTTCTCTTTCATATTTGTTCTCCTATCTAGCCCATTTAGTGAGTTTTAAATTTTAGTTATTGTATTTTTTTCAGTTATATAATTCCCACTTGGTTTTTTTTTTTAATCTTCTATTCCTTGGCTGAGATTTTATATAATTTAATTTACTTCAAGAATATTTATACTTACTGAAACATTTTGCTACTTTAAAGTTTTTGTCAGATAATTCTGTCATCTGTTTCATCATCTCATATTGGGGTCTGTTGATTGTTTTTTCTCATTCAAGTTGTTATTTTCCCCTGGTTTTTGGTATGATGAGTGATTTCCAGTTGTGTTCTGGACATTTTAGATATTATATTAGGAGACTCTAAATCCTATTTAAATCTCCCAGCTTAGCAGATGGTCACCCCATTTAGGTTTAATATGTAGGTTCTGGCCTGCTTTTGCAGCTTGTTGTTCCAATGACAATTTTGTTTTCAGAGCTGGTGCATACTACTAGTCTGCTGTGTTCATCTGGTTTCTGGGCTCCTGCTTGGTTCCCATTAGTGCTGTTGCCTCTGGAGCCATAATGAACTTCTCCTTATCCAGTGACACTTAGTAGGGGTTGAGGCACACTGGACCTTCAGGGCAGAGAGTGCTTCCCCAGTGCATTATCCGAGGCTGCCTCATGCAGGTGAAGCTCCTACTGAAATAGACATTTGGAAATCAATGGCGTATAGATTGTGTTAACCTACGAGACTGCATGAGAGTGAGAAGAGAAGAGGATCTAGGGCTGAGCCATAGGCTCTCCAATATTAAGAAGTCCTGGAAAAGAGAAGGAACCAGTAAAGAAGACTGGTGTGGAATGACAGATGGGAAGAAGACAACTAAGAGAGTGTGGTGTCCTAAAAGTAGGTGAAGAAAGTATATCAAAAGGGAGGCTGTCTTATAGCTCTGTAATACAAAGACAAAGAGTCTAATTTAAAAAAATGGTCAAAGGATCTGGATAGATGGTTCTCTAAAGAAGATACACGAATGGCCAAAAAGCATATGAAAAGATGCTCAACATCATTAGCCATCAGGGAAATGTAAGTTTAAACCACAATGAGATACCACTTTACACTCAGTTGGGTGGCTGTAATCAAAGAGATAGGTAATACAAGTATTGGTGAGGCTCTGGAGAGATTGGAACTCTAATACATAGTGTCAAAATAAAGTGGCATAGTTGCTTTGGAAAACAGTTCGGTAGTTCCTGGGTGGCTCAGTCGGTTAAGTGTCTGCCTTCGGCTCAGGTCATGATCCCAGGGTCCAGGGATTAAGCTCTGCGTCAGGCTCCCTGCTCAGCAGGGAATCTGCTTCTCCCTCTCTACCCTTCCCCTGGCTCTTATGCACATGCATGCACATGCTCTCTCTCCTTTCTCTCTCAAATAAATAAAGTCTTTTTTTTTAAAAAAAAAGTTTAAACACAGAGTTATTATATGACCCAGCAATTCCACTCCTAGTTATATTTTCAAGAAAAATGAAAACAGACACAGAAAAACTTGTTCATCAATGTACATTATATCATTATTCGTAATAGCCAAAAAGTGGGATCAACTCAAATGTCCATCAGTTTATGAATAAATAAGCCAAATATTGATATCCACACAATGGAATATTATTCAACAATAAAAAGGAGTGAATTTCTGATGAATGCTACAACATGGGTGAGCCTTGCAAACATGATGCTTGAAAGAAGCCAGTCACAAAAGAGCATGCATCATATGATTTTACGGATATGAAATGTACAGATAGGCAACTCTATAGATGCAGAACAATAGTAGCTTAGAGGCTGCCTAGGGCTGGGGGTTTTGGAGGGAAGTGAGGGATGACTCCTGGGAGGTATGGCTTGTTTTGGGGGAGACAGATGAAAATTGAATGTGATCGATTGGACAACTTTGTGAACATACTAAAAACCTTTGGACTGTACATTTAGATGAGTGAATTGAATGGTGTGTGAGATACACCTCAGTAGAACTCTAACACATCAACAAAGAGTTCATGGAAAGAGAGTGTTTCAAGGAAAAAAAAGAGAGTGACTGTGTCAAGTACAGGGTCAAGTCACATAGGACAGGTAACGACTGATAATTCGCCATTGGATTTGCTCATATGGAGGTTCCTGGTGGCTTTGATTAAAAACCTGACTGCAGGGAGATTAAGAGAGAAGGTGAAAGGAAATGAAGCTTGGAGTACAGAAATCTAATTTGGAGAGTTCCTAAGCAACGAGGAGAGAAGAAATGGGGAAAGAGCTATTGAAAGTCGGGTAAAGAAGAGACTAGTAACTGATTCATAATAGGAGATATACAACAACACTAACACTGATACTGATAATAGTACTAATACTGATGTTTAAGCCAATCTTTCTGCTGGCCATAGTGGTGCACAGAGTACGGTTCATATAGGAAATACTGCTTGACCAGATGCCTGCCCTCAGCCTGTCTCCTGTGGCTGTAGTCACATCGACCTGCAGGGTGATTTTCTTGAGAGGCTTTTGTTGGTGGGTGGGGCTGCAAGAAGCCTCGTGCACCGTGGGTGGGAATGCAGACTGGTGCAGCCACTCTGGAAAACAGTATGGAGGTGCCTCAAGAAATGAAAAATAGAATCACCATATGATCCAGTAATTCTACTTCTGGGTATTTACCCAAAGAAAATGAAAACACGAATTTGAAAACCTATATGCACCCCTAGGTTTATCGCAGCATTATTTACAATAGCCAAATTATGGGAGCAACCTAAGTGTCCACTGATCCATGATGGGATAAAGAAGATGTGGTATATATATATATACGATGGAATATTACTCAGCCATAACAAGAATGAAATCTCGCCATTTGAAACAACATGGATAGAGTTAGAGGATATTATGCTAAGTGCAATAAGTCAGAGAAAGACAAATACCATATGATTTCACTCATACGTGGAATTTAAGAAACAAAACAAATGAACAAAGAAAAAAAGCGACAAACCAAAAAAAGGACTCTTAACTAGAGGGAACAACACACTGATGGTTACCAGAGGGGAGGTGGGGGGGATGGGTAAAATAGATGAAGGGGATTAAGAATACACTTACCGTGACGAGCACTGAGTCATGTATTGAATTGTTGAATCATTATGTTGTACACCTGAAACTGATATAACATTGTATGTTAACTATACTTCAATTGAAAAGAAAGAAAGAATTTCTTCCAAAACAGTATTGCTTGAAAGCAATCAAAAAGGCAATGCATCCCAAAGACTGGAAATTGAATGATAGTGAGATTTCTTCAAATGAGTGTGTTATCTTCATTTTGGTTGGGGATAGTTTGGTGATAGAAGGGCGGTCCACCTCTTCAACTCATATGTTATGCGAGATTAGCCCTCTTCTAAGAATATTTTCACCAACAATTTTCTTTTCTTTTTTTTTTTAAAGATTTTATTTATTTATTTGAGAGAGAGAGAATGAGAGATAGAGAGCATGAGAGGGAAGATGGTCAGAGGGAGAAGCAGACTCCCTGGTGAGCAGGGAGCCCGATGCGGGACTCAATCCCAGGACTCCAGGATCATGACCTGAGCCGAAGGCAGTCGCCCAACCGACTGAGCCACCCAGGCGCCCTCACCAACAATTTTCATCTGAGTCCAATTTCAACTATGAATTAGTCTTCTTCCTCTAATAACTCACCTCTGTCCTTAATTCATTAGAGATTTCGCCTATAATGACCAGAATTTACCTATTATACCAGTTATTTAACTGAAGATTTCTGTAGTTAGCTGGGAATTTTAACCCATCAAAACGATGTGTAGTTATCATACCAATGCCTATTGGATTTACTTTTTCTCCCCTAAAGCTATTTTCTTTTAAAAACTTACCTTTTAAAAGCACCCTTTTGATATACTGAAAAATCTCTAATTAAGACAGTTGAATTAAAAAAAATATCAACGTGGGAACAATTCAGTAACTTTCTGGTTGCTGACAGACATTAGCCATGCCTCCTTCTGCATGAAGATGGTGTTCACCCAACGCCTGACCGACTGGGTCAGCAGACTGGGGAGGCTGCTCTGAGTGGGGGTTGATGGTGGATCCTGGAGTCAGCCTGTGCTGGTTTGCGCTCTGGTGCCCCCCTTACTCGCTGTGTGACCCTGAGCAACATGCTTGTGCGCTCTGTGCTGCAGTTTCCTCCTTTAAAAGGGAGATAATAATTATACTTACCCCATGGGATTGCTCTGAGGTTTGAACGAGTGAGCTGCTTCACTTTTAAACCTCTTTAGGCCAGTGGTTTTGAAATAAATTTTTATTTAGTAACATAAAGTGAATTTCAATAAACACTCATTATTAAGCAGCCTCATTACTTCGCCGCTCTAGAAAACACTATATACAGTACTGTAGAAAATACTCTAGAAAAGCCCAGAAACAGGAAGAGCAACATCAATGATGTCAGACTGAAGACGTTTCTTTCCTCTTGGTGTCGAAGCAAGTAGGTTCTAACAAGTAGGTTTGGTCTAGTAAGATTCATAATGTATTCCCTCTGGGCGGGATCTGTATTTTCTTCTTTTTGCTGAAATTAGCCACGAAAGTGTCACTGAATAACTGAATAGTGACCTACAGACCTTAGATGGAGGGAAGTGTGAATATTTTTTTTGGAAGTGTGAATTTTGATGCATGGTTGGGACATAAACTATAGGCCCTAAACTTGTTATTACCATGTCACTTTTTTCTTTCCCAGCTACTGAGAGCTGACATTTGATTTCAATGTGCTGTAGTCAATTTGGCAGCTTCTCTTGTCACTTTTCTCCGTGTCCTTTTGGACTAGTTGGTGGTTTTCCTGGTCGTTTTTCTTGGACAACACTGTTTCGCAAATAAAAGCATCACTTTCCGGACTCAGTCTTGAAGGACAGTGTCCCCCTTACAAGGAGGCAAATGTAGGAAGTTTCTGTGATTCACTAGAGACAGTTATATTTTCTCAGGCTGTTCAGGTTCATTCAATGGTGCTGTAGTCATCAGTTTTAGAATCAGAACACAGTGTTTTATAGGAAACTTTCATCTCATCTGGCCAAATATAATGAGTTCAGCTTCTGAGCCTGCGTACAGACCAGCTGGGAAGTGCAGGATTTAATGTCCCCAGGGGCATCCCTCAACCCAGGAGGAAGAGGAATTGGTGGAAAAATTCCCCATTTCCCTGCCTCTCCAAGGGACAGTTCTTCAGAGAATCTCCACTAGAATTACCAGCCACTGGCTTTTCTCCCTCCTCTGTGTCCCCCTCGCTTCCCATTTATGCTTCTTGAGATCTACTCCCAAATAAACTACCCAGTCTTTGTCTCAAAGCTGGGTTTAGAGAGGACCCAAATGAAGGCAGGGACGAAAGGGGGCTTAGGCCAAGACTCTGAGCACCCTATAGGTGTCTGCACAAGCAAACACTAGGAAATAGGTATTTAGAATGCAGTAAGTAGAAAATTCAGAAAATGGTTCTAATGCTCTCAGATTAAGAGTAACAAAGGAAAAAGCATTATAACTTTTAAAGAAAAAATAGGTCACACAGAAATGTGCCATTACTCTCGTTTTTCATGAACTTAGTGAATTCCCCAGGGGCCAAGGGCAAATACAGTATCCAACCATCTGAGAGTGAATTTAGTATGTAGAAGGCCTAGGATCTTTTTTTCCCTCTTGCCTTCTTTTTAACTTTTATGAGACTTCGGCGGATGAATCCAAAACATTCTTTGTAGCCCTTGTCAGTTCTGACTCAGATGGGAGGAAGGCCTGGGTTGGTTTCTGCCTCTTCTTGGGCTAAGGCGTTTTGGAGATTAAATTGGTTCTAGGGATGCCAGGCAGACGAGGTCACTAAAAGTCTGACTCAATTGGGTCTCTGGGTGGATGTAGTTCCATCCAGAAAATGGATGACTCTTAGATTTGACCCGAACTTCTAGATTCCAGGGATTGTCTAGACTATGAGCTTCAGAAGGACAGGGACTGTGTCTTGTTTTATTCACTATATGGTGTCCTGCTGCCAGTATCTTGCACAATTTTCAGCACATAGTAGATGCTCAGTAAATATACCAAGTGAATGTAGAATGAAACAAGGATGACTCAGGGTTAGTCTGAACTTCCCAGAGTGTAGTACTAGTGGAAGTATGTTGCCGTGAGACCAAATCTCTAGGATAGGGTAGACCAGCCTTGGCTCTGTAATTAACTACGTGGTTGGTTCCACTTACGACATTTGGGTCTCTTTGCAACACCATTTAAGTGTTTTACAGCTGTAACATCATTAGAAGATACAGATTTTACTCAGAACAAATTTGTAATTTTTAAATATCCTATTAACAGACATATATAATCATGAGACTCAACCTTTGAAAGCAAATAATTTGTTAGTGGATAGAATAGGGAGCAACAAAATCTCCTGGGCTACCGGGGAGGCAATTTTATTCTTTTTCTCAATTTTTTAATTTTTTTCAATTTTATTCTTTATGCTAATTCTTTATTCTTTATGTAGTAACCTAAAAATGTTAATTGCCTAGTAACCTAAACAATGTTAATTGCCTTTAAAGTGCCTTTTAAGGGATTTATACATTAAGAAGAGGCTTGCAATCTGGAATTTTCTCTTTATATTAAATTAATTCCTTAAATTCAAGGAAGCTGCGTGGATCCAGAGCAATAGATTGGAATCCCTGAGGTGCCAACTTTGTTTAGCTCTGTGGATCACTATCTCAAATAGCATTGATAATATATGTAAGTCAATAGGTTCCAAGATATTTAAACACTATTAGAGGAAACAATGTCTGGGAAATCAGGCCTTCACCCCTGAGTGAAACCTATGGTTAGAGATGCTTATGAATGATGTATGTAAATGTGCTCTGACCCTCAAAAAGCATGAGACAAACGTGGAATATTATTATTATTACTACTTAGAGAAATCATTATCGACACACTTCCTTCTCTCCTTTTCTGTGCTTCCAATAAGCTTACACTGCTTTATCTCTTCTAAGCGAGTGAAGTATATAAATATATTCACACTAAAGTTCTGGAAACTCTGTGCTGATGTTGTATCATCCGAGAATGTTTGCATTTTAAAAAAATTACTCTCTATTTTTGTCATGGACTGCTAGGAGTTTATCCTAAGGAAACAATGAGATAAATGCTCAAAATATTTGAGCAAGGGTGTTCTCAGGAGCATTGTTCATATAACATAACTGGGAAAGAATCTCAGGTCCAATAAAAAGGGACTGATTCATGCAGTGGATTGTCAGCCATCAGAATGATGCCACTGACAGGATTTTTACTGACACGCTATGTCTGTGCTAAGTCGTGAAGAAGAGAAATCAAACTGTTATGTAAGCTGCGTATATAGTGTGGTATGGTTTCATTTTCTTTGTGTATGTAAGCACAGAAAAAACTCAGAAAAGAGAGAATCTAAAATGCTAAGAATGCTTTTCTCTGGATGGTGGGATTATTTGGTGATTTTTACTTTCCTCTGTAAATCCCATTTACAGTGTAGTTCATACTGATGCTGTGGATTATTTCTCAGGTACAAATCTGGCTTCACACCTTTCAAGCTGTGTAACACTAGACCCTCTAGTTACTGTCTCCAGGGCTTCTCTAATGTCTTCATCTGAAATTTGGGGATGAACCTAGTACCACCCCCGTAGGGTTATCAGGAGGAATTAAGAAGGTAATATAGAAAAATCTTTTTGCCTCACATGCTGTAAGAGCTCAGTCCATATTAGTTATTATGTCTGTATTTTTTTCAATGAGCTTGTACATAAAGATAATAAAGCTAATTAGGAAGATATTTCCCTTTTGGGAAAAAAAAGAAGAGTTTGGTATAGCGAAGACAAAAGGAACAATTATTCCTGGTGAGATTTGAGGTATTGATGAAAAAGCTTACTTGGCATTTTCTTGATGCCCTCCATCCCCCAATACAAACTTCTGACCACTTCATCCTGAGTGAGGTCGGCCTGCTAGAGATCTTTAAAAGTCAACAGAACCAGAAAAATGCCCAGTAAATGGAAATTGATTTTTTTTTAAAGAGCCTATTTTATTCCTCAGCTAATCTTGAAAACTATTTTATGTTTCTTCCCTTGTGAACCTTCTGTGATTTCAGGCATATTTGGCTTAAATCATAGCAGTTTTCCTATTACTATTATTAGCAAGCATATTTAGGGAAAAACTGAATTTCACAAATTCTTCACCATGGTTCCAGTGAAAGCTCAAGTTAAATACAATGTCTCGGGGGAGTCCTTGGGCCCAATGCCCCCTCCCTCTGCCAGCTGACTTCTGGCCCCATAGAGCCCGGGTCCCGCCTCCACTCAGTGACCCTGGAGCCTCCATATGCAACCAAACGACCTTCCTTACTCTTGTCTTCCTGAAGGCCCTTCTTTCCCTATTCCAATTTCTATGTTTCGCTTCACTTTTGCTTTTTCACTTTACATTCTCTCTCGTTTTTTTTTTTTTTTGTTGTTGTTGTTCTTTAAAGATTTTATTCATTTATTTGGCAGAGAGAGACACAGCGAGAGAGAGAGAGAGCACAAGCAGGGGGAGTGGGAGAGGGAGAAGCAGGCTTCCCGCGGAGCAGGGAGCCCGATGCGGGGCTTGATCCCAGGACCTTGGGACCATGACCTGAGTTGAAGGCAGACGCTTAACGACTGAGCCACCCAGGTGCCCCCCCTTTTTTTGTTTTTAAAGATTTTATTTATTTGAGAGAGAGAGAGAGAGACAGAGCACAAGCAGAGGGAGAGGGAGAAGCAGACTCCCTGCTGAGCTGGGAGCCTGACTTGGGGCTCGATCCCAGAACCTGGAGATCATGACCTGAGCCGAAGGCAGATGCTTAACCATCTGAGCCACCCAGGCGCCCCATGTGTTTCTTTCCTTTAGGGAAAAACTTAAGCCGAATCAAACCAGCACCTCTTCTCGTGTCACTACCGGCCTTCAGGAGGGGTGCTGTGCGTGTGTGTCCCTGGCTGTCCCCGCCCAGCCCCAGAGTGGTGTCCCATGGAGCTGGTTGGGAAGGTCAGGGGTCCCCAAGGTGGCTCGGTTCCACAAAGACCAGGCTGTCTGCCTGGCCACGGCCGGACCTATGGGTGGCCTCCTGGTGCAGGCAGTGTGGACGGCGTGCCTCCCCAGGACTCCTGCAGTGCCCTCCAGACCAGAGGGGCCGGTCCCGTTTCCCCAGGTCCCAGTGATCCTGCAGTTCCTGCTGCGCTTGCACAGGTGGATTCCTTGGCTGTGTAGCCTGCAGACAAGGATGCTTCAGGCTCTGGTCTCTCTGACTCAACAGCAAGCTCCTGGGCTATTTGCACTTCTCTCTTTGACTCTCAAACCACCCTTGTGAACATTCTACAGGTGAGGAATTCCCAACTCAGTCCATCCTCCGTGACGTGCTCTGTTCCATAGGTTTCAAGCATCCTGAGCAATGAGATGGTATGTTTACCTCTGTCGTTTCTCAACCTCATAGAATAACTGGCGTGGAACATTTGGTTCTTTCACCTGCCTCTCACAGTTCTCCTAGCTCAGCAGACTCTCGTCCCTCATCCCTCCCACAGGGCCTGTTACAAGCACACAGTGTCCTGAGCCCCCTGGAGAGATGGAGGGGGCGGCCCTGGCCAGGGCGCCCCAGGGACTGGGAGAGGCGGTAGCGCTCTTTCCGGTTGGGGAAATCTGAGATCTGGATCTCTCTCACACTGCTCAGGCCTGGGCAAGGCTGGACCTGAAAGTCCTGGTGTTTAGGACAGGTGGGTCTGACACCTTCCCCGGGCTGCCCCAGCTTGCCCCGGTTAGTGGGGTTGCTATGGCTTGCACACATGCCCGTTTAAACTCATTTCCTTACTCTCCTGGCCAGCCATCCACACAGTCCTGGACGCTGCTTTCCTGCCCACCTTTGTCCATGCATGCCTCCCCACCCCCACTGTCCGCACAGCTACACAAACCACCACCCAGCCCACGGCCTGATCACATTCCCATCCCTGAAAATCCTGCTCATTTTCAGCCTGGGCAGCTCCCACCCTTGCCGCTCCGTTGAGCCTCCCGACTCTTGATTTCGGCTCAGGTCATGATCTCAGGGTCCTGAGATTGAGCCCTGCAGCCCTGGGCTCTGAGCTCAGAGCACTGAGTCTGCTTGAGATTCTCCCTCTGCCCCTTCCCCTGCTCAAGAGGGCACGTGCTCTCTCTCTCCCAAATAAATAAATAAAATCTTAAAAAAACCTAGATACAAAACAACTTATTCTTCCAAATTGTTAGAAAGGCTTCGACATGCTTCCTCCACATTTCTGTCCTTGTTTCATTGTAGACGAGTACCAAACAGCCCACGGGCCACACTCTAGACCCCGGACTGCAATTTTTCTTCAACGATATTAACGCCCATTGTGTCCCCTCCTGAAAAGTCTGCCTCTCATTTCTGTGACCTTAAGACTCTTCCCTGGCTTGAATTTGGTCATGCTGTTCCAGATACATTTATTAATTATTTAAGATGTGGCCCCGAGCCCTCTTGTGACCTAGATGGTCCCCTTTCCTCCCTACCGCCACCTCCGCCCCCCAGCCCCACCATTGCAGGATCGCAGGTCTTCTATTGAGGCTCTTGGCTCCCGGCCGGCAACTTGGTCTTACAGCAACAGCCCTGTCTTGGCTCCAGGCTCTGCTTCTTCTCCTTGCCCTTGAAATCCATGGTGGGGAGAGCTCTCAGATGTCGTTAACTCCAAGGGGTTTCACCATCACCCCTGCCCACTCCTTTGCAAACCAGCTGATTGATTAAACTCTCCCCAGTGACTTCATTCTAGTAGAGTCCTCTGTCTCCCGCTGAGCTCTGAGTGACACCCAGCACTCTGACTTGTGAAGGCGGCTTTTCAAGTGACTGAAATTTACCAAAATACCTCAATTGTCATCTCTGAAAGAATGAAAGGGAATTACTGAGGAGGTGACTAAGCAGAAGTTTTTAAAAAGTACATATAATGTGTATGTGTGTGAGAGAGAGCGAGAGAGAGAGAGGAAGCTCCCAAGCTTAACTGAATTATGACTATGAAATAAGGAATGGCGTTCTGTTCCTTGCTATGGAGGATGCCTGGTGCATTGAAATAATTCAGTGAATATATGTTTAATGTGTGAATGAATTAGGGATGCAGAGAGTCCCTTTCTACTATCTGCCCGATTTGCAGATGTCCCTCACATACCAAAAGCAATACATATGAAATAGATACTAAAACATGTATCACTTATAACTTGAAGCATATTGAAGACATAATGAAAAGTTGGGCTTTTGGTCATTTTCCGTGTTTGCTTGTAACTGCTGTCTCTTGCTCAGAATGTTGTCCATCACTTTCCGCAGAGTTCCCTTGTGAGGATCCGTTTGAGATTCCCCCAAATAGTTGTACTTCTAAGTGGCATTAAAAACTGAAACAAACAGGGGCGCCTGGGTGGCTCAGTTGGTTAAGCGACTGCCTTCGGCTCAGGTCATGATCCTGGAGTCCCGGGATCGAGTCCCGCATCGGGCTCCCTGCTCAGCAGGGAGTCTGCTTCTCCCTCTGACCCTCCCCTGTCTCATGCTCTCTCTCTCTATCTCATTCTCTCTCTCAAATAAATAAATAAAATCTTAAAAAAAAAAAAAACTGAAACAAACAAACAAAAAAACCCCCTAAACGAAGCATATGGATCCTGGGGTCCAGTTTCCTTCTTTATATTGGCTACTAGAGGCAAATTTCTGGCTCTACCATGCGAGTCCATAGAGCATCATGACCTGCATTTTGTGTGCCAACTGCATTATGGGCTTAACAGTTCATCCCTACCAATAATTTTCCTTTTACTCATTTATGTTTGTTTGTTTTTTATTTTTATTAATTTCTTTACATCCTTTAGGATTTAGAGCTTTATAACCCTCCCTATCTTTTCTTTCTAAAAGATTTTATTTATTTATTTATTTGTTAGAGAGAGAGAGAGAGAGAGAGAGGGAATCTCAAGCAGACTCCATGATGATCATGGAGCCCGACTCTGGGCTCGATCTCACTACCCTGAGATCATGACCAGAGCTGAAATCAAGAGTCAGATATCTAAACTGACTGAGCCACCCAGGCGCCCCTCCACCTTTTTTTTTTTTCTTAAACAAAAAGGCTGTAGATGAGTACATGCAATAGATTAATGAAACAATAAAATAAAATCTCTCTTTTCATTCTAGTCATACATTTGGTTGCCACTTAGAATAAACTGTCAAGACATATTTTACCTTACTTAATGATTCTCCAAAGTCTGAAACATTGTATATTTGTATATTCATATAGAAATGTTTCTTATTTTATAGTGTTAAATGATATTTTTGAGTCATTTCGGGAAGCACACTGTAATTCTGTAGAAACCATTCAAGCTTTGTTAGCTGGTGTGGCTCAGTTTTGAATTTTGTTTCTTTCTAAGTGAATTGTTCCAGTAATATGCAACGTCAAGCTGAATGACCAAGCACCAAGGCCTGTGGCAAGCATGCCAGGTTATAATTTTCCTTTGATAATACATAATGGACAAAGAGCCTGCTCTTACTCAGCTATTTTCTTTTATTACTGATTTGCACCTCCCCCCTTTAGGGCAAATATATCTTTTAATTATAAGGCCTCACTAGCTATTGTATTGTTTCACTCCCAGATTTTTTTTCTTTATTCTTAAATGTTTCCAGTGACAGTAGGAAAAATAATGGGTGTGTTGATAGCAGAGAGTGGGTTCATTTCTAAATACATAGGGATTCATCCTAAGCAGTCAGATCATGACTCATACTGTCTCCTCAAGGCATTCTTTCCAGAGACCCCTTGCCACCCACGTTGTACCTCTTCCTAGCCATTATTTCCGTTTTTGTTAAGAGTTATTGCTTACTTTGGAGAACATTTGGGGCTTAATAGAGTATGTTCTATGCTGAATTTTCTTACTCGACATGTTATCCCATAGAAGATAGGCTTGCACAAATAGATTGTAATTTGGCTTCTTGAAGATACTTATTTTGCCCCCCAACTGGTCTGTAACCACGGCATGGAGAAGACGTAGAGTCCGTTGCAAGAGAAACACGCTCAGCTTTCTGTAGCAATGGTCTGGCAGCTGTGGGCATGGTGTCATTTCCGGATGTGGAGCAGGCTGTTCACCAAGCCTGGAATTCCTTTAGCTGAGGATAAAGCTGTTAAAAGGCTAATGATGAGAGAGGAAACAAACACTGACATACAATTCGCTTGAGATCAGGTTTCCATAGGAGAAACAGGAACACTGGCAATGCACTCCTGATGGGAAAAAGGATGTATATTATGGGCGGGGCCAGGGCTTCTCAAACTTTAATGGACATCTGAGTCATCTATTCAAATAACATTTCTGACTCAGAAGGCTGCAGGCGTGCCCTTAGATTCTGTATTTCTGAGATGCGTTCCCGTGATGTCCCAGTTGCTGGCCCGCGGGCCACGCTCTGAGCAGCAGGGGGCTGGAGGACACCCTGCTTGTCATCAGGCCTCCCTGGGAGGCGAAGAGCAAGGCTAGCATGAGCTGGAAGCAGGGCGGGCGGTGGAGAAAATGCAAGATGAAGTCTAGGAGGAGTAGGCAAAACCTCCCAAAGGCACACGATGCTAGGGACACACTGACCCAGGGATTAGGGAAAAGCATACTGGCAGCCAAGTAACTCATTATATTCCTGTCATTCCTGGCCTTCTAGAGCGTGGTACACACAGGGGCTGGAAAATCAGGCTGTGCAGCAACTTCTGACACAGGCAGAACCACCAAGGAGGAGAGCCTCCTCCAACAAAGGACCAAGCCCCCTCAGCTTTAGCCCTCTTGGGCCCTTAACTGTCCCCAACAGCAGGGTCACCAATTGTATGAAAGTCCAGGTTTTTGGAATCAGACAGGCGTGGGCTCTGGTCTGTGCTTTGTTACTTACTCACTGTGTGACTATAGACATGTTCTTCATCTTCTCCAAACTTCGGTTTCTGCATCTATGAAGCAGAGATAATATTAGTACCAATAGGCCAGGGTTATGTGTGGTAACAGCTGCTGAAACATATAAGCACATCTAAATCCTCAGTAAATGCTAGGATTTTTCCTCTCCTTCTCCTTCTTACTATTATCTTCGTGATTCTACTCGCCTCATCCTTCTTGAAGGTGGCACCTTTTTGTCCTTTCACTTGCTGCTGCAACCACTTGCCCGGTTCTTCTATTTCTTGACCCTGCATTTCCTCATGCTCAGGGCACTAATCCCAGCAGGGATAGACCTTCGGGTTCTGGGACTAAGCCGCAGCTCAGGGAGCAGAGCAAAGGAGCCTGGGGCTTCCAGCTCAGTGAGCGGCACTTGGCTGGCTTTGAATTGGCCTGGTGCCCCACTGCCGTCAGGCCCCTGCATCATACCTTAGCAGCTGGGGCCTCTCTGTCCCCCTTCTCCTTCCCGGGCATTTGGGATGGGATCTCCGATTCTGACGCCAGTTCCAATGTGTGCGGTTTCCCCCACACATCCAAGCAACTCTTGGACACTAGCTGGGTGTCCTACAATTCAGCTCAATTTTGACATAGTCTACCTGGGAATAGCATCAGATCCCACAGATTAAGAGTTCTGTCCTGCCAGACTCCGCCCCACCCTCATTTCAGACCCCAGGGGCCAGTCCGGGCTGTCCCCTGTGCTTCTGACCTACCCAGTGATAGATTGGAAGTCCCTGCAAGTTCCTCCTCTGGTTCGATTAATTTGCCAGAGTGGCTCACAGAACTCAGAGAAACATTTTATTTGCTAGACGACCAGTTTATTATAAAAGGGTCGAACTCAGGAACAGCTGGATGAAAGGGATGCCTTGGACCAGGTGTGTGGGAAAGGACCTGGAGCTTCCCTGCCCTCTCGGGGCGCGCCGCTCTCCCCAAATCCTCATGTGCTCACCCACCCCGAAGCTCTCTGAACTCTGTCCTTTTGGCTGTTTATGGAAGCTCTATTACACAGGCATGATTGATTAAATCATTGGCCATTGGTGATTGATTCAACCTCCAGCCCCTTTTCCCTCTAGGAAGGTCAGGGGCTGGGACTTAAAGTTCCAACCCTATAAGCACTGGGGTTGGTGGCTCTGGCAGCTGGCCCCCACCCTTAGGTGACCGAGGGGCTTTCCGAGAAATCTCATTAATATAACAAAAGGCACATTTAGCACTCTTATCATTTAGGAAACTCCAAGGGTTTTCAGAGCTGTGTGCCAGAAATGGGACAAGACCAAATATATATTTCTTATAAATGACAATACCATAGGATCCCTCCTTGTCTTCTGGGACTTCACATTCTTCTTGGGGAGTCAAATGCATGAGTAAAGAATCAGTGTGCAGGGGTGCCTGGGTGGCTCAGTCGTTAAGCGTCTGCCTTCGGCTCAGGTCATGATCCCAGGGTCCTGGGATCGAGCCCCCGCATCGGGCTCCCTGCTCCACGGGAGGCCTGCTTTCTCCCTCTCCCACTCCCCCTGCTTGTGTTCTCTCTCTCACTGTCTCTCTCTCTCTCTCTGTCAAATAAATAAATAAAATATTTTTATTTATTTATTTTTTAAAGATTTTATTTATTTATTTGACAGAGAGAGAGAGAGAACAAGTAGGCAGAGTGGCGGGCAGAGGAAGAGGGAGAAGCAGGCTCCCTGCTGAGCAGGGAGCCCGATGAGGGGCTCAATCCTAGGACCCTGGGATCATGACCTGAGCCAAAGGCAGACGCTTAACCGGCTGAGCCACCCAGGCGCCCCTCTTTTTTTTTTTAAAGAAACAGTGTGCATCCTGATAAATATAACTACTGCAGAGGTGGTGCCGGCAGGCTGGGTCTGGGGACCCAGAAGGGGTCCTGCAGGACCAGCCAAGAGGGTCCTTGGCCTTGAGTAGGATGGAATCAAACTCGACCCAGCAGGAAGTGAGAGTAGAGTTTACTGAAGATACTAGAGAGAGCAGATATAGACGGAGGGAAACTGAAGGACAGTCCCAGACAAACCCGAATGGTTGGTCATCCCTACCAGTCCACCATGATCTTCTGTCTGGATCTTAGAGTCTTGTTTTCTCTTACCAGTTATATGAGACCTGTAGTCTGTGGCTGGGACCCTGATGTCAAATTGTAGAACATGGAGGGTCTCCCTGCCTGGAGTAACGCTGGCTGCCAGAGTCTCCACATTTTCATTCTACTCTTTGATGTTGGGACCTTTCTTGATTACCTTCTTCTCCTGGATGAGCCTATCTTTTGGTCAGTGTTTCCCAAAGTTAGTCCTTGAATCCCTGTGCTCAGAAGAGGGACCCATGCTTGGGGCTTAATGCCATCTTGAAAGTCTTAATAATGTCATGTTTGAGTTTGTGTTTTGTAATTGGGGACAATGGAGCATACGCCAGCTCATGAGTCCTCCTCCTGCCTGGACAGGTTCTCGGCCATCTGCTCCCCTAAGCCCTGGTGCCTCAATCCATCCACCCTCCCCTTCCTCCCTGCCTCCACCCTGCCATCCTTTGCCCCTGGCTGGGCTGTGAGAGCAGGTGCCTGGAGGTTTGGTGGCATGCACACCATGCTGAGGAGGGACATGGTAGTGCCACCCCCATCTCAAGCTAGTGGAGCCATGGGCAGCCTGACAAGAATGAGCCTCTCACTCATCCCACATCCAGGTACCAAGCACGTTTCTGTGTGGAGATTCTAACCTCTCAGGGGTCACCTGGCTGTGTGGGTTGAGGTGGTGGGTCCATAGGAAGGGGAGATGGACCTTTTGCCCCTGACCAGGGCACAGTGTGGTGTGTTGCATCAACCCAGCAGCTTTAGGGAGGAGGGTCCTGGCACGTACACAGCTGGTGGCAGGGTCAAGTCCCCTGGGGCCCGTGAGGGTCTGCACTCATCCACGGAGAATCCTCTGGCCCAAGGGAGTACAACATTAAGGAGCAAATAAAAAACATCATGATTGGCCAAGAAAGAAACTATGGAAGGGAAGGAAAAAGTGCATTTTATACAAGGGTCCCTGTGTTTTCATTTTGCTCTAAGCGCTGCAAATTTAGTTGTCCCTGTTTCTAGGCCTCGCCGTTGAATTTGAGTTTCTAGAATCGTAGCCTGGGAATCTGCACTTCAACATGCTCCGCAGCTGCCTCAAATGCACCCCTAAGTTTGAGAGCGCTGCGGGGTCCTTCTGTGCCCTAGCTTGGCTGAGTGCGCAGAGTTGAATACATCTTCTCTCTGCCTCGGTTGTGTTCTGTGCCCACCATGGGCAGTGTGGGTGAAAAAAGAGAAGTCAACTCCTCTGAAATTTCAACTTCTACCATTGATTTCCAACTTAGCAGGGGCAGTGGGTCTAAACTGGGATGAAATGGGGTCCTGTAAGCATCAGCACCTCTGCATTTCTAGCTCACCAGGATTCCAGGTTCTTCTCTTTCCAGGCTCAAAGTAGGGCTGCACTTGGTCATGCCTTTGAAGGAAAGCCCGGCCCTGGGACCTGATTTGGTGTATGAGGCACCACATTCCTTCCCTGCTTCAGTGATGTTTCCAGAGAGTTGGTGTTCCATCAGTTTGTGTCGCTGTGTTAGGAGGATTCAGAGCAGAGCCCACTGTCAATAGACCTGTAGTGTGATTGAGATACAAACAAATTTAATCCCTGAGATTTTGTGTTGATTGTTAACTGCAGTGCAGCCAGTCTATCCTAATGAGTATGGCTATCGTACACATGTATGGCATACATGTGTATGAATATATATTTATATCAATATGTACATATACTTTATATAAATGTGCTGTAACCTCTGATTTGATGTCTGCCATATTCATGTACTTTATGTTAGGAAAGATCATTGATACCGTAGATGTATCTATTTCCTTGCTTCTGACCACCATGAGGTATTTGTATGGTTGTTAGTGAGGTGATCTTTCACATTGATTTATTTAATGGAATATTGCCTTGGGAGAAGTCATATATAGGTATAAATGAGGTGTGTGCCAAAAATTGCATCAGATATTTAGAACTCCTATTGCATTTTCTCCCAGAAAACTGTTATAGAAGGAAGGACTTCCTAAGCTAGGTCTTAAAAGCCCCTGTAGTACCTTGAGAAGCTATAACGGCTATCATATGCCACAGTTGCAGGATGGAATGGCATAAACATTATGGTATAATCCTCCCTTTCTGTGTAGCTTTTGGGGTACAAAGTACAAAAGGTGCCCTGCACTGGGGAGAGGCTTCGGGAAGACCAGGAAGTAAGGGAATGGGGGAGGGTAGAGATGGGTTCAAGGGAAGTGAGAGAGGGGGTGGGTCATTGTGTGGAGGTTGGATGATGGAACTTGGGGCTCCCCCCACCCTCCAACCCCAGACCCACCTTTCTAGAATGCCTAGCCACTTGTGTCTCATCTACCATCTTCAGACCCAGACCTCATTCCCTCAAGGTGGTGGATGGCATTTGGTGGCAGGGTTCCCATGGGCATAGAAGCTGTCCCCCTTCCCCACCACAGTCCCTTCTCTGCCAGCAGGCAGGGTGGACTGTTGCTGCTCCCCCATCCACCTGGAGCCACTGCCCCCAGGTTCTCGGTTTAACCGGCATCCGCTGCAGTGGCTGTGTGTGGTCACCCTGCACACTCCCCTCAGGTTCCACGCCGCATCCTGCCTGGGGCAGCCTTGAATCCCTGCTCTCATTCCTGACAGTGTTTTGCCTGGGGCTGGATTTCAGGAAACTGACCCCAGGTCACCTGACTCTGGCAGATGCTGAGATGCGCACGGAACCGACTCTTCCTGATAGCCATCAGGCGTGGAGCCCGTCCACACGGCATCTGCTGCCCACCACCTCCCCCCACCCCATTCCACTCTGACCCTTCAGACCCAGGCCTCCGCCTACCCTATGGCTTCACCATTTTGCCTACATTTGTCTGACTACGAAGGTGCCTGCTAGGGTCCTCAAGAGCCAGGGCATTAGAGTGGGAGCATTTGGGACACTAGAGACCACCTCCTGTCCAGGTCTGAGAGCTCAGCCCGGAGGCACCTTTTCATTACGGTGAAAGTGACTTTGAGCTGTCCTGTTTAATGCCAAGTAAGTGCAATCCTTATGTTTTGGCTGCCTCCCAGCCTCGCCCTCATCCAGGCAGAGTGCGGGCGCTGCCCTGGCCTCCAGCTACATGTAGCCAGGGGATCCCTGTTGCAGCTCATGAGTGCAGGATAGTCAGGCGCACGTCTGTATCCACGAGGTCAGAGCACTCCAGCTGTGAGTATTTATGTAATGATCCCATGGGGAGTATTTTAAAGGAAAAGCACGACGCTCCAGAAAGCACAGAATCCAGAGGACTAACCAGAGAGAAGGCTTCGCTGAGCCCCAGGGATTAAACAGGAGTTAGCAGGCTCCGGGGGCTGGGATGAGGCTTCCCTGGGTCCTGTCAAGTTGAGAAGGATGTGAGGTATTTCAGGTGATGAAGCAGATAGCTGTCATGTGGGTCGAAGCTTCTGTGAACGTCTGGGCGACAGAGATAAATTGGGAGTTACGGTGGAAGGTGGGGAGAGCGTGGCACGTGGTGAGGAAAGGCTGAGAACTGAACTCTGGGGGAACTAGGGGTGAGGGAGAGGTGGGGGGGCACGGGCCAGTGCACACTCTTGGAAGAAACAAGTCTGTGAGGGGAGGAGGGGGTTTGGATGGAGGAGAGGCTCTTCTTGTCTTTGGGAAGGAAGGGACTTTCAAAGCTGATGGGAAGGATCCAACAGAAGGCAGGAGGGGACCCAGAGTGCTAAGGGAGGGATTGACTTTTGGCAAGACGAGGCTCCTCGCTCCATCAGTCCAGGGGAAGAAGGAGAGGATGTGTAGTTGCAAATGGCTCATAGATCTGCAAAGGGAAGGGGAGGCAGTTCCTTTCTGGTTGTTCTGGTGAAAGAGAGAAAGTCAACTCTGAGGGTGGAAGGGGCAGAGGTAGGGTAGTGGGTGGGGGTTTGAGGAGCGTGGAGAGTCGGGCTCAGAAAAAGGGCGGAAGCAAAGGTTGTGTACAGTCCAGACCATAGGCTGGTCTGCAAGGACACAGCTGCAGGAACCGGTGACACAGTCAGCTCCGAGCCTGGACTCTGGACTCGGTACAGCCCTGCTGGGGTCGGCTGCTGCCCCAAGAAGCCAGATGCTGCTGCCATCTTTGTTGCTTCTAGAAAGAATTCTTCAGTGTCCGTGTTCCTACTTTTTTGTATCACCTGCTCTGGAAGCAAAATCTTGGAAGGAGACATCTGATTTGCTGAGCCCAGGTCATGTACTCACGTTGCCTTACCTGCCACAGGAGCCAGGAAGCTGGCATTTTCAGCTGCTAAAGTTGGAAGAGGCATTCTGTTCCCAGCAAGATTCATAAGGTGGGAAGGGCATTCAGGCCCTCGAAAGTCCAATAAACAAAAGACAGACACCTCTGCGACATGTCCCCCTGTCCAGCCATACTCTGGATGGCAGATCCAAACACCTGGAGGCCAGCTCCTTACCTGGAGCTGCCTGGGATCTTTCTCCGGGTGGAGATGATACTGCTGCAGATGCATGGTCTCTTTCCTTATTTGGGTGTGTTATTGTGACAACCAATTAAATGTCTTCTTAAATTTTCCGAACACCCCAGGTGGTGGGGCCATTCCTTTGGAGAACCACACTAGAGGATTTAGTGTTCAGGAGGGGAAGACCGCTTTTGGCCAAAGGATAAATTCCAAGAATATTTAATATGCCGCCCAGCTGATCTGAAATGACACATCAGCTTAAAGTTCACTATAAAAAAAAAAGAATATGCTGACTAATAAAATTTAAGTGACCACCATTATGCCCTGCAGATGTGCACAGCTGTTGTTGAGAAGGTCTCTGAAGTGCCTGTCATTGGTAAGGGCATTGGATACACAGCCAAAAGGATCATTTTAGCCTTAGGTAAAACTCCGATTTAGCCATGGTTGGTGAACTTAAGAAAGAGGTAACAGAAGAAAAAGGAAAATAGATATGCCAATTAATAGTAGGAAAGGTGGGGCGCCTGGGTGGCTCAGTCATTAGGCGTCTGCCTTCAGCTCGGGTCATGATCCCAGAGTCCTGGGATCGAGCCCCACATCGGGCTCCCTGCTCCGCGGGAAGCTTGCTTCTCCCTCTCCCACTCCCCCTGCTTGTGTTCCAGCTCTTGCTATCTCTCTCTCCCTCTGTCAAATAAATAAATAAAATCTTTAAAAAAAAGTTAAAAAAAATAAAAGTAGGAAAGGACTCTTAGGAACTCAGGCCAGAAATGTTACAACTGTTTCGGTCGAAAGATACTGGTCAAGAGGAGGAGTCTGGAACGTTATGGAGGGTGTGGTCCTATTAATGAGAAATGGCAGTCACACCATTTGGAATCTGATTTAGGACCAATCACCATCACTGAGAAAGATTTTGTTAAAGCCTGGTGTAAGCCATTTATAGAAATCAATCTATTTTTGGGAATCATTGAGTCAAAACAATTTTAGATCGATTCAAGGAGGATTTACATAACTTAGTTGCTGGTTCTTAAAGTTGGGTTAGTGAAGCCTCTTTGCCTCGAAAGAGCATGACTATATAATTTCCCTTGTTCTGTACAGTTTGTCAGACAAATTCTTAGGCGACTTTTCAGTTCAGTGAGTGAACCAAATGTCATAGGCAATTTTCTTACAAATTAGCAAAAAAAGCGTGAATGAGAAAAAGTGAGTGTTACAGGGAGAATCAGGGCCTAGACAAAAAAATTCTCAGACAGAGCAATCACACAGAGTAAGATAAAATATAAGACTTCGTTAGGAAATTTTACTCAAGAGTTCTTGGATTCCAGTGGGCTTTAGCTTATTTTAAAACCATCACCAAATCTATTTGTAAATTGTTAATTGTAGATGAAATGCTATTGAGTAACATATGCTAGTCTCAAATTCTGCACTTTGAGTCTACTTAGGGAATAATGATTAAAGTCCACAAGGACCGAAAATCACACTTTATGTCATTAATCATTTTTTCCTCCAGAGTTAAGAATTCATCAATAATAAAATATAGATTCAAGTGTTTCACCTTTTCTCTTTCAATTTTCTTTTCTTGAAATCTTCCATTAAAAAAAAAAATAGCAGGCTTGTCATTTTCCAGGCTATTGGAGTGATCCAAATCTTTAGACTCATTTTTGCTTTAGGGTTTTTATTTCTCAGACTATTGTAGTTATTTTTAATGAGGAAGCAAGAGACTCTAATTCTCCTCTCCTTTCCACTTTCTACCCTAATCTTGGCCTCCTGCTGACTTGAATCTTAATTCCTTAAAGGAAACCTAGGGAGTGGTGTTGGTATTTAAATCCTGGGCAGGTTGTCACGGGGAATAAAGAGTAGAAATGTGTGCTTCTCTGAGGTAGGGGAGGTGGACCTGTGAGAGACAGTTTTTGACAAAACACCAAGGCAACATAATGGCCACAACTTGTCAGCAATGCAGGGGGTTTCCTCTCAAAAAAAAGATTCTTGGGTAAAGGTTCTTAACCTGGGTGAGAGGTTGACCTAGGGACCTCTTGAGTCCCTTCCTGTAAGTTTCTGGAATGATCCATCTTCCCTCCTCACAGGTGAGCAGGTGCTTCCAGGACACAGTAAGACACACTGAGGGACAAAGTGACTTTCCTCCTGAGCACAGTCTTTTTTGATGGTGCCAGGGACTGGGTTTTTCAGCCCAGGTGATGATAAACCTATAAGAAAGATGGGCCTTTGCTATGCCATTGGCAGATGTGCTCTTCGGGCCAGGATTAAAAGGATCCTTTTTCAGGCCAGTTGAGTTGTATTTTCATCACTGTGCCTTGATTGTTTTATGAGGATTGTATTTCATTTTGTAAAAAGTTTTCAAACAAGGTTACTAAAATAGAGTTTAATTTCACTCGATCTGCATTTTTCTTTCTCAATTAAAATTTTTGTGATAAAATTAGCTCCTTAGTAAGTTTTTCAATGACCGAGGTAAAAGGTAACTTAATAATGGGGAAATCTGGTGGACAACTTTATAGACATAGGATCAAACATAGCATCACTGATAATAGGACCACCTGACATCCAGCATGATGCCATGGGAAGAAGGGGTCACACAGAAAGTAATCTTGCCAGAATGCTTATTCTGAATCAGATCATGAAAAAATAATCAGACAAATTCAGATAGGGGAACATTCTGTGATAGAAAGATGGACTCTTCTAAACCTGGACTCTTCTAAATGTCAGTATCAGGAAAGACAAAAACCACGGGCAGGGGCTGCTCTAGGTTATAGGAGACTCGTAACTTGACAAGTAAATGGTCCATGTAATCTTGGATTGGAACCCAATGGGCATTATTAGGAGAATCAAGGAAATTTGAATATGGACGGTGTGTTAGATAATATTTTTGTACAAATGGTAAAATTTCTTAAGCATCAAAATGTTGGGTTTCTGTAGAAAAGCCCATGTTCTTGGGATATACCTGCTGAAATATTCAGAATTGAAGCATAATGATGTCTGAAACTTACTTTCAAAAACTCAAAAAAAAAGGTGTGTGTGCGTGTGCGTGCGTGTGCATGTGCGAGCAGAGAGAGCATGCATGAGAGAGTGCACAAATGTGGCAAAATGTTAATGTTTGGTGAATCTAATGAAAAGTATATGGATATTCATTGTACTGCTGTTTGAGCTCTCCTGTAGGTTTGAAAATGATGCAAAATAAAATGTTGGAAAAAGTAAATTAGAAAATACCACTTTGTGGAACGATATGTTATTCAAATTATAAAGCAGACTAATCTCACATCATAAAGTTAAGACTTTTTGGTGGAGGGTATATTATTTAGTTGAGTGAGAAGCTTATTCTGGATATGACTTTAAATACATTTGCATAACATTTTGCAATTTCATGTGTTCCATTTATTAATTTCATTTCAATTCAACAACATTTATTAAGCTCCTACTCTGAGGATACAGGAGTGATTAAGATACAAATGTGGGAATGACAGATGAAAATGAATATGTGCCACAGAGCATGATAGGTACTCTTTGAGATGGAGAATATAAACTTTGTATTTACGTAACAAATAATTTTTATGATCATTTTATGTTGTGGGCAAGGAAATAATATCTCAAAGTGGTTCAGTGAGACACTTAGAGTCACATGCCTGGTGGGTGGCAGGGCAAGGATTTACTACAGGGGATTGGTTCTCCTACAGCCTTAAAAGTGCCCCACCAAGCCTGGGCACCAGACAGGACGACTTGGGGGTTCATCTCTGCCTCCTGAACTTGGAGGCAACTGCACAACTTTAATATTCATCCATCCACTCATCCGTCCATCCATTCATCCATCCATCTGTCCATCCATCCATCCGTCCGTCCATCCATCCATCTGTCCGTCCGTCTGTCCGTCCGTCTGTCCATCCATCCATGACATTTACTGAACACATACTATGCCATCTGGGAAAGCCCTGAAATGATGGGCTGGAATCTCAGAGGTTTCAGAATGGTGAGCCTTGGCAGAGAAGCCCGGGTCACCTGATGCCATCTCATCTCACCTGCTCACCTTGAAGGCTTTTGAAGTCAGAGGGCCTCACATTCCACCTATTATGATTATTATCTGCTTCTTAAAACATTATTTGAAAGATTACTTTGTATTTCTACCTGATTGATCATGAACAAAGTTCAAGCCATCTTCGGCTCAGTCCAAAAGCACGTGGAGAGAAGATGACAACTCAGTCCTTCCTGGGCATTTCTTCCTCCTTATCTTTGATTCCCAAATGTTATTTTTCTGAAAATGCACAACTCTGCCTTTGCTTTTCTGCTTCTAGTGATTCCATGGTCTGGCACTTTCTAGCCTCATGAAGGGCCCTCGTTTAGATTGGTGAATCTCATGCGTCATTCATGAGTGCTTTGAAGAATTTTGAGTGATCAAAAAGCAAACATAAATAACTGATAATGGGAGTTTAATAGAAGGAGCCATTTAAAAGGTGCATAATTTTAAATGATCAAGTAGAAAAGAATAAATTCATACCTATTGGTTTGACTTGCATGAGCCAGGCTGCAAATCCACTTTGGGGACCACTCACTCTGCCCTGCAGCAACATTTTGAATCTGCAGGTCTCAGCTGGAGTACTCGGCAAGAATCGGCTGCAAGTTACATAGCAGTGGAGGTGATGGAGAATCCATAGGGTCTGGAGTCAGAAGAAAGGAAGTGCACCCTAGCAATAGTCAGGGCACTCAGATGTGTGTTGAGGAACATCAGAAACAAATTCCCAATGACGAAAAGGAGGGAAGCATTTTGCTGGAATGTCCCATCCCAAGGAGCCCTGGAAGATGAGTTGGTGGAATCAGCAGGCTTATTAAATTAGACCGGGTGGCAGGCTCACATAGGTGGTGGGGAGGGAGGCACACAGGCCTGTCTGCACCTGTGCCTAGAGTTGGAATTTTTAACTGGTGTGCCTGCCTCAAAAGAATCACATATTACCTTGGAACAGGTTGAAGTGAAACAAAAAGAGTATCCCTTCTGAGCCACCGAGGCTATTTCATGTATTTGGATTTTTCAGTAGCAGAAAGTGTAACTTTGGAAAATCAATGCACTCAAATAATCCTCAAGATGTACTATAATATAGCTCCCCATCTCCAGGCTCCCTGTAATGCAATCATAGTATATTTAGAAATAATGGTGTTTGGAAGTTTTCTGACAATTTATTTCCCCTGGGATAAAACAGGTCAAATATCAAGTATCTCGTAGGTTCTGTGGCCTAGCTAATGATCAGCGAGTAGAATACACGCAGGCTCAGGGTTTTTATGCCTAGAATACTTGGACATGTTAATTAACCTCTTGAGAGAGAATGTTTGTGACTTGTCTAACAGTACCTAGAACATAGTAACCATTAGATCATAAACTATTTTTTAAAAGGTTTTATTATTTATTTATTTATTTATTTATTTATTAAGAGAGCAAGAATGAGAGAGAGAGAGCACATGAGAGGGGGGAGGGTCAGAGGGAGAAGCAAACTCCCTGCTGAGCAGGCAGCCCGATGGGGGACTCGATCCTGGGACTCCAGGATCATGACCTGAGCCGAAGGCAGTCGCTTAACCAGCTGAGCCACCCAGGTGCCCCTAAATCATAAACTATTAGATAAATAGGTTTTTTGGGGTGTGTGTATGCTATGATTGTAGAATTTTGATGGAAGAGGTTAAGACTGCTTTGAACGATTCCTGTATCCAAAAATGTTTCCTTTGTGTTCTATCTTACTCATATCTAAAGGTGGCCTTACTTTGATGCGGTCTAAGACAGATATGCAAACAGTTTTCAGGGAAATACATTTGTTCTGATTTTTCCAAATTTGGAGTTCTGGGATTTCCTATGAGTTCCTTCACTATGTGATAATGGTATGTGTCTTTTGGAAATTATTTCTCCTACCTTTAGGTATTGCCTTATGGTTTTTAGAGTACCTTACAATTCCTAGTTAGTTGTTCTCCATGAGGTTGGATCATTTTTTCCAAGGATTGGTAAACAATCTGGGAACATTAATCTGAGCCCAGGGAGAGGTTTTTTTTTTTTTTCAAGATCAAAGAGCCAGTGTTTGGGATAGAACTGGCTGAACTTTTTCAGTAATTGGTGTGACAATTCGTCCTTCTGCAGAGAGTAAGCCAAGGGGCTTCTTAGAGCAAAGAGGAACCTTTGTGGCCAAGAGTACTGGTTCTCAAAGTGTGGTTGAGAACCCATTGAGGTCCCCAAGACCTTTCAGGAGGTCCACAAGCGTTGAGATCCTCCTTTTCCCCATAACAGATCTATGTGATGCCAGATTTTCTTTAAATACTTCAACCAAAACAATATGTCACAACAAATTAAATGCAGAAGCAGATAGGAGAATCCAGCTGTCTCTATCAATGCACACTTTTAAAGAAACTTTAAAGATGTAAAGCCACTATTCTTTGTACAATTTTTAAGTTTTGGAAAATACAGTAATTTTTCACAAAAATGTGTTTATGTTTAAACATGTGGGTTTCTTATTATTTTAAGTGAATTAGTGATACATATTTTTAAATTTTCTCAACTTTTATATTTAATATAGACACATACCAACAGATATAATCCACATAAACAGAAGCTTTTAGAGGTTCTCAATGACTATTACAAGTGTGAAGGGGTCCTAAGACTAAGATTGGAGAATCATTGTCCCAGAGATTTTGGCTTCTAGTACCAGGTTTGGAACATTTACAAGCAGCTACTAGTTCTCAGAATTTATTTTTTTAAATATATGACTCTTACCATATTATGGTATGTAAAAAATATGAAGAGGAAACTCCCTTATTTTTTCCCCAAGAAATGAAAGGATCTCACAGAATCTGAGTACTGCCTCTGTCTCTAACTGGATGTGCTCATCGTCCAAATGGCTCTCCTGGGCTAGTTAATAAGGTGGGGGAGTCCTCTTCTGAAAGTCACGGTTGGATCTGTTACTTGGGGTCAGGGAATGTGGGAGGTGGAGAGAATGTGGGGGTACAGATAATCCTCACTCATTAACACATTAACACATTTAACACCTGTATTTGTTGTCATACCAGGATCGTTGGGAAATATATAGACTCTCGGGGTTCAAAATCCAAGCCAGATAAGTTTTGGGGGAAGGGGTAGGAGCTCCTGGGGTCCACTGTGGGAGACATGCTGGGATTCATGAGTGGGAGGTAAAGAAAGGAACAAAATCTCCACTTGTCTCTTCCATACTTCCGTACTGTCTTGGCCATGGGCAAAAGAGTGATCAGGATGAACGAGAAAATTAAAAAGGGAGAATAATCAGGATAAAAGGAGACAGTGGAGATGGTGCAGGGGAAGGAGGTGCTATCACGCTACCAAATAGCTGCTCTGCTCTCAGTTCTGCAGCTGTGAGCTCTCTAAGACCTGGAGCCAACCAAAGGTCATGACACTCCCGGGAGACACTCTTGGCTCTTGGTCCTGGGAAGGTTTAGCGCATGATGCTTGTTGCTCAAAATCAGATTTCTCAAAGATACAGACTTTAAGATGCTCTGTAGGTTGGTTAAAAATCAAGGGTATAATGATTAAGATGTGACAAAGGTTAATGAGTAGATCTGGAGGAGAAAGAAAAGTGATTATTTGGTTTTGAACATGGTAGGCTTGAGAGTCTGCACCCAGAGAGAGTTGTCCAATAGGCAGTTAGAAATAGAATCTGGATCTTGGGAGAGGGGTGGATAGTGCCTTCGGATCAGCATCATGTAAAGATGGTCAAGGTTGCAGATAGACGAGGTGACTTTAATAACTGTATCTCCTTTGCTTTAACAGCTTTTCCATGTGGCCTATCTTATCATCAAATTTGCAAATTCTCCTCGCCCTGATCTTTGGGTCTTAGAAAGATCTGTAGACTTTGGAAGCACCTACTCACCTTGGCAATATTTTGCTCGTAAGTAATCTTGCTTACCATGTTATGCAGGGCTTTAATTATTTGCAACAGATCAACACTGGGTTTAACTGGAAAGTTAGTCTCTCAGTTTGGCTAATTAAGGGCTGGCCAATTTTAACTCTCTAGGTTACTCTCGAACATCCCTATTTCTCAAGCATGTGTGCGTTAATTCCAAGGATACACATGCAGAACTGAAGTTGAAATGCCTTTTATGTTAACAGTTTTTGCCACTATTTAGGAAGAAGCGGGGTACCTGTAATTGGGCCATAGCTCCAGTCCTTTTCCTTTTATTTAGAATTAGGGACTAAGTTTCATCTTTATGGATCCTGCATTTCACATTATTTACCTTGACCCTGTCATCTTCAACTAATGAAGAATGTCGGTGTCTCTGAACCCTATGATGAATTGAGGTGATGGGAGTTTTGCTTACAAAGGCACTGGGCTTTCCATAAATGCTCCTTAGAGGGTAAATTTGCCTAATGAGGGGTGAGGAGTTAGAACCACATCTCCAAACATTGCTATTGAAAGTAAGTGGCCTAAAATGGCTTGATATTTTCTTTCATGAATTAAAACTTTATTCTTAGCTTTTGTCTAAAAATCTTAAATGCATCTCTGTTCTTTCCTTCTGATGTATTTCCTTAAGGAAACATAAGGTTCCTTAAAAGTTTTATGACAAGATGATAATATTTTACTTTATAGTATTAAAATGTTTTCTTCCTAGACTCTAAAGTAGATTGTTTGGAACAATTTGGGCAGGAGGCAAATATGGCTATCACCCGAGATGACGATGTACTTTGTACTACTGAATATTCCCGGATTGTACCTTTGGAAAATGGTGAGGTAAGCTGATGTGGGGGGAAGGGAGAGATGAGACTCAGAAATCAACACGAGGATATAAAATTTTGCATAATTGTGAAACTTGCACTTTCAAGATCTAAGATAGATCACAATAGAAACCAGAACTTGGAACTAACTGGTAAGGGAATCACATCGAAGACTCCCAGAACGAGTTGGGTTGGAAATTCTTTTAAATTTTTAATTAATTAATTAATTAATTTTTATTTATTTAATTTTTTTTAAATTGAGGCATAATTGACATCAGAAATTCTATTTGAGGTCTCAACTTCTTTTCTGGAAGTCAGGATTCTGGATTCAAGGCCCACAGGTCTTGAACTGTCTTTTCTGGTGGAATGTTTAGAATGTGGGCTACTGGTGATTGAAGTGAGGATTCCTCTCACTGCTTCACAAATACATATCCCCCATAAGGGTGAGGAGATGAGGGGTAAGGTGATAGCACAAATCCCTGGTACCTCTGGGCAGGGTGGGCATCATCTGTAAGGGAGGAAAGAATGGCTGTCCCTTTGGGGTTGCATTTGGTCCTGGTACAATCAGCTAGGCTGTGGTTTTGGGACATGGGAAAACAGAATGGGGAAAATCGGAGAAGAACTCCATGGAAGTTGTGAGGCCATCATGAGCATGAAGTGAGTTTCAAATGACCTTCTTTAAGGGTGTCAGTCTCCCTGTTTTAGGTGGAGAGAACTTTCTTGAGCAGCTCTATCCAGTACCTTTCAGTGATTGATGAGTGTCTCTAATTGTTGTCACGTGGACTTCATCACTTAAAGCATTAAAACCTGGCTTTTGTATAGATCTTTTTTTGTCCTCTCCACAGTCAACTCTATCCAGAGACTTCTTTTCTTCAACCTCATTTAGGTTTTTAGATAACTTTAGCTTTGTTCCTTTGATGTAACCAAAAGTTGTTTTCTTTTTTTTTTTAAATATTTTATTTATTTATTTGACAGAGAGAGACACAGCGAGAGAGGGAACACAAGCAGGGGGAGTGGGAGAGGGAGAAGCAGGCTTCCTGCAGAGCAGGGACCCCGATGCGGGGCTCGATCCCAGGACCCTGGGATCATGACCTGAGCCGAAGGCAGACGCTTAACGACTGAGCCACCCAGGCGCCCTTCTTCTGTTTATAGATTTTAACATTATATTTTCAACATTTCATAGTATTACAACACCATAACTACACTGATAGAACAAAGGGTTTGAAAACGAAATGATAACATTTTTGGAGAGCCCAGGTCTTACGGAGAGATTGCCAGAATTTGGAACTAGGAACAAGAAGGGAAGACAGAACTAGCAATGATATTTTTAGACATAAACAAGATCCAAGACCACCTACAAACATCTAATGGCTCAAAGAAACCAAGTGCTTTGGGGCATGTGAGTTATTTTTAGTTACTTGTGGCTATATTTTCATGAAGGGACTTTTTTCTCCTGTGTGTGTTGTGTGGTTATTTTAGGTTGTGGTGTCCTTGATAAATGGTCGACCAGGTGCAAAAAATTTTACTTTCTCTCACACCCTGAGGGAGTTCACCAAAGCTACAAACATCCGCCTATGTTTTCTCCGAACCAATACCCTTCTTGGACACCTCATCTCCAAAGCACAGAGAGATCCAACTGTCACTCGGCGGGTGAGTAATGTTTTTACATGCCTACAGGGCAGCTTTTTAAACTTATTTTTGCTTATCAAACTAATTGCCTTTCAAGTAATCTTTATGGCCAGTAATGGTGTAGGCATAGGAGTTGTTCTTGTATGAAATACTAGATGTAATTTTGAAGTTTGTTGAAGAAAAATTATGATATTCAGAGGATGAAAGGCAAAGATGTGTAATTATATTACTGCTATTATAACAAATAATCCCCAAGTTTTAGAGGCTTAACAAAATAAAAGGTTGATTTCTTGCTCATGTCGCGGTCCAGTGTGGGTCAGCAGGTGGGATCAGTTCTATGTGGTCATTCAGGGGACCAGGCTCTTTCTATCTAGAGGTGCAGCCATCCTGTAGGACCTCAGAGTTCTCCTCTGTATCCCCTGTACACGGTCAGTAGATGAGGAAAGAACGAGAGCCTAGAGAATACCTGCCTGCTCCTGACCACACAGGTCACCTCCATTGGCAGGAATTGGCGGTGTAGGCCCACCTATGTGCAGGAGGCTGGGTAATGTAATGTCACCACAGTGGAGGACACATAGGCATTGGGGAGCACCAGTGCTGTGTACTGCATTGGGTGAACATCTGTCACTCTCAGTATCAGGACAGTCTGACAGGAGATCCTGTCTCCTGGGCAGAGGGGGAGCCAGCAGAATAAATGTCTTAATCTCACTCTTCTCCTACCCTCTCATCTCCTGCTGGTGACTCCCATTTGGCCAAACCCAATGGGAAGCCAGTGGGCAAGAGATCCTATTGCAGCCCATAAAGTTCAGCCCCTGAGCAAAGGTCAGAAAGAGAAAGAGAAAGGGGGTCCTGGAGAGTGGACCTGGAAGGGTAAATAGAAGATGCCCAGTGTACCTTATAGAGTTTGGCTTCTGTAGGTGATATCAGAGAGCTGCAAGAGGAAGGCAAAGAGAAAAGCAGGTTTTACTACAGTTTTGAGCATTTTCCAGAAAGGCCAGTCGTCTTGGGTGTAGGTGGCTTGTCTTCTGCATTTTCTGCCCCTTTAGCTCTCTCTGAGCTACTGTAGGTGGTGACTACCTTGAATGAAATTTACAGGGGAGTGCTGGGCTTTCTGGTAAACTGTAGCCAGACTGGGTTTCCATTCCCCAGGTATTTTTGGAGCCTTGCCACAAATGTACCTCACCATCTTTTTTTTTCCTTTCATTGTTTTTTTTGGGGGGGAGTTTACAAGATTTGTACTTGTATGTATGTATATTTTTCACTTAGGTGAACGTAGTCTTCTCTATGAAGTACGTTTTTATGGGGCTCATCTCACATATAATCAGGAGACCCCTCATCCCAATCTAGGTGGCTTCTTTAAGTGAAGGAACAGCATACTAGCTGTCCTGTCACACCCTTATGTGCTGCTGGGATGAGGTCTGAGTGCTCTTTCTCTCTTTCTGCCACTGCTGTCCTTGATAAAATGCGCAGGGAGAAACTTCTGTGGTGATCAGCACGAGAGCTTCTAGGGTTAACTTGTTATACAAAGTCCTCTAATACTGAATTTATCCATATTAACAAGAGGGGTTGTTGGGTGCTGGGTGGCTCAGTTGGTTAAACATCTACCTTCAGCTCAGGTCATGATCCCAGGGTCCTGGGATCGAGCCCCATGTTGGGCTCCCTGCTCAGTGGGGAGTCTGCTTCTCCCTCTGCCTGCCCCTCCCCCCTGCTTGTGCTCACTCTCTTTCTCTCTCAAATAAATAAATAAAATCTTTAACAAGAGGGGTTGTTAATGTCTTCAGACTAAGTAAGATGTTGTTAGGACGCTTAGACTCTAGCAGTTTTTAGTGTGGAAATCAGAACAGAGCGCTTACGTTGAGGGACTAGAGTGCTTTAAGGTGACTGATGCAACAGCAACCACAACAAGATACAAAAATCTTCTTGTCCTTGTCAGTTCAAAGACTTCCTCGCTGACAGGTATTCTCATTGGCAGCATGACCTCATGAGAAAGATCCTTCTACACCCCCCAAATTTCTCTCTGGGTTCTGCGCTTCCCCTGCCAAGTCTGAGAAGTAAGGGAGCTGGTGGACACTGCCACCTGTCGTTGCTAGTGGGGAGGTCTCCAGAGGACTGGAGATGTGCCTGGTGGATGACTTGGTTTCCCATAGCTGTGACCTGGTGTAGGGGCTGTTCCTCAGCTGAGTCTGAAGCTTGCTCTCTCTGGCCCTTTGGAGCTTGAACTCTGCCTTTGGCCTTATTAACCTTGAGTTAGCAAGGCTTCTACAACTGCTGGTGGACCCTGCCAGTCTCGGCACTGTATTTGCTCTGTCATTGTAAATATTTTCTCCCTTCCTGGAGCGTGCACATAGTAGGCAAAATTTGATATAAAAATTTATTTTTGGTAAATAGATATGTTCGACTTATGAAACCCAGACTTAAAGTAATCTGGGAATCACTTAATCCTATTCCAAAAGGCTATAGGGCATGCCTGTTTTCCAAGGCAATTTCCTTCCATGCATTTAAAGCATTTGACTTTTTTAAAATGCACAAATTTGGCAGTATGCTATTACATTTGGTTGAGGAATGCATTTATTTGGTAAGAGAAGTTACATCCAGATGCTGCTCCCTTTTGTGTTAAGGTAGGCTCAAGAATACAGGATGAAAAGGAAGAGGGTCAATACAGATGTGAGTTACAGATTAGTAAAGCAAAGTTTGTTGCTCTTCAGTAAAACTGACACTTGTGTCTTCTGTTATATAGTATTATTACAGCATAAAGGATATCAGCATTGGTGGGCGATGTGTTTGCAATGGCCATGCCCAAGAATGCAATGCAAACAATCCTGAAAAATTGTGAGTACACTGTACCCATTTTTTAGCCTTGCTGTGAATAAGTCTCATTGTTTCAGTAAATGTTTGCATCCCATTAAATGTTTCTAAGTTCTTGCCCTCCATAGGAATGTTTCATTGTCAACAAAAAAATGGTGTGTATATTTCTCCCCTCCTCTGGCCCTGCACTTGCTTCTACATGCCCCAACCAGCCCATAGCAGGCATGGCTAATCAATCACAGTGCTCTATGGATGATCTAGGATGAAGCCACCAAATCCTCCCGACCCCCCATCCCCAGACAGTGCCCCAGGCATCCATGAATAATTGATTAGAGTTAGCAAGAGAAAAAAAAACTTGTTTGTTATTCCTGGTCTAATGATAGCAGAGGGTATACATTTTCAAATATTTTTTTTCATTGTGGTAAAATACACGTGATATAAAGTTTACTATCTTAACCATCTTTAAGTGGTAGTGGTTTAAATTCAGTAGGATTAAGTACATTCTCACTGTTGTGCAAACAATCTCCAGAACTCATTTCATCTTGCAAAATTGAAACTCTATTCCTGTTAAACAACAGCTCCCCACTCCTTCCTTCCCCAGCTCCTGGCAACCACCATCCTCTTTTCTCTATCAATTCGACTACTCTATACATCAGAAACTAATGATGTAATGTATGGTGACTAACATAACATAATAGAATAAAATTTAAAAAAATTGACTAGGTATTTCATATAAGTGGAATCACCCGATATTTGTCTTTTTGCAACTGGTTTCTTTCACCTAACATAATGTTCTCAAGGTTCATCTATGTTGTAGCATGTGTCAGAATCTCCTTCTTTTTTAAGGCTGAATAATATTTTTTTTATGCATATACCATATTTTGCTTATCCATTCATCTGTTGTTGGACTTTTAGGTTACTGGTTATAGTGAAGGATGCTGCTATAAACATGGGTGTACCCATTTTTGTTTTTTATTGAGGTCTATTTTACATACAATAAGATGCGTGGATATTAACTAGTAAGTGTTCAGCAACTGTATACACTCATGTTAGCAACACAAGAGGGATGCTATTGTGGCTGGAAATGACTGGATGCGAGATACAGCAGTAATTTTCTCTCAATGTTTTGTTTAGAGTCTATGATTCCCCATGAGCAACATTTACCAGAGATGTTTTACTTTTAGTCAGATGAGGTTTGTATATTATTAGGCTTCATGCTCAGGCACAGGTGCCAGCTACCAGCTTATGTAGTGTGGAGCCCTGTCCCTGACCAGCAGCAATCCTGAATGTTGTCAGCCCTCCTCGGAGATCAGGCGGTGCTGAGATAGCAACACGAATCCATCACCTGACTAGCCTTTAATTGGCAAGCACTAGTTTATTAATGATTAATCCATTGCCTCCTGGAGGGTAGGGACCTAAGACATTGGCAGTCAGATCAGAGAAGTCCTGAGTTGGAGAGAGAGGGGAGAAAAGAGGTCGGTCTAATATCCCTTAGTCTGAGACAAAATGGCACCACGTGGGAGAGGAGTTGAAGTCATTGGAGAAGGTCTGAGCTTCCTGCTTGGAAGGGTTGCCAAGCCCTGTTGACCTTGGCAGACCTGGAAGGCTTCTATCCTGGGTAGTACAGAGTGAGAAACCAAGGTGAGTAGACAAACTGTTTCCCCTTGCCTCAGTTTATGCCAACACAACAGCCTTGTCTCCCACTGCTTGCTGGTTTGCTTCTGCCCAGCAGGCTTACTAATGTAAATGCTGAGGAAATCCACACCCACAAATAGGAAAAAAATCTTTTAAAAATGTTTTTTAAATTAGTTTCAGAGGTAGAATTTAGTGATTCATCAGTTGCATATAACACCCAGTGGTCATTACATCAAGTGCCCTCCTTAATGCCCATCACCCAGTTATCTCATCTCCTACCCCTCTGCTCCATCAACCCTCAGTTTGTTTTCTAGAGTTCAGCCTTTCTTATGGTTTGCCTCCCTCCCAATTTTCATCTTATTTTATTTTTCCTTCCCTTCCCCTGTTGATCTGTTTTGTTTCTTAAATTCCACATATGAGTGAAATCATATGGTATTTGTCTTTCTCTGACTGACTTATTTCGCTTAGCATAATACCCTCTAGTTCCATCCACCTCATTGTAAGTGGCAAGATTTCATTCTTTTTGATGGCTGAGTAATATTCCACTGTGTGTGTGTGTGTGTGTGTGTGTGTGTGTGTGTGTGTGTGTGTGTGTGTGTATACATATATATATATATATATACACCACATCTTCTTTATCCATTCATCCGTTGATGGACATCTGGGCTCTTTCCATATTTAGGCTATTGTTGACATTGCTGCTATAAACGTTGGGGTGCATGTGCCCCTTCGATTCACTATGTTCAAATCCTTTGGATAAATACCCAGTAGTGCAAGAGCTGGATTGTAGGGTAGCTCTATTTTTGACTTTCTGAGGACCCTCCATACTGTTTTCCAGAGTGGCTGCACCAGCTTGCATTCCCACCAACAGTGCAGGAGGGTTCCCCTTTCTCCGCAGCCTCACCAACATCCGTTGTTTCCTGACTTGTTAATTTTAGCCATTCTGACTAGTGTGAGGTGGTATCTCATTGTGCTTTTGATAGGTATTTCCCTGATGCCAAGTGGTACTGAGTATTTTTTCATGTGTCTGTTGACCATTTGTACGTCTTCTTTGGAGAAATGTCTGTTCATGTCTTCTGCCCATTTCATAACTGGATTTTTTGTTTTTTGGGGTGTTGAGTTTGATAAATTCTTTATAGGTTTTGGATACTAGCCCTTTATCTGATAAGATATTTGCAAATATCTTCTCCCGTTCTGTAGGTTGCCTTTTAGTTTTGTTGACTGTTTCCTTTGCTGTGCAAAATCTTTTTATTTTGATGAGGTCCCAATAGTTCATTTTTGCTTTTGTTTCTCTTGCCTTTGGAGACACATCTAGCAAGAAGTTGTTGGGCTAAGGTCAAAGGAAGAAATCTTATAACATATTTAAGGTGATGTAAAGCCTGGCAATCAGAAAATTTAGTTGTTAATCAAGTAGAACCCATGAAGAGGCAGAAGAGGGCTTGAATTAAGCATGTCTACCATGATGACTTGGTTCATGGAAATGTGGGTGGATCACAAATTTAATTCTGAGCTTCCTAGCAGTCAGCTCAAAAGGGGAAACTGCCTAGTTTCTCACTATGATCATAATCTAAGAAGTGATCCGTTGTTTAGGAGAAGCATGAATGTTGACACTAGGATCAGATAAGAAATTTCTCTGGAAGTGGTGTGGGGTGATCATCATGAAGAGGATTCTCTAGTCAGCAACCTCTTCAATAACATCCTTACAGCAGAGGCAAGGATGAGTTTTCTATATCAACAACCATCAGCCTAGGCTGAGAAAGAATCAGAAAAAGCAATTATTTGTGGGTGATACCAATATAATTCAGACTAGTACCCATCTTTTTTTCTGCTTTCAATTTTAATCTTTCTATGAGAGTAGCTGGACTATATGTTCTTCAAGCAATATACCCTAAATACTTCTTTCAATTCAGCTTATGCATATACTTTATTGGCAATGAGGTGAAATTGTCTCTCTGACAAAAGTCCATTTGGATACCAGCTGTTTTGTGTTCTCAGTAAAATCTGTGTCCTTTTGCTGTAACAGGCAGCTGAGCTGCTAGAGGGATGGTACCTTCCCTCCGGAATGTAACTGAATATATGCCACCCCCCACCCCCCCAGAAGAGTTGAGCGAATCTCCACAGGCACAGCCTTAGACAACTGTTTTGAATCCTCTTTTAAGCACAGAGGAGTGAGAACTAAGAGCTTAGGAGTTCTAATCCAGTGCCGTGGCAACAATTTCATTATACCCTAGAATGGTTTTAGTGCAGATGTATAATTCTTTGCAGGTAGATTTTTAGATTGTTACCCCTCTGCCTTGCTGAGTAATCTGTTTTTGGCCTTGCAAGGAGCTGTTTGTTAGAGTTGGGGCAGCCTTCTGGAGCAGGGTCCTCTGAGATCTTGTTTGGGACTGGCTCTTGGGTTTGGTGAATCTCTGTGCATGACCCCAGGTGAGAGCAAAGACACCTGAGCAGACCTTTCTCATGGGACTGCTCCAGATCTTCCTGAAGATGTGATACTCAACACCTCCCAGTAAACTCGGCACTTGCTTACTCCTGTGTTCATTTCCTGTTCTGGAAGGTGGTAGAGAAGAAAGCTGGAACTTTGGAGTCAAGACAAACTTAGGTTTGAAGTCTGGCTCTCCATTTATCATCGCTTGACCTTTGGCAAGTGTTTTAGTATCTCAGAATCTCAGTGTCACCATCTACAAAGTAGAGACAATAAGCAGACTTGAACTAATAATGTATGCAAAGTGCTTTGTTCTCATAATTACTCCATGAATGGTGCCTTGGGTAACCACCATGACTGTCAGTTTCTCACACAGGAACAACTGATCTTAATCAAAACTTTTGAATAACTGAGATGTGCTTGGCCACATGCCCAGGTTTCGGTGTGAATGCCAGCACCACACCTGTGGGAGGACGTGTGATCGCTGTTGTGCTGGGTATAACCAGAGGCGCTGGCGACCCGCCACGTGGGAGCAGAGCAATGAGTGTGAAGGTGAGCGCGGTGGGGAGGGGGTACTGGGGAGCGAGGCCCCGCCCACGCTTTCCCCCCATTTCTCCCTGATGCTAGGTTTTCCCTGTGCTTCTGAAGAGGGTGGTGTTGTGTTAGTCTTAGGGACTCAGGTCTGTCTATTGTAATGAAAAACACACAGCCTGGGGGTAAAAGTGCCCCATTCTAAATTCAGATATAAACAGGAGAACAAAAATAACAGCTAGTAATAATTACTAATATGTATTAAGCGTTCACTTAATGCTGGCCTCTCTTTTTAGTAGTCTAAAATATCATGTAGCCACTATTAAACTGTAAACCCTTTCCATTTCTTAGGATGTGATACCCTTGTGATGAATCCTAACTCTTGTGAGGACGGAGGTCGGGAGAAGGTTTTGAGATTGGTGTCTGAACAGAGAGCTGGAAGCAATGACCAGAGGCGGGGTGGGGGTGTGTGTGTGGTAAAACTGCAGTAGGATTGGGGCAGCTGCAGGGTGGAGGGGACCAGAGAAGGAAGGAACAAAGATGAGAGGCTGTTTTTAATTATGGTGTAATATAAAGTAAGAAAACTGTTATTTTTAACAAATAAGCCCTCAGACATCCAACTGAAGATTCCCTTGTAAACTGATCTTCTTAGGAAGCCACACATTTATTCCAGTTGCTGAAAACACTTTTGTAAGTTTTAGTTATTGGCTTTGGAGACTGTGGCCTATTTTTTTCTGAATATTTTTATTTTATCGATTGATTTTTTTGAATATTTTTAGCATTTGGAGAGGGATTTGCTTTTTTTAAATGACCAAAAGATATTTGGATTCAGGTTTGATGAACTAGGTGGGTAAGAAAGAATCTGTACTTTATACTTTTTGGCCAAATGGTTTTTGTAACTAAGAGATAAGACTGATATGATCTCTATGACTAGCAAACACTCAAAAGGATTTTTACTGAGGAGTTCTGAGGGCACTTTGAGAGATTCTAACACTGTTGTGAGGTGTTGATGCTGCCCAAGCTGAACGGTCAGGTGCATCTCTAGGTCCAGGGGTGTTAGCTGGTTGGCCGTTTTCTCTTTATAGTCATATCTAATAGGTTTCTTCTCAGTGACTTCCTCATCCCTCTCCCTGGAGAATGGGACCAGAAAGAAGGAAAGCTAATAATCAGGAATTATGTCTTCCAGTGCTTTCGAGTACCGGTTTCGGCTATTTTGATTGAATGAGTGTTATCACATGAACTCCAACATTAACAAATTAGTTAGTTTTCCAGGTTAATGGAACCTTTCAGTGAATGACATGCTTAACTCCAGCACACAGGAAAACTTTTAAAATTTCCTTTCATAAGAGTTTAAGCTTTGTAAACTTGTCAAAGTGATTACAAATTCCAAAAAAATAGCATAAGGAAATCGGACCAGTTAAGATCCATTCGTTATAGGTGCTTTCTCAATTCCATTTGAATTAGTGCAATTCAAAATCCAAAAACGGATTTCTTGAGAAATAACTGATTTAATTAATATAAATGCCTTGAATTTTTTAAATCATGGCACCACTGGAGAAATGAAAATAAGAAGGTACTCAGCCTGTTACAAACAAGGCAACTTGAAATTCTAACTCACTCTTCTTCCCTAATAGATTTATCTGGAAACTTGATTAAAACACAAATTACTAGAAAGACCTGGAAAATTTGATCTACGTGGAATGCAGTGAATATATATTCTCTCTAAAAGAGAGTAAGAATTTTACTCATGTTAGATCTTTTTCATCTTGTCAACGATGAAAATCCTAGATGGCTTTTAAATTTTGTTCTTAAATTTTAGAAGTATTATACATTACTTGTAGATAACTTGGACATTATAAAAAAACAGAATCACCAATTATTTTGTTACCCAAAGAGAACCACTATTAACATTTTGTTAGGCATTTTAGTGTTTTCTTCATGCATACTTTAATATTATTATTTAATATATATTAGATTATTTATGTAATTACTTATACAATTATTTATATAATTTTATGTCCAACTCTTTTTCACTTTATACTTTTAGATATTTTCCCATTTTATTAAAAACCCTTCAGCATCCTTCTTGATGGCACACAGTGTTGTCATTCTGTGGAGTCAAGCGTATCCAGCAAGTGTTTGCTGAGTATTCACTATGTGCTGCAGACTGGGTTCTATTGCAAACAAAACACAAGGGGTCCCTGCCTTCATAGAAATGACAGTCAAGCAAAGATACTATTGTTTGCTTACCATTTCCCTAGAATTAGACATTAAGATTATTTCCAGTTTATTGCTACTGTAAATAGTGCTGAGATGAGAAACTTAGAATATTGGCTAAGAGAATAGGTTTTGGAGTCAAATACAAGTCAGGATTCTGCCTCTCTTATTGGAGACATGCTTTAGCCTCTCAGAGCCTCAGCCTCAGCCTCCCCATCTGGTCTCTGGGGATAATAGTATCTACGTTAGAGACTTGTTGCATAGATTAAATGAAATAATGCATGTAAAACACTTTTCACAGTGTACCAAGAGCTCAGTTATTCTTGGTAATAGTAGTAATAGCAGTAGAAGTATATTCCCATGGTGCCTGAAGCCTAATTGGCATTTTGGTTTATCTTAATTTGTTGTAAATGTATATATAGCGAGAGAGAGAGAGAGAGAGAGAAAGCCTCTCCCATTTAATACCCAATGAAAGAAGCTGTTAATCGCATATTGTTATAGGTGAATCTTTGTGTAAAAAATCCCTAAAATTTTCCACTGAGAATATGGTGGTCCAGAATAGACTTAGTAAAGTGGTGCAATGAGTGGTAGTACTATCTAGGGGAATTTACGAAATGTCTCATAGTAATGACGGAATACTAACTTAGAATGACTTTTTCAGCATGCAACTGCCATGGTCACGCCCTCGACTGTTACTATGATCCAGATGTTGAGAGGCAGCAGGCCAGCTTGAATATCCACGGCATCTATGCAGGTGGAGGGGTCTGCATTAATTGTCAGGTGAGTCACAATTTAGGTTAAAGTGGATATGTCACTGTAGGAAAGGAGCATTCATTAAGCCAGGCTCCCAGAGAGATATCAATAAAGTGATATGCAATTGAAAGTATTTTCTATAAACATTTCTCTACTTTTATACACAAAAGTCCTTGTTAGCTGGATATAATTTTGGGGTTATACGGAAAATGGACTGAGACAGGTTTGTCCAAATTTTATTGATTAGATTCTTCATTTAGGTCTTTGCCTAAATAGGGAGGAGAATTGCTGGCTGTCACCATGGATGCTATCCATCTTGTGGTAGGAAGGGTCTGAGATAGTAGGGCAAATAGGTGTCAACTTCTGTGCTGATCCTAAATCCTGTTTTCAGACAGATTCTGAATCTAGACACCATGAGGAAGTACATCATGATCAATTAGTGAAGTCTGCCATTGACACTTAATAAGAAACATTGATTTTTCATCCCTTCTGTAGGACAGTTGGGTTCACTAGAAATTAGCCAAGAGGAACGTATGGTAGAGGAAGATATAATGTTCATGAATTTGGTCCATATTATCACTTTGTGTTGTGTGCTTTTAAAGTGATGTTTTGTTAATGTTGCCTTTAAAAAGGTACTCTTTTCATGAGATGTCCATTTATATGGAACCAGGGCCACAACTCCTTAGGGACCCACCATCCTGCACCTTTCTCCCACTCCATTTTGTATCATTTGTCAATGCAGGTAATTAACTACAAGTAAAATATAAGTCATAAGTTTCTTACAAATGATAGATTTTTTTGCACAAATGAAAGATCCCAGGATCTTCTTAAGACTGTGCTCTTTAAGACCCTCAGGTGATTCACTGGCACATTAAAGTTGCAGAAGCACTGGACTGGGATGTGTAGGTAGAATCCTTTCTCCAGATGAAGGAGTATGCCACTTCCATATGTCTTTAGAACACCTTGTTCTTCCTCTTCCTTCTCTCAGAGATACTCTGTTTTGTACCTTGCTGTTCCAGAAAACCATCAGTATAGTCCTTTTTTTCATAGTGGCTCTGTGAAAGCATTTTTCTTTTGCGTAAGAAATTATTGAAATTTGCTTAGGTTCGTTGCATTTTTTTCCAACTTAAACTTAAAATGCCTTGTTTAAGTTAGATACTTAGCATAAGTAACTTAAATTTTTTTATTGTGGTGAAATATACATAACATAAAATCTACCATTTTAGCCATTGTAAGTATATATCTCTGCATAATTAACTTTTATATTTATAATCCATGAACAAGTAGAGAATTCTGCCTTTGTTATGGATTAGTACCTCCAACAGGACCCAAAGTTTCCACAGATAATAACTATAAACTATAGACAAAATACAAAAACAAAAAAACAGGAAGTCCCTTTTCCCCCAACCAGTGATCTGAAGACACTGGGGAGTACATATGAGCAGGAAGGTACTGGAGGGAAGCTGCTGCTTGGCAAAAAGGATCAGTGTAGGGTGAGCTACATATATTTTTGACATTTAGCCAGAGGACAGACCGAAGTTGGTGCCTTGTGGTGTAGCTAAAATTCCTCTAGAAAATCTAGAGTCCTTCTGCCCTGAAGTACAAGAGTGCAGACCTTGGATGGAACAACGACAATTTTTGGAAAGTGACTGGGGAGTCCAGGAAAAAAGAAATCAAGAGAGAAAAGAATCTCTGATTCTGTGTATAGAATCATCCCAAGTTTCTCACTGACCCCTGAGCCATCTATGCACAGAAAGGCTTTCAGCTAAGAGTAACATAATTTATTTGAGATTTGAACTAGCACACAAAGAGTTACAGTTTTCAGTTTGGGAAAAGTCAAGTTAATTATGTCACAAAACAAAACAAATTCAATATTCTTTAGAGAAATATTACAGAACCCAGAGTCTCTACAATGTAATATTTATTATGTCCAGGATACAAGCCAAAATTTTTTGACACTTGAAGAACCAAAAATTGTGACCCATTCTCAGGAAAAAAAATATTCAATAGAGACAATCCTGAAATGATCCAGATGTTGAAATGAGCAGTTAAAGATTTTAGAGCTGCTATTATAACTTTGCTTAAGAATATATATAAAAATATGTTCACAATGAATGAAAAGATAAGAAGTATCAGGAGAGAACTAGAAACTATAAAAGGAACTTAATGAAAATTCTAGAACTAAAACATAGAATATGTTAGATTATGGATGGGGCTAATATCAGAATGGAGGTAATAGAAGAAAGATTCCGTAAATTTGAAGATATATCAATAGATATTATCCAGTCTTAAGAAAAGAAAGAAAAAGATTTTTTAAAAAAATTAATTAACAGAAACTTACAGACTTGTGGGACGATATCAGATCTAACATATATGTAATTGGAGTCCCAGAAGAGAGGAGAGAGAATGTAGCAAAAAAGGAAGAAAAGGAAGAAAGAGAGGAGGAGGAGCAGGAGAAGAAGCAGCAGAAGCAGCATCAGCAGTGGTGATGGTAGCAGGAATGGCAAGAAATTTCTCAAATTTTTCAGTAGATTAGGATTCAAGAAACTTAGTGACTCCCAAGCCAGATAAATACAAGGAAAACCACTCCTGGGCCTAGCAGAGTCAAACTGCTGAACACCAAAGAAAAAGTGAAAATCTTGAAAGTAGAGAAAAACAACACATCACAATGACTGTGAAGTTCTTATTAGAAATGTGGAGGCCACAAGACAGTGGAAAATACCTTAAATGTGCTAACCAAAAAAAGAAGGAACTGTTAACCAAGATTTCTATATTTAACAAAAATGTTCTTCAACAAGAAAAGCCAAAGGGCAAATATTTCTGATAAAATAAAACTGAAAGAATTTGTTACTTGAGAGATTAGCACTATCAGAAATGGTAAAGGGAATTCTTCAGGTTATAGAGAAATGATACCAGATGGAAACTCAGATCTTCAGCAATATAGCCTAAGGATAGTATATTAAGATGAGTAAGATTTATCCCAGGAAAGCAAGGTTGATTGAACATTCAAAAATCAATCTGCAGGCTGAGGAAGATGGTGGAGTAGGAGGACCCTAGCCTCACCTCAACCCATGGATATAACTAGAGAACACTCACAGCAGCGTAAATAACTCAGAAAACAACCTGAAGACTGGCAGAATAAACTCCACAACTCAGTGTAGAGAAGAGGTCACACTCAAAAGGGTAGGAAGGGCAGAGATAGGGAGCTAAATGGACTCACAGGACTGTCAGTTGGGGGAGGGGCATAGGGACACCTGAATCCCCTTTAACGTTTGGCTTTGAAAACCAGAGAGGCTGGATTTCATGAGTTCTTACAATCAGCAGGGCTTAAAGCCTGGACTTTAAAAAAAATCGCCCAGTAGGCTCTGTTCTGGGAGTGCCAGGGGCAACAGGAAACCGAATCCCTGCCCTTAAAGAGACAGCACAACAAACAGTCTGTGGAGATACAGCAGAGAAGCAGCAGTTTGAAAGGAGCCTGGGGGACATGGGAGGGAGAGTGATTTACTCATCTCAGAGCCTGTCCAGGAGGCAACAGAAATCACTGGGGAAATCCTCCATGAACAAAGAAATTGGCAGACGCCATTTTTCTCCCTTGCCCCCCAGTGTAAACACATGGGCACCAGAGGGACTGGCTACCTATCTTGCGAGCACTGTTGCCCCACCCGCATTCACTGTGCTTCCACCAATCCACCCCTCTGGATAGCCCACCTCAGTCTGGCATGGCAGGGCCCCTCTTGCACCAGATGTGGACGCAAGGCTTGCTGGCACCACCACCTGGCTGCCACACCCACCCTGTACTGTGCTTCCAAGGATCCACTCCTTTGGATGGTGGCTCAGTTTCAGTGCTGCTGGGCCCCTCCTGTAGAGGACAGAGGGGCACAAAGCTTACTGGCACTATAACCCCTGCACCCCCAACCCCACACTTGGCTTCCATGGAGCCAGACGGGCTGCTTTAGTCCCGATGCTGCAGGGTCCCTCTCATGGCATGCAAAGCTTGCTAGCACTGCCTCCACACTGTGCTTTGGGGGACCCACCTCCTCCAATATGCTTTTGGCCAGAGGCCGTACAGGATGGTGCTGTAGGCTTGGCAGTATGTAAGCAGCCCCTACAATGGCCAGCACCACTCTGAAGTGATTCTTGCCCTGGAGAGGGGGAAAGATAACTGCACAGACCAGTCAGATGGAGGCCCCAACAGTTGGCCGAGGGCAGACACCTGCTCTGATTGCAGGCCCTGCCCACCAATGAAAGCTTCTCAGGGGACAATACAGGGAAGGCACCCTGCAGTTTGGTGCTACTGCATCTCTGGCAAATGCCTAGTCTGACTAAACTCAAGGTCAGGGTGGCCCCAGGCTGACCCCCTAACCCACTAAGACAAAGCACTGCCCAAAAGAGCAAAGAGAGCCACTGCAGATGCCTGGGCTGAAGGAAAAAGCAACTCAGCCACAATAGCAGGGTGCATGCATCACACATAGGAGATACCCATGCAGCGCCAGGTTCAGGTGAAAGGGGGGACACTGCATTGCAGGGCACTACAGAACCTCTTCTTCATAAGGCCATTACTTCAAGTGCAGAAGTAGCTGACTTTCCTAACACACAGAAATAGAGAGAGTTCGACAAAATGAAGAGACAGAGGAATATGTGCTAAATGAAAGAGCAGGACAAAACCATAGCAAGAGACCTAAGCAAAATGGATATGAGTAATATGGTGGATAGAGAATTTAAAGCGATGATCATGAAGATGCTCACAGGACTTGAGAAAAGAGTGGAGGACATTAGTGGGACACTTAAGAAAGAGACGGAAGAAATAAAAAAGAACCAATCAGAGATGAAGAACATAATAAATAAAATTAAAAATACACTACATGGAACAAATAGCAGGCTAGAGGAAGCAGAGGAATAAATTAATGACCTGGAAGACAGAGTAATGGAAATCAATCAAGCTGAGCAAATGAGAAAAACAAGAATTATGCAAAATGAGAATAGACTTGGGGCACCTAAGTAGCTCAGTTGTTGGGCGTCTGCTTTCGGCTCAGGTCATGATAACAGGGTCCTGGGATCGAGCCCTGCATCAGGCTCCCTGCACAGCAGGAAGCCTGCTTCTCCCTCTCCCACTCCCCCTGCTTGTGTTCCCTCTCTCACTCTGTCTCTCTCTGTCAAATGAATAAAAAAAAAAACAAAAAACAGAATAGACTTAGGGAACTCAGTGACTCCACCAGGCATAGTAACATTTGCATTATAGGGATCCCAGAAGAAGAGACAGAAAAGAGGGCATAAAATTTATCTGAAGAAACAATAGCTGAAAAGTTCCCAAATCTGGGTAAGGAAACAGATTTCCATATCCAAGAGACACAGAGATCCCCCAACAAAATCAACCCAAGGAGGTCCACGCCAAGACACATGGTAATTAAATTGGAAAAAAAATAGTGACAAGAATTTTAAAAGTAGCAAGAGAAAGGAAGACAGTTACATACAAGAGAAATCCCATAAGGCTATCAGTGGATTTTTCAGCAGAAACCTTGCAGGCCAGAAGAGAGTGGCATGATATATTCAAAGTGCTGAAAGAGATAAATCTGCAGCCCTCAAGCCTATCATTCAGAATAGAAGGAAAGATAGTTTCTCAGTCAAACAAAAACTAAAGGAGTTCATAACTTACAAGAAATATTAAAGGAAGAGGCTATTTGAGTAGAAAGGAAAGACCATAAATTAGAATATGAAAAATAAGTACATTTTTAAAAATTAGTCAGGGGATTCACAGATTAAAAGGATGTAAAATATGATTCCATATATCTAAAATGTGAAGTGTGGGAGAGGAGTAAATAATGGGTTCAAATTTAAGGACCATCAACTTCATGTAGACTACTAGATGCAGAGGATGTTATATACAAACCTAAAGGTGGGACACCTGGGTGGCTCAGTTGTTAAGCATCTGCCTTCAGCTCAGGTCATGATCCCAGGGTCCTGGGATCGAGCCCCACATCGGGCTCCCTGCTCGGCTGGAAGCCTGCTTCTCCTTCTCCCACTCCCCCTGCTTGTTGTTCCTGCTCTCACTATCTCTCTCTCTCAAATAAATAAATAAAATCTTAAAAAAAAAAACCTAATGGTAATGACAAATTAAAAACCAGGAATAGATATGCAAAGAATAAAGAGAAAGGAATTCAGGTAGGTCACTAAAGAAAGTCAGCAAACCATGAAAAAGAGCAAGAGAAAAAAGGATCAGAGAAAAACTGTAGAAATAACCACAAAACAAGTAACAAAATGGCAACAAATATATACCTATCAGTAATTACTTTGAATATAAAGGGACTAATGATCCAGTCAAAAGACAAAGGGTGACAGAGTGGATAAAAAACCAGGACCCATCCATATGCTTCTTACATAAGACTCATTTCAGATCAAAAGACACCTGCAGATTGAAAGTGAGGAGATGGAGAATCATTTATCATGGCAAATAGATGTTAAAAGAAAGCCTTTTGTAGCAATACTTATATCAGACAAAATAGACTTAAAAAAATAGACTATAACAAGAGACAAAGAAGGCCACTATATAATAATAAAGGGACAATCCAATAAGAAGGTATACTAATTGTAAATATTTATGCACCCAACATGGGAGCACTCAAATACATAAAACAGGTAATAACAAACATTAAGGAACTAATTGATAATAATACAATAAGAGTAGGGGAGACTTTACCACCCTACTTACCTCAATGGACAGATCATCCAAACAGAAAATCAACAAGGAATGACATGCTGGCCCAAATTGATTTAACAGATATATTCAGAACATTCCATCTTAAAATGGCAGAATACACAATCTTTTCGAGTGCACATGGAACAGTCTCTAGATAGATCACATGGTAGGCCACAAAACAAGTCTCAACAAATTAAAAAAGATTGAAGTCATGCTATACATCTTTTCTGACCACAACACTATGAAACTAGAAATCAAAAATCTGGAAAAAGCACAAATACATAGAAGTTAAATAATATGCTACTAAACAATGAATGGGTCAACTAAGAAATCAAAGAATAAATAAAAATTATGTAGAAGCAAATGAAAATGAAAACACAAAGGTCCAAAATCTTTGGGATGCAGCAAAAGCTGTCCTAAAAGGGAGGCCTACTTTAAGAAGCAAGAAAAATTTCAAATAAACAACTTAACCTTATACCTAATGGAACTAGAAAAAGAACAAACAAAATCCAAAACCAGAAGAAGGAAGGAAATAATAAAGATTGGAGAAGAACTAAATGATATAGAAACTAAAACAAACAAACAGAACAGATCAATGAGACCAGGAACTGGTTCTTTGAAAAAAATCAAAATTGATAAACCTCTACCCGGACTCATCAGAAAAAAAAAAGAAAGAAAAAAAGAAAAGGACTCATAAACAAAATCACAAATGAGAGAGGAGAAATAACATGCAACACCACAGAATTTATCTTTCACAAATGATGTTGGGAAAACTGGATGGCTACACGTAAAAGAATGAAACTGGACGCCTTTACACCATACACAAAAATAGACTCAAAGTGGATTAAAAACCTAAATGTGAGACCTGAAACCAATAAAAACCCTAGAAGAGAGCACAGGTAGTAATTTCTTTGATGTTGACTATAGCAACAATTGTGTGTGTGTGTGTGTGTGTGTGTGTGTGTGTGAGAGAGAGAGAGAGAGAGAGAGAATACAAGTGGGGGGAGAAGCAGAGGGAGAGGGAGAGAGAATCCTAAGCAGGCTCCATGCCCAGCGTGGAGTCTGATGTGGGGCTTGATCTCGTGACCCTGAGGTCACGACCTGAACTGAAATCAAGAGTCAGATGTTTAACCGAGGCACCCAGGTGCCCCTGGTAGCAACATTTTTATAGATGTGTCTCCTGAGGCAAGGGAAATAAAGGCAAAAAAGTATTCAGAGTATATGAAAATAAAAAGCTTCTGCACAGCAAAGGAAATAATCAACAAAACTAAAAACAGCCTACAGAATGGGAGAAGGTGTTTGCAAAGGACATACCTGATAAAGGGTTAGTATCCAAAATACATCAACACCCAAAAAACAAGTAATACAATTGAAAAATGGGCAGAAGACATGAACAGACATTTCAGACCTACAGATGGCCAATAGACACATGAAAACATGCTCACTATCACTCATCATCAGGGAAATGCAAATCAAAAGTACAATGAGATATTATCTCACACCTGTCAGAACGGCTAAAATAAAAAACATGAGAAACGAGTGTTGGTGAAGATGTGGAAAAAAAGGAACTCTCTTACATTGTTGGTGGGAATGCAAACTGGTGCAGCTACTGTGGAAGACAGTACAGAGGTTCCTCAAAAAGTTAAAAATGGAACTACCCTACAATCCAGTAATCTCACTGCTGGGTATTTACCCCCCCAAAATACAAAAACAGTAATTCAAGGAGATACATGACCCTGATGTTTATAGCAGCATTACAATAGGCAAATTAAGGATAAGGAAGATGTGGTATATATTCACACTGGAATATTACTCAGCCATCAAAAAGAATGAAATCTTGCCATTTGCAATGAGGTGAATGGAACTAGAGGGTATTATGCTGAGCAAAATAGTCAGAGAAAGACAAGTATCATATGATTTCACTCATGTGGAATTTAAGAAACAAAATAAATGAGTAAAGAAGAAAAAAAAGAGAGACAAACCAGGAAACAGACTCTTAACTATAGAGAACAAACTGATGGTTACCAGAAGTGACGTGAGTGGGGGGATGGGTATAATAGGGGGTGGGGATGAAGGAGGGCACACGTTGTGATGAGCGCTGGGTGATGTACGGAAGTGTTGCATCCCTGTATTGTACACCTGAAACTAATATGACACTGTATGTTAACTATACTGGAAATAAAATAAAAACTTAATAAATTAAATCAATCTGCATAATTAATCATATTAACAATAAAAGAGAAGGATCATGTGAAATACCATTAGACAAAACCAATTCCCATTTTACAATAAAAGCTCTTAACAAACTAGAAATAGAAGTGAAACTGTGCAAGCTGATAAATGGCATTTATGAAAAACATGCAACTAACAAAATATTAGTGGTGAAATATTAAACTCTTTCCTTCTAAAGATTAGGAATAAGGCAAGGATGCTTGCTTTTCACCAATTCTATTAAACAGTGCCCTGGAGGTCCTAACCGTTGCATGCCTTAATCAAAAAGAAATAAAAGGCATTACTATTGGAAAGAAAAAGTAGTACTGTCTGTATTTGCAGATGACATAACTATTTATGTAAAAAATCTTAAACAATGTACAAAACAACTAATAGAACTAATAAGTGAATTTAGTAAGGTTGTGGGATACAGGGTGATATATAAGAATTAATTGTATTTTTATATTCTAGCAGCAATCAATAGGAAAATGGAATAAAAACTCAATTTAAAATCATGTCAGGGGCCCCTGGGTGGCTCAGTTGGTTAAGCGTCTGCCTTCGGGTCCTGGGATCGAGCCTCACATCGGGCTTCCTGCTCAGTGGGGAGTCTGCTTCTCCCTCTCCCTCTGCCTGCCGCTCCCCCTGCTTGTGCTCTCTCTCTCTGTCTCTCTCTGTGTCAAAGAAATAAATAAAATCTTAAAAAAAAATAAAATCATGTTGGAGCGCCTGGGGGGCTCAGTCGTTAAGCTTCTGCCTTCGGCTCAGGTCATGATCCCAGGGTCCTGGGATCGAGCCCCGCATCGGGCTCCCTGCTCAGCGGGAAGCCTGCTTCTCCCTCTCCCACTTCCCCTGCTTGTGTTCCCTTTCTCGCTGTGTCTCTCTGTCAAATAAATAAATAAAATCTTAAAAAAAATAAAATCATGTCAACAGCATAAAATGCTTAGGAATATATTTAACAAAAGGCATGCAAGACTTTTATACTAAAGCTAAAAAAACACTGCTGAGAGAAATTTAGAAAAACTTAAATAAATGGAAAGTTGTAACATATTCTCAATATTGTTAAGATATCAATTCTCCCCAAATTATGATCTAAGTCTTGAGCTTACTCCCTAGCTGTTGTTCTTGATGTGTTGGTTGTCCTATTTCCAAATTGTTTGTCTCCTCCACATACATATACCCCATAAAGCTAAGAGATGGCACCAAGAACTGCACATGCAGCCACATTCCCTCCTGCACTAAATCCCCACAATATGACAGAAAAGATGGTAAACAAGCAAAATAGCCTCTCCTTCCGGAATCTACAATAGCATGAAAAGTAAGAAAAAGTGTCACCAACAGACCAGGGATTTCAGGAGATTCCAGAAAGATGCAAAGTAGAAACACATCCATGCAGGAGAGCATAGCTACAAACGGATGGAATGGTTTGGAAGTACTCCAAGAAACAACAGAAGAATTAACTATGGGGCTGCGTCCAAATCTATGAAACCTTATTGGAGTTTATTAAAAGAAGACCTATAGGGAGAGGCATCATGTGTTTCCAGACTCAATACATAAATATACCATTTCTTCAAAACCAACCTATAAATTAAGTACAGTTGTTATCAGAATTCCTATAGGATTTTTTTAATGAAAATTGACAGAGTGATTCTAAAGTTCTTATCAATAAAAGAACATGAGAGGATAGACAACAGATGAAGAGTTATGAGGGAATTTGTCTCCCAAGATAGCAAAACATTCTCTAATAGAGAATCTAGGAACACATTCATGTAGATGTTTAAATTTGGTTTACAGTAAAATTGGCGTTTCTAGTGGAAACGAAAGATGGATGTTACATAAATGATGTTGGGACAATTGGCTCTTCATTTGAGGTAAAAAATGTAGCCTATCCTATGTCATATATAGAGGGATATGGGGAGTCTTAACTAGGAAGGGAAGGGGGGGTGCTGCCATAGCGGAGTCATTTGGCTTGGTGAGCTGCAAGGTGATGCTTCAAGATGAAGTTTGAATTTGCTTGTAGAATACACATGCCCTATGGCAAGGTATGCCTATCAGAAACCCAGCTGTTCAGGCTGCTATCACAGATGTACCGTAGCATAGGTGGCTTAAACAATAAACAGTTACCTCTCACAGTTTTGGAGGCTGGGAAGTCTAAGATCAAGGTGCTGGCAGATCCAATATCTGGTAAAAGCCCACTTTCTGGTTCACAAATGATTGCCTTCTCATTGTATCCTCACGTGGTGGAGAGAGATCATCTCTCTTCTTTTAAGGGCACCCGTTCCATCATCAGGTCTCCACCCTTGTGATCTGATTGTCTCCCAAAGGCTTCATCTTCAAATACCATGATATTGGAGATTAGGTTTCAGCATATGCATTTTGGGGAGGGGGGACACCAGCATTCAGCCCATGGTACCACCTAACCTGGCCATCTCCCACCTTTTCTAAGGAGTGCCGGTAATGGCAGAATGAGAAATATCCAACAGCAGCTCTGGGCTGCGCCTGGAGACGCTCAGGTGGCCAATCAGAGAGCCCGTAAGAGAGCCAGGTCATTATCCTGCAGGGCAAGCAGTTGTCAGAGATGGCCACATTCTCATATGTTGTTGATTTTATTTTTATTTCTTGAGTTTACTATTTTAAGTATTGGTTTTGGGGTATGTGAAGTTTAAATTAGGGTGACCAGTTCCCTAGGATGTTGTATTAGAGTAAAGACCCAAAAGAAGCCAGAGAATGAGTCAGGCGTCTGTGTGGGGGAGGGCGTTCCAGGCAGAGGGGATGGCAGGGCAAAGGCCCTGAGAAGGAGAAAAGGGGCCATGTGGCTGGAGGGGAGTGAGCAGGCATAGATAGGTTGGAGACGTCACAGAGGCCAGATCATGTTGGCCTTTGGAAGAAAAATCAGGTAGGGGGCTTCCTGGGACAGTGTGGCCATTGAGTAGCCTAATCGTCTCCATGTGGACTTGAGGTTCACAGAAATGGAAGCCAGCGACAGTGTTGTAGATGTGGTCAAGGAATTGAGAGGAAAAGGGAGAGATGGGGTTTACCTGAAGATGGAAAAGCATCTTGGAAATGTTATGCTTGGAGGAATTAGATTATTGTCAATGATCAGAGCCTGGGGTTTTTAGGTGAGCCTTCTGTAGAAAGCCTCTCTAGGTGGTACCAAAGGAAGGGGTAAGTGGGGTGGGGGTAGACTTATTTCCTGCATAGATTCCATCAGCCCCCACCTCACTCCTTGGTTTGAGGTTTTCTCATCTTGTGTGAAGTGTCAGGCAAATGCAAATTCAGGCCCCCGTTCCTCCCAGTGAGGTTGCTTCTCCAGCAGCCCCTGTATAGAAATCCGGAGCCACCACTGTCCTCGGGGCTCCATCTGGCCTTGGTCCAGCCATGGCAATAGTATCCATGGGTAAAGTGGTATGTCATTGCCCTCAGGCAAGGTGAGGGTCCTAGAGAATACTCAAGATTTGGAGGCAAACTACAGGCACTATGCCATCCGCACGGTGATTTGCGGCTCTCTTTTGGTCATTTGTTGCTGTTCTTTGCATCTTAAAAATATAAGTTCTCTGTGGCAGGTGCTTTATTAACCAAAATTTGTGGTAGAAGGGAGAGGTGGGGCTGCCCACTTCAGAGAAACTTTCCTTCTTCAATGGGGAAAAATTGGGAGCCAAGGTCAACCTGATGTCCTATGATGAGTCACAGTGGCAAGCAATTGGCTCTTGATCGAAGAGAGGTGGACTACAGCTGTTCCTTATTTGCCCAAATGTTTATGCATGCGAATATTAAGTCAGAGAAGTGGCCAGTGCGGTTTTAGACCTGAATGTTAAAGTGAATTCAGATTTTAGCCCACAGGACAAGGAGTGGTAATAAATAAAAATCTGTAATTAATAAAACCATCTAAAATGGGGGAGAGCATTCAGAAAAGGGTCTTTGTTCTCCACTCTGATTCTATGCAGACTCCTTTTGGATCAAAGTGTGTTATATTTGTGTTTTCTTTTCACCTTCCTATTGCTTTCCTTTACATTGAGAGAACACTGGCCTTCTAATTGCTTCCAAGTTAAAGAGCAAGAGAGGCAGACTTGAGTTAGATCCATGGTGTGCAGTTCTTGGAAACTGATGATGCACGTTAGGCAATTTGATTTGTGACAATTACAAGGATTAACCATGAAATATAAAAACCCGCCTAGTATTGTACTTTAAAATGAGCTCTGCGCATGAGACTCGCACCTACATTTCCCGTTCACGTAACAGAAGTGTTGGTAATGGTTTCAGGACTAAAGCACAAATAAAATCTGTGTGTGCGATCTCTTCCAAAATCGGGGAAGATAAAAATACACACATGGCCCTTTATTCCCTGGTTAAACCTAAGGATGATTTGTTATCCACTCACTCCTTCTGATAGAAACTGGGAAGGGTAGTGCTCTTGAATTTTTTCCTCACTGAAATGTCAGGTGCTTCATGGAGCAGATTCTGGGGTAGAGGGGAAAACCCGGGCTGTCTAGTTCATGGAACTGACCCTCGTTTCCTCTTTCAATGGGGAAAAAAAAATCCAGAGCCACCTGTAAGCCAGTGCCCTGTGGTAAATCTTGGAGACTCAAGGTCAAGATCAACGCTTAGTTTTTTGACTTTGAAATTACAATAGTGTATGACAGAATGGTTTCACTGGATGAATAGCACAAACTATGGACTTTTCCAGGACTCTTCTTTCTAAGTTTCTCGCATTTCTTTCTAGCATAACACAGCTGGTATAAACTGTGAAAACTGTGCTGAAGGTTTCTACCGCCCCTATGGTGTTCCAGTCGACGCCCCTCACGGCTGCATCCGTAAGTTTCATTTTTGACTTGGAATGTCTTGGACGGTCTGTACTGTACTGTTTCAGGGCGCTCATTGGGCTAAACTCTGATGGGATAGTCGTTTCCTTCCTTCCCTCTTTCTTCACATTGTTGATTCTGCTCCAAATGTGGTAGTGAAGAAGTTTGAAATAGTGTGAGAATTATCAAAATGTGACAGGGACACAAAGTGAGCAAATGCTGTTGGAAAAAGTGTGCCGATAGGCTTGCTCGACGCAGGGATGCCACCAACCTTCAATTCATAAAAAAACCCATAATATCTGCAAAGCACAATGAAGAAAATAAAACGAGGTGTGCCTGCATATTCTCTAAGATGTAATGAATGACATGCTGGCAGAAGCACCTGGGGAACACTAAGCTTTGGGCTTGTCACACACCGGCCATCTAACAAATGGTAGTTCCTCTGTTTTCTGTCATTTTGACATGTTTCTGTGATCTCCAATAATTTCAAATTTTTGTCTGCATTAGCATCCAGACAACATAGTAATGATTTCACAAGGATTTAATAATGGTCATGTTATCTAAAACAGTTGTGATTTATTGGGCACTTGCTATATGCAAGGTATTTTGAAGTAATTTCACAGATGTGTAATTATCACAACCAGCTTAGGACACTGTATTATTAGTTTCATTTTTAGATACAGGGAAACCAAAGGCTCTGAGTAGTTCGCTATGTTGGCCCAGTTGCCCAAACTACTAACTGGTAGCTCCAGGATCCAGGTCCTGTCTGTCTGATGGCTCTGTACCATACCGCATCCATGATATAGCAGAATGCCACCAGGTTTTCCCTGGGGAATTATCAGTCACAGGTCAGACTATGGACTTTGCCTTACCTGTGTCATCCGTTTTATGCTCTCTGGCTGTCACCGTTGGAAACAGTTCAGGCCTGAAGTTGGCTGCTGTGCCCACTGTCCCCCCAGATTCACTCATCATATCATTAACATTGGAGGGCATCAAAGTCCAAAGAATGTGTGAACTCTGATTTGCCTCTCTGTTGGGCATTCATCCTTGCTCAAAGAGTGTTCCTCTTTTCCCTCCCTCTCCCACATCATCCCACGAGGTATGTCCATCACTTTTCTTGGGCCCGCGAAGAACAGGCCTTAGCGAAGGAGACCAGGACATCGCAAATGCATCCTGAATCCCTTTCCCGGAATCACTGTTCTCGGTGATTCTCGGCTCTCCATGACTGTTCTAGGTTCTTTCTTCATCACTGAAGTGGTCTCGCAGTCTTGCAAAGATGTTACAGACGTAGCATAGAGAATCCACAGGATGCATCAGTCCTAAGCAAGTTAAGCAAAGGACACCAGAAGCAGCTAGCCTGGGGTGGTACTTGCTGCCCACAGCTTCCCTAGCTTCCCAGTTCCTCACGGGGCTTGTACTTCGCTGTGTTCTGATAGTATTTTTGCTGTCCAAGGTCAGGACTTGCCAGGTCAGGGGAAGCTCCCAAGGGAGGGGTTACCAAGCCTCTTGTACCCCAAGTATGTCTATCTGGAATGCAAACCTAACAGTCGTGTTGGTTGCCAAACTGCCTTCAGTAAGTCCCGTCACTGGAATCTAACATTTGGGTTATGGGCACAATCTTGCTGTGCTGTCCACATGTTATATATCAATGTCGACGCATCCTGCACTCGTGACCACATTGCACCTAGGTGATGTTGACCACCACGTGGACATTCGCAGTTGGCTTGTGGCCCGGGGGAGGGGGAGAGGGGGACTGTGCCCAACAGACCTACCAGGGGCTGCAGCACCGCCCCCACCCCCCCCAGCCCCTCTGACTGGAGTCTGTGCACACCTTGCCTCCGATGCATGAGCCAGACAGTGCTCAGCGTAATAAACTGTATTCTCGAGAACTCAGTGCGGATGCCTTTTAAAGCTTATCTCTGAGGGTCCCTGGGGTTTGGTCGATGCAAACGATTAAGCAGGTATGAAGTGGAAAAGTGCCCTTTCAAGAATAACCGGGGCCAACAGGAAAGTAGTACACACTGCGTGAGAGGTGCTGGGGACAGGGCCACCTTCCTGAGTGCACTGACGGCTGCGCCTCTCCTAGCTTGCAGCTGTAACCCCGAGCATGCGGAAGCCTGTGAGCCGGGCTCAGGCCGCTGCACCTGCAAGCCGAATTTCCGCGGAGACAACTGTGAGAAGTGTGCAGTTGGATACTATCACTTCCCCTTTTGCCTGAGTAAGTAGCCCCGGCAGGTGGAGAGGCGTCCGTTCCTGGCACGTAGCTGGTGCATTCACACCCGAGGGCACAGCGGGCAGGGTGGTGGCACCACAGACACGGGGCCACATAGGCTGTATTCCCATGAAAGTGTTTGCAGAAGTTCAGAGCGTAGCATTTATATGACTGCACTTTCTAGTCTTATTTATGCCCGATGATTAGGTTAGGTTGTGCCATAGAGACTGCCATCCCAGGAGGTCAGAAAACAGTGATCCGTGTGTGTGATTTCTCTTCACAAAAGAACTTGGAAGAAGTGTCAAGGGTGCCAAATGTCCGTGTGACACACATAGTGTGTGTCAGTGTTTTGGGTGTCTGGGGGATGTGTTGCCCCTTGCCGACTGTAGCATTGGCCAGGTTACCATGGGCTCCCACCTCCCCTACTGCAGTGATCGGAGGGAATGTCTCAGCATCTGAGAGAGAGAATATAGGTATCTGGTAGAAACACCATAGAATATGAAACAGGAGAGTCTGAAATCAGCCCTGCAAATTGTAACAAGAGCCATGATTCTGTTTGTTCCGCTAAAGTGTAAAAACTGCTCTTTTGTGTTAGGACAAAGAAACGCTGTCTCAACGCCCCCCCCCCACCCCCCCTTGCTGAATTCGTTCTTGCATTCCCAGCTTGGCGGGGCAGGGAAAGCATCATGTGTTGTAGGACATGGGGGCAGGACACATGTGAATGGGGTGATTTTATGTCCTGGCTCACACCTGCTGTCCCAGGGGAATCGTTAAACTAGCTCCCACTTTCACCATCCAGTAGCCTAGTTTGGAGGATGAATTACATGATCATCTTATATTTAAAGAAACTAAGTTTTTAAGCAGCGGTATTCAGTTAACACTGAATTGAGGCTCAATCCACTTAGAATCTGTAACTATTTAGATATAGCCTGAGCAGAAACTGCACTTGCCTTTTTAGTGACAAAAAGAAACCTGAAACAATTTTATGGGGAAAAAAACTTGAAAAAAATAAAAAAAACTGTTCTCAATTTTACATTAAAAAAACCAATAAAGATGCTAAAGAAACCAAGCTCGTCCCTGCTTAGCCTGAGACATAGCTATTGTGAGCACAGAATACCCATTTCTGTTAGTTTAATAGACAAATCAGAATGTCTGACCAGTCTGGTTTCAGTTGCATGTATATATATATACATATATAGCAGTATTGCCTTTCTCTAAATTAGGCTCCACATGCTACTTTTCACGAAGTTAGAAGGGCTTCTTTCTAGTTCATGCAATTTAATATTTTACTTTATCGTCTCTTTAATCTTTCTCTGTATTTTTTTAAAAACGATTTTTCTAGGAATTCCCATTTTCCCTATTTCTACTCCAAGTCCAGAAGATCCAGTAGCTGGAGATATAAAAGGCGAGTACCCTCTCTTTTGGTTTAACTTCAATGGAAATGTTGTGCTCCATATTATTTTTTTACTTCCTATGCCTGCTACTACGCCCAAGTTCAAGTGTTCCTTACTGGAGCCTGGCAGGTGCCTTGCAGGTATCATTCTCTATGCCAGTCTGTCTTTTGCATGATGTTCCCTGATTAAGGAGACTAAACAGAGCTTGGATTGTATGTCACTTGCTTCCTCAGAAACTTCCAGTGGCAATCAGTTGCCTGCTGCCTTGTTTGGGGTCTACAAACAGAGACCCTGAGAAAGGATTTGAGCCCAAGCAGTCGATCCTGGAGGTGATCCCAGGAGACATCAGTAAGGGGGTGAGTCAGGGAGTAAAGGGATCCAGTATGAAGATGCATTAGCAAGCAAGGTCCTCATAGCACCTGGAGCTCCGTCCCTCTAGGCATCTCTAGGAGACAACATAGAATTCGCTCGGCATTATCCCAGCTGACAGGATAACTTCAGTTACCTGCCGCCGACGAGGGGCTGCTTCTGGGGCTTGGTGTGCTGGGAGGCTGAGGAGCTCCTGCAGCCAGACAGGTTCCCCTGGGCAGAAGTGTGCAGGGAGCAGCCTTTGGGGTAGGGTGGTGAGTACTGGGAGGGTGTGGGTGCTACACTTACCTCATCATTCATTCTGCAGGTGTTAGGATCATCTGTCATGTGCCCAGCACCATTCTGGCTGCTGGGGACTTAGCAGTGAACAGAATAGAGAAAAGTCCCCAGCTCTCCTATAGCTTATATTCCAGTGGAGGGACTCATACAATAACAAAAATATATACAAACCACTAAAAAATGAAATCTCTGATATGTTAGATTATGATATGCAGGGTTGCGCCCTGCACAAGGGTGCTACTTTTAAGGGGCGGGGGAGCCTTTCACATTGTAGATATAAACTAACCCATACGAGGAATATTCTAGGTCTTGAGATTTGATTCTGGAGCTGGGGGCAGTGTTCTAGGTAAGCCCACAATAGCACACGCAAGGACACACCCACTCAGGAAGGCACACTGCTCCAACATCCAGGCACAGCACACGCACACAGCCCATGACTGTGCCCCATCTGGACCATGTTGACCTCACCCACTGAGCTTCTCACCCCCTCCAGGGCACCAGTAGCAGCCTGATGGTCACATGACGAGGGAAGGGAGTGAGTACCAGGGGTGTGTGAGTACACCTGCCCCTCCTCCTGGTGTGTCCAGTGTGTGGGTGGGCAGAGAAGGGGCACTTGGGACCAGACAAGAAGATGGTCTCTAGAGAGTTCTTTTCCACAGAAGACTTCCATTTCTTCTGTAACAATATAGCAGCTCAAGGCTGCAGAAGACAAGGCGAAGTGCGGGGCTGGGGGAGGGACAGGCGGATGCTGTGATGGGAACTTAGAGACCCTCTCTTCTGGCTGTTCCTTTTTTCTCTCTGTGAAATAAGTTTCAAGGTCAGGGCAGGAGGTGAGGTTGGGGAGGAAGCTGTAGCGTTGAAGATATAGAAGGTATGAAAGTGTCATCCTGGGATATGGGGGAGAGCATGGGCTTGGGGAATGTTGTAGGATTTGGGGGCAGCGCAGAGGGCTTACGTGCGCATAGCCAGCTCCTCTGGCCAAACCATGGTGCTCTGTGTTGTTACGCGGAGTTATTTCCGTAAGCCTTCACCAGACACTTGGTCACCTGAGGACAGCAGCTATGCTTCTAATTCCTGCAGTATCTACCCTGCCCGTAGCGGGTGGGATCCTGACCATAGTGGCTGTCTGCAAATGTTTCCTTAATGTTTCTTCATTGACTAGAGTGGAACTCAGCTTTTGAGCCTTGATTACACCACGCATCTTGGGTTTTCTTCCACAAGAATGTCTTAGATCTCCCATTTACTGTTTCCAGTAATCCTTTTGTTATTCAATTCCTTTTCCTCCCCAGGTAAGACTGGCAGTGACTTGGGGCAGGGGGGAAGAAATCTAATTGAATTTGAAGGGATGTTCAGACATCTGTTACAAAATACAAGGGAAGTCTTAGAACACCACCTCAGGGAAAAGAAGTTTCAATGAGTGCAGTAAGATCTGTTTGGGAATTTGAATGCACACATATCACTTCAATTTGGTCTTTTGTTATTGCATTTTAAAAACATACACTTTGGGGCCTGACTCCCAGCAGTGAACATGAGAAGCTCAAACATCTCGGGGCACCTGGGTGGCTCAGTTGGTTGAAGATCTGACTCTTGGTTTCAGCTCAGGTCGTGATCTCAGGATCCTGGGATCGAGCCCCACCTCGGGCTCCCTGCTCAGCAGGGAGTCTGCTTGAGAATTCCTTCTTTCTCCCTCTGCCCTTCCTACTCATGCTCGCTTTCTCTCTCTAAAATAAATAAATCTTAAAAACAAAACAAAAAGAAGCTCAAACATCAGAAGATGCAGAACACTGGCTAATACTGAGCACCCTCCTACCCCTGAGAATTTTAATTCATTAAGGCCCATTGGTGTTTCATGTTTCCATGTTTTCTAGTACAGTGGTTCTTTTTTTTTTTTTTTTAAGATGTTATTTATTTATTTGACAGAGAGAGAGAGAACACAAGCAGGGGGAGAAGCAGGCAGAGGGAGAGGGAGAAGCAGGCTCCCCGCTGAGCATGGAGCCCAACATGGGGCTTGATCCCAGGACCCTGAGATCACGACCTGAGCTGAAGACAGATGCTTAACCGACTGAGCCACCTAGGCACCCCTAGTACAGTGGTTCTTAAACAGGACTGTGTTTTAGAATCCCTTGCTTTTACAAAGTAGAAATTCCTCTGTAGCACCCCAGATCCTAATCTAGTTTTCCAGAATGAAGTCCAGGATTGTATTTTGAACAAGTTTTCCAGATGATACTGATGTATGTCTCTTGTTAGGAACCACTGCTCTCGTTACTGGAAATCCCATTTAGGGGTTGACAAACTGTTACCCCCAAATGGTCAGATGATAAATGTTTTTGGATTTGTAGGCGAAGTTGCAAATACTCGATGTTGCTGTTGTACCAGGAAAGCGACCGTAGACAGCATGTACATGAAAGATCTAGGCTGTGTCCCGGTAAAATTTTATTTACTAAAACAGGATGGATTTGGTTCTCAGACCATACTTTACAGATTGTGAGATTATATCAGAATTTCAGGGTTTAGGATTCTGTACCCAGGCAATTGTATTTTACCAGGAGATTCCGAAGTGCAGCCAAGATTGAGAACCACATCACTGGAAAATCCATATGCTCAGTTCCAGACAGGATGACGTGAAGCAAAAGAACAGAGCAGTTTTGCAGATCAGAATGTTTTCAGGTTGTTTTTATTATATTTCATGACCTTGGATATCACTGAGGTTTTCTGGGTCCAAGGGATCATTTATATCCACTTAAGATTTATTTCTAGGAAGTCAGTGTATCATGGACACATCTTCAAGGGCTCCCTTTGAAAATGATAGCGTATGCAAAACATACACTCTAGGCACATGCACATGTTTATGCCTCCAAGTTCAAAGAGCGGGGAACAGCAAAACAGCAGCTGCAGAAACTTGACCTAGGAGATCGAGGCGATCTGGGGACGATTATGCCCATGGGGCCTGAAGACATGGGTGCCCAGGAGGTTTGTTGACAAATATCATGAAAAGGGTTTGAGTCCCTCCAGTCACTTTATAATTAGCTGCTTGCCTTTGCCAGAGCTTTGAGGTCAGTGTGGTTGGGGCTGGAGGACACATTCACTATGGGAACTCAGAGGTGGGGGCCACAGCCGTTAGGACATGCTTTCCTGGCTGTGTCCTTCCCTGGGGCCAGGCATGTCATCTGCTTGGCAGGTGGGCCAGTCGCTGTTGTTGCAGAGACCTGTCAGATAAGGCTTAAAGACGGACAGGCAAATCCTGGTATCTCTGTTGGAGGCTCTGTGTGGATGCCTATACAATAGAATTCAAGGGATGGTGTTTACTAAAAAGAATTGAAGGTATTCAAGAGTATATTTAGTGTGTTTTTCATTCATTAAACATTCCCTAAGTGCCTCCTCTGTACTAGGTACACTCCCTGCTCCCTGGACTCTCCTTCCTAGGGAAGACAGGCAGGTAAACTGTTAAAACAGCAGGAGCTAATGCTAAGTCTGGGCGAGAACACAAAGGGGGGAAGCCAGCAGGAGGGGTGTCCTTACAGAATGAAGGGAGGGAGGGAGGCAGGCAGGAAGGAGGAGGGTGGGAGCTGTGGGGAAGCTTCCCCAGAGCGGGAGAAGGCTCTGAGTCGTGGGGCATGACGGAGTTATCCAGGCAGAGGGACAGCTGAGAGAAGGCATGGGGACAGGAGTGGGACGGCAGGTAGGTCACTGGGGCTGAGTCAGTGGTGGGGGGAGAAGTTCAGGAAGAGGAGAAGATTAGGGAAAGACAAGAGCCGACAGCCAGGCTCAGCTGTGTGGGTTGCAGGGCGCAGCTGCACCCCATCTGCAGGGGCGCCATATCCATGGAGGACGCCAAAGATTTGTATCTTTACGGTGACCATTGTACGGCAAGTGTCAGAAAAGCATCTTGAGAAGGGACGCTTTTCCTAGGCTTACGATGTCACGCATGTCAGACGTTGGGTTGTGTCCTGAAGGCATTGTCTCACCTTTGAGGAATTTAAACTGGAAAATGGTATGAGAAGGTTGGTGTTTTAGAAAGATCAGTCTTGACACCGTTATGGAGAATGGATTGGAAGGGGCAAGATGGGAAGCAGTCAGCCTGGTTAGGAGGCTCTCAAAATAATCTAGGCGAATGAGGATGAGGCCCTGAACGAAGGCTCTAGAACTCTGGAAGCAGGGGAAGATTCCAGAGACTTTCCTGAGCTATAATCACTATGACCTGATGGTGAGGTGTGGGGAAGTGAGGGTCAGGGAGTCGTGAGGGGGGCCTCCAGGTTTCTGACTCTGTGTGGGATGATTTGCTACGTAAGGAAGAAGAAATGTTGAAAAGTGAATTTCAGAAACAACTTAAAAAAATGCATAGGTACTAGATGCTTTCTTTTCTGTTTATAGGTGGTTGTAAATCAGGATTCTTCGGGCCTTGAAGCCAACATAAAGTTCAAGTATCTTATTGAATTCCAATGCTTGGTTTTAATGCCCAGACTGTACCTGACAGTCAAATTTTCTCTTTCCTGTGGACTCACATGGTGGTCTCAGGGTTCCTGGAGGGTGAGAATGGAAACCGCAAAACCTGTTGTGACCTGGGCTCAGAAGTCGCACCAGAGCATTTTCACTTGCTTCTATGGGTCAGAGCACAAGTCATGAGGCCATTAAGTGATTTCAGTAATTAAAGTGTTGGCTCAATCTGTTAAGAGTCCAACTCTTGGTTTCAGCTCAGGTCATATCTCAGGGTCCTGGGATGGAGCCCCATGCCGGGCTCTGCACAGAGCGTGGAGTCTGCTTGAGATTCTCCCCCCGCCCCCCCGGCCTCCGCTTATGCTCTCTCTCTCTCAAAATAAATAAATAAAATTAAAAAAAAAAAGTGTTGTGAAAGACCAGCGTAGTTAAGATAGAGGAGAAGGAAGGAGGGAGCCTGCTCATGCAAATGGGTTGGGGAAGGTGTTCCCAGGAGCTGACTCTGAACTAAGACCTAAGGGACAAGAAAGAACCAGGAGAGCGCATTACAGGTGGAGGGAACAGCCAGAGCAAAGGTCCTGAGGCAGGGAAGTGCTGGTTGGAGGGATAGGAAGCAGCCTGGCTGCTGGGAAGGCCTTGTGCCTGGAGGGTTAAGCAAGACAACCCAAGCGTAGCCCCCCGAAAGCCACGGCTGGCACATAGTAGGGCTGAATTTATGTTAGTTTCTTTTCTTCTAAAAAATGGTGGAAGGTAGAAATATGTTAATTATGGTCGTGAGATAGGAATCTATTAAATTGAAGTTTTACTGCATAAGGCTCTGATTTGGAAAAAAAAAGCAAAGTGTTTCCCCAGGGGTAGATGTTGAAAGATTGTAGCTGCTTTGCAAACGAGTGCCCACCCTAGATGTTTCTTAATGGCATCCCAGACCTTTACTTCATGTTTGTTTATTTCCCTTTAACGTGTAGTGTTCTTGGTCAAGAATGTCTAGAAGCCATAGATGACTCATTATCTATGTTTACATGACAGACACCCGAGGGAAGGCAGGAACTGAGAAAGGAAGGAGACTGGAGGCCCCCTTCTGAGAGTCCTTTCTCCTTGCAGGGTGTGACTGTGACTTGGAAGGTGTTCTCCCCCAAATATGTGATGCCTACGGAAGGTGCTTTTGCCGCCCTGGGGTCGAGGGCCCTCGGTGTGATGCCTGCCGCTTGGGTTTCTACTCATTCCCTATTTGCCAAGGTAAGGGGGCAGCACACAGCACAGTGATCATCTGTCCCTTGAGATCAGTTTCCTCTTGAGGAAATGCGGAAGCACTTGCTGGCACAGCTGTGTGGCCTGCAGGTTAGCCAGGGAGCCCCTGGCTTATATATGCGTGTTACAGGTGACTGTCCCCCTACCTGGGCCATGTCACCTCCCTTCTTTTGTCTTTCCCACCCTACCCCTCCTCCTGCTCGGTGGTAAGCACATGGGCTCTGGAGCTTCCCTGGGTGGGAATCCTGACTCTGGAAGGGATGTGGTAGCTGAGCAGTGTTTAGGAGCCTGATGGGCAGAGGAGGAGAGGAGGCAGGATTCCAGGGAGAGGGACCAGCAAGCATGAAACCACTCATTTCTCCCCACTACTTGTTCTGTGTCCTGGTAAGAGTCGCCGAAGGAGATGGAGGGTGGGAAGAGGAGGTGTCTGACCCAGTCCCTAGAGCAAAAGAGGAATGTAGTGAGTGTTGGGTGAATGAGCAAATGAATGAATGAACTTGCCCAAGTGTTCCTCTGCCTCCTGATCCACAGCCTGCCGTTGTTCTTACCCCAGCAGTGAAAGGGAGGGAAGAGAAGAAGAGAGGATTACCAGTCAGGGCTCAAGGCAGGAACTGAATACTCCTCTAGGTGTTATAAACAGACAGGGACTTGCAATCGGTCCTTAGGTGCTCAGCTCAGTCATTAAGGGCTGGAGGGCAGTCTCCAGGCGGGGCTTTCAAGGAGGCTCCCAATAGAAAGGCTGAGCATTATGCCTGGATTGCAGCAGCACAGCTCCAGGACAGAAGGACCAGTCCTGCTGCCTCCACAGCCATCGCTTGGTCCCGGGGAAGCTAGTTGGGGCTCAGCTGCGGAAATGCTCAGTAGGTGCAGAAGGCAGCCTTCTCTTCACTTCCACCTTTCTAATCTTATTCGAGTACTAATTATTTGCAAAACCAAGTTGGCATCCAGACATCCAGAACCCAACTCCAGGAGAATCTGGAAAGTGCTGTTTGGAGCTTGCCAGCCCCTGAGCACAGTTGGAGGCTACAGTCAGTATTGAGCAATCTCATCTGCCACGTCAGTCACTAGAAAACCAGGGAGGCAGGTGCAGGCAGGGCCGACCCAACCCCAATCCTGGAGCTGGAGGCTAAAGTGATGAAACACCAGGTTCGTACTAGGTGTCCCTTGGGGCAAGTTGCTTAGCCCCTCTGTTTCTCAATTGCGTCGTAATCGTGCAGATTACAGACACACTGACTGTGAAGCTCTTAGTGCCTCGGAAGAACTCATTTGTATGGAAAAGGAAACGGCTCCCTTCTCCTCTTGGTCCCCTGTCACACTCTGTCCACAGACCTCTATCCTCTGCTCCCGCTGTCTAAGCCTTTGCCACTGGGAGCCACAGAAACTCTCCCTCAACCAGAGAAATTCACTATTAGTGGTTGGAGCGCCCAATACGTTTCCCATGGAAATAATCAGTACGGGTGATGCTCATGTTCAAATTGTGTGAATCCCACTAGAGGCAAATTCTGTTCAACTGGCTCCACAGTGTTGCATGGTAACCTCGTCCTTGCTCCTGGTATTATTTCTGCGGAAAGATATCCCAAATCATGAAGTTTCGCGCACAAGTTGGGGATGATTACATTTCTATTTTAAGCTGGAGACCCCACGTGAGGAACCAGTGGGAGGGAGAGGGAGTGGAGACTCTCCATTTCAGATGTCCATGAGGGCCAAGCCCAGAGGAGCTCATGGTGGGAGAAGGCAAGATGATGAGCAGTGAAAATGAGGTCTTTTCACCAAAAGCTGGAGAAGGGTTGGGGCAGCCAGGTAGTTTATCTCACTCACCTCCTGTAACAGGCAAGCATTTTCTTTAAATTTTTTTATTGTTATGTTAATCACCATACATTACATCATTAGTTTTTGATGTACTGTTCCATGATTCATTGAGGCAAGCATTTTCTAGCTGCTTTTTGTTTTGTCGACCACTCCCCCAATTATATTGTAGACGTAAGCTGTTTGGGGGCAAGGCGTGGACAGAATGTCTCATGTTAATTTTCTAATAATCTGCTGACATTCAGGTTAGTTCTGCTTCAGCTGCCATGCTTGTGACTGAAAGTATCCCAAAGGTTATCTTTTTTCCTCCTCCTTACCAGCCCCAACTCCAGCCTCATTCTGCTAGAATGAATTCCAAATATTCCAACCTAGTCATTCCCTTGAGCAAGGCTGTCACATTGTGCTTTTGTGTCTATGGATATAAAGGTGAGGAGTAATACATTAATTTTAAGAATGCTCTTTTTTCCACACTTCTTCACTACTAGAACTAATTCATTTTAAGACAGGTAGAAAATACAAAGGTGTATTCATGACAGAGCAGAGGAAGGTGAGACTTCCAGAATGGCAGAGTAGGGAGCTCAGTGGGACTCTCTCTCCAACAAAACAAAACTTTAGCTGGGAAATAATTTTTAATAATCATTTAAAATCTCTGGAAATTGTCCTAAGAGCAAATGAAGAAACATTTATTTAAGAAAATCTAAATATCAGTAAGATCAAGTCTGACATTTGAGCTCCGTTACCCCCTCCACCCCAACTGTGTGTTGTAGAAGCTCTACCGTGGGCATGGACAGCCAAGAAGATGGGGGTTCACTTTCTTCTAAATTTCTGTTCTGGGGCTACAGTTTCACCCAAGGAGGGGCAGGCTGCTGGCATTTCTCATTGCCCCCTGGCTTGTGTTATAGAAGCTCTATTCCAGGTAGGCTCAGCAGAGAGGACCATGTCTTCTCTTTCTCCACCCAGCCCCACCTGTGTGGTGGAGACTCTACACCAAGCCCTGCAGGCTGAAAATACTAGAACCTGATCATCTGCACCCCAGCTAGCTCATAGAGTGGAGGTCCCAAGCTAGGAGAGGCAAGCTGAGATGACCAGGAGCTACCACTCCTATGCCCGATGCCTGCTCGTAGAGCACGGGTGTCATGCCAGGAAAAGCGGGTCCTCAGCTTCAAGTCTGGTGGTCCAGGGGCTCGGCACAGCCTGGAGGACAGGGAAGTCATAATGATAAAGAGTTCGGAAGCTCTGTCTGAGGGAATTATTTTAATAGAAGGGGCCAGAGGGTGTTGAAGAAAACATTGTAGATCCTGGTGTGGAGCAATTACGAGGAGGCTGGTAGCTCTGGTATAAGCAGGATGGCAGAGCAGCGGGAAGTTTAGTAGAGAGAATCAGAGGAAGTTCAGCCAAGAAGAGCCCTTCTGATGTCACAGATAAGTCTGCAGGTTGGGAAGGTTGTGTGCATGTGCTAGATTGCACCTCCTCAGGAGGAGTCCAATCAGACGGGGGAAGACTCAGAAACATCCCCATGCTGCGCACAAATCCATTACCTTAGGGTCGTAGTCACACTGGCAGAAGGGGTTTAAGCACAACCTCTAACCAAACATTGACCAAATAAGCTGCTCTGACACAGGGTAACTCCTAAGGAGTCAGGCTTAAAAAAGCTAACTTAGTCATCGATGGTTATCTAGAACTGTGTGGTGCTCAAGGCTGTGCCCTCTCAGGAGTGACCAGAGAGGAAAAGTCGAAACTAGTAGTCCCTGGCTGAATGTAAGGGAAAAATGTGAATTCTCCACACTGTGGTAGCAGCCTCCAAGCTATACACATATGTAATGGGAAAGGGTAAAAATCTGACCGGCCAAGCAGGTTCAAGCACAACGTTCAACCAATCAGTTGCTTGTGTGGATCCAGGGGTGCCGCTGGGGTAGCCAGGCCAGCAGATAAACACAAGGGGGAATGTCTGAGTGGGAACATCAGAGGCTGGACATTGGAGGGGAAGCAGAACTTGCAAAACTAATTCATCCACATCATTAAACAACCAACCAACTAAGCAAACAAAGAACAATTCCTGTGGTAGCCAGTGTTTTATATGTCACCTAGAATGTCCAGTTTTCAAAAATAAAAAGAGAGATATGCAAAGAATCAGGGAAGTATGACCCATACACAGGTGAAAAGCAGGCAATAGAAACAGCTTTTGAATAGGCTCAGATGGTAGATTTAGCTGTGACCAAAATAGCTGTTATAAATATGTACAAAGAGGTAATGGAAACTATGCTTAATGAATTAAAGGAAAGTATAATGATAATGTCTAATCAAATGGAGAATATCAATGAAGAGATAGACACTATATAAAAGAACCAAATGGAAATTCTGGAGTTGAAAAGTAAAATTGAAATGAAGAATTCACCAAAGTGATTCAGTAGTAGATTTGAGCCAGCAGAAGAATCAGCAAACTTGATGACAGATCAATAGAGATTATTCAGTCTGAAAAACGGAGAAAAGAAGAATGAAGATAAATGGACAGAGCCTCAGAGAAACAGGAGACACCAAAGTGCACTAACATCCATGTAATGGGAGTACTGGAAGGAGAGGATGGAGGAAGGGCCAGAAAACATAGTCTAAGAAATAATGGCAGAAAACTCCCCAAATCTAATGAAAAACAATCTACACACTGAAGAAGTTTAATGAATTCCAAGCAGAATATCTGCAAAGAGAGCCATACTCAGACTTCATGGTTTAAATGTTGGAAGACAGAAAAAAGTCTTACAAGAGCAAAAGAAAAATGACTCAGTCCATGCCAGGGAATCTGTTAGAATGCTACCCGATTTCTCATCTGAAACAATGCAGCCTACAAGGCAGTGGGGCCACACAGTCTAAGAACTGAAAGGAAAATTTGGTCAACCAAGAATTTTATATCCATCAAAATTATCTTTCAAAATGAAATCCAAATAAAGATATTCCCAGATGAACAAAAAGAGAGAATTTGAGGGTAGCCTACTTGCCTTATAAGAAATAGTAAAGGGGGTTCTTCAAGGCTGAAAGCAGGTGATGCCAGACAGTAGTTGGAGTCCACCTGCAAATATAGAGTGTTGGTAAAGGTAATGAGGTAGGTGTAGTGGTCTGCTTGGACTTCCGTAACAGGGTACTACAGACTGTGTGGCCCAAACAACAGTCATTCATTTTCTCATGGTTTTGGAGGCTAGAATTCTAAGATCAGGGTGCTAGAAAATTGATTTCGGGGGGGGGGGCACCAGTGTGGCTCGGTGGGTGGAGCCGAGGACTCTTGATTTCAGCTCCAGTTGTGATCTCAGGGTTGTGGGATCGAGTCCCACCTCCAGCTCCGAGCTCAGCATGAAGTCTGCTTGAGAGTCTCTCTCCCTCTCCCTCTGCCCCTCCCCATACTCTTGTGTGTGGGTGCATGCTCTCTCTCTCTCTCTAAAAAAAAAAAAAGAAAGAAAATTGATTTCTGGTGAGTACTCTTCCTGGCTTGCAGACAGCTGCCTTCTCCTTGTATTGTCACATGTTCTTTCCTCTCTGTGTGGGCAGAAAGAAAGAGAGAGAGAAATCTCTGTTATTTCTGCCTTTCTTAAAAGAATAGTGGTCCTGTAGGATTAGGACCCCACCTTTATGATCTCATTTAACCTTAATTACCCCCTTAAAGGTCCTATATCCAATTACAGTCACATCAGCAGTTAGAGCTTCAACATATGAATTTGGGAGGCACATAATTCAATCCATAATAGTAAGTATTAGAAAATATAGTATAATTGCATATTTTTTATCCTTTCTTGTCTTGATTGATTTTAAAAGAAATTGCACAAGACTGTACACACACACACATACACGTATGTCTGTTAGGTGGGCCTATAACATACATAGCATATATATACATAAACACACGTGTGTGTGTGTATGCCTATCCCATACAGAAATGTAATATGTTTAACAGTAATAGCACAGAGGAGATGGGTGAGAATGAAGTTACAGATTGGAATAAGGAAGTGACATCACATCTATGGCAGGAAATGAAGAGAACCAGAAGGGATAAATAAGAAAGTTTATTAAGATACTCTATACATATGTATGTTCTCTTTTTTCTTCTATTGGCTTCTTTAGAAGATATAGATTATATAAATAAGTATAACAATGTATTGTTGGGTTTTGACGTATTTAGACGTAATACGTCTAGCAGTAACAGCACAAAAACAGAGAAAGAATGGAGTTATGTAGGAGTAAGGTCTATATTGTCACTGGAACTAAGTTAGTATAAATCTGAAGTTGATGCTTTGAAGATGTATTTTGCAACTTTTAGAGCAACCACTAAGACAATAACAAAAAATTAAAAACGTTGAAGTAAAATGTGATGCTAGAAAATATTCATTTAATACAAAAGAAGGCAATAAAAGGGGAATAGCAAAACAAAAAGATATGAAACATGTAGAAAACAAAATGCAAAATGGCAGAAGTAAACCCAACTGTATCAATAACAACATTAAATGTGAGTGGATTCTACAGCATACCATATACCAATATTAAGCCCAGTGGATCAAAAGCCCAGATATATGAGCTTATTAGCCTGTAAAGCTCCTAGAAGAAAGCATAGATGTAAATCTTTGTGACTTTAGGTTAGGCAATAATTTTTTAGATTTGACACCAAAAGCACAGGCAACAAAAGAAAAAAACAGATACTGGACTTTAAAAACCTTTGTGTTTCAAAGGACACTATCAAGAAAGTGAAAAAACAACCCATTGAATGAAGGAAAGTATGTGCAAATCATGTGTCTGATAAGGCACAGATATATAGTATCAAGAATATCTAAAGAGCTCTTACAACATTCTAATTAAAAGACAACCTAATTAAAAAATGGACAGAATATTTGAATAAATAGTTCTCCAGAGAAGATCTACAGTGGACCAATAAGCACATGAAAAGATGTTCCACATCATCAGTTATTAGGTAAATGCAAATTAAAAGCACAATGAAATATCATTTCCTATCCACTATAAAGGCAGGCTGTAACAAAGGTTGGCAAGGATGTGGGGAAATTTGAGCCCTCCTACAGTGCTAGTGGGAATGCACGACGATACAGCCATTTTGCAAACAGTTTTGCTATTTCTCAAAATGTTAAGCCTAGGGTTACCGTATGATCCAGGAAATCTACTCCTAGGTATATATCCAAAGGCAATGAGAATACACAACCACACAGTAGCTTGTATACCAATGTCTGTAACAGCATTAGTCAGAGTAGCCAAGAAGGGGAAACAAACTACATGTTCATGAGCTGATGAACGGATAAATAAAATGTAGTTTCTCCATATTATGGAATATTATTGGGAAAAAAAAGAAAGAAGTATGGATACATGCCACAACTTGGATGAACCTTGAAAACATGATGCTAAGTGAAAGAAGCTAGTCACAGAAGACCACATATTGCATGATTCCATTATATGAAATGTCAAGAACAGACAAATTCATAGAGACAGGAAGTAGATTAGTGGTTGCTTGGGGCTGGGATGGAGGTGGGTGGGGTGGTGGGGATGGGGCAATGGGGATTGACTGATAATGAGTATGGGGTTTCTTTTGGGGGGGACAAAAATGATTCTAAAATTAGATCATGCTGAGGGTTACACAACCTTTTGAATACATTAAAAAACATTGTACATTTTAAATGGATAAATTGTATGGTATATGAATAGTATCTCAATAAACCTCTTTTTCAAAAAGATAAGGGTGGGGGAATCCAGCACATGAAAGCAGGGTATTGCCTCTCCAGACACACATCAGCCTTATCTCTCTGGAAATTTGCACCCATCTCTCCTGGTATCTTATTTACAACAGTGATAAAATGATATGCATTAGAATTTTGGAGTTAAAAGAAATTGAAATTACCTATTTTACTAACCTGAGATGCAGGGAAAGCTAGGTAGTTGCAGGGTGATGAGTAACACCACATTTCTTGACCCTCATCCCGGTGTACCTTTAGGAATTATATTCTCTTCCTTCACATCTGCAGCAGCTAGAGGTCCCAGGACCTCAAAAAGCATGAAGACTATGCTTCTCAGACTGCATTTTTCACACTGCAGGTCACCATCAGTGCACGGAGAAATCAATTCAGTGAGTATGGACCAGCATTAAAATGAAATAGAATAGAATAGAATAGAATAGAATAAAATAGAATAGAATAGAATATGCATTCTAAGCAGTAAAGAACTGTTTTGCAAATTTCTTGTTGTTCATAGTTATCTCCTATAATAATAAATATCATTGTTTCTACATCTTTATCATCTGTCAATCTCTGTGTATGTTTATTGGGTTACAGTGTAAAATTTATTTCTTTTTAAAAATTTTTTAAATTTATTTTTATTTTTTTAAATTATGTTATTTTAGTCACCATACAGTACATCATAAAATTTATTTCTTACTGTGGATGTAGCTAAAAAAAAAATTGAAAGCTACCGTGTTATGTAATCCTGGAGGATTTTGTCTATGATTCTGAGTAGTTGGTCACTTTTCTTTAATTCTACTCTTTGGTTTTGTGGCTTCAGACTTTCAAATAGTTACTGTCTGAAAATCATGGAGTATTTGGGTGAATTTAGGATCCCTCTTTCACCTGGAAACTGTTGCTCAGTAGATTGCAGCAATCATCTGATTACGTTTCACTTGGGCCAGTTTACATTGCATAATTCCTTCCTAAACCTGTTCAGGGGGCAAGCAACCACTCTGTCTTATTTTTTATACTTTCTCTATAGGACAGGAGTAAGGACCAAAGGGCATGAGGAACTCATCTGAGATGCATCCCCTGTTTCATCTTTAATCCATAGTCTTTCTTTACTCTTTTGCCTTAAACCCAGGAAGAAGGAGGGAGAATATAAATGTTAATGTCCTGAGATTTGACCTTAAACTGGGTTTTGACTTAATGATTGCTCCCTTACCTAAGAGAGTGCTGAAAAGCTCTAGAACTTGCTAGCATATTCATGTAGGTGCAGGGGGACAATCATCAGCACTGAGTGAAGTAGAAAAGAGCCACGGGTTTAGTTACAGCAGCTGTGCTTTTTCAATACATGAATTATATGACATTCAGTTGCACCTTAATATGGCTTAATCTGCAGTTTCTTTAAAGGGACGCCATGATTCTGATTTGCTTATAGGAGCTGTGATTATTTTTAATGCTCTGCCTATTGAAACATGGATTTCTATAATAAACCTCAAACTCTGGTCATTTTTTTTTCTTATTTATTTATTTATTTGAGAGAGAGAGAGAGAGCATGAGAGGGGGAGGATCAGAGGGAGAAGCAGACTCCCCGCCAAGCAGGGAGCCCGATGCGTGACTCATTCCCGGGACTCCAGGATCATGACCTGAGCCGAAGGCAGTCGCTTAACCAACTGAGCCACCGAGGCGTCCCTGGTCATTTTTTTTTTTCCGCTTAAAAAAAAGATGACTTTTTAAATATATGCCCTCATTCTTTGAACTGCAGTACAGTATTATTCCATCTAGATGGAATTTGTTTATCTTGCTCATGCATCTGGAGCTAAAATGAGAGAACGGGGCAATAAGACCCCTCAGCCCCCAATTGCCTCTGTAAAGTGAAAAAGGACACTTCCAAAGATCCGCACTAAAATCCATGCATTTCACTACTAGAAGAATCTCATAGGCCCTCTCTACCTATGTCTCTCTCTCTTTCTCTCTCTCTTTTTTTAAATAATTGTGCTAAGTTTGGTTGTTTTCTAAGCCACACCCATGGTGAATTAGAAACATAAAATTAGAAGGGAGGGGAAAATTGCTAAGGCAACACACTGACAGTAAGGGAGGAAACCAAAGCAGACATGAAACTGAAGCAGTATAGCAGCTTGGGACCATTTGGTGAAGAGCAGATAATCCTCCTCAACTCAGGAGGTACAGAGGATGTCACTGTTAGAATAAGGAAATGAATACCATAATAATGGCTCTGGATCATGGTGTAGTAGTGAAATTACGTCTGAATATGTGTTTCAGGAGGAAGGAAGATACATCAGACATTTTGGTAAGAGCACTATTTGGTAAGAGTACTTTTAAAATGAGAATATTTTGGTGATTGATGAGTCAATTTTGACTCCATAGTTTCATGTGACAGAAAATGTAACCTAACCTGGCTTAAGGCAAAAAGAATTTATTTGTTGTAATTGAATAGTTCTGGGCATATTTGGTTTCAGGAACAGGTTGATCCTCAGAAGATGTTGGCAGGGTCTGTTTTTCTCCATCTCTCAAGCCTGCTGTCTTGTAGATTGGCTTCATTTTGAGGTCCCAGGTGGTGGTAAGATGGTAGCTGACACTTCTTAGACATACTAGACATACGTTGCTATGGACTGAATTGTGTCCCCTTCAAATTCATATGTTGAAGCCCTAACCTCCAAGGGGACTGTATTTGGAGTAAGGAAGTAATTAAGGTTACATGAGGTCAAAGGTTGGACCATTGATCTGACAGGGTTAGTGTCGTTCTAAGAAGAGACACCAGTGAGTTTTACAGACACTCTCTCTGCCATGTGAGGGCACAGGAGGAAGGCGGTTGTCCAAAAGCCGGGAAGAGAGTGCCCAGGAACCGAATCTGCTGGCAGCTGGTACCTTGCTCTTGGACTTCCCAACCTCTGGAACAGTGAGAATGTTCAAGCCTATGGTATTTTATTACAGCAGCCTGACCAGACTGACATTCATCCTTCCAGGTTCAAGTCTAGGGAAAAAGAGCATGCATTCCTCCAGGCCAAGTCTGTTCTGACTGGATCATGTGCCCATTCCTGAACCAAGCCCATGGCCGTGGCATTCTGTGCTCTGACTGGCCAAGCCCGAGTCTCCCCACATCCAGGGAACCACGGTGACGTCCATAGTCTGAACAGTACGGTGGAGGAAGGAGAAGAACTGCTCCACCCTCACCACCATCCCGCCACTGCAAAATCAGGATGCCGTAACCAAAACAGGGTGGCAGAACTGTGTGTTGCTAAAATCATCAGCAATCGGAGAAAACCTAGTTCCCCAAAGTGACCAGTCCTATAAGAGATTAGGAATACCTATGAGGTTTAACTGTAGCATCTTTCTTTCCTAAGAAGATGACACCTGATAAGAAAACTCTTCAATCAGCCACTGTGCATAATGCCACATTCCTTGTTTAAATGATAGAGTCTGGATTTAAGAAAAATAAGAATGTATCTTCTCATTTATATTTTTGGTACAGCTGGTTTGGAGCTCTGCTTCCAAAGGTCAACCAAAGTCATCTGAGCTCACTGGCCAAAAGGCAGGCCAGGGAAACACAAGACTGAGAAGGTGTGCCAAGGGCTGCAGAGTGGGGCCGGGGGAGAGCAGCAGGTGCTCCCTGGCTCCCTGGGTGACTGTGTGCGGCCGGTCTCTTTTGGGTTCTGGCTGTGGTTCAAAGTCATGGCTCAAGTGGAAGGAAAGGCTCACATAATGAGGCAGAGGGGCAGGTTCATTGTGTACACTAGTCCCATGCCCTTGCGGGAGAAAGTGTTGTTCAGGCTTTGGAACTCCAGCAGGGGGATGAGGGGGGAGCAGATCACCTCAAGTCCTGTCTCAGTGGACCCTGCCAGAGCACATCCAGCCTCAGAGGAGCCTACCACCCCTGTTTGCCAAGTTTTGCAGGAAATGCATCATCCACCGTATCCCTGGCATGGTGTAAGCGTGTACCTTGAAGCTTGTGGTTCCATTTGGACCGCTAGGTTCTGGAAGAATTCTGTCTGTGATAGTCTCTCTTCTCTTGCTCTTTCCTTTTTCTAACAGCTTTTGTGATCTTTTACAATTTTCCCTTGGGGGCGGCTTTGAGGCTAGTGCCCGAGACTCAGACTCACTGAAATCTGAGCTTAGTCTAACAGTGAGGTCCAACACAGTATTTTTAATCTCTGTTTTTTTTTTTTTCTTAAGACAAAACTGATTGGCCACTGAATTTTAGAATAAAATCAACATGACCCCAAATGCTACATCAGATGGTCCAGTATATTCTAGCCAAAAAAAATGTTCTTACGGCTTTGCTCTATATTGTTTCAAAGATTTAAAAAATCTTGAGGAGGAATTTTAAAACCCTTCTAAGTTGTTCTTGCCAACAGCAGTTCTGCATTCATGTTTCGCATTAACTTAATTTGCTCCAGACCTCTCTAAATACAGTGCCATATTCTTATTTTAATTTCAACTCACGCAAGTGCCCTGCAGTTTTCTTTTTCATAGGGGAAAGTCAAATCATAGATAGGAGACCCCATTGGAGAATTGTCTATATGTATTTAAAACTTGTGTTTACGTTGATATCTGGTTCACCTCTTTATCTTCAATTACAGCATACAACTATAATTCTCTCAGTTAACTTGGTCATTTGGGGGGTTTGCTCCCCCCTTTTCCTCCTCCCACCACACCCCCAGCTTTTCCTCTCCCCTCCATCCCTCATTCCTGTTTTCCTCTCCCTCATGCTTCTCCTCCCTCTCCCTTCCTTTCCTGGTGCAGTTTGCTGGCAGGAACTAGTCAGCACTGAGAACAGAGGCTAGGAGGGTGTGGGTTGTGGAAACAAGTGGTTCTCCCATGCCTTGGAACCGAAGGGGTGCTAAGTGGAGCTGCCCCCAAACCTCAACCACACTGACCTGACCCGGGGCCAGGAACTGTCCCTATTGGAGTTTGCTGTAGTCCTTGGGTTGTGGTGACAGATCTTTCCTTAGAAAACTATAAATAGGTTGCCAGTGCAAGACTAACCTCCTACCTGTCAGCATAGTCCCATGAATCAGACAAACCAAACAAAAGAAGAGGCCAGATGGGCCCAGCTAATGATGGATGCTGCTGCAGGGAAGGTTTATGGCTCAGGATGCTCCCGGGAGACCCCTCCCCACTTTCCCAAGAAGGGAGACAAAACCCTAGGGCTGGGTGTGGGGAGAAGTCTGAAGCCATGTTCAGTGCCATTGGGTCTTGAGCTGGTCCTTCACTTTGTAATTCAGTTTTTGTCTAGGAGAACATCGAGGTGGTTGGTTGGAAGAAACCTGAGAATTTTCTGTAGATTGAATCTGCCCGATGCCCAGGTAACCAGAAAGGTGGGTGGTAGTAGGTGCTGTGTTACCAGCTGCCGGCTTTGTGGCTTTGACTGGAGAAGGTGCCAGCCTGCTTTTCCAACAGAAGGAAAAGCTCCAAAGTCCTGGGTAGCGTCTGCATCCCGGAAGCAATAAGGAGCAATGTTTACCTTGTGATTTACATGGTGTCTGTGGAGCCTCATCTCATCCGATGAGCTTCTTTACTGATGGAGAAGAGGACGGCGTTACTCATACAATACCTGTCTCTTGGCAGTGCTGCAGGATTCAGTAAGGGAATGCATGCCCGCACAGGGTGGACCTGGGGAAGATTTCAGTAGTTACGTGTTCTTTCAGTGAACAAATAGGAACATATACTGGGACCAGGGCTGCATGTGATGCTGGAAGACATTGGGGAGCATAACAGACACACTCCTTGTCCCTTTGGAGCTTGACTGTCCTTAGTTTGTATACTCTTTGGGGGTAAAAATGTCTTAAAGCTGAAACAATGAGGAGGTGGCGAGAGGTAAAAATACTCCAGAAACTTTAAAGGACCTGGACTGACACAAAGAGCAGCATGAGAGTGTTTGTAAGACATTATAGCATTTCCAAGAGGGAGGAGGGGCTACCAGTGTTGAAGTTTGGGTTTGGAATTTGGCAGCTGTCCCTGCTAGCTGGATTGAAGTGAGACGTGTGATGCCAGACTGAGGAATTTGTGATTTAAAACAATGTGCGGGCCTTTAAGGCTGGGTCTTTGTTTTCACCTCTGGAGGGTAACTGTGTTTCCTGAGGACAACGTCTGTGGCCCGAGGAGCCAGGGACCATGTCCCCCACATTATGCTGGTTGGAGCTGCCACGGCTGGGCTGGTTAGGGCACTGGGCCAGTGTTTTTGTATTCACTTTACTTTAAGACAGAAATAGCAGAAAGAGCTTATGTTAATCAGGGCTCTCCAGAGAAACAGAACCAATAGGATGTAGGTGTGTGTGTGTGTGTGTGTGTATGGGGAGAGATTTATTTTAAGGAATTGGCTTACATGATTGTGGGGGCTGGCGAGTCTAAAATCTGCAGGGCACGCTGGTGGGCTGAAGACCCAGGGAAGAACTGATGTTGCAAGTTCAAATCTGAGGGCAGAGTTCCTTCTTCCTTGGGACCCTCTGTCTTTCTCTTAAGGCTTTCGGCTGATTGGATGAGGTCTTACCCTCATTGTGGAAGGTGATCTGCTTGACTCAAGGTCAACTGATTGAAATATTAATTATATCTTAAAAGAAGAAACAATGTTCACAGCAATATCTAGATTGATGCTGGCCACACATCTGAGCCTCATAGTGTAGCCAAGTTGGCATTATGAAAATTAACTATCACAGCACCCAAGAACGCTTCCTCAATAATGTGCCCCTTGGTGGGGACATGATCTCTGCAGATAGGCCCCGGTGGGGGGGTGGTGGGTAACAAGGGGCTGTGAAAGAACTCTGACCCAGAAGGCAGTAGGAGATCGGAGGCCTTGTCCTGCTATTTGCCAAGAGCCGGCTGAGTGGCATTGGGCATGAGTCTTCATTTCTCTTACAGCTTCTTGGCAGTGGTGGGGGCGGGGGAGGTGCTTCATACTATGTCAATAACTCCCTGGCCCCTCTTCTGGGTTTTGAGCTCTCTGAGTCAGGGAATGTGTGTTTTTCCTAATTACCTCCACCCCCACATCTAGTCCTGGTGCCACTGAGCGTAGTAGGCCTTTGATCCAAGTCTGCTGGATGGAGGAATATAAAGTGGGAGGGTGGAGTGGTGGTAAATGCTCTGGGTCTGTCACTACCTAGCTGTGCCTCTCTGAACCAATCCCATAGCGAGAACTTGCATTTGGGTCTCTCTGGCCCACCGCCGTGCTCTATCCAGGCCCCACACCCCGCTGCCCTGGGTCTGACAGATGTCTTTTCATCCAGCCTGCCAGTGTTCAGTCCTTGGCTCCTACCAGACGCCCTGCAACCCGGTGACGGGACAATGTGAATGCCTTCCAGGGATTACAGGACAGCGGTGTGACAGGTGTCTCTCAGGAGCCTATGATTTCCCTCACTGCCAAGGTAGGGAAGACATCAGAATTCCAGAGGGCGGGTTCCTTTCTGAAATGTGTGCAGCCAGACTCCCAGACACGCCTGGGGGACCCACCACTGGTCGCCTTTACACATTTGACCCTCATCTTCCTGGTTCCTCCCCAGTTTGTGTCTGTTGAAAATGCACGTATCCGATAACGCGTCCTCAAAGGAAATCGGAAATGATTTATTCCTAAAAAATTTTTTAAATTCTCCCCATTATAAATTTATATTTCTTGATTTGCATGTCAATTCCTGTGTATAACAGTGTGGCCAAGGTGACTCCTTTGAGCTACACCAAGTGTTCCTTGACCCCTTCCCAAGGCACCCTGGCTTCTCTCTGGTTCCAGGCTCGCAGCACTGATGCTGGCTGTTCTGTAATCCCCTGAGGGGTGACTCTAGCAGGTCCCCTTGCTAGCAGGCAGAGCAGGACCTATGCTGTGTCACTGCCCCGCCTCCTGGGGGCATTGTCCTCACACAGCACAGGTGCAAGGGGAGGGGGGTGACCTAGAGTCTGGTTTGGAAAGAGTGAGCCAAGAGGGAAACATTGTCACTGCCTTGGGCCATCCTCACTACTTAATACCCTCCCCCCCCACCCCACCCCGCCAGGAGACGTTGAGAGTCTGCCGTACTCTGTGGCAGGAGGCACAGAAATAAGATGCCCGTCACATTTCCCTGTGCTCTCGGGGGCATGCAGCCTTCAGGGGCAAGGAGCTCTGGCAACGACTTTAGAGGCCCCTTTCCCTGTTGAGAAGAGGTATTTGAGGAAGGCTGCACCAGACTTTCCACTTGGCGATTACGGCTTTCTCTGACTCCTTCCTGCTCTTGGTAGTGCTCTGAGCTCTGCATTCCGAGCTGTCTGAAGACAGGGCCCCAGCGCCAACCTGATTCCACAGAACCTCACTCACAAGAATCCTCAAGAGACTGGGTTTTCTTGCCGGTAGAAACTGTAGCCAGTAGTCAGAGGGGACATTTTGCTTTCGAGAAGGCTAGGGCATTCTTACCCAAACCCTCTTCCTTCTAATAGCCATACTGCTGTATAATAGTAATGCTGAGACTTTGCAAGATCCCCCTTTATTGAAGAGAGATTCTATTGGGCTTGTGATACTGTATTGACTAAGGCAGGAAAACAAGCTAATTCGTTTTAGGAATAATTGTAGTACAGGTGGGTAACAAGGGGATTGTGATAATTAAAGAATTACGTCTTGGTTGACCAAAATATGTACTTAAACAAATCTGTAGCTTCTATTTAGCGGACAATGAAAAAGTCTCTTGGTACAATATTGCCCTCTTCTGGACAATCCTAAAGACGTTCAAAATTCTGGAATCTCTTTTCCCCAATCTCCTTCATCATCAGTCAGAAATGAGTAGTAGGCAGGGGGATGGAGGTAAGTGGCAAAAGGGGTGTTTTGGGAATTAAGGACCCTAAAGGTTATTCGGGGTGTGCCTTTTTCTGAATTGCATGCAAAGTCCTTGCCACCCATCTATCAAGAAATACAAATGTAGGTGCATTGTTTTTAAAAACAAATAAAACTTTTAAAACTTGAAAACACCAAAACAAGCCATATTTCTAAATCATGTGCAGGTTCCAGCAGTGCCTGTGACCCAGCCGGTACCCTGGACTCCAGTTCGGTAAGTAGAGGATTATAAAAGGGTTGCAATTCTAACTGATGTATTTGGATACATATTACAGACTAACACATTTGGGAGCTTCCCGAAATAAAAAGTCAATTAAAATAAGACCCGAAGCCAAACTGCAAAAGAGGTCATTCATTGTTCTTGTTCAAAGTGCATATGTGATATTGTGAATACCGTGGTATTCCGAGGAGGTTTCTAAGTGCTTTAGAAATGGTTTGTCTTCTTAGCTTCAAAGCCTGGAGATGGTGGACCTCCAAGCATTCGAGGGACTGAGGAAGAGAGGTTCTGCGTCCTTACAATGAGGCAGTGCATCTTACAAAAGTACTTTTAGATAAACATCATTCTCTACTGATCCTCAACATGTTAAATATTCAGATACTTTTCCATTTAAAGGAGTAGTTCTTGCTGTCCCAGAATCAACAGATAATGACAATGTTAACAATAAAAGTGATTTTTAAATGTTTCTTTTTCTGTACTTTCCAATTTTGTTTTAACCACAAATATGGATTATGTGTAGAAAAAAATAAATGAAGAATAAAACTAAAGCCATGGGCAGTCTGTTGAAATCAACAGAGTACTTTTTCTCCCCCTCTGGGTACATTTAATTTACTTTTCACGGCCAAAATATAATTCTGTGGCAAGCTTTGTTCAGAACATATGTTTGAAAACATGTCTTAATTTTGAGATGTCAAGTGTTAATTTGATTTTCTTTTAAAGGGATATTGCCAATGCAAGGCTCATGTTGAAAGTCCTTCTTGTAGCATCTGCAAACCATTATATTGGAATCTGGCCAAAGAAAACCCCAATGGATGTTCAGGTGAGGTTTTTTATACATAATAATTTACTATATTGCAAATTCCTCCTAATTTTCTCTACTTCAGTGACTAAACCCACAAAAGAGCTATTTATTTAATAAGTTCAATTTGTCTGAAATCTCGTGTAAATGTTTTGATATTTTTTCCTCTGCTTTTGGCAGAACTTCTGTCATTTTGAAAATCTCAGCAAGGGATTTATATCCCATTTCCATATGCATTTTGTTGTTTGCAAAGGCAGCTACTTGATAAATTGTTTATACCGCCTTGTTTTTTATAACCCCTCTTTTGGGTTTGGTTTTATTTTCATTTTATGCTTATTGAAGCCAGGACAGGAACTTAAAAACACCAAGCTAAAGGTGGTTAAGTGGAGTGGATATGTCCTTAAATAGAGTATGTTTTTGTCTGTCTTTCTTTTTCTTTCTTTTCTTTTCTTTCTTTCTTTCTTTCTTTCTTTCTTTCTTTCTTTCTTTCTTTCTTTCTTTCTTTCTTTCTTTCTTTCTTTCTTTCTTTCTTTCTTTTTCTTTCTTTCTTTCTTTCTTTTTCTTTCTTTCTTTTTCTCTTTCTCTCTCTCTCTCTCTCTCTCTCTCTCTCTCTCTCTCTCTTTCTTTCTTTCTTTCTTTCTTTCTAAGATTTTATTTATTTATTTGACAGAGAGAGACACAGCGAGAGAGGGAACACAAGCAGGGGGAGTGTGAGAGGGAGAAGCAGGCTTCCCGCGGAGCAGGGAGCCTGATGCGGGGTTCGATCCCAGGCCCCTGGGATCATGACCTGAGCCGAAGGCAGATGCTTAACGACTGAGCCACCCAGGCGCCCCTCTTTTTTTTTTTTAATAAAGATTTTATTTATTTATTTGAGAGAGAGAAAGTGCGAGTGCACAAGCAGGGGGGAGGGGCAGAGGCAGAGGGAGAAGCAGACTCCCCGCTGAGCAGGGAGCCCCACTGGGGCGTGGGGCTCGATCCCAGGACCCCTGGATCATGACCTGAGCCTAAGGCAGACACTTAACCAAATGAGCACCCCAGGGACCCCTAGAGTATGTTTTCATGTAAGCATATCAGTAATGACCTTGACATTAGAATCATTTAAAAATCCCATGATTTTGCAGCCTTTGTCTTAGAGCGGTCATCAACTAGCCATTACTCCTTGTAGGTGGATGGTATTGATCTGGTGGTTCTGCTGACCCCAAAAAGCAGTTCCATTTTAGGCTTCAGTGGAGCCAACGGGAATTCTGCTGAGGTGTGCCTGACAGTGACCCCACATGTCACGTAGCTGCTGTGTCATGTTTTCAGAGCCAAGGGCTGTCCTCTGGGCGGCCTTGGTCCAAGAACGCTCTCTTCTCTTCACAGAATGCCAGTGCCACATGGCGGGAACAGTGAGCGGAATCGGAGAGTGTGGGCAGGTAACGCAGCCCATCGTCTGTAAACCAGGGCAACGTTAGAGCAGTGGATGGTGGGGTGTCTGTGGGAGGGGATTAGTGCCTGTGTGATTGTACGGGGGGGTGCTAATCTCTCTGGACGTTTTCAGATCCTTGCTAACTGCTCATGTTACACAGTGAGTCACTTTTAAATCTTGAAGATGAGCAAATTGTGCGATCTTACCAAATTGTGTCATCTGGCTTATTCTGCAGCGAGATGGTGACTGTCACTGCAAGTCCCATGTCAGTGGCGATTCCTGTGATACGTGTGAAGATGGATATTTTGCTTTGGAAAAGAGCAATTACTTTGGGTGTCAAGGTAAATAGTTCCAGTGGCTCCCAAGGAAAGCCAGTGTTGACGGGCAAAGACTGCTGGGATTATCTCTCGTCTCAGTTTTTTCTTCCTGCAGTCTTTCTGATGGGATGGGGCTAAAAAATTCTGTTCCAGGGAATTTGGCCAAATACTCAGTCGAAACGAGTAGTAAATTGCAGTTGGGGCTGCTGCTATTTCTCTTCTCCCAGCACGTTGTTGGTTTAATTAGAGAAAACGTCATTGGGACGGAGGGGGAGGCGTCTGTTAATTTCATAGATAGCATCAAGATTTGGTCATTTGGAAGATGTATTTTGTATTATCTGAACAGCTTGCACCCGATTTTAGAGGTAATACTGTGTTAAATACACCTGCAGGCGTGTGGCCCCACAAGGCTTCTGTTGGATCTCTCCCACAGACTCTCAGTAGCAGAGTTGGTTACAAGAGCATTGTGCTGCTACATCGTGTTTAGCTCCCGGGCTCCTGGCCCCTGACGCTGGACAGCAGTGTTGGGGCTGACATCCAGGCGTACCCCCAGCTTACAAGTGGGCTTTGGGGGGCACCTCCCATCTCCCTACATGTTTCTAACATCCGCGGGCTATGAGATGTGGCAGGGCTAAGCAGCAGCCCTGTCCTTACTGATTTCTGCTTCTCAGAGAAGGAGGGAAAGCTTTAGCGTGGAGATGCTGTGATGGGTCACTGCTACTGTTCCTTGACCTGCAGGGTGTCAGTGTGACATCGGTGGAGCCGTCACCCCCCTGTGCGGCGGGCCCTCGGGAACATGCTATTGCCAAGAGCATGTCGTGGGGAAGGCGTGCCAACAGTGAGTCTCCGGGAGGTCTCCTCCCGTACTGATGTGGTGGGAGATTCTCGGAGAGTCCTGTCTGTGCCGACAGTCCCGGTGAGGAGACAGGCCGTCCTAAGGAGAGAAGGCAGATGAAGCTGTACTGTTATTTGAAATCTGGATGCTTGTCAGGGGCCCCAATTAAAGCAGGAGGTAAGGTTGCCCTAAAGACATCCACTTTGGAGGTCACAGAGCCGCCTCACTGGAAAGTTCCCACAGGTACAAAAAGCCAGGTGGACAGGACAAGAGCTGGGTGCTTGAGGTGGGTTCCCATGGCTGAACCTCCATGTCAAAGTTGCAGCTCGGGGGGACCCAGCAAATGGGCAGGTTCCTGGGCCCAGGAGATGCAGGTCCAGCTTCTCCCTTGCGACCCATGATGGAAGGCTTGGAGAGGATGCGTGCATTACACTGGGTGTGGTGGGAGGGAAGGGGAAGAAAACTCTAGAAGCGGGACGAAGTCCCTCCTCTTATGCAGAAGCTAATTAAAATGAACTATAGGAACAAGGGAGCGAGTGGAGACTGAGCTCCCAGAGGGGCTGTTACCGGTACAGCAGCATCCTGTCTCCATGTCCTGTCATATTTAACAATTTCTAGATTTAAAAAAAAATTTAATTCCAGTATAATTAACATACAATGTTATATGAGTTTCAGATGTAAAGTATAGTGATTGAACAATTTTATACATTACTCTGCTCATCATGATAAGTGTACTCTTAATCTCCTTCACCTGTTTTACCCATCCCCCCCACCCATCTCCTCTCTGGTCACCACCAGTTTCTCCTCTGTAGTTAAGTCTGTTGTTGTTTTTGTTTTAATTTGTCTCTTTTTCCTTTATTTATTTGTTTTGTTTCTTAAATTCCACATATGTGTAACATCATATGGTATTTGTCTTTTTCTGACTGACTTGTTTCACTTAGTGTTATATCTTATTCTCTAGATCTATCCACGTTGTTGCAAATGGCAAGATTTCATTCTTTTTTATGCCTGAATAATATTGCTGTATTTATACACACACAACGCATCTTCTTTATCTATTTTTCTATTGAGGTACACTTGGGCTGCTTTCATAATTTGGCTATTTTAAGTAATGCTGCTATAAACATAGGGGTGCATGTGTCTTTTCAAGTTAACGTTTTCCTATTTTTTGGATAAATATCCAGAAGTGGAATTACTGGATTATATGGTAGTTCTATTTTTAATTTTTCGAGGAACCTCCATACTGTTTTCCACATTGGCTGCTCCAGTTTACATTCCCACCAACAGTGCATAAGGGTTCTCCTTTCTCCACATACTTGCCAACACCTGTTGTTTCTTGTGTTGTTGATTTTAGCCATTCTGACAGGTATGAGTCTTATTGTGGTTTTGATTTGCATTTTCCTGATGATGAGTGATGTTGAGCATCTTTTCATGTGTCTGTTGGCTGTCTGCAGGTCTTCTTTGGAGAAATGCCTCTTCATGTCTTCTTCCTATTTTTAAGTTGGATTATGTGTTTTTTGGTGTTGAGTTGTATAAGTTATTTATAAATTTTGGATACTATCCATTGATCAGATATGTCATTTTCAAATATCTTCTCCCATTCCACAGGTTGTATTTTAGTTTTGTTGATTGCTTCCTCTGCTGTGCAGAAGCTTTTCATTTTGATGTAGTCCTAGTAGTTTATTTTTGCTTTTGTTTCCCCTGCCTCAGGAGACATAACTAGACAAATTGCTATGGCCAATGTCAGAGAAATTACAGTCTTGTGCTCTCTTCAAGGATTTTTATGGTTTCAGGTCTCACATTTAGGTCCTTAATCCATTTTGAGTTTATTCTTGTATATGGTGTAAGAAAGTGGTCCAGTTTCATTCTTTTGCATGTAGATGTCCAGTTTTCCCAACACCATTTGTCAGAGACTGTTTTTTTTTTTCCCATTGCATATTCTTGACTCCTTTGTTGAAGATTAATTGGCCATATAATTGTGGTTTTATTTCTAGTTCTCTATTATGTTCTATTGAACTATGTGTCTATTTTTGGGCAGGTACCACAGTGTTTTTGATTACTACAGCTTTGTAGTGTATGTTGAAATCTGGGATTGTGATACCTCCAGCTTTGTTCTTTTTCAAGATTGTTTTGGCAATTTGGGGTCTTTTGTGGTTCCCTACACATTTTAGGATTATTTGTTTTAGTTTTGTGAAAGATGCTGTTGGTATTTTGATAGGGATTGCATTAAATGTGTAGATTGCTTTGGATAATATGGACATTTTAACAATATTTGTTTTTTCTATCCATGGGCATGGAATGTCTTTTCATTTCTTTGTATCCTCTTCAATTTCTTTCATTAATGTTTTATAGTTTTCAGAGCACAGGTCTTTATCTCTTTGGTTAAGGTTATTCCTACATATTTTATTATTTTTGGTGTAATTGTAAATGGGACTGTTTTCTTAATTTCTATTTCTGCTACTTTATTATTAGTGTACAGAAATGCAATGCAACTTTACTGAATTCATTCATTTATTAGTTCCAGTAGTTTTTTGGTGGAATTTTTAGGGGTTTCTATGTATAGTATCATGTCATCTGCAAATAGTGAAAGTTTTTACCTCTTCCTTACCAATTTGGATGACTTTTAGTCCATTTTTGTTGTCTGATTGTTGTGGCTAGGACTTCCAGTACTATGTTGAATAAAAGTGGTGAGAGTGCACATCGTTGTCTTGTTCCCAATCTTAGGGGGAAAGCGTTTTTACCCATTGAATGATGTTTGCTGTGGGTTTTTTCTTTTATATATATATATAAGGCCTTATTATGTTGAGGTATATTCCCTGTAAACCTACTTTGTTAAAGGTTTTTATCATGAATGGATGTTGTACTTTGTCAAATGCTTTTTTCTGGACCTATTGAAATGATCATATGGTTTTTATCCTTTCTCTTATTGATGTGATATATCACATTGATTGATTTGCAAATATTGAACCACCTTTGCATCCCAGGAATAAATCCCACTTGATTGTGCTGAATGGCTATTTTAATGCATTGTTGGATTCTGTTTGCTAATATTTTATTGAGGATTTTTGCATCTATGTTCATCAGAGATATTGGCCTGCAGTTTGTGTGTGTGTGTGTGTGTGTGTGTGTGTGTGTGTGTGTGTGTCTAGTTTCTTTACCTGGTTTTGGCATCAGGGTAATGCTGGCTTCATAGAATGAATTTGGAAGCTTTCCTTCCTCTTCTGTTTTTTGGAATAGTTTGAGAAGAATGGGTATTAACTCTTCTTTAAATGTTTGGTAGAATTCATCTGTGAATCCATCTGGTCCTGGGCTTTTGTTTGTTGGGAATTTATTTTGATTACTGATTCAATTTCATGGCTGGTAATCAGTCTGTTCAAATTTTCTATTTCTTCCTGATTCTGTTTTAAGAGGTTATGTATTTCTAGGAATTTATCCACTTCTTCTAGGTTGCCCAATTTGTTAGCATAAAATTTTTCACAATATTCTCATATAATCCTTTGTATTTCAGTGGTGTTGGTTGTTTTTTCTCCTCTTTTATTTCTGATTTTGACTTCTCTCTCTTTCTTCGATGATTCTGGTTAAGGTTTATCAGTTTCATTGATCTTTTCACAGAACCAGCTCCTGGTTTCATTGATCTGTTCTATTGTTTTTTTGTTTCTATTTCATTTATTTCTGCTCTGGTCTTTAGTATTTCCTTCCTTTTGCTGGGTTTGGATTTTGTTTTTTCTTCTTTTTCTAGCTTCTTTAGGTGTAATGTTAGGTTGTTTATTTGAGATTTTTCTTGCTTCCTGAGGTAGGCCTGTGTTGCTATAAACTTCCCTCTTAGAACAACTTTTGCTGCATCCCAAAGATTTTGGGCCTTTTGTGTTTTCATTTTCCTTTGTCTCCATGTAATATTTTATTTCTTCTTTGATTTCTTGAGTGACCCATTCATTGTTTAGTAGCATGTTATTTAACCTCCATGTATTTGTGTTCTTTCCAGATTTTTTCTTGTGGTTGATTTCTAGTTTCATAGTGTTGTGGTCAGAAAGGGTGCGTGGTATGACTTCAATCTTTTTGAATTTGTTGAGACTAGTTTTGTGGCCTGATATGTGATCTATTCTGGAGACTGTTCTGTGTGCACTCGAAAAGAATGTGTATTCTGTTGTTTTAGGGTGGAATGTTCTGAATATGTCTGTTAGATCAATATAGATTTTTTTTTGAAACCATGATCCATCATAATTTTCTCTCAGGGAAGAAAAAGCTAATTTTTAATATTCTGGCTTTTAATCATAGACTGGAAACTGTGAAGTGCAGCTTCTAAATTGCAAGTATCTTCACTACTTCTGCATTATCAACAGAGTAATAAAGAAATCTTTAGTGTAGTTAAAGTAAATTGTCTGTATTTAGTTAGCATGGCACTTCTCCCCTTTCCCTTGATATTTTCAGCATTTGAATTCTAAAAGTCAGCAACCCAGCTGAGCTCTCTTCAGTCATTTCTAAATGTCAGTCACTGCTGGGCCACATAATAAAGGGTCTGTGAAGGAGGACCCACCTGTGGGTATATTTTCCTGCAGACTAAAAAGGCACATGATGGACCAGAGGAATTTTGTATATAGGTTCAGAAATATTTTCCACCCATGTTTTATCTCTTTCCACCTTCCTGTGGATAAAGTGAGCTTTCCCCCACTTAACCAGCTAAGTTTTTTTCCTTCCACCTATGTAGGGCAATTGGCTATTTTTCAGGTAAAAATAATGCAACCAAATAGGAATTAAATTACCCAGCCTGAGGCAGAAATACTGATTTTTGACATTACAGCCATTACGTACATATGAAATTTAGAACATGTCCTTTGATTTAGTGGTAAATTGTAACGAGGATACAAAGATAGCAAACCAGCATCAAAGATGCCATATCGCCTTTTCTCCAGGTTGGCAAACCTTTTGTCCTTTTATACTCAATTCCTGCCAAATGTCTGTTTATGATATTATCTGAGCATTGTTCATTTTTCTTACAAGTTTAGAAGGCATTCACTTTGTTTTCTAAATAATTTTTGTGATAATAAATGTAACATATGTCCATCGTAAAGTTTTAATAAGTACTGAAAAGTAAAAGGAAAAAAAGACCGACCTATTCCACCACCCAGAGATAACCCCTTTTAATATTTGTTTGTATATTTTTTCTAGGCTTTTTCTATGAATACAAATTAGTATATTTTCTTCATAAAATTTGTATCCATTTCTTCACATGATATTGCATACATTTTCCATTATCATTAGTCTTCAGAAATATTAATGGTTGCATAATAGTTCTTATTTTAAAAATTATTTCATAATTGTACTTTTAGATTGTTTCTAAGGTTTCACTATTATAAACATTCTTTTATGTTAATTTTTTTATACTATATATAAAATTGTTCTTTAGAATGTATTCCTGGAAGTTCTGGTCAAAGGGTATGAACATTTTTAAGGACCTTTATATATCACTTCCAGAGAAATTGTAAGCCTTTGTAATTCTGCTTGCAGTATTGGGCCATGACCGTTTATTTCCTTTGACTAAATGATCTTTATGGCTTTAAATCCACTAGCTGCTATTAGTTTGTGACAGGATTGTCAAATTTGTCATTTTGAAGAACTTCAGATTCTTTGAATATGAGATGTCACACAAGCGGTGTATCGTATTTTTGATCCTTCTCTGTGATTGCCATTATTAGACTCTTGAAAGGAATCCATCTATAGACTTATAGTTTAAGAAAATACAAGGCAGGGGCCCCTGGGTGGCTCAGTCGTTAAGCATCTGCCTTGGGCTCAGGTCATGATCCCAGGGTCCTGGAATCGAGTCCTGCATCAGGCTCCCTGCTCGGCAGGAAGCCTGCTTCTCCCTATCACACTCTCCCTGCTTGTGTTCCTTCTCTCACTGTCTTTCTCTCTCTGTCAAATAAATAAATAAAATCTTTAAAAAAATTAAAAAAATACAAGGCATAAAAAAGTCATTCTAATGATTAAAAAATATATATATAGAGAAAAATGTCTCTAACTTGTAAACTTAGCATGTGAAATATTTTATGTCACATTCACTACTGCATATATGGTACTTAGCAACAGTGCCTGGCACATATATATTAATATTTGTATAATGAGTGAATATGAGTACATAAATGAATGAATGAATAAATGAATGAATGGATTTATAGTAAATAACCTGATCTGATTTTGTTAAGTTGTTGGCAACCATTTAGAACATTTAGAATTAAAAGATGCTACTGCTATGGGTTGTGCTAAGTGATTTTCTCATTTTAATTGCTTAGACTGATAGGTGTTGGGTATGTTTTATGTGAATGTTTACATGAATGAAAGCAATAATTTAAAGAAAAAGCAGGGGGGTGGCTCTTTCATTTCTTCTCTTATTGTATTCTGTTGATTGGGTAGGAGTTCTTCTAGAAGTAGCTATTGAGATTGAATATTTGGATTATCAGTGAACCTAACTTGCTGTATCCATGTTTACTTTTTACTTACAAAAGACCTGAAAACAACTACTATTTCCCGGATTTGCATCATATGAAGTATGAGATTGAAGATGGCACCACACCTAATGGAAGAGAACTTCGGTTTGGATTTGATCCACTGGAGTTCCCTGAGTTTAGCTGGAGAGGATATGCTCGGATGACCTCGGTACAGGTATGTAGCCAGCAAGAAATTGCTTCATGGCAGGGTAGGGCATATACTGACCCACAGCACTCTCAGTGAGTCCCCCCAAAAGGTGAACTGTCCCCAGAACTGACTCCAGGATTCTTTTTCTCCAGACTATGGACGTGGTTTGGGGTAGGATTGGATTTTAACTAATTAGTATATGTATCAGTTTCACAGTTTATTGTTAATTTAATTTGGTCACCAAATCAAACAAAGAAGGGGTTAAAGAAAACTAGTATTTATCTCTAGAGACTTGTTATAAGAAGTTGTTTCCCAAGTGGGATTAGTCTAAATTTTAAAACAAGAGACACTTTTCTTTAAAGACATTTGTAGAGAATAAGAATGAGTAGAATTAAATAATTCCAATGGTGTGTGTGTTGTTGATATTTGACCAGTGCTGGTTTTTTGTTTTTTGTTTTTTTGCTTTTTTAAACCCTGAACTTCTCTATGAATAGAAACTAAGGTAAATGAGGAATTTTAGTGCTATTTAATTTTTCTTTCCTGTATTTCTCCCTTCCTTCCTTCTTCTCTACTGTATCCATCTCTCTTGGCTTTGTGTTGAAATAGTAATGGAATTTACACATTTTCTCGTTACCTTTAGAACTTATGCAATATTTACTAACCAACAATTTCTGTATAGCCATTGAGAAATTTTGTTCTCAGGATTTCTCTTTGAGGTTGGTCTCTTCAAACTGTGTTTCTCAGTGGAGAAATTCGGAACAAAAGAGGTAAATTGATGACCAGGGTAACCCAATATTTGTCCGTAGCAGACCCAGGACTAATACTTGTTATGTTTCCTTTAAGTCACCCCTTAGAGAAACAGGGACAGGGTCACAGTTCTCTTGGAGCCATTATTGGTTCTAATGTTGCTTCTTGCCTGACCAGGGTCCCCCATCAGGCTGCTTTCTCAAACAGTACCTGGGATCTTTTTTTTTTTTTTTAATATACTTATTTATTTGAGAGAGAGAGAGAGAGAGAGAGAGAGAGGGAGAGTGTGAGCAGGGGGAGGAGCAGAGGATGAGGGAGAGGGAATCTCAAGCAGATTCCCCGCTAAGCATGGAACCCAACGCAGGGCTCAATCTCACGACCCTGAGACCAAGTCCTGAGCTGAAACTGAGTCAGATACTTAACTGACTGAGCCACCCTGTCGCCCCAACAGTACCTAGGATCTTAAGACCTCACTGCTTTCTCCTTCTCCCCAATATAAAATTCAGTTTCTTTAGCATTCCAACCTTCATGATTCAGAAAAGGGGCAGTGGAGTCCATTAAGTCATAATAGGATGTGAATGAGAGTCCAGTCAAGGTGGATACCTTCTCACAGGTGTTTACAGTTTGAAAGAATGACTAGTTAACATAAAGGAAATGAATTTCTTTTTTAAAGATTTTATTTATTTATTTGACAGAGAGAGAGAGAACGAGTGGTGGGGAGGGGCAAAGGGAGAGGGGAGAAGCAGGCTCTCCGCTGAGGAGGGAGCCTGACACGGGGCTTGATCCCAGGACCCTGAGATTATGACCTGAGCCAGAGGCAGACACTCAACCAACTGAGCCACCCAGGTGTCCTGCAAAGGAAATGAATTTCAAATGATGGAGTTTCTCTAAGTATTTTTCAACAACAGAACTTGGTGGTGTCTGTCAAATCACCTCTAACTTTGTTCCTTATACACTTTTGCATTTTTATTTTCCAATATGGAACTAACACTTAGAGATGGATTCTGTCAAGTTAAAAAACCCACATTGAGTGGAATCTTAGGGTTTTCTATATATGGTATCATGTCATTTGCAAATAGTGCGAATTTTACTTCTTCCTTGCTGATTTGGATGCCTTTTATTCCCTTTTCTTGTCTGATTACTGTGGCTAAGATGTCTAGTACTATGTTGAATAAAAGTGGTGAGAGTGGACATCCTTGTCTTATTCTGACCTAAGGGGAAAAGCTCTCAGTTTTTCACCAGTGAATATGATGTTAACTGTTTGTTTTTCATATAAGGCCTTTATTATGTTGAGGTATGTTCCCTGTAAACCTACCTTGGTAAAGGTTTTTATCATGAATGGATGTTGTACTTTGTCACATGCTTTTTCTGGACCTATTGAAACGATCATATGGTTTTTATCCTTTCTCTTATTGATGTGATATATCACATTGATTGATTCGCAAATACTGAACCACCTTTACATCCCAGGAATAAATCCCACTTGATTGTGATGAATAGCTATTTTAATGTATTGTTGGATTCTGTTTGCTAATATTTTATTGAGGATTTTTGCATCTATGTTCGTCAGAGATATTGGCCTGCAGTTGTGTGTGTGTGTGTGTGTGTGTGTGTGTGTGTGTGTGTGTGTGTGTCTAGTTTCTTTACCTGGTTTTGGCATCAGGGTAATGCTGGCTTCATAGAATGAATTTGGAAGCTTTCCTTCCTCTTCTGTTTTTTGGAATAGTTTGAGAAGAATGGGTATTAACTCTTCTTGAAATGTTTGGTAGAATTCGCCTGTGAAGCCGTCTGGTTCTAGACTTTTGTTTTTGGGGAGTTTATTTATTACCGATTCAGTTTTATTGCTGGTAATTTGTTCAAAATTTCTATTCCTACTTTCATTTTGGTAAGTTATATGTTTCTAGGAATTTATCCATTTCTTCTAAGCTGTCCAATTTGTTGGCTTACAGGTTTTCATAATATTCTGTTACAACTGTTTGTATTTCTGTGGTGTTTGTTGTTATTTCTCCGCTTTTATTAGTAATTTTGTTCTCTCTCTCTCATATTTTTTGAAGAGTTTGGCTAGAGAGTTAATCAATTTTGTTGATCTTTTCAAAAGACCAGCTCCTTGTTTCATTAATCTGTTCAATTGTTTTTGGGGGGCTTTTTTGTTTTAGTTTCTGTATCATTTATTTCTGCTCTGACCTTTATTATTTCCTTCTTTTTGCTGGGTTTGGATTTTGTTTGTTCTTATTTTAGCATCTTGAGGTGTAAGGTTAGGTTATTCAAGATTTTTCTTGCTTCTTGAGGTAGGCCTGTGTTTCTCTAAACTTCCTTCTTAGAACAGCTTTTGCTGCATCCCAGAGATTTTGGACCTTTGTATTTTCACTTTCCTTTGTCTTCACACAGTATTTCTTCTTTGATTTCTTGAGTGACCCATTCATTGTTTAGTAGCATGTTATTTAACCTCCATGTATTTGTGTTCTTTCCAGATATTTTTCTTGTGGTTGATTTCTAGTTTTATAGTGTTGTGGTCAGAAAAGATGCATGGTATCCCTTCGATCTTTTTTAATTTGTTCAGGCTTGTTTTGTGGCCTGATACGTGATCTATTCTGGAGACTGTTCTGTGTGCACTTGAAAAGAATGTGTATTCTGTTGTTTTAGGATGGAATGTTCTGAACATGTCTATTAAATCCATCCAATCCAGTGTGTCATTCAAAGCCGCTGTTTCCTTGTTGATTTTCTGTTTGAGAGATCTGTTCGTCAGTGTAAGTGGGGTGTTAAAGTCCCCTATTATTGTGTTCTTATTGATTATTTCCTTTATGCTTGTTAATAACTTTTATTTATTTGGGTACCCCCATGTTGGGTGCATAAGTATTTATAATTGTTATATCCTTTTGTTGGATTGTCCCCTTTATTATTGGAATGGAATATTATTCAGCCATAAAAAGAATGAAATCTTGCCATTTGTAACAACGTGGATGGATCTAGAGAGTATAATGCTAAGCAAAATAAGACAGAGAATGATAAATACCATATGATTTCACTTACATGTGGAATTTAAGAAACAAAACAAACAAGCGAAGGAAAAGAGAGAGAGAGACAAACTAAGAAGCAGGCTCTTAACTATGGAGAACAAACTGGTGGTGACCAGAGGGGAGGTGGGTGAGGGGGATGGGGGAAGTAGGTGATGGGGTTGAAAGAGTACACTCATCACAATAAAAAAAATAAAATAATTTTTTTTAAACAGCCCACATTCTCTTTGGGTAGATACTGAGAACAATTGCATATGACTTAAGCATATTGTAGTTACATCCAGATTTTATCACTAATGTGTTTGGGGTATTTTAACTTTTGTTTAGCCAACATGGGTTTCTGTGACAAATTAGAATTTTAGGTATGTGAATTGGGCCCTGGAGAGGTCCTTCTACAGGGGTGGTGGTGTCCAATAATACTGTCCTTTCCTTCTCTTCTGCCTTTTTGTTTCTCCCAGCCCATGGTGGTTGCCCCGGTCACTATTGCTTTCCTTAAACTAGTCCAGCTACTATTCACTCTGTCTGCCTGATTCCAGAAGAGCCCAAAGAAGATCTCAGTTGCTGAGGGCACAGGTTTTCACTGTAACTTTAATTATAAGTGTCTTTAATCTATCGTTAGGCCTGCCTATTTCCATCTTCCATAGAGGTAGTTATTTGGTGCTTGCTGAGTGTGAGAGTGAGTGAGTGAGAGAGAGGGAGAGAGAGTGAGTGTGTGTACACATTACAAGTCCACTAGTGAAACCTGAATGGAGTATACTCACTGTTTGGCTAGCATTTCTTTTAGCCAGTTGTCTCTTATACTGTATGACTTTTTGGTATTTTTCAGAATGAAGTGAGGATCATGTTGAATGTGGGGAAGTCAAGTCTCTCTTTGTATTGTGTTATTCTGAAATACATTAACCCTGGAACTGAAGCCGTATCTGGCCGTGTGTCTCTTTATCCATCCTGGGCTGAGGCAGGTAGGTAAATTTTCAAGCCTCTTTTGGATTAAGAAATAATTAGTGAAATATTTTCTCCAATTTCCAGAGTTACCTTCTGAGGAAAGTTGAAGTCTGATGCATAATCTGATGAGGGTGGTGCCCTAGGTGCACTGTCTTTGCTACCTTTTCAATCTGTAAACATTCTGCTTATTCACATTTTGCTGTTAAGTTTATCACTAACTCTTTTTAAAAAATTGATACAACAACCGGTGTGTCTTGGCTGAACCCCAGGGATTATGATATCCCCACAAGGTAAAGCTAATTTATCACTAATTCATGGTAGAGTGGGTGTCACCTTTGGGGTGGTATCGGATGGAGCTTGGCCTACTGCCCTAAATTTTCCCATTGTTTTCAGGCACCCCAAATAGGTCAAGGAGAAATGGGTGAGGAGAGGAATTTTTAAGGTGAATGCTGTAAAGCATGAAGCCCAAAAGAGCTCCGGAGAGGAACATGCAAACTTCACTGAGGGGTGAAGGATTCCTGAGGGCAGAGGAGAAACCTGTTAGAGGGCAGATCTCATCAGAGCTGAGGCCTGGAAGTCTGTTCTGCAAGAATTAGAGCTTCTACCATTCCTGGCAACAGATTCCAGGAAGCACTAGGAGTCCCACATGGACACAAAATGGTGCCCATAGAAATCTAATATAAGATCAAAATACAAGCATCTTTGTTCAGCATCCATGGCAAAGTCATTGGGGGCAGCGATGATGCTCCTGAGTTGTGTCAGCCAGGTCGTGAGGCTGGACGATGATGAATGATATGAAGAACTAGCAAGCTTGCCTTATCATATACAAAGTATTTTGGCATTGATTTACTCACAAGACAAGTTTGTGAACTGAGGAGGGTTGAAGAGGAAACAGCTGAGAAGTTTAGTAAATTGCCTAAGTGCACAGCTGGTCTTTGTAGACAAGTTGGAATCTTCTGACCCCAAACTCTTTCTCATAGGCACCAGTCCCTCCTAGATGACAGTTTCGTCAGCAGTTTGCTCTCTGTTAACTCAAACAGGTGGAGGACATTGTGGTTTGTTTTCCCGTCCCCTGGGACATCTTTCCTAAGCCCCCACATCTGAGTCGGGGGCCTTCGTTGTGTATTCCTGTGGTAACCTATGCCTCCAAATATGACTATTCACGCTCTGCTGCATTCTCCTGTTGGCTGGCCTGTAATCCCTCACCGTTCCTGTCCCACCATCTGGGAGCAAAGGCCGTGCTTGCTGTGTGCCTGGCCTCCTGTCCTGAACCTAGATCTCATGAATGTTTCTAGAGAAAATGCAAGGATTTGGAGCAAATGTTTCTTCTGAAGGAAAAGGCTCAGGTGGGCTCAGATACAGCCGTTTGGTTTGTTTCTGAACATTCTGTAGGAGGTCCTCTCTGTGTTTCATGCAGAAGAAAACCTTTGCATCCTGAAAACAAACAAACAGAAAACCAGAACTTTTTCTTATGTCAGAACGAACACGTATTCTTCAATAGAAATTAAAAGAATAAAATAATTTAATATCAAATGTAATGAATTGAACACTTACTATGTGCAATGAATTTCTCTAGGCAGTTTACATGTATTAATATACTTAATCACTTAACAAATTTAAGAAGTACTCACAATCCCAGGATACATAATCACTGCTAACATCAATATCTTTCTGGTCTATTTTACACATATGCGATGCAAGTATACAATTAAAAAATATAAAATCAATAAATCTGATCAGTAAGTATGATGAGTAACCACCTTGAACTTTTTCAGATGTAAATTGAATGTTTAAAACTGAATATCCAAAATCCTAACAGTGACTGCTAGACAGGTGCCTTAGGCAGTTCTTTTATTTCTGATAGGTGCTGCTCAAAGCAAAGAAGTCATCTTCCCGCCGAGTAAGGAGCCAGCCTTTGTCACCGTCCCCAGAAATGGTTTGGCAGACCCATTTTCAATTGTACCAGGGACATGGATTGCTTGTATCAAATCAGAGGGAGTCCTTCTGGTAAGAGACCTCCTGCGTGGAGAGTTCTGTGGGATTCTTCCCCCCTACTTAGCATGGTCCCACCCACAGTGACCCACAGTGACCATAAGATATCAAAATCACAGGCAGCTCCCTTTTAGATGTAAGAAACTATGGTGACATTTGCCCTCAAATGACAGAGAGGCTGACTTAAAATATCTTTTTTTTTTTTTAAGTATTTGAGAGAGAGAGCGCGAGAAAGAGCACAAAGGCGTGGGGGAGGGAGAAGCAGGCTTCCCGCTGAGTAGGGACCCCGAGGCAGGGCTCAATCCCAGGACCCCAGGTTCATGACCGGAGCTGAAGGCAGACGCTTAACCGACTGAGCCACCCAGGCGCCCCTAAAATATCTTTTGTATTCTTCAGCCAGCTCATCCCAGACAAAAAAAACCAAACCAACCATAACTCATAATGACTCAAAGATAGCAGAATAAATGCAAAACCTTAATGTGCATGTATCCCCACCCTTCAAAAGCTTCTTTGGGATTTTTCATTATGAATCAGAAGGACTTCTTTGAAAATCAGCCTCTCTGGGAATTGTGCGGAATGAATCAGAAGAAGCTACGAGAAGAGCAGATCCTAATATCAGTGAAGTTAGTGGTGGCGGAAAGGGAAGGGAGAGCCCGTGCTTCTCTGACATTCCCTCCTTCTACCTCAAATATAGGCAATAGTCTCCACAAAGATGAACTTGGACAAAGAATCCCGCATCGGGGCAAAGCTCTGTCCCTGCACACTAATAGAATAGCCAGAGAAACTGTGGGGAATTAAGAGATGAAAACTGCTCTCTGAGATATTGATATCTTACAAAAAGTCTTCTGAAAATGAAGTCTTTGGCAAAAGCTTGGTTTTGGCCAGAGTGGAAAACAGCAAGCTTTTCCTTCTGGCACAATCCTTTTGATTGGCTATGTTAGCAAATCTTACGCAAGTTTTTTAACTCCAAGCCTGCCTCAGTTGCCTCTTCCTTGTAAATAGGGACAATGTTTATCCAGATAGGTCCTTTCCAAATCTGGGATCTTATGAGGATAATGTGACAGTTTATCCTGTTGATCCAGTCCCTATTTTTCTTGCGTCTTCTTGGTAGCAAACTTTGTTGCTTTACAAAAATTTTAGAACTTTTCATAGACATTAGAAATGAGGACAAGGAAAATCCCATTGGTGCCAATAATGAGTACAAAGTTGGATTAATGGGAAGAAGGTCATTATGTTACTCCACAGGCATGGAAGATGCTTGATGACATTTAGTGCAGTTGTATAGCGACTCATATATATGCTTCCATGTTATGATCCCGTTTTCTCTAGAGATATTTTATTGAACACCTACTATCAACCTTTACTGTTCTAAGATCTATGGAACCATAAAGCAATGAAGAGCTATGGTCCCAACCTAAGGAAACTCAGTAAGCGAACAATCACCACTGTTAAATTAAAGCCCACTGAGGTAGGTAGTGAGACCCCCGTGGTAGACCACGGAGCCCCCTGGGCCACCATCTGCTACCTTTCCTCTCCATGCATTTCTCTTCTTCTCCATTGTAGACAAATTAAGGGCCCTCACAAGAGAAAAAGCCTTATGGCCGGTGTCTGAGTCTCTTCACAGTTGTGGCAGACATCCCCCCTCCTTCCCTCCGCACACAGCCAATGGTGCCAACATTCCTCTGAAGCTGTCAAACCATCAGCGTCTCAGAAACCTGGAGCTCTGCTCTTTCCTGAAGAGCTGTTTAGCTGGATTTACGCTGTGGGCTTCATTTGGCACACTCCATGGAACACATTCTTCTGCTCGTCTCCTAGGACAGGCAGTCAGCCAGTCTCAGCCTGTGATTCACCAGGATCACAAAACATCATTTTTTATACCATGCCAGGCGAGCGTTGCTTTGGTGTGGGAATAAAAAAGCCGAAATGCCCAACCCACAATTCAGAGTTCTGATGTGTGGTGATGAAAGCAACAGGTATTTCAAAGGACCAGATTATCAGCTGATAGTTTATTATCTTTGTTTATTTTTGAATTTATACACAGTCCAGAAGGGAGGGTAAAATTTCCCCGAGTTGTGAATACAAATATGTCCACCTTGAGACGCTTCTCTCAGATGCTTGGAGCCCGCCTGGGACAGGTTGCTTTGTGTGTTTTGGTGAGTCAGGGGGCAGAACATAGCAGCTGCTGGGGAGAGTTTAACTTAGCGAGCTTCACCTGGTTATTAGTAACCGAGCTGGCGTGCTTGACTGTTTTATTACTCAAGAAGGGCCACCGTCATCTGAGTGATTGACCTCTTGGTCTCCATTTCCTAGGACTACCTGGTGCTGCTTCCCAGAGACTACTATGAGGCCCCCTCCCTACAGCTGCCAGTCACCCAGCCGTGTGCCGACTCAGGACCTCCCCAAGAGAAGTTAGTATGGGCAGTGGGGCGTCATCTGGATCCTCTGAATTAGGAACCTTTGGTGCAAGGATTTGAGAGAGGCCTCAGCATCACAACTGCAGCAAGATGTGTTGGATGATTATTTAATTGTGGTCTTTCTCTGAGGCCGTCAACTGTCTTTTTTTTTTTTTTAAAGATTTTATTTATTTGAGAGAGGGAATGAGATAGAGCATGAGAGGGGGGAGGGTCGGAGGGAGAAGCAGACTCCCTGCTGAGCGGGGAGCCCGATGCGGGACTCGATCCCAGGACTCCAGGATCATGACCTGAGCTGAAGGCAGTCACCCAACCGACTGAGCCACCCAGGCGCCCGAGGCCGTCAACTGTCTTATATACAAGAATCACAGAGCACTTTGCACCCTGTGGTTGGCATTTAGAGTGAAGTCCACCCTCTAGTATGTGGAAATACTGATGCTTGACCAAGTAATACCCTCAAGGTCGTGCATCTGCTGAGGGGAAGGGCTTAACATAGAATCTGGGTTTATGGACCTTTCCTTTTCTTATTCTTCATGCAGATGACAATTTACTACCTGATTCCTCCAGTAGGCACATGGTAGGAATTTGTGGAAGGAGTGAGGAGTGAATGGAATGGAAAGAGTCCTTTGGGGATTGCACTTTGATGTTGTGTTTTGTTCTCAGTTGTAACTGTTGTATTTTGTTGTTGTTGTTGTTGAAGTTGCTTGCTTTACCAGCATTTGCCAGTGACCCGATTCCCCTGTGCCCTGGCTTGTGAGGCCAGACACTTCCTGCTTGACGGGGAGCCAAGACCCTTGGCAGTGAAGCAGCCCACCCCCGCACACCCAGTCCTGGTGGACCTCAGTGGGAGAGAGGTGGGGCAGCCTTTTATTTACTATCAAAGCTATTACTACCTCTCCGTCTGTGTCTGCTGAAAATCCTTGGCTGCAGTTGCTTCTCAAATTCAGGGGAACCTGGAAGAATTTCTCAGAAGTGTTAATTATAGGTGTACTGAGTTCTCTGATCCAGGTTGTGGCTGGGCGGTACGCCACACGGAGCATAGTAAGGTTCATCTTTGAACACTTCCTAGACAGGGCAGGGAATGTGGGCAATCACAAAAGCCTCTCCTTTTTATTCCCTAGACTTATAAGGGTCTGTCTTGCTCTACCTGATCTGGGGCAAGATCTTTCTAAATGGCCTCCAGAAACTACACAGCTTACCCTAAAAGGATGCAATGCTCACTGACTGTTCATCCCCTCAGGCAAGCAGTTTGTAAGGGCTGATTTCTTGGAGCTCAGAATCTGGAACTGCTGCATCCCAATGCACCTCCCTCGTAGCTTAGAGGACAGGTTACTACAGGTTTGGACATTGCTTTTCTTCCCTGAGTTTTGTAAGCCTCAAAACAATCTAAGACTCTACTGACTTAAGATTTGGGTTAGAAATCCTGTGTATCAACACTAAGAACACACAGTGCAACACCTCAAAAAAAAAGACACTGAAAAAAAAACTTCCTTTACTATATTTCCATTCCTGACTTTTTACAGCATTCTCTGTTTTGTACCTTTGAGGCCAATGTTCATGCTTAAATGTGTAGGCTGATAACATATATGGTATTAATTCTCACTGAATAGATGTGTACCTTTTTGTAAACTTTATTACTCACATTTCCAGGGTAGCTATTATAGGATTTTAAGGATATTTCTTTAGTCTTCATTTCATTTTTTTATTTGAGTTTTTGTTTTGCAAAAAAATATGCATATGTATACTTGTTGTAACAAGTGAAGCAATACAGATATGCATAAAGAAAAACTAATGATCTCATTTCCACTCCATTCTAACAGTCTTCTGTATCCCTCCCAACCCATGCTGTGTATATACACACACATGCATCTACATACATAAATATGCACACACACATACAGTGTGTGTGTGTTCCCCAGATAGCAGGGGGGTGCTGTTGAGAAGGGCCAACCTCCAGGGAATGATGCTGATGACTCATCAGGAAGTGTCCTTGCCTCTGATTTAGCCCAGAGCCACAGCACTGAGTTGTTGGGCAGGGCCATATTTGCATGATGCATAAAACTAAGCCCTGAGCTGTCCAGTTTTATTTAACAGTCTGTTTTACCATTTTATCTAAATGTTTACAGACTTGTGCTGTCTAGTACAGCAGTGACTAGCCCATGTGCCTATATATAAATTTAAATTAATTAAAGCTAAGTAGAGCTAAACATCCAGTTCCTCAATTGCACTAGCCACATTTCAAGTGCTCAGTAATCACATATGTCTAGTGGCCACCTTATTGGAAAACACAGATTATAGGATTTTTTTTTTTTTTTGCTATCACAGAAAGTTCTATTGGACAGTGCTATAATAGATCATTGTGCTAAAATTCAAAGACTAATGGCTTTAGAAGAGGTCTTAGAAATCATTTGATTTCCCTTCCTGTTTAGGAATCCTTTCTAAATTATCCTTATTAAACATTCATTTAGCCTCTACTGAATACTTAAATTGATGGAGGAGTCATTTCTTCTAGAGGTAGACTAACTTTTGGTCATCATTAGCCACCTGGAGCAATGCAGAGTAATCCCTCCTCTGGAAACCATGTGTGGTGTGATGGTCAAGAGAGTTCTGGAGTGAAACTGCCTGCCTTCGTGTCTTGGGTCATCAGTAACTAGCTGTAAAATCTCTCTAGGTCTGAATTTAGTAGAATACAAACTGGGGATATATAAATGGGGGTATACAAAAGTAGCTACCCCATGGGTACTATTAAATAAATAATCCATGAGGGGCTCTTGTTGTGATCAAGTGATCACTTACTAACCATTAGCCATACTGCTATTACGTGTTCTAGTCACACCATGGGCTGAAAGAGCAACCCACTACGTCTAGCTCATATGAACAGTTTTTCCTTTTCTAGGATACAGGGAGGTCTGGCAGAATTTCAAGGGCAGGAACTGAGTACATTCAGGTCTCCTAGGAATCTTCGAGGGACAGAGCCACCTGGCTCTCACAGCCTTCCCTTCTCTCCATGTGTTTGCCTGTTCCCCTCTCCTTCTATTAAATGGCCTCCTTTGTTTACTCATAGCTCTTTGTCTCACACATATACCATGAAGGCTGCTCTGGTCCCATTTCTTTGTTAACTCCTAGCTCTGGCACTTACTGCCACCTGAGTCTCCCTTCTTTTCTCTTTCTGAGAAAGAGAAAGATCATTTCTGAGAAAGAGACAGCTCATCTTTTAAAGTCAGATCACCCTGTTGTACACCAGGGAAGCCTCTGTCTCTCGTAAACAAATTTATAGCTATATATTTTTTTATATTTCAATTTTATCATCTCTGTTTTACAATGTGATTTTAATCCATTTATATTTATTGTGTTTTCAGACATATTTGGACTTATTTTTATCATCTTATTTATTTTATTAGCTTTTTTAAATTCAATTTAATTAACATATACTGTATTATTAGTTTCAGAGGTAGAATTTAGTGATTCATCAGTGGCATGCAACACCCAGTGCTCATTCCATCAAGTGCCCTCCTTAATGCCCATCACCCCGTGATCCCATCCCTCACCCCACCCCCTCCAGCAACCCTGTTTTCCTATTGTTTAGAGTCTCTTATAGTTTGCCTCCGTTTTCATCTTATTTTATTTTTCCTTCCCTTCCCCTATGTTCATCTGTTTCTTAAATTCCACATATGAGTGAAATCATACGGTATTTGTCTTTCTCTGACTGACTTATTTTGCTTAACATAATACCCTCTAGTTCCATCCATGTCGTTACAAATGGCAAGATTTCATTCTTTTTGAAGTAATATTCTGAGTAATATTCCATTACACACACACACACACACACACACACACACCCACCCCACATCTTCTTTATTCATTCTTCTGTTGATAGACATTTGGGCTTCTTCCATATTTAGGCTATTGTGGACATTGCTGTTATAAACACTGGGGTGCATGTGCCCCTTCGAATCATATGTTTATATCCTTTGGATAAATACCTAGTAGTGCAATTGCCTGTTTGTAGAGTAGCTCTATTTTTAACTTTTTGAGGAAACTCCATACTGTTTTCCAAAGTGGCTATACCTGTTTACTTGCTTTTAATTTACCTTCTTAAAACTAATTTTCCTACTTCTGTTTTGTTGTTGTTGTTGTTGTGTTTTTGTTTTTTTTTTTTTAAATAAGCTGTAGGCCCAACATGGGGCTTGAACTCATGAACCTGAGATCAAGAGTAGCATGCACTACTGACTGAGCCAGCCAGGTGCCCCTACTTCTGTTTGATTGAGACAGTTTTCTCTGTCTTTTCCTTGTTTGATAGGTATAGATTGTTTTCTGATATTTTAGTGGTTACCCTTAATATTTTAACATATGCTCTTAAATATATATTTTCCAGAAAAGTCTAAAGTTATTCAGTAATTCTGATCTCTTCTTTTACAAAAAGCAGACTTTAGAATTCTTACTTACCAATTGTAAACCAATCTCCAACTTGTTGTCCAGAGATTTAATTTTTTCCCTTTCCCCAGACTTTCAGATAGATTGTGAGTTTCATCTTAATTCAAATACACCACATACCATCCCTCCCTCTCTTCTCCTTTCCTTTCTTCCTTTTTCTCTTCTCCACTTCTTCATGGAGATGTCCCTCCTGGAATCTTTCATCTCTCTTCTTTACCCTGGAATATATTCTCTGGGCTTGAGGTACAGCCATTTCCTGAAATTTTTCACCACCACACCCACCATCTTAAATATTCTCTTTTTAACCTTTGTTGTATTGAATCTTCTTTTTTCTGACTATTGGAACTTTCTTTTTTTTTTTCCTTCCTCATTTTGGTAGATTTGGAGATTATGTCCTCCAGAGGCTTCCTGTGAAAGGTCACATAGGAGCTACTTTCTGTTGTTGTTGTTGAGAACTTGCATATCTGAAACTATCTTTATTTTACTCTCAATCTTGATTTTTTACTTGGTTAGATATAGGATTTTAGATTAGAAATCATTTCTCCCCAGAATTTGATAATGTTTCCTCATTGACTTCTAGCTTCAAGTCCTGTTCCTGAGAAGTTACATTGTGGTTCCCAATGCTTTGACTGCAATCTGGTTTTCCTTTCTCAAAGCTTTTAAGGTCATTTCTTTATTTCTTGTGTTCTGAAATTTCACAAGGATGTGCCTTGATATAGATAATGTTTTGGCCAGTGTGCTGGGCTCTCAGCCTTTTAGCCTGGAACCTTCTATCCATCATTCTGGGAAACTTTCTTGAGTTATTTCTTTGATAATTTATTTCTTTATCTTTAATCAATATTTACAATCTCTTGATCTTGTTTTATGCTTTGGGAGATTTCTTCAATCTTTTCTTCCAATCCTCACCCCAGCTCTGCTCATACAGACACTTAGGTTTCAGCTTTCTCTGGTCTAATTAGTTGACATTCATCTGCTTTCCAGCTTCCAAAATTTTGTTGATTTCTCTGGTCTATTGGGTTTTTATTCCTCTTTCCTATTCTCTTCTTCTTTGTGGGTTTATGATTTAAAAAAAACTGACTCTAATTTTTGCAGAGTTCTGAGAGGGAAGATCAATAAATATAAGTGTTTAATCCATTATGTTTAACCAGAAATCCTAAGATGGACTTTTATTTGTGACATTCTAAAGTTTCATTATGATATGCTTAGGTGTAGATTTATTTTTATTTATTTATTTAGTCCTCAGGTACACTTTCAGAATGAAGATTCATATCTTTCACCCTGGGAAATTCTCATTATGTTATCACTTCAAGTATAATTTTGCTGCCATTCCTTACATTCTTCTTTTCTGGAAATCAGACTGGATGAATGTTGGAGCCTCACAATCTCCAAACTGCTCTTTCATATTTTTATATCTCTTTGGATCTTTGTGCTACTTTGTGGGTGAATTCCTCAAGACTTCCTTAGGATGCATGAATATTTCAGTATCTCCAGTCTAGATTTTATCTAGCCTATTGATTCAGTTTAATTTATACTGTTAATCTCAAAGATTTCTAATTGGCTCTTACTCATATTTACTTTTCCTTGTTTTTTTTTGTCAATTTAGTTTCATAACTTTATTTACTTTTTAAAGACATTCCTCTTTCATTTATATTTTTGAGTATCTTAATGCCCTTGGAGACAGGTATGTTTCAGAATTCAGAATTTTTAAGATTCTGTACACACACACACACACACACACACACACACACACACACACGCCATCTCCAGGGGGGTCCTGGCCAACATGCTATAACCAAACATGTTAATATTTCCCCAATGAAAAGCATGAGTAGGTGCTGCAAGAGAAATACATGAAGACTGTGTACATGGACTTAATTCAAGTCACATTTTGCCACCAAGTGATAATTGGTTAGGTGAGATTAGGTTTTGCTACCAGAGAAGATCCAAAATAATTTCCTTTTCCAAGTTTGAAGATTTCAGGTTAGGGACCAGTATAATCATTTTAAAGTCTTTATCAGACTGTCCCATAAAATTCATTTTATCTGAAGTAAACTCATCTTCTGATTGCTGATATTGTTGCCTGTTTCTAACATTAGATTTCTTCATGTGTTTTAGAGGCTTATCTTGTTTGCAGGCTTACTGGCTTATTTTGAATGGAAGGTTTTTATCCTCTCCCTTTTTCTTTATACCCATCTCAGCCTTGTAGTTTTGCAATGTCTTAACAGTCCTCTGGACCATTAGCTCAGAGGCAAGCATTAAAACGTGCCACTTCTACTGTTGTGATATTAGTGTTAGCACAGATTCAGATGCTGAGTCAGTGAGTGGCTTAAATCAGTTCTTGGTCATGAGACTACATCTTTGATATTTGATTCCCAAATTCTGCAGCTTCTTATAACGCTGAAATCTAAGTGGCAGATTGTCAGCAACTTTTTCAGCTTTTCATGATTTGAGGGAACACTTATCTTTGTCTTAAAAAAATGAGCCTGGATCTGACCACTGTCTCATATGAGTCATCTCTAGTTTTCTTTACTCTGCATGAGCTGAACTGCTGACCAAAACAGCGTGCTTCCAGACTTGGAGGACAACAGGCCCCTGACTTCAGCCCCCATACGTTTTGAGTTTTTCTTTTACTTATATTCCATCACTTTTAATCTCAAACATATCTTTTTGTTTTCTTTTTAAAACATTTTATCCATAGTTGCTGTCTCTTGGAGCAGAAGGGGTGCAAAAAAAGTGAATTCACTGTGCCATCTGACCTGGAAGTCACTGTCACCTTTTAAAGATGTTAAATTCTATTCTCTTTTTTAATAAAACCCTCCTTTCCCTTCCCACATTCCCTCAGCCATAACGCTTCCCTCCTTCACAACCAGACTTCTCCAAAGAATTAGATAATTCTATACTGTTTCTAATTCTTTCACTTCCATTCACACCTCAACCCACACCAGTCTGGCTGGCTTGCTTCCTCCCACCCTCCCACCTTCCCCCCCCTTCCTTCCTTCCTTCCTTCCTTCCTCCCTTCCTTCCTTCTTTCCTTCCCTCCTTCCCTCCCGCCCTCCTTCCTTCCTCCCTTCCATCTTTTCTTTCTTTCCCAGGGTTTCCAATGATGTTCTTGTCACTAAATCCAGTGGATATTTTTCATTCCTCACCTATTCATCTACTCAACTTCTCAGCAGCTTTCAATACTTGTTGAATACCCCTTACATCTTAAAATACTCTTTTACTTTGTTTTCCATAATTTAAGAGTGGTCTGGATCTCTTCCTACCTCTCTGGCTTCTTCCTCAGAATATCATTTACAGGCTCAACCTCTGTTTAGCCATTGAATATTGGAATTTGTTCAGGCTTAGTCTTAGCCTTTGTCTTGTTACCTTATATTCTCTCCCTAAGCAGCCTCCTCCGTGCCTGTTGGGTTAGATACCAACTCTACATAGATAACTACCAAATTGGTGTGTCTAGTCATACTTGTCCTTTCAGATGCAGAACAGCATAGCCAACTTCCTTCCTGACATTACCTCTTAGGTGTCTCAGAGGGATCTCAAATTACATTTCAGTGTCCCTACCTAAGTAAATGCTACCACCATCCATCAAATTGTATAAATCAGAATCCTTAGGGTCATCCATGACTTCTTCTGTTCCCTCCCTCACCAAAGGCAACCCATCTCTGAATCTACATCCCAAACTTTTCTTAAATGTCTCTACTTCTCTCCGTGTATCTTTCTTGCCTAATAAATGATCATCTTTCATAAGGATCTCTGTAGTAACCTCTTAATTAGCTCATTCACACTGGCTCTTGCCCACTGAATCTCACAATCTTGACTCCATACAATTGTCAGCATACTCATGTTGGTAGAAATATCTAATCATCACTGACCCTCTCACTCCATCTAATTCATACATAATTGGAAAATTTCAATAACATATTATTGCTGTTAGAAGAGAGACAAAAGATTTTAATGGTCTCTAAGGCTACCCCTCTTACCTCCCGGTTTTATCATAGCTCTTCTTGCTCTCTGTTCCTCGCCACTGTGGCCTGCCTTCAGTCTCTTGGTCTTACATATTGCTACCCTCTAGCACCGTATGTCATAGGGTAACCTCCTCCTGCAGGATGTTCCCTCTGCCTGAATGGTCCTCCCTCCCCTTGGGGCCTGGCTATCTGTTCCTTGTCCTCAAGCACTCAACTAAGTTGTTGCTTCTTCAGGAAGTCTCCCCCCTTCCGTAGTCTTCCTGACCAGCTCAGGCAGCCCCCTGAGCACCTAGTCAGAACATTCGTCATACATATAATTTCACATTGTGTTGGTCTAATTTTCTAAGTATTTGATTAAAGTCTGTCTGAGGATAGAGACCAGGTCTGTATTGTTTCCCATTGTATGCCCATCAGGTGAGCTGGCATAGGGTAGGTGTTTAATAAGTATAGGTTGACCAAATCATTTTGAAGACTCATTTTGACATCAGATATGTTCACCAGCCCTCTTAGCTTTGTGTAAGCATCAGATTTGATATGCCCACCTTTTATGTCTTCATTTGAAACACTCATAACTAGGTGAGGGCTGTTCTATGCCATAAAACTGGAAGGATCCTTCCAGTTTGACACTGGTTCTGATGAAGTTTCCTTTTACTAAGATAAATCACTTATAACAAACAGCAGATAATAAAATTTCTACTTGCCATGATTTGTCTTTTATCTGAGTTTCCCAAAACCTACTTTTACCAACAGATGTATTCAAAAGCCTTCCTACAAGTCTTCCAAAAAATCAATCTATAGGACTCAGAGTGGAAAGAACAATAGAAATTTATAATAGAGTGCTGTGATAAAACTGGCAGCCAATAATAACTTCTGGAAGAGAAGTGAATACATCATTGGCCTGTGTGGGCTTTATGGTGGGTGAAGACAGACAAACCGTTGTTTGGAGATGCCCAGGGGAGAAATGCTGGTAATAACCTCCACACATGGACCAATATTTCACTTTGTAACAGAGTGGAAAAGTGGTGTGGATAATCCATTTTTTTTTTTTTTTATCCCTGAGGGAAGTCTTTCTATTATATAAGTGATAGAAAAATCACTGTGGAAAATATTAGTTGTGTGGCTCAGGGCTGTGCAGAGAGAACAGTAAATGTGAATTTCCTGAAGGCAAGGGGCAGGAGGATTTTAATTAAGTGTGGTAAAGCTTGGCTGAGCCTGAGCTTACAGACTGAAGGGGGTTAAACTGCTACCGAATGTAGTTGTAATATTGGCTCAGACATTCAATATGCACATATACTTTGACTCAGCAATTCTACTTCTAGGAATCTTACAGAAATACTAGCCTAAGGATGTGCATATATATGATGATATATATATATATCATATAGCTTTATATGTTATAGGGAAAATTAGGGACATCCTAAGTGTCCATCAGTTGGGGATTAGTTAAATCATTTTATGCTCATAATATATGGAACGGTAGGAAGCCATTAGGAAAATGAAGTTTATCTGCTTGTGCTGCTATAAACAGAAAATATTGTTGAGTAAAAAAAAACAAGTCATGGCAAAAGGCAATAATCACAATTATAATCGTCGGAGTATGTAGTGTTTATGTAGTGTTTGTGGCATGCCAAATACACTTCTAAGAGTCCTTCATATATTAATTCATTTAATCCTCATAATAACTTTAAGAGGTGGATACTGTTGTTATCTTCATTTGGACACTGGAGGATACTGAGGCATATAGACATTAAGTAACTTGCTCAAAGTCACACAGCTGGAGGCAGTATGATTCCAGACTCCAAGCTCCTAACCAGGTGTGGGCATTTTTTTTTTTTTTTTTTTTTTTTTTTTGGTAAAAGGCCAGATAGTAAATATTTTTGGCTTTGAGAGTCGTATGGACTCTGTCGGAGCTACTCAGCTCTGCCATGATGGCACAAAAGCATCCATGATTGCTTATTGTGAGTTTTCTAAAAAAAAAAAAAAATACATTCGTGTACATTTTCAGACATGGACAATGGTTTGGAAGTATGAAAACCAAACTATTATTAGTTATTGTCCCAGGAGTGGGGTGCATGTATCACTTCTCATTATCTGCATACACAAAATTTTAAGTTCATTTTTTAAATTGAAGAACAGCAGAAGAGCCTCAAGGCATACTTCTATTCCTCTTATCACCCATTGGAGATTCTTTTTTACCTCAAGTTTTCAGAGTGTCTTTTGCCTTGAGAAACAAGGAAAATATATGGGTGAAAGGAGTAGAAGCCCCTATAATTAGGGTTGCCAGATTTAGAAAATAAAACTACAAATGCTCCATTTAAATTTGAATTGCAGATAAATAATAGTTATGTGTTGCTTACTGCATTTCAAATTTAATGACACATCCTGTATTTTATCTGGCATTCCTAGCTAGAGGACCATGTTCCTTACTATGATAACATATAAAACTATTTCCTGGTGTCTGCTTAGCCCTGGTTTCACTGTCGCCTATGTAAATGCATCCAGTACATTTCATGTCCATGTGCTCGGGTTCTCTCACAGGTAGACCTGCACCTGCGGCTGCAGGTCCCGCAGGTTGGTAACTACGTGGTCGTGGTCGAGTATGCCACGGAGGTAGACCAGCTGTCTGTGGTTGATGTGCACATGGAGAGCCCTGGGTCTGTCCTGGTCAGCCAGGTGAACATCTACAGCTGCAAGTACAGGTAATCAGTCCTGTCATGGGGGATTCCTTTGTACTGGAACAATCCGGAGGTCAGCCTTGGGACCTTTGGTTTTTTATCTGGATTGGGAAGTTGTGTCCTTTTTGAGGCCGATCTTGAAAACAAGCAGGAGACTATGCTCTCGGGTGTCACCCCCAGTGTAGTATTGGAAGGCTTCTCTGTGGACATCTTGAAATTGTTGCATTTTCTTGAAAAGCTGTGTGTTCCACTCACCACTTTGGCTCAGATTCCCATGAAGCAACCACAATCCTGGGTCATTCAGGGAACTCAGTGGTCTCACCTCAAATGCTGGGTAGAGCACATGGGCACATGGGAAAGGAGAAAAGACTCTGTCACAACTGCCTTCACAACACGCCCTTTGGAGACTGGGAATACTTAATGTTTGATGATCATCAGGTGAAAAATAATTAACCCTGATTGCTGTATTTAAAAATTCACCCTGATTCAGTTACTCTTTTCTAAGAACTTTGACAAAGATTTATTAAAAATTGTTTTCTTTTTATACTATTTCAAGATCTATGCAAATGTCCAGAATATGCAAGGGGTGTTTTCAACATGAAATTAATTGTGTAATAAATGGCACTGGGAGTCAGTCTCTTCAGACAGCAGGTGGAGAACTGCAGTGAACCCACCCAGTTCTTGGCCAAGGCCTTAAACAATTTTGTTACCACGACTTGCCTATGACTTTTTGTCAAGCTCCAAATGACCTGAAGTAGTTGGACATTTTTCCTGTTTTGCGAATAAAAGAACTTATGAAAAGAGTTACTTTTAGGAGCTCAGAATGGAAACTTTTATGAGACTTAATGAAATGGTTATTGCATTAACATCATGCTCTCAGCAACCTTAAAAAGGAAACTGTGAGGGCTTCATTTAAGAATCTTTAAAAAAATCTAATCAGCCCTTTTTTCTGGGGTGGTGATTTAAAAAAAAAAAAACAAAGAATATAATTGCATTTGGACTTTTAATGGGGCAAAAAAGTTCCCCAGAATGTTCTTTCATTACCTGAAAATGTTAGTTTCATCTGTGGATGACATCAGCAACCACTGGAATGTACACTCCCGGGTGGGTGGGTCACCTCACCACCCAAGTCCTGGAGACTGTTGGCCACAGGGCTGGGGCAGGGCTTCTCCAGACCCTGTCCACCCTCTGGTTCAGCCGTCTGACTCCTTCCACCTTCCAGATTATGTCGCTTGATCCCTGCTCCACAGGATACAAGGTGGCGATGGCTAAGGACCCAGGAGGAAACACTCCTAATGTCCCTGGTGGCTCTCTGACCCATCTCAGAAGAGTCTGAGAACATCTAGACCAAGCGGAGGAGTGGTTTCAAAGCTAAAGAAAGAAAGGGCGCCCTTCCAGGATTCCATAAGCCACGAGCTTGGTTTCATGACCTCTGTCTGAATGGCTTTGAGGCAGACAACTGTGCGGTATTCTGTAGATCACTTTGTCTCTGGGCATGACAGCACCAAGTTCTTCTTTACCAGGGACATTAGAATTCCAAGACAGGGTTGTATTAGACTAGGACTCCCTTTTATTGTGTTTTAACTATTTCCAGGAATGTGCCGTGATACTGTTTCACTAGTATAAAATATTTCTTCCTTCTCTACTTTGTCATGTGGACAAGTGAAAATGAACAGGCTCTAAGTACTGTAGTCCAAAAATATGGTGCAATTGGAAAATATTTGACCCATAAAAGCCTATTTCAAATGACAGGCCCTTTCAGCAATTGCAGCTTCTCCTGCTGAGGGTTGAACCTTTCTTAGCGTTTCTCAAGTGAGTTCTAATGGTGTTATTTAAAAAAATATCCCAACAGAAGAGTAGTGGTACTAATTAAAATACCACTTTTCAAAACAGTGTTGTGATAAATCTGATCACCCTTCTGTAAGAGATGTTCACTCATGATTAAATCAATCCAGTTATTATCATTAGTCTATTCTTAGTAAGAATTTGAAAAGGATATGGATAAAGCTAAATCTTAGTGAATCACCTAATATATTTAACTCCCAGGATTATGCTTGAACCAAAAGGAATGCATTTAATTTCACACACACACACACGTGCACACTCATGTGCTCAAAAGGGAAAAGAAAACAGCTGTTCTTTGAGTTTCTGACTGTGGCTCTTTATATACCATCTCATTTTAATCCTTACCCAAAAGTCATTGCATAAATTATTTCAAATATTTCCCAGAGATGGTCATTTCTTTTAGTTTGCCTCTGAACTAGTTTCCATATTATATTTACAGACAGAAAAGTTGCTACAGGATATGAAATCAGAAACATTCCTCAAAAAATACTTCCTTAATGGGTTAGAGTGTATTCTTTGGTTTCAAACCGTGGCCTTTTAAATGTTCCTGAACTCCGTATTTCTTTCTTTCTTTCTTTCTTTCTTCCTTTCTTTCTTTCTTTCTTTCTTTCTTTTTCTTTCTTTCTTTCTTTCTTTCTTTCTTTCTTTCTTTCTTTCTTCCTTCCTTCCTTCCTTCCTTCCTTCCTTCCTTCCTTCCTCTTTCTTTTCTTTTCTTTTCTTTTCTTTTCTTTTTTCTTTTTTTCTGAACTCCCTATTTCACCTGATAGGGTGGAAGGAAGGAGCACAGCTGGTACAACAAGGAAGGAGGGATGGGAGGAGCAGACTGAGCTTCTAATGGCAAACTCTGGTTTCTCATGACTGGAGTAAGGCCAGCCCCAGTGCTGATGTGGTGTGGTATATCATTGATCATTTTGAGGCCAATAGGCAACTTTAATCACTGACGGTACCAAGAATATTGATAAATTTCCAAGAAGGTTGTGTCTTGGAGATCAGACATTATTGACCCTGGGGCTTTTTCTCCCAGTGATTAGACCAAGTATTGCATAAAGCCAGGTGGAAAAAGTGAGCAAGGGCTTTAGCCCTGAGATGTGCCCCAGTCAGAAGGTTTTTTTTCTTGTACTGATTGTGGACTGCATCTCTCTTAAACTCATTGTGCTGGAAGATGCACTGTCAGTGGCCTGGTTATAAACAGGAGAAACAGAAGAGCAATCAGCTACCGCACAAGGAGGCACGGAGTCAGGCTAAGCACACTCTTTCCTCTCACAGTGTCCTCTGCCGGAGTGTTGTGACTGATGGCAGGAGTCGCCTCGCTGTGTTTGAGCTGTTAGCAGATGCAGGCATTCGGCTCAAAGCGCACAGGGCCCGGTTCCTTCTGGTATGCTTCTCTTTTGCCCTTTGAATTTTAGAAGCATTTTGGTGATATCTCTATATTTTACAACTTATGAAAACTTTGAGTGGATTTGTATTTCATCTATAAAATGAACCTGTGAAGAATTGCCAGTTTAATGATGTGTTTTCTTCCCATCTAGAACTCTGTCTTGTCTCTTCATTTGTTTGAGCCTTTTTTTTTTATAGCACCCAGTAAAGTTTGCTCATTAAGTTTGAACACATCTCACAGAACTCTATTTCATTAATGTTTATTCATTGTTACTATTATGAGTGAAATCTCTTTTGTCATTATAGTTCCTAGTTTATTTTTATGCTGGTGTATAGAAATGCCATTAGTTACTGTTTATTTTCTTGCCCATTTTACTATTTTATTATGTCTATTAGCTTCTTGGCAGACTCCTTCAGAATTTTCAAGGTTGCAATCACCTGGTATTTCTTTTCCAGACTACTGTTACTCTATCTCAAAAAGTATATTTTTCAGTTAATTAGATATATACCATTAAGAGTTAAAAATACCAAGTTTGGCAGATTAAATATCTGCATGCCTCCCTTTTAATAACGCAACTTAAATATTGAGAATTGTGATAAACCCAGGCAGTGGGACTGGGCTAGGAAGGGGTGGCCAGATTTATAATAAATGTCTCAGAGAACAGAAGATTATCTAAGTATGAAGCAACTTCCTGTCACTGTTAATATTAAGCATGTATCACACTCTGAGAAATGCTAGGCCAGCTTGTTCTAATGTGTTTTAAATATTCGTGCTTGACAGTATTAAAAACTTTGAGCCTTCTCTTAAGAATTATCTGGAATTGAGTTTTTAAAAGTTATTACATAAATTATATAATAACTTAAGACGTTCTTTTAAAAATTGTGACTCTCTTTTTAGAGATAACAATCCGAGTGAATCTAACCTCTTCATCTTTGGGAATTATAACAGCGCTGAGTCTTTATCTTTTTATTTTATTTTATTTTATTATATTATGTTAGTCACCAAACAATACATCATTAGTTTTTGATGTAGTGACCCAGTTTTCATCTTTTAAGCATAAGTTTGCCCTTTTTGAAATAGTCTAATATCATTCGGATGTCTAACTAGAATATAAGCTAATGAGGGCAGGGGTGTTTTCCATCCTGGTCTTGTAGGATCCCTTAGTCTTAGTGCCTGGCATAGAGTAGGTGTTCAATAAAAAGTTTTGTTGTTACTGAATAGGTTTGTGATCAAGCTGGTAATATAGTTTTTTTTTTTAAAGATTTTTATTTATTGAGAGAGATAATGCTAGAGAGAGAGCATGAGAGGGGGAAGAGTCAGAGGGAGAAGCAGGCTCCCTGCTGAGCAGGGAGCCTGATGCAGGAGGCAATCCTGGGACTCTAGGATCATGACCCGAGCCGAAGGCAGTCACTTAAACAACTGAGCCACCCAGGCGCCCTGGTAATATAGTTTTGATTAAAATAAAATGTATTGATAAGTTAATAACTGAGTTTCTTGTGTGACTCAAAAACTAGCTCTGGAGACCCTTCCTTCAATGAAGTCTAAATGTACCTGAGATTCAGGTTATCCTCTATTAAGAAAGAGTGTTTGTAGCAGGAGCTACAGACAACAGGCTCTGAAAAGCAGGCTCCCTAGCTGCCTACCATGTACCCCCTCTCCCTCCCAAGGGGTTTGAAAAGCCAGCATCAGCCCAGCGTAGGAGAGAAAAACAGGCACTAAAAGTCACTGACAAAGAGTTGTTTTTGAATTTCATGATTTTATTTATTCCTCTGACTATTCCAAGAACATTTAAACAGTGATTCTGTGTAACAGTAAAAAGGATTTGTTGCACATAATGATGCAATAGGGAGTGCCGTTCTGCAGTTTTTTCTGCTTTAAAATAGCTATTGTAATTTCTTTACTTAACAACTTTTTTAAGAGTATGTTTGACCATACCATTGGCTTTGCCGATAACCGTGATGTTACCTTTTTGCATTGTATTTGCTCAACAGCATCAAATTTGTATCATACCCATTGAAGAATTCTCAACTGAATATTTGAGACCTCAAGTCAAATGCATTGCCAGTTACGGGAGTTATGTTAATCAAAGGTAATGGGTTTCCTTCCTTTCTCCTTTGTTTGTGCTCTGAGTGGTACTATAATGCTTGTAAGGCTGCAACTTCATGCTTAACTTCAGAAGGGATCATAGGCCAAGGTACTAAAGGCTGATGATGGGTTAAAATAAAAAATCAGTTAAATCATTTCCCCCAGCAGTCTTTCCAGTATTCCATAATATCAGGAAGCTGACACAGTACCAACTGGGGGGAATGGTTAAGCTTTGCCCTCAATGGCAGTTACTGAGTGCTGTTCTGAGCCCTCCCAAAGACTCACTTTGTTCCAATCCTTTAATCTCTGTGTCTGAGGCTCCTTATTTAAAAAACCGTGAAAATAGTGACCCATGTCATCACTATGTTATGAGGATTAGCTAACCAGTGATTATCAGGTTTTCAGGAGGGTTGTTTTGTTGTAGATTCAAAAATAACTTATAGACACAGTTGTGAAATCTTGGGCATATGGTTAGGACTATAGAAGCCACCAAGACAGTGAAATCTGCCTGTGCCTGAAAGAAATGATGTGCATTTGTCTTTTTTGTTTTTATATGATTTTATGTCGACATTTATGTTTGGAGGTGAATAATAATGTTTCATTGCATTGACCCCATTTAACATGAATTTTAGTTCTAGAAGGGAAAGTTTCTATGAGTTTCTGTCTGGTTACTATTTTTCAAAATTAAGATTTTCTTTCTGTTTTAGCTCATTGTATTGACCAGGTTTGCTGCAATACACTTGACCAATTGACTACACTGAGAATCTTTGTATAAAGATCCCTCCACAGTCCTGTGGTTCTCTCGAGACTAGATCCTTTTGGTGTCACACAGTCTTTTGCTCACAGTCGCTATCTTCACCAATGGATGGTTCTTCCATTTTTGGTTGTTTTTTAATATTCTTTTTTTCAGTGCCTCTTGTGTCTCCCTGGTCCCTGAAACTCCTCCAACAGCATTAATTTTGGATGTCCCGAGTGGTGAGTCTTCTCCTTTCCTGCCCCAGGATCCTTCGCCTTCTGCAGATGTTGTTACTGGAGTCACCCTGAAGGCACCACAGGTGGGACTCCTCTCAAGGGTGTTGTTTCTAAATTACGGTTCTCAAAGCATGGCCCTCACTAGAAGCATCGGCGTCACCTGGGAACTTGTTAGAAATGCATGTTTACAAGCCCACCCCAGAATTACGGAATCAGAAACTCTGGAGGTGGGGCCCAGGAATCTGTGTTTTAATAAACCCTCCAGGGGATTTGGATGCCCCTGAAGTTTGAGGTCCTCTGCTCTCAACTGTGGAGAATCCTGGATGTGAGGCATCTGGCTAATCCTGTCTATGACCACCCCATCCTGATGTTCTCTTTTCTTTCTGTATCTCTACCTACACAGTCATTTGGCAACTTTTCATGGCCCATTTTGTGATAGGTCGTATTTTCATGGACTACTGCTATGTAATATTGTTGAGATGATCACTTGTCTTCCCAAGTTGGAATGTAAGCACTTGCAAAAGCTGCTCTGGCTAACAGAGTTTTTGCATCCCCAACTATATCAGCAAAATGCTTTGCAGGCAGGAAATTCTCAATAAACATTTATTGATTAATAGTCAATAGCATAAAGATGAAATATAGTAAGGGACTGTATTTTTTTTTCACTGTAAACTATGAAATTGCAGGACTTACCATTTGCCCTGATGATATTATATCTTTTTAATCCTAGAGATGGCTCATGTCCATTCACATTGCATCAAGTTAGAAAATGAACAGGATCTGAGAGAGAAAATTTAGTAAGAGCCTGTATGGGGAAGTCCACCCAGAATCATAGGGGGCGATGAATTTGAAATCATGACAAGGGAGTTCTAGTCCTGGTTTTGCTCTTAAATTAGAGTATGACGTTTATCAAATTATTTGCTTTCTTCAAGTCACGGTTCTCAACTGAAAACTGAAGATAATCTTTTATTGCTGCTGTTTTTCCTGTTTTTTTGAGGGTTTGAAAAGACACCTCACGGAGTGAGATTTTCTAGAGAGAGCAGGACTCACACTCAAGCTAGATCAAAAGTGGGAGCATGACTCTGGTTTTCCCTGTGGTTGGACGGGGTGAGGGGAAGGTGGAGGAGTGCAAGGTAAGGACCCCCCTCCCATGTGCTAGAATTAGTGTGGTTTGAACTTCCTGCCTGTGCCAAGGGATGTGCACCTGGGCCTTCTTTTTGGCTTGTGCAGGTGTGGGGCAAAAGATTAAAATGAGTGATGGAGCTTGACACCTGTCAGTCAAACATCCAAGATGGAGCCTGACTCTTTCTTACTGGGTTATTCCAAGCGGTATGTGAATGCTGGGAACATTCTCGCACAGCCTTTTGGCAAACATTATGCATTTCTACTGGGTGTGTACCTAATAGTGCAATTGCTCAGCGATATGTTTGACTTTGGTAAAAGCTGCCAGACAGTTTTCCAAAGTAATTGTACCAAATTACATTCCCTCCAACATCACTTATGGCTGACCACACTGTTGGTTCATACATTCTGAGTTGAAGGTCATTTGGTTTGTTTCCAGGATTTCTGATTACAAAGAGTGCAGCTGTAAACATTCAAGTGAAAGTTTTGTGTGACCATAGGTTTTCATTTCACCTGGTTAAATATCTAGATGGTTTTGGTTTTTAAACTCTAAATGTTCATAGCTCTGCAACTTGGGGAGTTATTTTATCCTCTTTTTTTCTACTTAGAACCAAGTGACCCTGCGAGGACTTGTACCACGCCTAGGCCGGTATGTCATTGTCATCCATTTTTATCAAGCAGCACACCCAACATTTCCCACACAGGTCTTTGTGGACGGAGGGCGGCTGTGGCCAGGTGAGCATCGGGGAGCAGGCACCATAGCTACGTGCCCAGCTGGGCCTTGCGGGACCATGACCGGAACTCCTCTTGCTCTGCCTCCAGGTGTCTTCCGTGCCTCTTTTTGCCCCCATGCCCTTGGCTGCCGGGACCAAGTCATTGCTGAAGATCAAGTTGAGTTTGACATCTCAGAGCCAGAGGTGGCTGTGACTGTGAAGGTTCCAGAAGGAAAGTCCTTAGTATTGGTATGGTCTGCTTCTCCCTCACCTTGCTCTTCATGTGCTTGCCTTGGCCAGCCGTTCTGTGTGTCTGTTTGGCTTGTGACAATAATTCCTCCAAGGAATTGAAGTCTTATAGAAAAATGTTTAAATTTTATAGCTACCTTTTGAAAAAAAAAAAAGAAGCAGGTGACAATTAAGGTCAAGGGAAGTTGGAACAATGGGTAAGTGTTTAGGAAGAAAAAACTTCCTGGCAGGAAGCTCTGGTGAACCAGGGTCTCACTCTGCATCAGTCCCTCCTCACACCTCACCTGACTGGTTTCTTTCGGAAGCCTTTAATCTTCCTTTGTTCTCGAAACTTTCTTTTTTGAGCTTCCATAGCTGCTTTCTCTCATTTTGTTCCCACTTTCTCTAGTGCTCCTTCAGTGATTTCTCTTTCCTTTTGTCCACATACGGTGGCGTTCCCTTGGGTGTGATGTTGAGGCCCCTTGTTCTGTCATTGCTCTTTGGATAACATCATCTGTATCTGTTGATTCTGTTCTCTCTTGTGGAGGGGGAATGACACCACATCTCTGAATTCATCTCTGATATTTCCTGAGCTCCGGGCCCAGTATGGGACCATCTACTGCATATCTGCCTAGCTGGGGACCTCATGAGTCCATCAAACTTAAGCCTGTTACCTGCACAACCCCAGGTATCCTCTACCCTGTTCATTACCTTGGTTGATGGAATCAAGGTCACTCAATGCCTGTAAAGCCTTCCAGAGAGCCAGGTAACATTGTCCAGGCCCTGCTGTGTGACCCTGTAGTTTCTTGCTCATGCTCCCTTCTGTCTGTGAGGAGGCCATCTTCCTAGAGAGAGGGGCCTGACTTTATGCATTTTGTATCCCCTGTGCCTAGGATACCACCTGGCACACGGTGCTTGGCAAATGCTTACTGATTGAATAACACGAGAGCAGCGAGCTCTCTGTAAGCTATAAGTTGGTGACTAGTTGACAAAGACATTGGAAATTTCCTATAGCATTTGTTACTGGAATAGTCTGATTGAAACTGGCACAGAGAGCCGAGCAGCACTTTTAAAGACTAGGGCTACAGTTATTCATAACAGAATATCTGACATGATATAAGCTTGAGGGCAAGCCATGGTGTGAGTTTCCCCCTTGGTTCTGCCATTTTGGTTTGTTCACCTTTAAAAATACAAAATGTGACCTTTGGCTCTCCAGCGTCATCCCTGGCATAGATCACATGGGGCCTTAGCCCTCCTAACAGGCCCCTGATGACCCCTTAGATGTCCTGTCCCCACCGAGCACTGGAGGCTGCTGCTTCTCTGAGCAGGTGCTCTGAGGGATCTGCCCCAGCACACGCCATTTCTAACATAGGAACGTGGGTTGAACCTTTAACACTGGCTTAGGGTTGTTCTTGCGATTCTTTCCTCATAAATCCTGTTTCATGTGGTCTTGGGCTTCACAATAAAGAACGCTGGTCATAGTGAAGAGAAAATATAATAAATAGTCATAGGTGTGCCCTGCTGTTGGAAATCGAAAGCCATGCTGACAGGTTTCCTTTAGGTCCGTGTTCTAGTGGTGCCTGTGGAGGATTACGACTACCAAATACTTCACAAAAAATCAGTGGACAAGTCATTTGAGTTTATCACCAATTGTGGAGGAAACAGTTTTTATATTGAGTAAGTATCACTTTATGGAGCTTCCTCAGCCTCTCCCACATTCACGTTCAGCACAAGGCCCACGGTGGGGTTGGCCCTTGGGTCTGTCTTCTTCCTCCTAGGGCCCATGGGAGTGGCAGTGCGTCCTGGGTCCGGGGAGGGAGATGCTTTTCCTCTGCATACACCATCCTACACCAGACCTTGTGCTGCCCATTTGGGCAAGATTACTGTCCTCAACTTTGATCCCTCCAGATGTTCACTCTCTGAGCTGGGATCCACGGGCTGCTTAGGAGTTTCTTGGCCTCTTTGCTGCGTCCTGTTGTCCAACTCAGATTCCTAAAAGATACCATGTGGGGTACCCTCCTCTGGGAAGCACATCAGCCTAGATTCTCCCTCTCCTTTGCCATCTGATTGAGTGGGGAGTGTCACAGAGAGGCGGACCTCCCTGTCCCCTCTCCCTGGATCCTTGAATGCCAAGAGCCTAGGACAGCCCTGAGTATGGGCACCTGCTCTTCTCTTCTGCAGACCCACCCTGTCCCCTTGCAGATTTCCTGAGGGACCCAGGAACTCCAGGGGGCCCTGGTGGGCAGAAGTCTCCTGTAGAGAAAACATTAAGAGTAAAAGCTCTGAAGTCCAGTAGCTAGGGGGTTTGAATGTCTGCTTGGCCACTCTGTAGCTCTGTGGCCTTGGATGTGTTGTTTAACTTCTAGAAGCCTCAGTTGTCTTATCTATGAGATGAGGCTTAGGCCTTAGTGGTTGGATGGTTGTGAGGTTCAGTGAGATGTAGGCAAAACTTCTAATACACAACATTCAATAAAAGTAGACACCTTGCTGCCTCCCCCTCCCATTGTTACTGTTATTGGTGCATACACATCTAGGTATAATTTTTTTGTAACTGCTTAATTGAGACATAATTCACATACCATAGAATTCATCCTATAGGTGAATTTTCACCCTTTTATTTCAGCCACCAAAAGTTCCCACCCACCAGTCCTGGGATGTGTTCTGGAGTGGATGGGTGGAAGGATGGCTGGCTGTTACTGGCTGTGAATCCAGGGGTGGGGTATTCTCTCATTTCTTCCCAGACTCCACAGCCAGAGTCCCTCCCCCAAAACACCAGTTGGTGGAGCAAGTGGGAAGGAGAAGTTTGGGACTTTTACTGTGGGGCATGCCTCCCGGGATAATGCCACGAGCTGTTTTTGTTTTCATAGCCCCAAGACGGCCTCTGGATTCTGCAAGAACTCCGCCAGGTCCCTGGTGGCCCTTTACCACAAGGGCGCACTGCCTTGTGAGTGCCATCCTACCGGGGCCGTTGACCGTCACTGCAACCCAGAGGGGGGGCAGTGCCCATGCCGGCCCAGTGTCATTGGGCGGCAGTGCACCCGCTGTCAAATGGGCTACTACGGATTCCCACACTGCAAGCGTAAGTGCACGTTCAGGGCATCCAAAGTCGTCTCTGGTCCCAGGTGGGTGCCGCTCATCTAGGGCAGACCTTCTTGAATTTCACTGTGCTGGAGACTTACCCAGGGGTCTTGTGAAAGAACAGATTCTGATTCAGGAGGCCTGGGCTGGGGCCCGAGAGTCTGCATTTCTTTTGGTCACTCAGATGATGCCCATGCCAGTGGTCTATGGACCACAGTCTGAGTAGGTAGGTTCTAGAAGATAAAATTTGTGTTTCCCGTGCTATGTGACCCATGTGCTTGGCAGAGCAGGTGAATTTAAAGAGCCTTAAGGATCAAACTATTGGACCCCTCCATCCCTCTTCCTCATGGAAGCCCCTTCAATTTGTGCAGCCTAACCAAAACTCAGTTGAAATAGGAGGAGAGCCAGGGTCACGGGAGCATAGTGCTTTCTGAATGGGAAGCCTAGGGACTTTTATCGAAGAACCATCCTGTGGCCTGAGACAAAGGGTCAGCACAGGCCCTGGTAGTGAGGGGTGCACATGTGGTGCAAACAGAGTCTTTACCTGGAGACTAGCCTTTGTCTAATGAGGGTCCTGCTGCTGCGTTAATGCCCTGACCTTGAGCTCCGTTGTGCTAAGGTGACGTGGAGCCCCTGCAGGGGCCCTGTAAGAAGAGGCTCCTCTGACAGATGAGAGGCAGCTCATTAGAATGGCCTGTAACTACAGCTGGGTGACTTCCTTTTGAGTTCCTGTCTTGGTGCCAGTGGGTCCAGCTGTACCTCGGTTGGCGTTCACATGCTGTGTCTGCCGTGAGCGTTTGGTATAGTTGGCCTGGGCCCCAAGAGAGGTACTTTTCAGATCAGCCACACTCAATAATGGCGTAATGAAGAAATAGCAAGACGTTTCTCCCAGACCCTTTGGAAGCTTCTGGAAATGTTGGCAGTTGGTGAAATCCTGCTGGAGGCCAGGTGGCATCTCTCCCTTACACCGTGTCTCTTGATTCCCTGGCCAGCATGCAACTGTGGCCCACGCCTTTGTGAAGAGATGACGGGGAAGTGCCTCTGCCCTCCCCACACGGTCAGGCCCCAGTGTGAGGTGTGTGACACGCATTCCTTCAGCTTCCACCCCCTGGCTGGCTGCGAAGGCTGCAACTGTTCCAGGAGGGGCACCATTGGGGCCGCCACCCCGGAGTGCGACAGGGACCACGGGCAGTGCAGGTGAGCCCGGGAGGATTAAGCTGTTAGGTCGTCTTATTGGAAGGGAAGATGTCCTCTGCACATACCAGTCACCATTCCTTCCTGTGTCTCATGGGTCCAAGGACAGCACTGTGCTCACCTCAGGGTGGAGCTCCCCACCCTGGATGGGCTCTGTGGTGTGTGGAGTAACTGGGCCCCTCAGGCTCAGGGTAGCCTGGCAGAGCTCCGGCAGGTAGATGGCCAGGCACCTGGGGTCATAAGCCGCCTTGCCCATGCCCTGCAGCATTGTTCTCGGGGTGGCCCATATGTATGCATAATTAAGTTATCCTTTCTTTGACTGTGTCACTGTGTGGTGAGCACCTATCTATCGGTGTTTAGGTTTGGGCTCCAAGTCTTCATGGCGTTTTTGTTGAGGACAGTGAGTGACAAAGTCCGCAGGCCTCAGGCCTGCCGCTCTTAGGCAACTCGAAGGGGTGCTGGAGCGTCCACAGTGGGCCTTGGCTGACGGTGGGCAGGCAAGGGAAGAAGGTATGCGCTGAAGAGCCCTACCTGAGAGTGGGGCTGCCATTGGGCTGACTGAGAGGCCCAGTGCACGACTGGTGAGGGACAGTGGCAAAGGTCGGCTCCCACAGATGCTGTGTCGCTAAGAGGTTCGGCTCTGTGGGTTGAGCTCTACGTGGGGAACTAGAGGCCAATGTCACACGATTGCAGGTGATCAGCCTGATCTCAGCAGGACTGGAGAATGGCCCCGGGGATGCAGAATGGATCCAGTCTTCTAGGAAAAGAGGCTGGAAGGAGTCGACAAGGGTGTTAAGTCGGGGGGAAACTGAGCCAGGGCTTTGGCATCTGGGCCAGTATGGCAGTGTGCAGGAGCAAGTGTGAGGCTCACCACCTGCCCTACACTCCTCCCCCCACCTATGGGGGGTAGACATTATGGGGTCTGTGTGGGTGATCTGGGTGTGACAGCCGGGGTGGGGGGGGTGGGGAGGCCTTTGCTGCTGGTGGCAGGCATCCACGACTCCAGTTCAAGGGCGGCTGTGTTCATTTCCTGTGGCTGCTCTAACAGATTACCACAAACAGGGTGACTTAAAGCAATAGAAATTTATTTGCTCATAGTCCTAAAGGCTAAAAGCCTGAAATCAAGGTGTTGACAGTGCCGTGCCCTTTCTAAAGTCCCTGGGAGACAATCTGTTCCATGCTTTTCTCTTACCTTCTAGTGCTGCCAGCAATCCTTGGAGTTGCTTGGCTCATAGACGTGTCACTCCAATCTCTGCTCCGCCATCACATGGATCCTCCTGGTGTGTCTCTGTCCTTACATGGCATTCTCCTCTCTTTGTGTGTCTCTTCTTAGGACACCAGCCATATTGGATTAGGGCCCACCTTACTCCAGCATGACCTCATCTTAACCTGATTATATCTGCAAACACCCTCTTTCCAAATAAGATCACCTTCTCAGGTACTGGAGATTAGAACTTGAACGTATCTTTTTGGGGACAAAATCCAACTCTCCGTAACAGCGACGTTCACTTTTCCTAAGGAAGAACACTTCACCACACCTTTAATTGTTGCCTGGGGGCCTCACAGCCCCTTTGTGCTACAAGAAAGGAAGCTGAGTGACAACTTGAGTCATGAAACCTTCCGAGTCTTTAAAACCACAGGTGTGAGTCCACCCTGAGTCGACTCAGTTGCTCATCCTTCTCAAACTGTGAGCCTACACTGAAGGCAATTTGCACAAAGGATTTTGAGGTGATATCCAGAATTGTTTCATCACCATTAGTTAACATATATCAGGTTCTGTTCCCTCCAGTGCTTAAGCAATTCTCCGACGGAAGTCAGGCTCTTAGAGCTCATTACTGAAGATGCTACATTGGGTCTCGAATGTACCCATGGGCCCATGAAAACATCTAGCTTATTTTCAGTTGGTAACTGATGGAGAAAGACAATGGCACCTGGGCTGGAAGCACAGACCTGCCGGAATGCTTAGGAGCAGAGATGCACCGTGCCCAGGAGATGCTTGCGGGCTTGTGGCTGCAGAGGGTACAGGATTGGGAGGCTAGGAGAACCTGGCTGTGCTGATCATGATGCAATCAACTGTATGGAAGGGAGAGAGGAAGACAAGATGTGTGTGATCCTGTGACTTCATTACTGACCTAGATTTGCCTCCCCAGGGACAATTGCCTCCATTCCCTCTCTTTGAGCCCTTGGTCCAAAACAGTAGCTGGACGAATGCCAGAATCTCGTAGATTTGGTCTATCACATGGCCATGCTGCCTCATTTTAGCGGGGCTGTTTGGTACTCCTCTTGACATCTCTCCTGACCTCTTCATTTCACAGAGCTATCTTTTTATTCTTCTGTTCTTTCAGGGATGGGTATCACTTTCCGTCGGAGGCTATCAGCCCCACTATGCTTTTCTTCTTGTTCTTTTCTGTCTCTACCAGGGTCTTCTTCCCTCAAATGGCGAACGTGCACTATTATTTTCCATCACTCCCTTACCACTGACCTCTCCCTTTTCATGTTCCCAGAGGTACCAATCTTCCTTTCTTGAAAATCAGTACCCTCTTAGAGACAGCAAGCTGATAACCAGTCATAAACATTTGACACCAGAGCTCCAGAGTATTTGTAAATAAAATGTGTGGCTCTCAATGGAAACAGACACAAGTTAAGGAGGATGGAATATTTCTCTCCAGGAAGCCAAGAGAGCAACATCAACAAAGTCTTCCAACCCCACTATGAAAAGGTGGTCAAGGGAGAGTTAGAACAACAGTTGAAAGACAGTCAGCCAAGCCGGTCTGTTGCTGTTGAAACATGTCAGCAGTACCTCTGTCTAAAACACACACAAACATGGGGCGCCTGGGTGGCTCAGTCAGTTAAGTGTCCAACCCTTGATTTTGGCCCAGGTCATGATCTCAGGGTCATGAGACCAAGCCCCGCGTTGGGCTCAGCCCTGGGTGTGGAGCCTGCTTAAGATTCTTTTTCTCGGAACCCTCCTACACTGTTGGTGGGAATGCAAGTTGGTGCAGTCACTCTGGAAAACAGTACAGAGGTTCCTCAAAAAGTTGAAAATAGAGCTGCCCTACAACCCAGCAATTGAACTACTGGTATTTACCCCAAAGATACAAATGTAGGATCCGAAGGGGTACATGCACCCCAATGTTTATAGCAGCAATGTCCACAGTAGCCAAACTACAAAAAGAGCCAAGATGTCTATCAACAGATGAATGGATAAAGAAGATGTGGTACACACACACACACACACACACACACACACACACAAACACACACACAAACACACACACTGGAATATTACGCAGCCATCAAAAGGAATGAAATCTTGCCATTTGCAATGACGTGGATGGAACTAGAGGGTATTATGCTGAGCGAAATAAGTCAATCAGAGAAAGACAAATATCATATGATCTCACTGATATGAGGAATCCTTAATCTCAGGAAACAAACTGAGGATTGCTGGAGTGGTGGGGGATGGGAGGGATGGGGTGGCTGGGTGGTAGACATTGGGGAGGGTATGTGCTATGGTGAGTGCTGTGAATTGTGCAAGACTGATGAATCACAGACCTGTACCTCTGAAACAAATAATACATTATATGTTTAAAAAAAAAGTAGGAAGGGAAAAATGAAGGGGGGAAATGGGAGGGGGAGACGAACCATGAGAGACTATGGGCTCTGAGAAACAAACTGAGGGTTCTAGAGGGGAAGGGGGTGAGGGGATGGGTTAGCCTGGTGGTGGGTATTAAGGAGGGCACGTACTGAAAGAAGCACTGGGTGTTACACGCAAACAATGAATCATAGAACACTACATCAAAAACTAATGATGGTAATGTATGGTGACTAATATAACATTAAAAAAAAATTCTCTTTCTCCCTCTCTCCCTGCCCCTCCCCCCTAAAATACACACACACACACACACACACACATAATAAGATATAAATAAAAAAACACAAACATCCTGAGAGCTCCCCTAGTACATCTAGCAGACCAAAGGAAACCGTGGAATTAGAACTGGCTTCAGAAAAGGAAATCCAAGGTGTTACTAAAAAGGCAAACAGATTGAATTAAGAATAACTGTTTTCATTTTAATATATTTGAAGAACAAATCAGAGGAAATAATTCAGTGTCTTTATGTGGAATTGATTTGTGTGAATCCTTCAGCATAAAGAATAGTCTGATGAAGATGCAGGATGAACAGAAGGGGAGGCCTTACCATTAAAATCCTCTGCTCATTCAAGAGGTATCATAGCAGGAATCTGGGTATAGAAAGGCTGAAAGAGGGGCACCTGGGTGGCTCAGTCGTTTAAGTGTCCACCTTTGGCTCAGGTCATGATCTCAGGTTCTGGGATCGAGCCCCATATCGGCATGGGGCTCCCTGCTCAGCGGGGAGTCTGCTTCTCCCTCTCTTTCCTCCCCGGCCCACTCATGCGCATGCTCTCTCTCAAATCAATAAGTAAAACCTTAAAAAAAAAAAAAAAAGGGCCAAAGAACAGGTTCCATTTGAACAGCAGAATAAGCAATGCCTAACCTGGAGGACAAAAAACTCTGGGAGAAGCAGGAGAGGAAGATCAACAAGTGTGCATGGAACGGTTCTGAGGGAGTGGGAGTCCTGGCAGGGGATGGAGCCCAGGGTTCTGTAGTGGACTCCATCACATCTGCAGGAAGAAACTTAAGGCCCTAAATCCTGAACACATTACAGTACTCCCATATATAATTAAAATAAAAACGAAGCCACAAAAAGAAGTGTAAGGCAGACCAACAGAGTGCTGTTTTTCCATAATGACTACTTCGGTTTTTCTTTTGAAAGCAGAACATACAAATGAAGAGCTTGGGGCTGGAATGGAAGTTTGGGAATAGGTTAGACTGATGAGGACCCCAGGAGTAGGTGTGGACACGCAGGAGGAAACAGCAGGTGTGTGTTCTGCGGGGGTACCTTTGTTTAACTGTAGGAGGCAAAGGAACCAAGGAGATGGAGAAAGAGTTTTCAGGCAGGAGACAGAGAGGAATTCTCTGTCTCAGAAATAATGGGAGAATTTTAAGAAGGAAAAACTGGCGAACAGAATAAATTACTGCAAACACAACCTCACACATTGTTTCTGAATTCTGCTGCCACAGAAAAAGGAAATCAAGAATGCATTAAAAATTGTAAAAATGCATTGGGGTGCCATCTGTGATAGATACATAGATTTACTATAGTATCTGAGGTAGAAATCATAAGGGGTGTTTAACAAACTTTCACTAGCCAATGACAATTTGTTTTTCATTTTTTAAAAATTTAAATTCAATTAGCCAACATAAAGTACATCATTAGTTTTTTTGTGTAGTGTTCAGTGATTCATTAGTTGCAAATAACAATGACAGTTCAGTAGACTGGAAAAGTCCTAACTCAGGACCAAGGCGTGCTGCATAGTTTTGCCCAAACCCAAGGAAACATCAACAGGAATGGAATCTCATTATCCTGTACCACACCTACACCAAGAGGTGAAATTGTTTATCTTGAAATTACCAAGGAGACTATACTAACCTGATGGGATGACATAATTCTCTCTCCATGATCAAAGTAGATTTGTCATGAAAAGGCCCTTAGCAGATAATGTAAGAAAAACTTTCAGTTTATTATGACTATAAATTACACAGATTGCTCGTGTTAATTCCACTGTTGATGCTGAAAAAGCTTTTGATTACCCAAAGGGTTAGTTCTTCAGGAAATACCAGAAAGACAGATTTATACGGAGAACAGATATGAGATTGCCAGGGGTAAGAGGTAGAGGGAGGATCTGACTATGAAGAGAGATTTTTGAAGTCATGGAACTATTTTGTATCCTAAAGTATGGTGGTGGTTACATGAATTTCTGTGTGTGTTAAAATTCATAGAACTCTACAACAAAAGAAAACGTCAATTTTACCATATGGTATTTTAAAATATAAAATTAAGGGGGGCGCCTGGGTGGCTCAGTCGGTTAAACGTCTGCCTTCGGCTCAGGTCATGATCCCAGGGTGCTGGGATTGAGCCCCACATCGGGCTCCCTGCTCGGCGGGAAGCCTGCTTTTCCCTCTCCCACTCCCCCCTGCTTGTGTTCCCTCTCTCGCTATGTCTCTTTATCTGTCAAATAAATACACAAAATCTTAAAAAAATAAAAATAAAAGAAAATTAAGAAAACCCTTTGGGCAAAAATGCAAAAAAAAAAAAATTAGAAGAAAGAATGTTCTTTCCCCACCCCCAAAGGAAATTTCCTAATGAAAATGAAGAATGTGTTTAGAGGAAACTAAAGTTCATGGGAAAGAAATGTTCAAAGCTACCTGGAACTTGCAACAAGAAGAAAAACACATCCTTTCTCAGATACAACAGACTCTCTTGCAGTTGTACAAATTGTCACAGATCACAAAGCTTCAAAATTGGAATTTTCAAATTCTATTTCACTGTTTATAAGTGTTCAAGTTCATCATACTTAAAAGAAAATGAAACTGTTACAAATATTAATCTACTTTAAAATGTTAGAAAAATAATTGTAGCAATCCACAATATTCAATCTCTACCTAATTAAAACTGGTGTAATTTTAGAGGCAACTGGGAATAACTTAAGTTGGGGCTGTAAAACTGAGTCCTTGACTCACCTTTGTCATAAACTAGCTAGAAGACTGGGCAAGTTATTCTGCCTTCCTGGGTCTCAGTTTCCTAAGCCATTAAACATTTGGTAAAATTATCTCTACCTTCCTACCTACATTTAAAATTCTGTTCTATTTCCTCTTCAATCTCTGATTGTAACACGCAAAATATTGCAAAATTGTACAAATGCCAAAGAGTCCATTTTGGTCAATGCTAGACTGAGGACCTAAAGTTGCTTATATTGATCAAGACTTTGTTTTTAATAGCAACACTAATCCAATCTGATAGAAGGCCAATGGAAAAAGTATTTTGCCTCGCTTTTAATAATGGAAGATTATGTCATCGGGTTCTGTGAACAAACAAAAGGGCTAGAATATCCTCTGAAGATTTCCTCAATCACTGACAGATACCAGAAGCTGGGAATCACTGCTTTAAAAACTAGCATGATACCGACCACTTTCAGGCTATTTTGAGATCAACTAAAGGAGATGGTGATCCCCCTGGATCTTTCAGTGAAGCCGTATGTACAAATACACCTTTTCAGAAGAGCAGTAGCAAAAGGAATGCCTTTTGGGGGGGACCTCTATCTCCGAGAATCCTCATAGATTTACTAAATGTTTGTGTTAGATGTAAAAATAAAATACCCGAAAAGGTCATAGAACTGGCATTCTTGGGACGAAGTGCTTCCAGCTATAGGCATTGTTCCGTCAGCCCCACCAACGTGGAGAAGCAATTCCTTTGATGCACTTCATCGATTAATAGGAATGGTAAATTCCAGGCAGTGTCGGGGGGCCATGGGGCCATGGTGGTGAGCAGGGCGGATGGGGCTCCTGCCACAGGGATGGAGCTCAGAGTTCTTACCTACATTTTCTGTGTCTTCCTTCATCTTCTGAACTACCAGTGTCTTTCTCCATGTCTCTCTGTGGCTATGTCCCTGGTTCAGTCTCCTGACGACTGGGAGGATGAGTGGTGTGAGTTTGCACAAGGTTGCATCTGTCACAGCCTCTCACTGTCTGGATAATCTGAGTACAGTTCTTCTCTCTCTGCCTTATTTCTTCATCTATAAAATAGAGGTGCTAGAGGCACCTATCTCATAAAGTTCTTTAGAAGATTATGCTGTGCAGGAGACCTTAGAACAGTATCTGACTCACTAGCACCCAGTATGTATTAGCTATTATTACTATTTGCCAAGTACTTGGCTGTCTGCCTTCTTCCCTCTATACTTTGTCCCCCTGAAACCACGACCATTCTCCTGGCTTCAACCACCCCCACGCCTGGATGATTCCAGATCCAGAGCTCTCGTCCCGACCCTCGATGGCTAGCTTATCCCACCTTCATTGCAAATCAGTTCAACCTGGGTTCTTTTATAGGCTTTACCTAGGGGACCTTGGACAAGTCCCCTAAACTCTTTGAGCACCTGTCCCCTCACATGTATGATGAAGTATTAGATGACCTTGTAGGGCCCTCACAACTCCAAAATTCTTCCAACTCTGATTCCATAGCAGAAACCCATGTCATTGTCTTGCCTTTCAAACCATTTCTCTCTTTGACTTTTTTTTTTTTAATTCTACTTATTGGTGACAGTCTCTTCCCAGTCCCCAAAGCCTGAAATCCCAGTACCATCTTAGAATCAACCCCTTTTCCCTACAGTTGATCAGGTGTCAACTTCTGGCAAAGTATGTATTATCCCTTTTCTTTCCATGGCTCTCTGCTCTCTGCTGCCACCTTGGTTAAGTTCTTTGACCCCCTCATCTTCGAATGATATTGGTGGTCTCCTAATTGACCTTCCTTTTCCTGGTTTACTCATGCACTCATTCATTCCTTTTTTTTTTTTTTGACCCCTTAATTGAAAGGGAATATGCCAAGTACACAGTTATCCTGGGATTTAAAAATCTCTTTTCCCCATAACTTTGGCACTAATACATAGAACTGTTAATCTAGTCTACAGAACTGGAGGCAATGTTGATAAATGCATATAGGTTTATGATTTTATCTTCTCAGTATTTTTATTTAACTAGGGTGAAACATTTTTCTCAGTTACTGTGATATTTGTTTTTTGCCTTAAATTCTATGTTGCGTTATACTTATGTATTTTTGCCTTAAATTCTATGTTATACCAGCATGTTTTATTGCTCAAACTATATCTAGCACCTGCTCCAGTTTGGGTGCTGTGCCTCATGCATCAGAGGGCATGGTCTGGCAGGGGAAGTTGTACTAGCCACTAATGGCAGTGTGGCATGGCGAGCGCCATATTGTGTGTGGGCTGCCTTGGGGGCACCTGGGTCTGCCAGGTGCCACTTCCATCACATCTCTCTGCACAAGAACCTGTCTCAACTCCCTGGTAGAATAAAGACGAGCTTTCGTGGTAATATGGCCCTCACCTTCCCTAACTTAAGCCTTTTTTCAGCTTTCTTCTCTGGCTTGGTTTTCTTACTTTCTTTAAACACTTTACAGATGTTCAGTTCTCCAGGTATCAGTTCTCCTCCCCCCTCTACTGTTACCCCAAATTCTGCATATCCTTCAAGGATTATGTGTGAAAAGCACAAACTCCGGAAGGCGTGAAGCCTTCTGTGAGCCACAGGGACATCCTCCTCATTTCAGTGCCTCAAGCTAATCTTCCCATTTCTCACATGATTACCTCACTTCCTGCATCTCTGTCCTGCGTTCTCAATGAGAATGTGCCAAGGTCAAGACAGACTTACTCTACGTTTCCCCTCCCTCCTGCATCCCCTAACACAAGGGTATGTGTGTAGGAAGCACCCGGTGATTATTGAATGAATCGATGAATGCAGAAGTAGACTTTGGATTCTAGATTATGACTGGAGTTGATGGGAGTGTGATATTAAGAGATCCACTGTACTTAATGAGCAAAGGGTAGAGTTCATTCTAACACCTGATTTTCTAGTTGTCTTTGCACATGGAGAGCGCCCACACATGCACAGATGTTGTTACATAAGGTTTGGCCATGAGCCCATTGCCTTGGAGATGAATCCACTTGACCCGTACCCCCAGCTCTGCCACTCCGCACCTAGAGGCAGCTTCTGATGGAAACTTCTTGTCTTTGCACTAAGGGCAGCTCCTTGGGCAGCATCTCTCTGGAGAAATGTGTCAAGGTCAGGCTGACTTTAGGTAGTTTCTAAGAGATGTTCAGCCAGACTTTACAGTTTTATTCCCTGTTGTCATGGTACCACCAAAAAGTCCTTTGGTTGCTTGTTTTTTGCCCAGGATTCATATGCTCAGTGCTCAGGAATCCTGAGGTTATATTCTCTGTGTTTTGGTTAACCCTTCCCTGTCAGTGCCATCTGGGGTCCTCAGGGTCAACTCATAGGTCCCCACTCTCCTCACTCTGCTCGGCTTTTTGCTTTTTCTCACCCACTCCTATGCGCTCAGTTGCTACTTGGGTGTGGAGTGAGGTCCAGAGCTTTAGCTTATGTCACTGACGTGGCCACATGGCCTCAGCCCACCTGTCCTCGCCAACACCATCTCACAGCATGCTGAAATACAGAGGCAAGGAATGATTTTGCTTCCATTTCTCCTCGTCTCAACAAGCAGCTTCCATGCTGCCCTCCCTGCAAAACACTCCAGTTCCTTTCTTTTCCACTCAAGTGAAGATATAAAAATAGGCTCCTCTATGCCTGTCCTCGCCTTCAAGGCCCGGGTCCAGGTCATTTGCTCCAGGGGCCCCTCTCGGCCTTGTCCACCCAGGGCATTCAGTATGTGAGTGGCTCCCTTGGCACCAGCACTCAGTTAAGGCACCTGTAAGCCAGAAGCCCTGCGTGTTTGCTAAAAGAAACATGGACTTTGGTTCGACAAGCTGCACAGTTGGCGGTTTGTGACAATAGCAAAGCCTGCACAGCATCCTTTCCTGCCAGCCGGGTGAGAGGAGTGGAGCCTGCTCAGGCTAAGTCAGGCCATCTCCAGGTTCCTCTCCTGGTCGAAGGTTCCTCTTTCTGACAATTTTGGTGGGCTGGGGCTGTCCGTGCTCTCTTCTTTCCCATCTCTAGACCACCAGAGTCTTGTGCTCCACCCTCACTACTCCCTCCAGAAATAGTCATCTGGCAACAGTCATTTTTTTTTTTTTTTTTTTTTTTTTTGCTGGACTGTCTGATTGCATTTAGTCCGAGATTCACAAGAAGAGAGCAGGTATTATCAATCAGGGCCTAGGAACACTCTGAGAGTGAATGCAAATTTGTGTGTATTAGAGAGAGAGGAAGAGAAGGAAGAGAAGGAAGAGAAGGAAGGAAGGAAGGAAGGAAGGAAATCTGTGAGTGGCCCATAATTTATCCAGCTTCCCAGAAGAGTCTCTGACCCTCTTCCAAAGTTTCCATCCACCACACTGGAGTGATCACTTCAAGCAGAAAGTTGACCCTTTCTATTTATATTGCCATATGTATGATTTGGAGACCATTTGCTTCCTTACAAAAATAATTTCTACAGGTATCAGGTGGGGAGGAAGACAAGGGGATGGGCCTGGACCTGAAATGACATTTGGCCAGCCAACAGGCCTTGCAGGTAAAACACTGTGTCTTTTTAGGTGTGCAAAGTGGGATAAAGGGAGTCCCATTCACTCCCTTAGCCAATGCCATTGCAAGAGTAATAATAGCAAATTCTTATATGTGTGCATGGCCCTGCTCTAAGGCTTTTCCATATATTATTTTATTTAATTTTCACAATAATCTTACAAAGTCGATATTATCGTCTCCATGTTTACAGATAAGTAAATTCAGCTGTAAAGAAGTTCATTTGCTCAAGGTTCTATATCCAGTAAGTAGCAAAGCTGGGATTCAAAGGTAGGCTGCCTGGTCTCCAGTGCGTGTTCTTAATCAAACACAAAATTCTGTACTCGTTATAAGCAGATATTTGCCAAAGACAAACTTAGTGGGAAATCAAGTTAGATTTCTTTTTCAGGATGGTCCCTTGGGTAAGATATTTTAACAGGTATTGTAGAAGTTGATGATAAAATATTTCATATCAGAATATACTCCCGGGGCACCTGGGTGGCTCAGTCGGTTAAGCAGCTGCCTTCGGCTCAGGTCATGATCCTGGGGTCTTGGGATGGAGCCCTGCATCCGGCTCCCTGCTCGGCGGAGAGGCTGCTTCTCCCTCTCCCTCTGCCTGCCATTCGGCCTACTTGTGTTCTCTCTCTATCTCTCTGTCAAATAAATAAATAAAATCTTTAAAAAAAGATCTCTTAAAAAAAGAATATACTCCCAACGTTCCGATATAAAGCACATTTCCTAGTACTTTCTTTAGACCTACAAAAGAAAAGATCAGCATGTGGGTCCCACCAGACATCAGCCGTGGAGCTCTGTGGTTGAGCTTCGGAAGGCTGGCCCCCACTTCCTCTTTCTGTCCTCACCCCACGGGGTGGTGAGCTTCTCTGTTCTGCTAGCAGCCCGCCGCTTTTCTCCCTCTGTCAGCTTCTGTGCTTTCCCCTCCACTCTTGTGGTTTAGTACACAGATGTGTGGATGGCTCCTTGCTCCCCACAGAGCCTTCCTTGGAGCCCAGGCACAGCCCTGCCCACTCCAGCATCCACTCTGGTGCTCAGGCTGGACAACCGAGGGTCTTCTTTGCCTTCCCCTCTTCTGTTCCCTCGTCCAGAACATTATAAGCCCCAGCAACCTCATCCCAAAATGGCTTGGAACCCACCCCTCCTCTCCATGCCAAGTGTCTTTGCCCTAGTTCGCCCCCGCTCCCTCTAGACTCCAGCCACACTCTTTCCTACTTAAAACTTTTCAAGATGGCGATTCCTTGTCCAAGAGCTCTCCATGTGCCAGGCACAGCCTCATCTGACTCCACAGGGGTCCTGCGAGGCAGCAGCTAGCAATTTTCCCCTTTCACAGATGAGGATCTGAGGCCTTAGCAAGTTATTAAGATACTGTAGCTGTTGTGTGCCAGAGCTGCTCATTACTCCGGCCAGAGGGCCTTCAGTGCCCAGGGCTCAACTACCTCGCTCCATTGCCAATGGACTGTGTCAGAAGGGCCAGCATCTCCGTCCATCCACATGAGCTGCCTCCTGGGCCTCCCTCTTCAGTTCATGGGTCAGCTTTTTCCGCTCATCCACCCTCTGTTCTTTCTGTCTGGGACACCCACCCCCACGACACTTGTCCTTCTAGGCTCAGCTCAGGCATCACCTCCCCCAGGGAAGCAGAGTCAGAGCTGCTCTGCTACAGCGCAGGTGGACCTCAGAACTGTGTGGGAAAGATGATGAAAGCTTTTGCCTCCTTTGCCTCGAATATAGGTGCAAGCCCAGAGTCACAGGGCGACAGTGTGACCGGTGTGCTTCCGGGTTTCACCGCTTCCCCGAGTGCCTTCCTTGCCATTGCAACAGGGATGGGACTGAGCCAGGAGTCTGTGACCCAGGTACTGGAGCTTGCCTCTGCAAGGTAAGACAGAACATGCAATATCAGGGACGTCAGCCACTGGTCAGTGAGGAAGTTCTTCGTGTTGAGTCAACATATAAAAATATATGGGAAGTGGGACTGACCTGTAATTGATTTCCAAAATGCATGTAGCATTTAAGAGTTCTTAGCTCATTTGATAGAAATAGTTAGAAGGGAAGACCCCTCTTATCCTTTGGAGAATCACAAGACAGGTATGGACCCTTTCCAGAAAAACTGACACAAACCTTAGTCTACAATTTTAAGAGGTTCATAGATTCCCGGGAAGCTTATTCCCAGCTCGTAGACTCCAGGTTAATAATCTGCTCCAGGGTGTTCTGTCAGGTGGTAGGAGAGCTTCTAAGTCCCAGCAGATGTTTTGAGGTGGTAGTAAGTGGGGTGAACCAAGACCCCCATATTGTGAATCCTCATGCTGCTATTTCTCTACCTTCAAGATTCCAAGGGGCATCTTGTGAGATCTAGAAAATTCTCTCTTTTCACTTGAGTGTGGTAGAAGAGTTTAAAAAATTAATGTGACAGAAAAGCTTAACAATGATGTAACTATTCATATTTTGTTAGCATCCACGTTCTAACATCTGAATTGGCACTTAAGCTAGCTGCAATCAGGGAAACTTCAGAGGAAATGATCTCTCGTTTCATGTTTTATTTCAATAGGAGAATGTGGAGGGTACAGAATGTAATGTGTGTCGAGAAGGATCGTTCTACTTGGACCCAGCAAATCCCAAGGGTTGTACCAGCTGCTTTTGCTTTGGAATAAATAATCATTGTCACAGTACACATAAAAGAAGAGCTAAGGTATGCAAGGGATTAGAAGTTTTGTTTTTAGTTAGTACTTCCGAATGGGGAAGAAGTGGATTGTCATGAAGCATGAAGGGCTTGTGGAGATTTTATATGTTACTTTGTTAAAGGGTTAAGCTTTGCCCACGCCGTTCCTCGGTTTGCGGTGTTCTTCCCTCAGATGTTCTCATGCTCAGTGCCTCAGTTTGTCTGGTGGGCTCAAGCGTCCCCGGCTTAGAGGGGCCTTCCCTCACCACTCCCTATGAAGCTCACCCTTCTTAGTGTACTCTAGCATTTATCCCTCCCTGACATACTATACATTTAGTTATAAAATTTGTTTATTATGTAGCTTCCTCCAACACTAGCATGTAAGCTCCTGATACGTTCCCGGTGCCTACAGCAGGATCCAGAATATAGTAGGTGCTCAATAAACACTCATCAGCTAAATAGAGTTAATTGATCTTCCCCCTCGCTTCTTCTTATCTGCTTGTTTTCTTTCTGTCTCACCTACTTTACATGAATATTTAAGTTAAATTTTTAAATTATTTATGTGTTTTTAAATTAACTCCACAAAACTAAAACTTTTGTTGCCTCCATTATTCCATGAACCAGCAGTCTCGTGCTCGCTTTCTTTGTATGAGTAATGTCTTATGTCCAACAGATAGTCAAGGAAAGATTATTTTATATATTCCATTCCCAAAAGGAATGTAGGCTTGTAGTTAAGGAAAAGCAATTAGTTTGTAAATCCACGGAAGTCTTCTACCCACAGAGGAACCTGGAAGCATTATTCCTAATCAATGTCCTGTCAGTTCCTTTTATTTCCCCCCTCATTATTTAACTCTTGGCTTCCTTGATGATCAGGGAAATATTTAGTTATGAGGATTTATTTTGAGAAAAGTAATGATAACAGGCCATTGTATTCCCCCTCACATTTGCTCCCTAAGGAGCTCACCATTAAAATGTGCCCACAGTCCTAGTTATTATTCCCACACTTATTTATATCTATTGCTCGGACATTTATTGAACACCTACTAAATGTCAAGAACCAGGATGGGTGCTGGGATACAAAGATAAATCCCACATATGTATGGTCACCGCTGTCTGAGAACTCCTAGTTGTCATGCGTCAGCGGGAGGCAGTGCTGGCTGAGAGTTCTGTGCAAGCTCAGGAGGAGGCATATAAAGGAAACCTCTGGAACAAGATGGCCGCCCCAAGGTTCTTTCTATTCTGCGTAATTCAGCCATCACCAGAGACGCTGCAGGCACACACATGTTTCCATCAATTGCTCTTGTGTTCCAGTTTGTGGACATGATAGGTTGGCGCCTGGAGACGGCAGACAGAGCCAACATCCCTGTCTCCTTCAACCCGGGCAGCAGAAGCGTGGTTGCAGACCTCCAGGAGCTGCCCTCCACAGTCCACAGTGCATCCTGGGTTGCACCTCTCTCCTACCTGGGAGACAAGGTAAGGACATCCTTTTGTTCTCCTGAGCCCTCGCTGCGCCTCCTCCGTCATGGCGTGAGCATCATTTCCTGTTCGGAAGGAAGCATCAGGAAGTTCGGGTTACTAAAACTGAAGAAATTAGATGAGCTACAAATGCAGAAAAGATGCTGCCCTCCCCTGGGAGGGGCTGAGGGCCTAGGAGCCTCATGTACCCAACATGCGTTAGCTCCGCCAGTGAAGGAAATCATGCATAATGTTTTTCTCCATTTTTACTTAACCATTTAAATAATATCTGTTGCAAATGGGACATGTGTGCTTTTAAATGTCAGTGCTAAGAATTCTTTGTTTTAAAGCAGAAGAAAGGCTCCTTGTCAGGAAAACAAAAGCTGAAAAGTGACTCACGAGCTTATTAAAAGAAGCGCGGGATCCGCAGGCAGCTTGGCTGTCATTAGCCGAATCACATGCAGTTAGCGAGACACTCCTCGGGGAGCTTATAAACGAGTTACTCTTCCTTTGCTGCATAAATTGGCATAGCCTGGCCCCCTACACTCATTTTGGAGGACAGACGTGTGGGCTTCCTGTAGAAACATTATCAGGTAACATATGCATCTGGGTAGCAGAGGGTAGAGTGTTCTAGAAGGTGTAGATTTCACAGGGCCCAGCGCAGGAGGCACCATATTCTCTTAGAATCACTAAATATTAGGGCCTTGTCAGCCTGAGGTCTGTAATTCTATCTTCTGGTTGAAGGACTTTGGGTTTTGACCTTTGAGTGTGGGCAACGTTGCTCCTCTTATATAACCCCTCTCCTCCCCTCACTTAATGCCCATCTTCACCTCCACATGCGAGCCCACATATAGCTCATCTATCACTATGCAAACAATTGACCCAAAATGGTGCAGCTTAAAGCAATAGTCCTCTTGCCCAGTTTCTGTGGATCAGGAATTCCGGAGTGGATGGCTCAAGGTCTCTCCTAGGGTCGTGGGCAAGATGTCAGCCAGGGCTGGAGTCACCAGAACTGGAGGGTCCACTTCCAAGCTCAGTCATGTGGTTGTCATAGGCTTCTGCTCCTTGCTGGTTGCTGAGCCAAGGTCTCAGGGCCTCATCACCTGAGGCCCCCAGGTGGTGCCTGAGGGTCCTCCTGACAGGACACCTGGCTTACCTTAAAATAACCAATAGAAAGAGAGAGAGAGAGAAAGAAAGAAACTCAAAATAGGGGCACCTGTGTGGCTCAGTTGGTTAAGCAACTGCCTTTGGCTCAGGTCATGATCCTGGAGTCCTGGGATCGAGTCCCACATTGGGCTCCCTGCTCAGTGGGGAGTCGGCTTCTCCCTCTCCCACTCCCCCTGCTTGTGCTCTCTCTCTCTCTTGCTGTCTCTCTCTCTCTCAAATAAATAAATAAAATCTTAAAAAAAAAGAAAGAAACTCAAAATAGAAACCACAGTCTTTTTATGACCTAATTTCAGAAATAACATACCCTCACTTCTGCCATATTCTATTCATTAGAAGCCAGTCACTAAGTCCGGTCCATACTCGAGGAGGAGAATGAAGCTCCACCTCCTGAAGGCAAGAGTATCAAAGAATTTATGGACATATTTTAAAAACCACCTTAGCCCATCAGAAAGGCAATATTTAATCTCCATAGGATGATTTAAGATGTTATCCTGGAATACTTCCAGACTCTAAGATCATAACTGCGACTTTGTCAGGTTCCAGTTTCTAGGGGACTTCAGTAAATTGGGGGCCCAGAAATGCTACTCCCTTTGCCCTGCTCCAAGTTATTTGTGTTTTTCAAGAAGGGCATTCTGTCCTGCCCCACCCTGAGGTGATATTGCCTCCATCTCTCAATTACGCTTCTCTTGACTGGTTTTTACCTTGAGGGTGGGAAGGGTCAGGACCGGAGGTGAAGTAGCTGTCACAAAACTATAACCTTAGGCCTCCACCATGATCATGTCATGAAGGTGGCATTGAGAAAGGGTCCCATAACTGCTGGAGCAGTCGGATATGGCTTACGTATGATCACGTAGGAAACACCATCTGCTCTCAGGGGAAGTTTTTAAAAAAAATTTATTTCTAGAGGTTCATTTTGTAACAGATAGATATTAACTAATTCTCTCAGTGAAATAAGAAACAAATGACCTAGATTTCTTAGGATAGCTGTAGGTTAAACGAACACTGGTTTAGTAGTCATCGAGAATAGGAGGATCTTACTTCTTTCTGTGTGACTAGTTTTTTTCTTTTTAAGAGAAGCGTCTTCTTGCTTGTAAAACCATCATGTTCACGCGAAACATTTTAAATAATATAAAATGGTACAAAGTAGAAAGTTAAAGTACCATCTTCAATTCCTTGCTCCCAAGATGACTACGAACAGGTTGATGATATCTTTCCAGATCTTACGTGCCTGTGTGCTTTTTATGCGGGTTGATGTTGCCATAGGCTCTTCTAATGCTTGTGCTCTGATCCTGTAATTTCAATTTTAGGTTTCTTCATATGGTGGCTACCTCACCTACCAAATCAAGTCCTTTGGCCTTCCTGGAGACATGGTTCTTCTGGAGAAGATGCCGGATGTGCAGCTTGTTGTAGGTGTCGGAACGCAGCCTGAGTGCCTGGAAGGGGCTGGAAGGGGCAGTGGTAGTTGGTTGCTGATCCAACTTTAGGACATTTTGTTAAATGGCCTATAAAAAGATTGGATTAAGTCATTTCCAATATTTTGTAGAAGTTGAAAGGGACGCTGAGAGCAGGTAAACCCCTCCTCAAGATTCTGCTTCCCCTGCCCATCCAGCCTCCATGGTTTCTCTTGTCTCCCCTTCCCAAAGAGCATACCTATATCTCATGCTTGCTTCTCCTAAGTTATTGCTTCATGTAATGTCTCTATCTTTCAATTTAGTCTCACCAGTGTTTTTGAGACCTCCTGTTGGCAAGGCCACATTGCTGGGCTCATAAAGGACAGGTGATCCCTGTTCTTCACTAAAGTGTGAGCTAAGAGAGGTGATGGAAGAAATATGCATATAGCTATGATCCACTGAACAGTATGTATTTGAGGTGCGGTTCAGCCAAGGCTCTGTTGGAGCTGGGGTCCAAGTGCGGTCTTATGTAGTTGAGAAACCCTCAGAAGGCTTCGTGGAAAGGGTTAATCTTGAGCCAGACCTTTCAGCATGGGCATGACAGGAGAAGCGCCCTCCCAGGGGCAAAGAAGAAGATAAACCACGGCAGAGGGGCAGTGCCCAAGGGGTGACCTGTCCAACTTGGCTGTGACTATGACTCGGGAGTCACTGATTCCCGAGTCATAGAAAACAAGCCTGGAAGGGTACAAAAGAGGATGTCTAATGCTATGCTAAGGAATTTGAGTTCATGTAGACAGCAGGGAGCCACTTTGGTTTTTTGAGAAGAGAAGTGACATCTATACACTATGTACCAGCTACACAATCTAGAACTGCAATCTAGAAAATTCCTTGTCACATTCCGTGTCCATGTCATATTCTGCTTTGAATCTCCAACAGTCCAGAGCCCAGTGTCTTGAACACAGGTTGAAGTGCCCAAGCCTGAACTTGATTCTGTCTCTGGCTTAAGTGCTGTGGTTAATGCAGTGCAATTACAGCTTCCTGAACGTTCCTGTTTGTGTGTCCTTCACCGTAGGATAGGGACTAGCAAGTCTCACACATCTTGTCACAGCTGAGAGCCTTGCATTCTGGTAGATTTTCATGTTTAGGCACTGCTGTGTTGTGTTTTGTTGTTACTGGCACCCAAATTTGTTGAACTGTTGTTTTAAAAACTACAAGGAACCTTCGTAAAACATCTTGAAAATGAAGCACCAGAGATTTTAGAGGAAAGATAGCTCCACCATAAAGATACCATCCTGGCAGTGCTGTATTTCAGTTTCCTATTTTTCTCAGAATATCTCAAGCTCCAGCCATTAGTATACCAGTATATTTATTGCCAAAGAGTTTATTACACAAACAGTTGGAATTCATGGAAAAGCAATGACCAGAATTTCTCCTTAATTTTAACTCTGAACATGGAAAATAATATAGGCTCATGAAACATTCACTCTGCTGCTGTGTTCCAAACCACTGTAATTAAAAGCCTATGGGGCATGTTTCTTAAATGAAGGTTTTCAGTGATTTGTGATGGCAGATAATGGTCTTCTTTCTGAAACACCAGCACTAGTGTATGGAACCCTTTTGGGTTTGGGGCTACAGCAGAAAAGCCGGGGTTTTTTTGTGTGGGTTTGGGGTGGAGGTGCTGATGGTGTGGGCTGACCTTCCCATTATGCCCTGTTACGAATCCCTAAAGAACCCCTGCTATGGAGAGGGGGGGTTCAGAGGCTGAGAGTGAGCAAGGCTGGATCCCACAGGGAGTGGGCTGCAGGGCTCTCCCTCTTGCACGTGGCCTCTTTGTGGCTCCCTGTCTACACAGCCCTTCCTCCCACCCCACCCTCCTCACAAACTCAGCCACCGAAGCAGTTTCTTGCTACCAAAGTGTGGTTCTATCAGCTGTAATGGAATGCACCTCATACATTGACTGCCAAGCATGGTTTTTGTAAATCATCATCATCCATCTTTTTGGCCACTTTCAGTCAAGGGGATTTTCCTATTTGTGAACATGCACTGTATTAGGTATTATTTTTCTGTTTCCATTCACTAATCCTTTTGCCAGTCTGTTCATTTCACTATTTATTAGAATCAGGCATTCCATATAATGCAGATCCATAGAAATTTGTTCTTATCAGTTATAAAGCTCAAAATATCTCAACCATGGCATTGATGTTTTTCTTTACACAGGGTCAGCACATGTCCATCATCTATGAGGAACCAAGTAACCCACGACCAGACCGGCTGTTTCATGTGCGTGTGCAGGTGGTGGAGGTAAAGGAAAAATGTACATAAAATCGTTCTTGATGATCCTCTTGTTCTACGCCTTAGTTCTTTCAAGCAATTATGATTTTTTACTTATTTTATGAATTTAAAATGTTAATTATATTTATATACATATAATTCATATATATAAATTTAAAATATAAATTATATAAAATATACAGAGTTTCATCCTCACAGGGCTTTGTTTATATTATCTGTATGGCACTTAACGTAGTCTCCCCTCCCCTGTCTTAGAGGTAATTATCCTTGTCTTATAAACCCTGTGAGCTTGTAAATGCTATTATGTTCCTCTCTCTCATCCTCATGCCTTCCTCAGTGGCCAAGAAATGCTTGGGATGAACGGATAGAAAAGCCACAGAAACGTCTAACACCAAAAGAAGTAGGACTAACATAGATAAATAAAGGAAAGCTTATCAAATCATAAAACATTATATTACATTTACTTGGTTATGAGAACTTCTTTAAAATAGCATTCCGTTTGTATTATTAAATATGTCCAATACCTCAAGGTGATACTTTTCAAGTACTTTGAACTTGTAGACCTATTTTAACATTTCTGCACAGGTCCATCCATACAATGGATGGACCATCCATACAACCTATTTGGCGATAAATGAAACAAAGTATTGATACCTAGGACAACATGGATGAACCCCCAAAGCAACATACTAAGTGAAAGAAGCAAGACATAGACCACATAGTGTGTGATTCTATTTATATGAGAGTAGCCATGCCAGCAGAAATGGTGGGGTAGGAACCCCCAGAAATTCTCTTTCATTAAAGCAATGAGAAAACTGGCAAAAATGGTCAGAATCGACTGTTTAGAACTCTGGAAATTGACCATAGGCTTGCAGCAATCTGAAAAGTGTTTAATCAAGAAAACTGGCTGAATCTTGGTAAGAAGCTCAGGCCCTGTGGCAGTCGGCTTACTCTGTTCCCATTCCTCACCCATACCTCCACAGTAGCCTTAAAAAGCAATAGCCCACCAGCAAGGTGAAAGCCAGTAGCCCAGTGGCCACGAAGGGAGACAGAATGGTACTGGAACTTATGCAAAGCCTCACTCCCAGAGAACTGTCATGAGTTGACCTGCCTGGAGGTTTTCTGGAAGATGCTACTTCCAAGACTGCCTTTGTTTGACCTGACTTGGAGCTTCCCCAAAATTAAAAGCCTTTTCCCTAGTAGGGGTGTCACTGAAAACCTTTAGAGGTAGTTGCTTAACTTCGTAGCTGGCTGAGGTGACAGATAATAGTTGGGGCTAATAATAGGCTAATCACAAAGCTTAAAATAAAAATCTGGGAATGAGGTATACATCTAGGGGCTTTGAAAAGCTCCAACACAATCGTGGAAAGGTAGAAGGCCATATACCTCTGACTCACCTGACAAGACCCTAAGCCTTCACCTCTGACTCACCTTGAGGCTCTGAGCAAGCAGGAAGTGAAGGCTAAAGTAGAGTTGTTAGCTGCCTGGCTGAGTGTTGAGGGGTCCCTCAACATACCCACAGAACACTTTTGCAATGACTAGGAGACTTTGGTTTTAGGCATTTAAAGAAATCTCTGTCCAGTCACTAGCTGACCACTAAGCTAACCAAGCAGAGACTTTAGTGGCCATACATGACAAAGAATACAGATTTTACAGAATTAGTTCAGAAAAGTCATTAAACAAAGACACAAACAACAACAGTAAACAGTTACAGCAACAAATTCTGGGGAGGGGAAGAAATATGATTTCCTGAATTGCCACATTACATTATGTTAAATGTCCAGTTGTCATAAGTAAATAAATAAACAAACAAACAATAAAAATTTTTTTGAGACTTGAAAAAGAAACAGGAGAGCCTGGTCCATACACAGGGGAGAAAGGCAATAAATATAACTGTCCCTGAGGAAGCCCAGACATTGGACTTACTACACAAAGACTTTAAATCAACATACATCAAAGAACTAAAGAACACCATGTCTAAAGAACTTAAGGAAAATATGAGAATAATATCTCACCAAATAGAAAATACCAATAATGAAATAGAAATTATTAAAAAGAACCAAATAGAAATTTTGGGGTTGAAAATTACAATAACCAAAATGAAGAATTCACTAGAAGAGCTGCTATGGACTGAATTGTGTCCTCTCCAAAATTATGTGTTGAAGCCCTGATCTCTAGTTTGAGTGTATTTGGAACAAAGAAGTAATTAAGGTTAAATAAGATCATGAGGGTAGAGATGTGATCTGATAGAATTAATGTCCTTATAAGAGATCCCAGAAAACTCTCTCTGTCCACCAACTAAGGTCCCAGTGAGAAGGCAAGCATCTGTGAGCTAGCAAGAGAGTTCTCACCAGGGACCAAACTGGCTGGCATCTTGATCTGGGATTTCTAGCCTCCAGAACCGTGAGAAAATATATTTCTCTTATTTAAGCCATTGAGTCTATAGTACTTTCTTATGGCAGCCAGAGCTAAGACAAGGGCTCAGCAACAGAGTTGAGCAGGCAAAAGAAAGGAGCAGCAAATCTGAAGATCAACTGAGATTATCCAGTCTGAAGAACAGAAAGTACAAAGAATGAAGGAAAACAAAGACCCTCAAAGACATGTGAGACCCAATCAACTGTACAACATATGCATAATTGGAGTAACAGAAGGAGAGGAGAGAAAGGGAGAGAAACAATATTTGAAGAAATAATGGCTGAAAACTTCTCAGATTTGATGAAAATCATTAATCTACACATCCAAGCTCAACCATCTCCAACTAGGATAAATGCGAGAGATCCACACACAGAAACATCATAGTAAAGATTCTGAAAGACAAAGACAAAGAATCTTAAAAGCAGTGGGAGAGAAGCACTTCACATCCAAGGGTTCTCAATAAGGTTGACATCTGACTATTCACCGGAAACCATGGAAATTGGAAGACAATGGGGTGGCATTCAATGTGCTGAAAGAAACACACCGTCAACAAAGAATTACATAAACAGCAGAATGTCCTTCCAAAATGGAGGAGAAAGGAAAACATTACATTATAAACAAAGCCGAGAGAATTCAGTGCTAACCAACCCTCCTTGTAAGAAATAATAATGGGAATCTTTTAGACTGAAATGAAAGGACACTATAGACAATAGCTTCAATACGTATTAGAAATGAAGAGTGCTAGTAAAGGTAACTATATAAGTAAATATAAAAGGTAGTAAAAATATATCTTTTGTTTGTAACTTTTTTTTCTTCTGATTTAAAAGGTAACGGCTTAAAGCAATAATTATTGTTCTGTGTGGATCGGCATACAATTTATAAAGACGTGATGTATATGACAATAATAGCACAATAGAGAGGGGGAGGAAATGAAGTGAATAGAAGCAAAGTTTTTGTGGACTATTGAAATCCGGTTCATATTTACATAAATGGCCCAGCATGGGCAAATCTATAAAGGCAGAATATAGATTAGTGGTTGCCTGGGGCTCTGAGTGGGACTAGGTAGTAAATACAAATGGGCACAAAGGTTCTTTTTCTGGGGGATGAAAATGTAAAACTATATTGTGGTGATGGTTGTATACTTCTATAAATTTACTAAAAATTGTATACTTAAAATAAGGGACTATTACTGTATGTAAATCATACCTCAAGCTGTTAAAAATTTAAACTAAAATCATATTACTATCATATTTATATGTAAATAACAGTAGTTACCATTTATTGAATGGTGACTATGTGCTAGGCACTGTGCTGAACACTTTATATACATTATATTATTTAATTTGCTTTAATATTCATCATAGTTCTGAGAGATTAGGTATTACTATGCCCATTTAAGAGATGTGGAAACCAAGTTTAAAGGAGGCAGCAGAATATAAAGTTATATATGAAAAGATCTCAACATCACTAATCATAAGAGAAATGCAAATTAAAACCACAATGAGATACTACCTTATAGTCATTGAAATGGCTACTATTAAAAAAATAAAAAACAGAGGCGCCTGGGTGGCTCAGTCGTTAAGCGTCTGCCTCCGGCTCAGGTCATCATCTCAGGGTCCTGGGATCGAGCCCCACATCGGGCTCCCTGCTCCAAGGGAGGCCTGCTTCTCCCTCTCCCACTCCCCCTGCTTGTGTTCCCTCTCTTGCTGTGTCTCTCTCTGTCAAATAAATAAATAAAATCTTAAAAAAAAATAAAAATAAAAAGACAGAATAACAGGGGTTAGGGAGGATGTGCAGAAATTGGAACATCTGTGTACTGTTGGTGAGACTATAAGACAGTGTAACCACTGTGGAAAACAGTATTCAGGCTCCTCAAAAATTTAAAGATAGAATGACTATATGGTCCAAGAATCCCGCTTCTGGGTATATATCCAAAAGAATTGAAAACAGGGTTTTGAAGAGCTATTTGCATACCCATATTCATTGCAGCACTGTTCACAGTAGATCAGAGGTGGAAACAACTGAAATGTCTATTAATGAATAAAGCAAATATGATATACACATATATTGGAATATTCTATAATCTTGTCACTTGCTAGAATATGACAGTTCTAGTTAGGTAGATGCTGGAGAATAATGTGATGACATTATGCTAAGCGAAATAAGCCAGTCACAAAAAGACAAATACTGCATGATTCCACTTATATGAGGTATTTAAAGTAGTCAAATTCTTAAAATCAGAAAGTAGAATGGTGGTTGCCAGGAATGGGGGGGGCAGGAAATGGGAGTTATTGCTTAATAGGTACAGAGTTTCTCTTTTGCCAGGTGATAAAGTTCTAGACATCTGTTGCACAACAATGTGAATAAAATTAACACTATTATACTGTACACTTAAAAATGGTTGAGATTGTAAATATTATATTATGTGTTTTTTTACTACTGTAAAAGTAAAATAAAATAATATAAGTGTGTATGTGCAAGAAAAGATTGTGCTTTCTGTCCCAATTATTTACATTTAATGGATGATCTAACTGCATGACCCAGGGGTTTCCGTGTGCCTCTCTCCCATTTCATTCTCACTCAGTGTGTGCTTGCACCCACAAAAGTACATTGTAAAATAAGTATAACACTGGGAAATCTCATTTCATTTTACTGTTCCTTATTTCCTGACTTCATTTTTCCCCTTTCATGTGGCACTCTCTTCTTGGGAATAACGCGGGACACCTGACTTCTGAATACAAATCCACTGTCTTCTTACTCCATTCTATTCTGTTCTGTTCTGTTCTTCCATATGCATTGTAAATGTCTTTCCTTTGACTTGTGCTGGGTGTCTGCCTCTCTGAAACCCCCAGAAGTGAGCTTGCCGAAGGGAAACCGTGCCTCTCTGTTTTCACATGTAGGGAAACTTCCGACACGCCAGCAGCGGTGCCCCGGTGTCCCGGGAAGAGCTGATGATGGTACTATCTAGACTGGAAGATGTGCGCCTCCGAGGCCTCTACTTCACTGAGACCCAGAGGCTCTCTCTGAGCGGGGTGGGGCTGGAGGAGGCCTCTGACACAGGAAGTGGACGCAGATCACATAACGTCGAGATGTGTGCCTGCCCCCCTGACTACACTGGTGACTCATGCCAGGTAGGAAGTTCTCCTCGCCTGTAAAATACGCCCTGGGGCTTGTGTGGCACCCGGCACTGCTGGATGGTCTGCAACACTTTGCCCGCCGGACCAGTGTCTACTGGGCTCTAGCCTCTATCGTCCCTGGACCACCTCCAGGTCTTACATAGGAAAAAGAAATGACAAACATCTCAAATTCCACAGGAAGGCCACAGGCACCTGATGATGGGTTCTGGGGGTTGTTGAAATCGGGACTTTCCAGGAAGTAGGAAGGAGCCCGCCAGTGGGCATCCCAGGATTTGAGCCACTGCCTTCCCATTAGGTGACCTGGGGTTCTCAGGCTGTTCTCGAATGGAGGGTCCCTCTGACACCTGCCGCTGCTAGACTCAGAGCCCAGAGATTGTCCTGATCCTTCCAGGGGAAGTTGCGGCCCAATTTCCTTGCTCCCAGCAGACCTTCATGTGAGGCTCAGCCAGGCTGACTTGGCCTCAGATGATTAAAATGTGCCATAAAATGAAACCGTTTCATATCTCAAGCTGTAAGTATGTTCTCTTCCTAACGGGAGGGAAAGAAAGCACAATGTTTAGTGCGGTTATTAGGAAATAGCAAACATTGTCACTCAGCGTATTCCCTACACCTGGTGTGTGTACACTCAGCAACATCCTTCCCTTTCTCTCCTAATCCCTCCGTAGCAGGAAGCCCCCAGGGGATCTGTGTGCAAGTTCCTTTTTTAACCTGCACATAGATGACCTGTTTTGGTTTTCTAGAGACTTCCGTCTTGTAACCTTTAGTCCACAGGTGCCTTCCTTCTTCTTTCCCCCTTCCTTCTATCTCTTTTCCAGCCTGCCTAAATAAAATCCTAGCCCCAGGGAAGGAGTGGAAGCTCTCCATTACCAGCCTCCTGCCCAGGGCGTGTTCTTTGCGCATGACTCAGCCTGTGATTTACAGCGGCTCTAATCGGCTAGTGCCGTCTGTGGGGTAAGGTGGGTAGAAGGGTGATGCCTGCCCCACCTCGCAGGAATTACAGAGCGGCATGCTTCCCTGTGGGACTGTTATGTGTGCTCTCTCACAGGCTGACTCATGGGTGAAGTTTACAGGTGGGGCCTCCTGCCGCAGACGGCCTGCCTCACCTGAGTCAGGCGGGCCTGGGCACCGAGCAGGAAGGGCAGGTATAAGAGGAAGAGGCAGAGGTTTGCGCGCAGCCAGCAGGACGCCCAGGGACCAGGATGCCCCCAGCAGTGAGGTGGTCAGCCAGGAGCGCCGGATGGCTGTGGATCTTGGGGGCAGCCCTGGGGCAGTGTCTGGGATATAATTCACAGCAGCAGAAGTTAGCGTTTCTTCAGCTTCCCGGTCAAAGCCATCTGCAAGCAACTTATGTGGACTTTAAACCCAGCCAGGTAACATCCCTTTTACGTTCTGGTTTGGGATGGGGAAGGGTTCCGAGCTTTGTGACATTTGGAAGTTAAGGGGATGAATGAGTTATGGGTGGGCTGGGGGAGGGGCCCGGAGCCTCCTTGTCCCGTTGACTGGCAGGGTTTATTAAGGTGTCTGACAGATTGCTCTCCTGAGCTGTTAACCACAAACCCTATAAACATCAGCCCACCTAGAAATGCCCAGACAGGCCAGAGTTTGAATGTTTGTGGGATGTTAGTACACTATGAAACTTTGTGCCCTTTGGAGAGTAATCCAAGCCCCAGTAGACCTCCAAATTCCGCTTAGAAGAAAATTTACCTATAGAGTAAACAACGAGAATCAGTGAAATCCGTGTTTAAGAAAAGTGATGAGATCAAGTTTGTGGAACACCTAACAAGACATGCTTCAATTTGCCAGGCATTAAACACTCATAAATTCTGTGCACTCGATCTCTCTCGCTCTCTCTCTCTGTCTCTCAACTTTCTGGATATTTACATGTATACTCAGAGAAATAGATCCTATGGCTCCTGAAATAGCCCTGAAAATATGATAGGGACATAATTTTCTCATTTGTACTACAAAAGTTTATTGGAAAAGTTATCCTGAAAAATTGTCACTTAAAAAAATGGTTAGTTGCTAAACCACTTTACTGAAATTGTATACTAGGATACATTCATTTTCATGTAGGGTAAGTCTTCAGTACAATCTGTGCGCTTTACAGAGGTGAGAGAATGATTATATTTCAGTAACTGACAAACGGTCTACCTAAGAGTCACGTGATAGGTACATAACTCTTGCAGGGGACTTTTTCTGTTTCTAATCAAAAGCAAATTAGGGTGGGTGGTTTCATTTTAATCAGGTTGGACTATCTTCCCTCCAAAGCATGTTTAATTGAGGCTTTTTACTCAGGCACGTTGTCATAAATGAACCACATATATTTATTTGGGTAATTTGTCCTTTACCAAATATGATTGTTTCATAAGCATGTAACATGATATATGGTGGTAATTAAGAGGTACTTAGTAGTACCTCTTAGAAGTAGAGAGTATTTGCTTGTAGATATCACCACCAGTGGCTCAATTTTGTTCGAACGTATCTCTCAGTCATGTTTTCAATTAAAGAACATTCCTTTCATACTTTGATTCTCCTGTAGACAAGCCTATTCATATAACACATAAAGCAATCTCATTTTTTGCAATAGCTTCTTTTGCCTAAACATGGCTTCTAATAGCTGAAGGGAAAAATATAGTGGAAATGATAATCTTGTTATTGTGTACAGTATGTAGTAATTGGTAATTTGGGGAGAAGCTCCAATCAGAAACTGGGATATTCTACTCTGGGGAGTACACGAGGCTTCTCTCTCCAGCCCTATCAGGTTGGCTGCTTCTTCTTTCCCATGTGATCAGGTAGAGCCTTTGAATAAATTACAATGGACTGTTCATTTAAAAATTTCCCTTGATTTTAGCTTCAGAGTCTTACAGACATAGTACCGTTTAAAGAGGATTAAATAAAAGATGATTTTTTATCTTGAAATATTATTTTTTTCTGGATATTTTAGATAGGGCATGTGAGGAGGTCAGTTAAAGAAACTGGGGGCAGCATTTGGTGTTGATCAGTGCACTGATGCACTCTGCCAAAATAAGCAAAATGTCTGTGATTCTCTTTAAAGACAGAAAAATATCTAAATAATTTTTAATGGCTGGTGTTGGAAGAATTGTTTCTTTTTCTTTTGGGCAGCATTCTTAACTAGACTCTTTTTTTTTTTAATATCAGTTCATCAAAAGAAAACTGTAATTCCTTTCATCCATATGAAAAATAATTGCTCATACTGGAAAGAGACAATGTGCTAGAGATAGAAATAATCAAAGCAGTATTGAACTAGAGAAGAAGACCACGCCCAGTGAGATTCCCTCCAGCTGGGTCTCTGGGTGTCCCAGCGGAACCGAACACCCCTGCAGGGTTCTGTAGAGAATGCAAGCATGTTCCCCTCCCTGGGGTTCCCTGTTGTCCATAGACCAGTGAGTGGCCGTGACATGATTCCTCTGCTTCTGCCGTTATTACATCGATCCCAGTGAAGACTCTTTAGTCCTCCTTCTTCCCATACCGCCTCGCCCTCCAGTCCAAACCGACCCTGGGAGATGAAATGCCTACCCAGCCCAAAGAGAACTTGAAGGGATTTGCCTAGAGACCCTCCCCACTAAAGACTGATATCCAGCCCTCCATTGCCCTAAATCAGTCGAAGGAGAGGAAGCCATTTCCACTCCTCCCCTTTCTCTGATGTCCCCCCACACATCTACTGCTCTGGCACAAGCACACATTCCTGCCGTGGTGTGGAAACAAGGTAGAACCTGACAAAAAAGAGCCAGTGGACTGGCTAGTGTTTGAAAGTAGAAATCCACATACCAACTAAAGGAGAAAAGATTGAACAAGTGAATGCTTGACAGTCAGAATTGTCACATGCTTTGGATAATAATTCTTTCTTTATATCGACTAAATGCTTTGTTTGAAAAATAGGGTTGTAGCCCTGGGTACTATCGCGATAACAAAGGCCCGTATACTGGACGATGTGTTCCCTGCAATTGCAACGGACATTCCAATCGATGTCAGGATGGCTCGGGAATATGTATCGTGAGTAAATTGATACTCTAGTGCTGCTAGCAGGCAATCTGTCTGTGTCTCTGTCCCCTCCCCCTGCCCACCCCCTCTCCCCTGGGTCCTGAGACATCAAATGTCACATTTCCAACCAAACCCTAAATAGAGGTTGCTATGTAAACGTAGGAGGCTCCAGTGTGATGATCAGGCTGAAATATTTTACATTCTTCTTTTTCCTCCATTTTAACATGTGCCATTGGAGAAGTTCTGTCTGTGAACAATGAAATTACACATTAGCTGCTAAATCTCTGCTTCACTGAATATTGCTAGTGGGTGCATCCTGGGACTTAATTCTTGCTGGAAGATAGGCAAATCAGAATCACCACTTTGGGCCCCCATTTTGTTGGAGTGGCAGGAAGTTGCAGGAGGGGAGCATTGTAGCTGTTAGATGAGCCATAGACTTAAGCAAGTAATGGGGGAGAAGATGCTAAGAAAGACTTAAGGGGTGTTCTCAATCACTCAAACACCAATCTTCCATGGCTACTGAGACAAAGTGGGCTTATATAGGAAGACAGCTGAAGTGAGTCCTTGCTGTCTATGGCTTATCCCCTGGAAAACAATCTTCTTTAACAATATTTAAAAAAATATTTCCCATAGAAAATTAGATTTTCAGGAAACTTTGCTTTTGTATCCTTTTTGGACATTTTTTATTCTGCCTTCCTCTCTTTCATCCCTGGGAACCAGGGCCTCCCTACCTTGAAGGAGAATGGACAGTGACAGAGAAAAGGAGAGAGCCTCAGTACCCCCCAGAAACACAAGCCCCTACTTATGCGGTGCTATTTGGAAATACATTCTTCTGGCACAGATTTCCTGTGCATTGTGTAATGCATCGAGAGTGTGTTTCAACTCTTTGAGTTCCTAGACTGTATTAAGCCAAGTTCAGCATGTCCCAGGGAACTGTTTCCTCTGCAAGATGGGACAGGCCAGGACAGAACATTGTTGTACAGAGCCTGATAGAATATTCTGTAGGACTTTAGCCTTGTAAATTCAAAAGGAGTAAAAGACATTGGGACAGACGATTTTTCAGCTCATAAGTATTCTTATATGATAGTTTATGCTTCGTACTGTATGTTGTGTGTAACACAGGTAGATGCTTTCATTTAAAATACATATTTATCTTGTCACCGACCTATTGTTAGATGTCGAGTCCATTTTACAAAAGCTGCCAAAGAACAAAGCAGGCATTCTCTGCAGTCCATTCACCCAGTGAAAGGATCACTGGTGAGTCATAATTCATCTGTTTTAATCAAACAGGAAGATTTTCTTTCCCATTTCCTTTCTTTGTAGCTCTGTCTTTACTTGTCCCTAATGGCCATATGGCCTCTAGAAAGAATTCATTCAGGAAACCCTTACTGAGCATTTGCTGTTGTGGGAGGTACTGAGCTAAATGCTGTGGTTAAAACCATTCGACATAATCCCCACTCTCAGAGGCCTGCTGTCCAGTGGGGAATGTGTCTGTGCATGTGCACACACACACACACACACACACACAGGCACGGAGCCCCTGCCTGCACTCACTTAACTGCTCAGCTCAGCGGCAGGCCCTGAGTGCTGCCATTACTCTCGTGGCGGGGGAGGGGGGGGAGGTGCCCACTGCATGGCAGCCAAGGATGCAGCCCTCATTCTCAAAGAACAGGAATGACGAGACCAAGTACTTGTCACCATCGAGTGGGCTGGGTCCTCTGCAGACTGGCTTTCACTGCTCAACGTCCAAAGTCAATTTCTGAAATCTGGGACCTTCACACATGCACAAATCTCCATGTTGTTTCAAGAACAAACTTTGAAGTTGGAAAGAAAGTCGCCTGGGTCCTTGCCAGCAAAGCTGTGTGCGTCCAGGAGCAGCAGGTCATGTGCTGCGTGGGCGCTGTCGGCCCTGAGGACCTGCAGGGACAGGCCTCTTCTCTTCGCCGAGGCCCTGCCTCTCCCTCTTCTCCTTGCCAGCTTTCTCCCCATATCTCCACCTCTCCCCTACTCCCTTCACCTTCCACTGTCTCTGTCACCCCTCATCTACTTCTGTGTTCCCGTGTCCCTTCCTCTGCCTTTGGTTTTCCTTCATTTTTTACTCCCTTCCCCTTGAGCCCACAGCATGACTTATCTGAGGCTCACAGCCGACACAGGGCTCCCCTGAGGCTCACGGCCAGATGTCCACACTCCCTGGTGCGGGCTGCATCCAGCTGCATCCAGCCCCGCTTTGCCCTTCACCCTCCAGGATAACAGTTGCTTCACGTTGCCTACATACACTGCTAGGCTCCTGCAAGACTGAGCTGCTGTGCACACTGTTCCCCATGTCTGGTGGGCCCTCCCCTCCCTTCTCTACCCAGCCAATTCCTCTCCTTTTCTCCTCCACGCAGGAGGCATCATCACCTCCAGAAGCTCTTCCCGGAGGTTCCTCTTGCTCTTATGACGTGCCGGCACACGTTGGTCATCATATTTTCCACATTATATTGAACGTGTCCACTCGCAGGGTTTGTCTGCCCCCTGGTCGGGGTGCTGATCCATCTTTGCATAATGGTACTTAGCAGGGGTGGACACATAGTAAATGCCCAATGGATGTTTGGTGTCAGATGGAGCTAGGAGAGCACATGCTGTGGGAGTGGATGTAGACTCATTCATTAATTCTTCCATTCATTCATTCACAGTAAACCACAAGGAAACTTGATAGGCAGATGTCTCAATTTTGCAGGACTGAGAAAGACATCTTCCAGGGTAGCTGCTCTCAACTGAGGGTGGGGGCATTTCAGACATTCTTTTTTTTTTAATATTTTATTTATTTATTTATTTGAGAGAAAGAATGAGATAGAGCATGAGAGAGGGGAGGGTCGGAGGGAGAGGCAGACTCCCTGCTCAGCAGGGAGCCCTATGCAGGACTCGATCCTGGGACTCCGGGATCATGACCTGAGCTGAAGGCAGTTGCTTAACCAACTGAGCCACCCAGGCACCCTATTTCAGACATTCTTATGGGACCTTATCAAGCAACACAGGTTCTCACCCCTTTCTACAGTCATCTCCCCAGTCCTGAGGAGGACCAGAGTTCAGGGCGTTTCCGGTAGGTCACAGATGGCCACATCTCAATTCTTGTTTCTCCACGTCCTTGCTGGGTCCCAGTGTTGTCAGCTCAGAACTAAATGATATAGGATTAACATATATCTATTCAGCAGCTATATTCTTCCTTAAGATTGCCATTTAGAGTTAAAAAGAAAGGAAACTAAAGTGGAGAGGTAAATAATTGGTTCAAAAGAATGACTGTTTTGTGAGCAAATGAGGACAGTGGAGCAAGGTGAAGGAGAGACCCCTCTGTGGATCTGCACTTGCAGCGTGGATTTGTTCCTAGCCTCCAGGCCTATAGGAGAAACCTCCATGGTGGGGACATTTGGGGAAAGAGGGAAGGATTCCGGGCGGGGATGAGCTTTCTGGTGATGATCCCATGTTAATCGGTGAGCAGCCTCCCTTGTGTGTACAGCACGATTTCATATCTAGAGAAGATATGAAAAGATCTCTTAACATCTTAGTGGCTTGTGTAATTGGCCGTTATTCAAAGGTTTGTGAAAGATGGATCTGTTTAAGATAAAGAAACTGATGACATGATGAGAAAGGGCAGCTTCACATTCTGAGCGGGACCACACCCACTTAGGATATACGTGTGGGTTGTTTCTCGCAACCTGGCTTCAGATATTATTGAAAACTCACATCCATTAAGGTTTCCTACCAAGCCCCATCTCTACATACAGAGGTAAGATTTATGAGCAATTTTTAAAATATTATACTTATTCCAGGCCATATAATTAACACAGAGTATCTCCGCATTTTCGAACGCCCATAGTAAGGGGAGTTTTCCTGGATAGTTTTGTTCATTTAGATATTTATCACTAGAGTAAAACCAAGAAATGTCACACAGGGCTAAAAATTCCACAAAATAAATTTGATACAGTTTGCTAGGATTTGTCCCATTGGACTGTTCAGTTGAAAAGTTGTCTCATCTCAATGCTTTATTGAACAACTTCCAACAGATTTTGACTCTGACATGAAAATAATTGGATTTATGTAAACACACAACGTAGATAAACTTATCTTGCTTGTTTGAGACACTGGAATTAAACTGAGGGCTTTCTTCAGATACGGTGCAGCTTTTCATTGTTTTAACAAATTCCACATGTTAAAAACTTACTGCAATTATATTCCTCTTTAGTATATCACCATTAAGTGAATTACAAAGCAATATCAAGTTAATTTCCATAGAAGCTATTCTTAGGGGGAGAGGAAGGGGGTTTACATTTTGCTGAGGCTCTAGTATACTTTTTAAAATGCTCCCAGCAACCTTGGAACATGGGTATTATTTCAACTATACATCTTAAGAGAATTAGAATTCTTTGCCCTTCATCCTTTGCCATCATTTTATAGATGTATGTAAATCATACATCTATAAAACTGATTTGTAAAAAACACGGAGGCTCAGAGAGGTGAAGATTCTTGCCCAAGACGGCACAGCTATGAAACACTGGTGTTGAGTTTGGATCCAGCTGGTCTACCTCCATTTCATCCTCCCAATGCAAGCACCAAATAGCTGATGGAAGGGCACTTACTTACATTTTTTTTTAGCACCAACAATAATTGGATAGACAGGAAAAATATACCATTCATGGACTGATATCACCGTACCAAGTCAGAGGATTTGAGTTATAATTGTGTGAGTAATGAAGGTGATAATGATGTTAATAATAATAAATGTAATCGGCTGCTATTAATTGTATGTTCATCTGTCCCAAGAACTGCCAGCACAACACTGCGGGAGAACACTGTGAGCGCTGCAGAGAGGGTCACTATGGGAATGCCATCCAGGGGTCCTGTAGCGTCTGCCTGTGTCCTCATTCAAACAGGTACTATGGGAGCTTGAAAATGATCAGTAGAGACAGGAAGTAGTTTGGTGGTTAAGGTGTGGGATCTCTTTTTGGGGTGATGAAAATGTTCTAAAATTGATCATGCTGACAGTTTGTACAACTCTGTGAATCTACTAAACGCCATCAAATTGTACACTCAAAATGGGCGAGTGGCATGGTATGTGAATTATAGCTCAATAAAGCAGTTATATTTTAAAAAGAACATACAAAAATGCAAAACAAAAGCAAAACCAACAAGAACAGTTTTTTCAAGTGTACATTTGTGCGTTTTTCCTTTTCTTCTTTCCTTTCACTCTTCATTCAATGGCTAAACATTATTTACTGAGCACCCAATACAGGTCTGGGAGTTAGCCTTCTCTAGGTGCTGGGGCAACTAAAGTAAAGAAGACTGGCAAAGTCTCTGATCTCATGAGGATTCACCTGGAGAATGTGGGTGGAGGCAGTTGTCACACTCAGGAAGTAAATGCACAAATAAATAAGCATAATTTGAGATAGAGATGGGCTATGCGGTTGATAACAGGGTTATGTGATTGGTAGCGAGTGAGCAGACTCTTTACAGAGGAGTAGGAGGGTTCCCTGGGCAAGGACCAGGGAACAATGAAATGGAATAAACTGGGCAATATCTCAGCAATGAGGATCTGAGGCAAGGAAAAGACAAGAGACAGCCCCTGTGATGATGTGTTCGTGGAGTAAGGAGGTGGCTGGAGCGCTGTGTGGGAGAGAGGGCCAGGAGGCAAGGGGGCCAAGGCACCCAGGGTTCAGACCCCATAGGACCTCGCAGGCTCTAGTAAGACACCGGATTTAACCTCAGTGTGATGGAAGCCACAGGCCAGTCCTGAGCCACAGAGTGATGTGACCTGAGTTGTCATTCAGACTCCAGCACGGCAGATACATTACGTAGCTTGCAACCTGCCACTTACATTTCATGGTAACTCATATTCTTTCTGGGCTTGGTACCTTGTCCTATTCTTGCTCATTGTGACACGTTTGCGGTGGGTCCAAGCAAAATATAACATGTAACTAAACGAAGCCAGAGTTGATTTGAAAGTCAGGAAGCTACCTCAAAGAGTATCAGCAGCACACTGGCTCAGGAACAAGTGCAGACCACGAGGCTGATTAATATCAGGCCAGTATCCGACAAATTGGCAACATTGCCAGAAGTCACTGCCCAGCTGTGGCTTTTCTGAAGATGTGTATTTGAAATGTGCACCCTGCTTTGCTCTCTGTGTATTTGATACTCCTTAAACCTGCCCAGTCCTGTGGCTTTATTTGCAAAGGGATTTATCACTTGATACTTGCCTAGACTTGTTGGAACAGAAGCCAGAGGGATTAGAAACAAGATTTTCATGGGGTGCTCGGCGAAAGCTTTTCATCTTTGGTTGCAAAACGTATTGTTATCACGAAGGCCAGCTTCTGGCTTTCATGAAGTCGAAGTAACGCACAGTTCCTCAGATTTATCAATGAAACACTATCTAATTTTCCCTCCAGCGATATTCGTACTGTTGACGAATTTCTAACTGTCCCTTTAGAGGTATAACTCTATCCATCTATTAGGCCAAGAGAAGCTTCCTAGATAAAAATTCTCTTATCAGCAAATGATAAATGGAGTTATTTTCCCTCAGATTTACTCAGTGTAATGTTCATAGACATTTCCCAAGGCAACAGTTTTTTCATGATCTGCTCACTTAATTTAAAAAAAAGAAAGCTTCTCAAATATGCACTAGTTTAGGATGAAAAGAGAGAATCAGAATGCCACAACTTGATTTGGAAAATGTAAAAATCACCAATGATTGTGCCCACAGAAATACCTAGAGGGGCAAGCCTGCTCTGTACCTTGGTCCCTCTGGCCTGGCCCTTTTTCTTTCTGGGAGATAATATGCCCAATATGAAGGAACTAGAACAAACGAGGAAAATTTTTTGAAGAATCAGAACTCTCTGTTCTTTTTTTCTGCCTAGACTTGTTTTATTCCTTCCTTGTTATTCCTGGAAAAAATGCTGTTTAATCATCTCTTCCAAAGTGAGTTACCTTGCTTTGTCTCAAGTGAAGGAATGTATTTCTCTAAGCCAAAAATAAAACCAGATAATGCCTTCAGTCCGTATTTACCAAGATACGCCCGATGTGAGCTGAAATAGTACATCATTATCTATACGAGTCTTAATGGACACAGTTTTCTTCACATAAAAAGCAACCAGACTCTTGATGTCTATTTCCACTTAACGCAAGTCAGTGCTTTGTGGCAAAAAAATAATGAGCAGGAAGCATATCGATTTATGTTTTTACTGAGGCTTTTTTCTGTCTTCCTTCAAGTTTTGCCACTGGCTGTGTTGTGAATGGGGGAAACATGAGGTGCTTCTGCAAACCCGGTTACACAGGCACACAGTGCGAAAGGTGGGTACGGCCCCTCCCCCCACTCCCACCCCTCGCCTCCCTCATCCCCCCAGCCCCCAGGGCGGGTGGGCTCTGCAGTCAGGCTGCAGCAGGCTCGGGCTGTGGGTGGGGCCCTGCTGGGTCGGGGCTTGGAGCTGGGTGGGGCTCTTGGTTCACTGAGGCTGGAAAAAGGTCCCTAGGGAAAAATACAAGACTGCTCGCTTAATAAATCATTAACTTCCTTCTCTTTCTTTTCACATGTTTCAGAAATTTGAGAATGAGGCCCAACATATCATAGCCCTATATACCCCTAACACACATCCCTACATACTCTTATCCCCCTGCACACTCCCTCGTACCCCTCCCCCTCCACATCCCTACAGACTTTTACCCCCTACGTGTCCTTACTTACCCCTACCTTCATAGAAATTCTTCCTTACATACTCCTACCCCACTATACACATCCCTACATATCCCCACCCACCACACACGTGTCCTTATATATCCCTTCCTGGCACACATATCCCTACCTAGCCCTAGCTTCATAGAAACTCATCCCTACATACTCCTTGCCCTACAGATGCATCCCTACGTACCCCTACCCCACATACATCCCTACTTGCCTGGACACCCCTACCCCACATACATCCCTACTTGCCTGGACACACACACACAACTCGTCATACTCCTATATGCACACACATATCCACAGCCCTAAATATTCACACACACACACACACACACACACACACACACACACCTATCCCTACACATCATCTCTTCTCTATCCCCACCCATTATGAACACCTGCAGGACAGTCTGTGGCATTCATTTCTGAATCACGACTGCCTACTGTGGCACTGTTCATGTTACAGGTGTTCAGTAATGAAACAAAAGAATAAATGTTGCAAAATGGAAACTATGAACTTAATTATGAAGGGCCGTGGAGCCAAGCTTTAGTTATTCAGGAATAAATTTTCATGAATAGCTACCATACATAGGGCACTGCCAAGCATCATAAGGGCTATAAAAGGTATTCACAGTCTACCTGGGGAAGATAGCACATACATATTTGAAAAAGTAACAGTATAGCATTTGAATCATATGGACAACATATTAAATTTAAAATAACTTTATCATAAAATCAATACATACTTATAAAAATGATATAATACAGGTGAGCAAAGAACCAACGAGGGTCGGGCCTGGTTAGTACTTGGATGGGAGGCCCACTACACCTCTCTGTAGCCCTATATACTTGTGCATGCTTACATAATCCTACTTATAGTCATTTTATTTACGGAAAACCCCAGTTAAAACTTGTATATTCTTACTAATCAATCTGTGTGCACAGATGTTTTCTTAAAAACAAGAGTAGATTGTCGTTTTACTTTCTGTTTCGACTTGCTTTTTCATCTAGTGGAAGGGTAGCACTGTCTTTCCATATCAGTGTATTCACTGATAACATTGTGTCAGAACCAAGAAGTTCTGGAATCTACTGCTGGTCTTTGAGATACTTTTACTGTTTTCCATTCAAAGCAGCGCTAAAAGTAAATCCTTGCAGCGAATTATTTGTGTGCATAAATCCTCAAGATATAATTAACAGAAGTGGGTCCCTTGGATCAAAGGATAGGTGCGTTTTTCAGGCTTTTGATACATTTTGCCAAATTGCCCTCCAGAAAAGTCATCCTTGTTTCTATTCCTACCAGTAGCAAAGGAGCAAGCGCTGCTGCCAGTGACACTAGAAATGATCAAATTTTATTTTTTATTAAAGATTTTATTTATTTATTTGACAGAGAGAGAGAGACAGCGAGAGCAGGAATACAAGCAGGGGGAGTGGGAGAGGGAGAAGCAGGCTCCCCGCGGAGCAGGGAGCCCAATGCGGGGCTCGATCCCTGGACCCTGGGATCATGACCTGAGCCGAAGGCAGACGTTTAACAACTGAGCCACCCAGGTGCCCAAAATGATCAAATTTTAAAATATTTGCCAGTTTGTTGGGGGCAAGTGTGTATCATTTTAATTTGCATTTCTTTTTTTAATAATTAGATTGGATTTTTTTCATGTGCTTATTGACCATTTGTAGTTCTTATTTTTTGGATCGCTTTCTGGGTCTTTTAACTCATTTTATTTTTTTTCCCTAGTGGAATTTTTTTTTATTGGTTTGTACAAATTCTTTGGAAAGAGATGAACCTTTCATACTATATGTTGCAGATATTTTTCTCAGTTTGTTTTTTGTTTGTATGATTTTTTTTTTTTTTTTTGGCTTTCTGTTTTGTTATATGTATCCTTGTATTCTTCAGGCAGTCAGTCATTGGAGTTATGCTTAGGGAGGTTATAAAAATGTTTATGCAGTTTTTTAGTACTTTGAGGGTTTTATTTCTTCATGTTGGTAAAAATTTGGAAGCTGGCCTTTTGGTGGTGTCATGGCATCTCACATGGCAGGTAGAGTTAGGGTCGACATGTACAGCCAGAATGGGCCAGGGTCCAAGTAACTCTGACTATCCCAGGATCCCATCACCATGACCCGGGGCCCAGGCTGCATGAAATACACATAGCAATCGGCTGCATCCCAGGACCGAACTCAGTAGGGTGAGATGTTCACACTAGGGGAGGCACAAGGAAAGTAGGCCAGTTAGGGGCCTGGCAGACTCCCAGCCCTCATGTCACACTCACTGCAGGATGTGTGCGCACGGAGTAAATGGGGCAGCTTTCCCCTCTCTTCCTCTCACGTTGTCGCCCTCTTGTTCTCTCCCCCGCCTCTCTCTCTTTTGTCAAGTACATGTAGTTGAATTCACTAAAGGTCAATGTGCATTTACAAAATTTCAACATGAACTCAGACTCGTTTCTGTACATTTTATTTGATCTTTGTGCCATCATCATTTCCATGTCATTTCTGAAAGTATAAAATGCCTTTCGATATTTGGTTGAGCAAGGCTTCCCCCATAACCCTTATTTAAAATGTTTTCCTCGGCCATTCTGGCATGTTATTTTCCTGGATAAACTTTAGAAGAGTTTTACCTAATTTCAATAACCAGGAAACGTATTCAGCTGGATTTCATAGGAAGAAGGCAGGGCCACTCTAGACTTGGGTTATTTGAGACATTTGATGGACAGCGTGGGACCTAGGTAGATCTAAGGGATAACAAGAGCCTGGTGGGGCTGGAAGGTGGCTCGAGTCAGTGAAGTACGGCAAGAAAACCCAAGGGCCTCTAGGGTACTTGGCATGGGAGGAAGGGGCAGACTGCCTTATCATGGGGATCCCTGAGCGTCAGCTTCGGGGCTGGGCACTGCCCTGTGATAAAAAGAAGCAATTTCAAGGTTCTAGTTTCCATTTCCGCAGGAGGAACATTGCCCACAATTGCCTCACGTCTATTATTCATTCTTTCTTTCAGTGAAAAATGTATGGAGATCCTAGTATATGCCTGGCACTGGACTAAGCACTAGAGAGAGGGTAGCAGCTGGGGCAGAGACTCTGCCCTCCAGGTTGTACAGTCCCGAGGCGGGCAGGTACACAAACCAGCTGCTGAAACAGTGACCAAGAACAGGACCGTGACCGGGCTGGGTGGGGCTGCTGTGGGAGGGGTCTCCAACCAGCCTCGAGGGGTGAGGTTGAGGGCCGGAAGGGGCGGCTCTACTGAGGCAGGAAGGATGGTGGGTAGGATAGACGATGGGCAGTTTCTTCCAGGCTCTGCGGTTGAAAAGCTGTGAGACTCCCCCCGGGGAGAGGCATCCTAGTGTAATCCTCCTTACGGTCCTTCACAAACAACGAAGCAGAAAGCGGCAACAGACTGGCTGAGACATCCGTTTGGCAGGCCACAGATTTGAGAAGAGAAATTCGTAATTAACAGTTCTCACGGCTTATGTTTGTTACATTTGCTGTCTCAGGAAAGCAAACGAGTGCTTCCTAATTTAAAAAAAAAAAAAAACTTTTCCGCAGGTAAATGCCCTATTAATGTCAAATTTTTTCATTTGTTAAACATCTCTTGAGGACCTGCTCTGTGCCAGGCAGCATCCTGGCACTAGTTGTTAGTGATGCCACAGTAGGTACCAGGACAGGATAGGGTGAAAGGGAAAGTATAAGCAGGAGCCGGCGGGGCAGAGGAGGGAGCAGCCACTCGAGGACTGGGGTAGGAAGGGCTTCCCAGCTCACACTGTCCTCTGGGGCACGTTTCTCCCTCGGCCCCTCAGAGCCAGAGACGACAAATATGTTCTCTGCTCTTTATTTGTTGTCCCAACGCCATCTAGGAAATCAGGAAGTTTCACTTCAGTCCATTGCGTTTGGACACTCCCTTAAAATGAGAATAAGGGAACCAGTTATTTCTGTAATGGGTAATTAACGCTTTTGGCAAGAGTAAGGAAAAGTTGGAATCAAACTTCCTGAGTATTTATGTGACTTTAATATGAAGGATTTTGTAATTATGTATCTTTTACGTGGAAAGTTTAGATATAGGTGAGCCATCTAAAAATAAAGTATTTAAAACACAGATCTTTGGGCGCCTCGGTGGCTCAGTCGGTTAAGCGTCTGCCTTCGGCTCAGGTCATGATCCCAGGGTCCTGGGCTGGAGCCCCGTGTCAGGCTCTCTGCTCCGCAGGGAGTCTGCTTCTCCTTCTTCCTCTGCCTCTCCCCCCCACCACTCATGTCATCTCTGTCGCTCTCACTACCTCTTTCTCAAATAAATAAATAAAATCTTAAAAAAAAAAATAGATCTTTTGCATAGGAAGGTTTGTTAAGTAGAATACGGGGCCTGTCACACAAAGGAAAGCCTTACGCCAACTTGCTCAGTAGACTTAGATAAGCCGTCTCTGCATAGTTACCTTCTTGGTAATTAGGGAATACATGGGTTTTCTGCTTCTGGTCTACTTTCTGAAATGTAATAATTCCAAATGATACTAATTATATATAGATGCATATATACATGAATATTTCATCATGTCTTAAAATGGTAGCTACTTTTTATTGAGTGTCTATTATGGGCAGGCATTGTATTAGATTCTTCACTACATTTTTATCTCATATTCATCCATCAGAACAGGTATTGTTAGTGCAATTATTCACTTATTCCTTCTGCATATACTTACCTGGCACCTAATCCGGGCGCAGGCACTTTCCCAGGTGCTAGCGATGTATCAGCCAGAGAATCCATGCCCCTGTGGAGTTCACATTTTCATGACAGGAGTAGATGAAGGCAACCAAAGCTTGAAGGGTGAAGATGACAGCCCACGGCTACACAGCACATGGTGGAGGTGGGGGTCCAGCCAGATCTCCCAGACTGAGAGCCTGTGCCCTTTGCTCTGTATCACCAGTGTCCCCATTGGTGAAGCCTGTGTAAATTACCTAACAGTTCTTTGATGCAAAGCTTAAATTTGGGGAAGAGAGTCAAATACCATATTCTTTTGATTCTGTCAATTCCATTGATGATAAGACACCACACACACATCGAGTTAATGACAATTTGGGGGGGATAGAGTGGGTGTGGAACTTTGCTAATAGACGGAAATATTTTAGTTTCCATCCCAATTCCAGAAGATTAACTTGTGTCTTTTGTTTTTTTAAGATTTTGCTTATTTATGAGAGAGAGAGCACGAGCGTGGGGAGGGGCAGAGGGAGATGGAGAAGCAGATTCCCCACTGAGGAGGCAGCCTGCTGCAGGGCTTTATCCTAGGACCCTGAGATCATGACCCGAGCCAAAGGCAGATGCTTAACCGACTGTGCCACCTAGGCGCCCCTGTTTGTCATTTTTTTTTTAAATAGAAACTCAGAATCAAGGAAATGTCTTTTAACTTAGATATGGAACTGAGTTCTCATCACTAAATTATCTAGAATAATAAAGGCTCCAAGCCAAGGGTAGGCACTGTAACTGCTCTCAGTTGTTTAAGGTGGTTAAATACAGCACCACAGCAATTAATTAGTGCAAATATGGATTATGCAGGCTTGAAATAGTCCAGTAGGAAATATTAATAAAATCCCCTTTGGAACAAATTTTGAAATTATATGAATTTTACTTTAAATTTTTCTTTGAGGAAATTAGCCATAAAGTAAGCAATATTTCATTGTGTGATATCCTCAGGAACATAACTCTTGCATAAAATTCATCCACCCCTGATTTCCATATTGGTCAAACCACTGGATCCTGTGTGTATTTTGTTCATTTGCCCTTCAACTCTAGGGGTAATTGAGGATTTTGTTGTCCTGATATCAAGGAGGAGGGACCAAGCTCTGCCCTCCTTCCACTTTCTCTGTTCTCATTCAAGTCATAAGTATCTCTGTATTGAGACACATTCATTCCTGCAAGTCAGTGTCAGCCGTTCTGTCATGGGGTTACAGTGTCCCAAACAGGGAGTTAGAAGGTGAAGAAAATTGGATGGAACAAATGATGCGTTCTTTGGGTGTTTCTCCACTTCTTCTTTATTTTGGGTTAGGTGTGCACCAGGATATTTTGGGAATCCCCAGAAGCTTGGAGGTAGCTGCCAACCATGCAATTGTAACAGCAATGGCCAGTCGGGCAGTTGTCACCCCCTGACTGGAGGTAAGATGGACTGACACCTTTGTTACCCTGCGTTTATCAGTGTGGTGTAAAATAGCAGGCGAGGAACCCTGGCACAGATTTCCAGGAGGCATAATACACAAGTCCAGTGAACAAATTGTCAATTGTCTCCTTGTTTTGACAACCTTGGGAATGCTTAGGTAGTATTTACAGTTTGGTAAATAACTTACTTCAAGTCAGCTTTTTTAAAAAAGATAAATTGTTTTAAAACTCAACTAATTATAGCCAAACTAACCTCAACTCCTACTTTGGTGATTTTGCTAAGATCTCCCTTGGCATTATAAGCTTATCATCACATCAGTTTTCTTCATGTGTGTAACTAAAGAAGTCAACACATTCTTTCTCAGATAGCAGTAAATGTCTGGGATGTGGGTGGTATAGCTGGGATGGATTTCACATGCCAAGGAAAAGACAATTACTAGGAGTTAGTATGGGTTCATTAGGAACAACTTGGAAGAAAAAGGAAGATGGTTTTCTTCTTTCTTTGACAGAGAATATTAACATGATTTACCAAGAAAATATCATGGATATATCTAATGCCAAACCTTAGATTAAACATCTTATTTTATGGTTATGGACAGGATGAAGAACTAAACGCAGAATGTGTGGATTAGATCTGTTCAAGTGACTGTTCCAAAGGAATGTAGAGTAAATGGATTATTATCAGTCTAGAATGAGTTATCTGTTGACCTGCACTGGGACTTAATTCTTGGCTCCATCTTGTTCAACACTGTTGACCTAAATGGAAATATAAAAGGCATGCTCATCCAGTTATCAGGTGACACAAAGTTGGGAGAGACAGAAAATGCCTCCTATGGCACATTTAGAATACTCAAGGGACTCAACAGTCTGGAACGATGGGCCAGTGCTAACAAGATACCATTATGTTAGGGATAAGCACGTGGTCCTATAATTGAATGGCATAAAAATAAGTGTGTGATAAGGGAGATGTGGCTTAGTGGCAAAAGGTGAAAAAGACTGAGGTCTTAATTGGCCCCAAGTTCAATATGGCTCAGGAGAGTAAGGTGGCCCCTAGGACGGACGCCTCATATGATCTTAGTCTAAAACCAGGTGGTCTGCCGTTCCCTGGTGTGCTGCTCATGTTAAGTCCTCATTTGAGGCTTATGTCTCTAGGAGACAGTAGACAAGCTACAGTTTGTTCAGAAAGAGGGTAAGACTTTGAAAAAACTCAGAGCCATGTCACATGAAGGATCAACAAACCGGGACCGTGAAGACTTGGAAAGGACGTATTTGAAAGGCTGATGTGTGGGAGAAGGGTTGGTTTTGTTCATGTGGCATAAGAGGTAGAACCCAAGGAGTGGAAGCTAGAGGGAGATCTACTTTAAATCATCCTAAGGAAGACGTGTCAGGGGTTTAAAGATGAAAAGGACTGTTTTAGAAAAAATGAGTTTCTACTGTGACTGGAGTTATTCAAAGAGAAGCTTCCACATCACACACAGCATATTCATGAGATTAGTATCTTTTCAACCCTCTTTGTTTCCTACTGTAACAACAACAACAACAACAACAACAACAGCAACAACAACAACGAAAGCAGCCTGAAGTGAGGATAACTCTGTGTTTCCCAAATGGAACAAAATGCTTGCAACATGAGACTTTTTGTTCCTGTGAGCTTTTTGTCTTTCTCTTTTTCATTCTTTCTTTTTCTTTTAATTAATAACCTAAAACTCATATTTTAATTAATAACCTAAAAACTCAAACTTGTTGATAAAATTGCACTGATAAATCAATCCTCTGCATGAGCCAAGTCCCCCCTAGACTATTCGAGATGCTGTGGGAGATTGTGAAGAAAATAAAATCATGTTTCCTGGCCCTAAGGCATTTATAGTCTAATCGAGAAAATGGAAGTGACGTAACAATACATACACATAATAATGAGTTTAAAAAAAGGATGAGTAAGAAAAACCTATGATTACATATATAATAAATTTAAAAGTCTACAAATATATAGAAGGGAGACATTGTCTTTGAGTGGTGGGATCAAAGGTGATGTCTTTATATTATTTTTCTGATTTTCCCAAATTTTCCATGGTGAACTTACATTATTTATTTTACAATTAAAAATAAATGTGGTTTAAAATATATGTATATACACACAAAGTGTGGATTATTGCCTGCTGCTGAGAAGACAAAACATGAAAGTCTCCTTGTAGCGTGTCTAGGAAAATTTCGAGCTTTGAGATTTCCTGTGGTGAAGTTAAGATTATTTTTCTAGAGGGAGGGGAGAGGACCGTTCATTGTAACGGTGCCTGGTATGCGAGAAAGGGTAGAAATGGAAAGAATAAAGAGTGTCCAAGGATGACCAGTAGACTTTCCTGACTACAGTTGAGAACCTCAAATCTAGCTTAGATCTCTGGTAATTAGCCGTGTGGGTCCACTAACATTGTGTGCATATGTCTCTCTCTCAGTATCTGTCATACTGTTGTGTGATTTTTCTGCCTCTCCCATGGGACCAGGGAACTACACGACAGCAGGGATTTTTGTCGTAGTAGCTTTGTATTTCCTGTATGTGGCACAACACCATGGCACACCGTGGACGCCCAAAGGTGCTCAGTCAATGTTTATTGAATGTTCTTGAATGCCACTGGGAGAGATGTCAACAGTTATATGGGAAGCTATCAAATAAAGAAAGCCTTAACACTAATGATTAAGGGTTTTAATGAGGTAAAAATATCATGACCCTTTAGAGAAGAAACTGAATATATGGTCGGTCAGGGAGATCACGAGAGAAGTTCCTGCAGCAAGACTGGTGGGAGATGGGAAAGCTCCCAGAACAATGTTATGGTTAAAGAAGGGAAAAGGGAAGAGCGAGCGATGCTGGATAGTTGGGTGACGAATCTTCCCAAACTAGCTTTTCTGAAAGCCAAGTTAAAAAGCAGATGAAGCGGAAATTTAATAATAATATCTTCTTTGGTTATCCCTCTTTGCAGACTGTATAAACCAAGAGCCCAAAGACAGCGGCCCTGGAGAAGAATGTAATGGTGAGAAAAGAAAGCCCCCTCTCCTTTCTGACTTGTGGGGTTTAGTTTAAGATATGTGAGCCTCGTGCTGGGATGTGCAATTTCCGGGCTGGGAAAGCAATGGTGGGGGGAAGTGGGGGGAGGACTTCTTAGGGTCAAGTCCGGCCTCTGTCAACTCATAGCTGTATGACCCTGGGCAAAGTGACCTGATTTCTCCAAGCCTCAGTTTCATCATTTGTAAAAGGGACATAATAACTATACGTACCTCACAGATTTGCTGGGAAAATGCTGATAAATCTCTTATCCCAGTGCCTGGTAAATGGCAAGCTCTTGACAAATAAAAGCTATTTATTATTATTTTTCCACATACAAAATCAGTAACATGTTGCATAGAATCACCATGGTTCCCAATTTTATTGAGATATAATTGACGTGCAACATGTGTTAAAGTGTGCCACATAATGATTTGATATCTGTATATATTGTGAAATGATTTATCACAATAAGTTTAGTTAATAGCCTCACATAGTTAAACAAATTTTTTTTCTAGTGATAAGAACTTTTAAGACACACTGTCTTAGCAACTTCCAAATATACAATACAGTGTTGTTAATTATAGTCACCCTGTTGTACATTATTACATCCCCAGGACTTATTTATCTTATAACTGGAAGTTTGTGCCTTTTGACTCCCTTTACCCATTTCCCCCACTCCACCACTTCTTTTTAAAATGCTCCCCGTCTAGAGATCTCTCTTTTGCAGAATCTGCATCCCTACCAAGACGTCCAGGATTGTGATTTTTGCCTGTCATGTCCTCTGTGCATATTGACTGGGCGGTACAGCTTTTGTGTTCTGTTAGCATTCCTGGGGCACCAGCCTGCAGCACGTTTGCCTTTGATTGTGGCCCCTACAGATTGTGACAGCTGTGTGATGACACTCTTGAACGACCTGGCCACCATGGGTGATGAACTCCACCTGGTCAAGTCTCAGCTGCACGGCCTGAGTGCCAGTACTGGCTCTCTGGAGCAGATGAAACACTTGGAGACCCAGATCAAGGACCTGAGGGTAAATACCCTGGGCACCCAGCACAAATGCCAGGCCCAGAATAGCTCCTTGGTGGATAGATGCTGCATGCATGAGTACCCCTCAAGCAGGAGATGGGGAGATGTTGACTGTTTAAGGCTCAGGGGGCTTTCGTTCCTTTGATCCAAATGATGACTAGATTTTTACTGCTGGAAAGTACTAGTGAACACACAAAACTGATGCTTCTAAGTGAACATTCTTTACTTACTGCATGTTTCTGGGCTAATTTTTCTTCTAGAACCCTTAGCTAAGTATCTTGCATTCAGAAGAATCGAAAACAGATTTGTATTACATTGGTATTCATTCTTTAAATGTTTGATTGGAATTTTCCAATGAAAGCCTGTGGGCCTGGGATTTTCTTTGTTGGAAGATTTTTTTTGTTTTTTGAGTTTTTTTTTTTCCAATAAACCATAAGTCCAATCTTTAAAAAAATAGATATGGGACTATTGGGGTTATCTATTTCTTCTAGAGTGATATTTGGTAATTTGTGCCTTTCAAATAATTTTTTCATTTCATCTAAATTATCAAATGTATTGACATAAAACTGTTCATAGTTTTTCCATCTTATCCTTTTAATATCTGCAAAATCCTGTAGTAATATCCTCTCATGCATTCCTGATATTGATAATTTATGTCTTAGCTCTTTTTCTTGATTATTCTGGCTAGAGGTTTATCAGTTTTAATGATCTTATTTCATTGACTTTCCCCATTATTTTTCTGTTTTTGATTTCATTGATTTCTGCTGTTTTTTTATATTTTTTCTTCCTCCTGCTTGCTTGGGGGTTTAATTGGCTATTCATTTTCTAATTTCTTGAGATGAATCTTATCTTACTGATTCAAACCTTTCTTGTTTCTAATATAAGCATTTAATGTTATGAATTTCCCCCAAAGCACTACCTCAGCTATATTCCACACATTTTGAAGTGTTGTGTTTTCATTTTTGTTCAATTCGAAAGATTTTCTAATTTCCTTATGACATATCTTTGACCCCTGAATTATTTGGAAATGTGTTGGTTAATTTCCAAACTGGGCATTTTCCAGGTAACTTCTTGTTATTGATTTCTAATTTAATTCTATTGTGTTCAAAGAACATACTTTATATGATTCCAGTTTTTAAAAATATGTTGAGGTTTGTTTCATAGCCCAGGATATGGTTCCTCTGGGACAATATTCTATGTGCACTTGGAAAGAAGGTGGCCCAGAGGATACCCAAGAGGAGAAGCAATAGGGCCTGAAGTGCCCCACAGAGCCAGAGTCAGGCTCTCTGGGGGAAACTGAGGGCACTTCTCCTATGAATGGAACCTTAAAAAAAAAAAAAACAAAAAACCTTGAAATGCCCAGTGTTCATTGTTGAGCAATGAGTATATGAGAAACTAGAAAAGCTACAGACCTGGACATGATTCACAAATCAGGGTCTGTACTGGAATGTGACATCCTCAACATCACCATAGTGTACAAGTCCGAAGCTGCCAATGTAAGACCTGGTTCTGGCCTTGGGGATCATGGGTGGGAGTGGTGATGACCTTAAGGTCACTGGTCAGGGCACAGAGAGCGCAGAGAGAAAGGGAGACAATATTTACCGCAGACATTGGAATAGACAAATATCAACACAAAAGACATCCAACAGAAGCAACCATTAAGAGATGAGTTCCCTCTAGATAAAATGAAAATCCTAAGACAATCTGAAAATTACTTTGAAGAATAACAATTCAGTCGAAAGAACAGAAATTAGAAAATTGTTAAAAACACTAGAAACCAAACAAGAGGGGTAGATATGAAAAGATCCAGTTAAAAATCATGGAAATGAAAAAAAAAATTTACTCATTGAAGTGAAAGAATTCAGTAGAGGAGATAAACCCTAAACCAGACATAGTGAAAGAGGCTTTGGGGAAAGTTTAATAAGTGCTCTTGAAATGGCTGATTCTAAACCCATTAGTGCTTATAACTGAGTATACAGTTGACCCTTGAACAATGTGGAGGTTTGAGGCCCTGACCCCCTGCACAGTTGAAAATCTGCATATAAATTCTGATTCCTCAAAAGCTTAACTATTAGTAAGCTACTGATGACCAGAAGCCTTAGCAATAGCAAAAATAGTTACCACATTAACACAATACAGTATTATATACTGTATTCTTATAATAATACCTAACTTATTCTAATTTTTTTTGTTGTTTCTAGGCTACATGGTTCATCTTTGAGTTTTTTCAAATTGTTACAAATCTCCGAAAAATTTTCCAAAATATTTATTGAAAAAAAAATCCAGTTGTAAGTGGACATATGCAGTTCAAACCTATGTTGTTCAAGGGTGAACTTTATATGGCAAAAAATCATGCTAGAAAAATGGCTCTTTTCCATCCCATCAGGGTAAATTTTAGCCCATGATTTACAGGCTTAATATAGAGAGGAAAAAGGCCATTTTGTTTTGAGAGAAAAAGAAGTCACTGGAGTCACTTTGATGTCATCAATATAACCCTGCACTTCTTCAGTGAAGGACAGGGAACCAGCATTTTAGTACTGGCCTTATGAGCCAGACTCTGTGATAAGTGCTTTATTGAATTCTCACAATGTCCTATGAGGAAAATAGTGTTATCTTCATTTACCAGGCATGTTAAAGCTAAGTAACTTGCCCACCATCACACAGCTAGTACAAGGTGGTTCTAGAATTCGAGCCAAGGTCAAATTCCAAAGACCACGCTTTACCCACTGTACTTATCCAGGTATATATAATGATATGCCTCAGCTTTCCCATAGTAGAATTAAAATAGAACTATCTTCTTGCTAGATCACACATACACTGTGAAAATTCCCTAAGAATAAGTGTGAGAAGGGGAATAACATTTTTGAATGTTCATGTGTACGTGACCCTTTACAATATCATCAAAACAACCCCGCAGCTTAATATTATACTCCCCAATTTACTGATGAAGGAGCTAAAACTCAGTGAGGCTTATCTACAAAGCGGCAGACCTCGGGTTTGGACCTAAGCTGTAAAACCTGTGTTTTCCCCCCAACATTGGCTCTCTCACATGCAAGTGGTGGTAATAGTATTGCTTTTTCCTGTGCATTTCTTCAAGGTATTAACGAGTTTTTTTTTCCAAAAAAATGAAAACAATCACTACTCTAGATATTATGTGCAATAATGCACAAAATGACAGGGAACCTGGATTCTGGTCCCTAAGCAATCACTGATCAGCCCTACAGCTGTGGCATGAACAAGTCACCCAATTTCTTTGGGCTTCCATTTTCTCATTTGTGATATGAGAGCATTTGATTAAATGAGCTCTCAGTTCCCTTCCTGCCATTAGGTTCTTTGAATCGAATGGGTCCTTTATTAGAGTAGCCTTAGGCACTGCTTTTAGTTTCATAAAGTTGAATATAGGTTAAAAGCAATGGAATGTATTATAGTCTGGAAAGTAATACATCCAGACTGGTGGTGGTACCAGTGGTACCACCCTCATTTCTTTAAGGTTAGGTCACTAACTCAAGTAAAGTATCTCTTGTCTCCTTATGTTTTTAAGTTTATTTTAGAACCTTGTCACAACTTGCGTCATAAAGTAGATTCTTGGGACACCTGTTTGGCTCAGTCAGTTGGGCATCTGACTCTTGATTTTGGCTCAGGTCATGATCTCAGGGTCGTGAGATGGAGCCCCGTGTTGGGCTCTGCACTTAGCACCAACTCTGCTTAAGATTCTCTCTCTCCCTCTCCCTCTGCCCCTTCCCCACACCCTCTATCTCTAAATTCATAAATAGATAAATACATACATAAATAAAATCTTAAAAAAAAAAAGTAGATTCTTCAAGTAGCTGATTTCAAAGAATCCAGTTTTTTCCTGTGGACCAGCACTGGGCTTGCTAAATGAATCTTTCTGTATCGTTACCAGGATTACCAAGTGGATAGGACTTATGCCAAATTTCTGCTCTAGTGTGAGAATAACTTTGCATGTTACTTTCAGAATCAGTTGCTCACCTACCGTTCTGCCATTTCAAATCATGGATTAAAAATGGATGGTCTAGGAAAGGAACTGGGTAGTTTGAATCGCGAATTTGAAACTTTGCAAGAAAAGGTAATGTGTTAACTCAATAATGTTAACTGTTGTTGTTGTCCCCAAAATATTGTTTGTATTCCCCCATCAACATGGTTTGTTGCTAATCAATGTATTTTTCATATAGGTTCAAGTAAATTCTAGAAAAGCACAAGCATTACACAACAATGTTGATCGGACAACCCAAAGCGCGAAAGAGCTGGACACAAAGATTAAAAATGTCATCCAGAATGTGCACAGTAAGGAGTTACTCAGTCCAATTAAATATGTTTTTTTATTACATAGCCTGTTCTGTGCCCTGAAAGAATTTCTCCTTAAGAGTTCAACATTATGAAAAAGATCCTGTAGTGACACTAAAAAACTGATATGAACCCTCCATAAAAATCTGTATTTTTTTGTTTTTTAGTAGTCGACTGGAGTCCAGAATTCCCAGTTTAATAAACTACTCAATGTTTTCTAGTTCTCTTGAAGCAGATCTCTGGGACAAGTGGGGAAGGAAACAACCTGCCTTCAGGGGATTTTTCCAGAGAGTGGGCTGAAGCAGAGCGCATGATGACAGAGCTACGGAACCGCAACTTTGGAAAGCACCTGAAAGAAGCAGAAGCTGAAAAAACAGAGGCTCGGCTCTGTAAGGACATTCCCAAATCCTTGCTTGCAGTCCGTTCTAATGGGCTTGAAATACAGCGTGCTAAGTACAATGTCAGGTCCCTGGGTACAGGTGGAGAGGCTCGTCATTTCACCGTGCAGGATTCTTTTTATTTTAAAGATTTATGTATTTATTTTAGAGGTGGGGGGGGCACAGAGAGAGGGAGACAATCTCAAGCAGACTCTGTGCTGAACCAAAATCAAGAGTTGGACGCTCACCTGACTGAGCCACCCATGTGCCCCAGCATACACGACTTTTAGAGCATCATGTGAGAATGGGTAGCCCTTCCACACTTCCAAGAGGTGGTAAGAATATAACATCTTACCATCATGCAAGAAAAAAAGATTCTTCTCCTAAGACATTAGATACTGAGACCTTCTTTTCCTTTTTAACTACGTCTTTATTCTTCCTTCACTCAGCTCTACCCAACTTTCTCATGATATCATTTTTTAATGGTCACCTCACCACCATTGGGGTTTGGAATCACAAATTGATATTAACACTACTATTGCAGAAACCAAACACTGGGTGTAGATCCTGAATATATCTAAAGGTTCTGCTTAGGGAAAATGCTTCATTAGTTCAAAACTGTGAGAAATAATAAGTCTGTTGCATAGATTTTCAAGTACTGATCTTTCTTCTCTAGTAAAATGGTATGTCAATGGTTAATATACAGAAGGTAACAGTTTTCTTTTAGCATTTGTGGTCAAATTTAATCTTAGTCTTTGCTTTTGACTGAGGAGACAGTGTTAGTTTGCAGTTAGTAGTAGTTAGTAGTAGTTAGTAGTAGTAGTTAGTTGGTAGTGTTAGTAGTAGTGTTAGGAGCATGTGCTTTATACTCTGCAGGTCTTATTCAGGTGCCAAGACGGACTGGCCATACAACTGAGTTTCGCGGGCTGTCCTTTCCGTATCCGAAACCTAAGACTGATGTGACTGTTTTCATGTGGGTTATGTGTGCACACACAGACACGCACACAGCAGCCACCGCATCAATGTTAGTTTCCTTTCCTGTTCACTTGCAAGTTCAAGGAAAACCATGAAAATGAGTGGAAACTCAATTCTTCTGTAGTCTTTATAGTTGAGCTTCAAGGTACTCATCTCTCAATTGAAAAAACGTGATGTATTCCAGTGCTGACTCGGATAAAGAGCTGGCTGGAAGACCACCAAGGGGAGAACAGGGCACTTGTTAAGAATATACGGGATTCTTTACATGACTATGAAGCCAAACTCAGTGACCTGCGTGCCGTGCTACAGAAGGCAGCTGCGCAAGCAAAGCAGGCCACTGGCCTCAACCGAGAGAATGAGAAGGCTTTGGAATCCATCAAGGTGGGTCCACGGTCAGCATCTGCACGCTTTCATTAATGACAAGGCTGAGGAAGCAGGGATCTTTATCATTAACAAAGTGGCCTGGCCGGGGGCCCGTCTGTACATTGAGTCTGTGCGCACCTGTCCATCCAACAGATGCTCATCGAACAGGAATCAGGAATTAAAGGCAACACCAAAGTCATTCTTACTCCTCCTCAGTCACCAGAAAAGATTGTGAACTTAAACCACAGAGAAAGTGGAACAAATTGCTTTACCCCTGCCCCGGGCTAATGGAGTACTGGAGGAATAATGTTGCCAAGTAGACGGGAAATGAAATCAATATTGCTATAATTAAATCCATGTATATAATATATGTTTTAAATAACTGACTTTTTGTGTCAGCTGGGTAAACATCATTATCATAGTCACCAGCAAAGGCATTTTAAGCCTTTATCTGCCTTACAGGAAGTAGATTAAAATACGGGCCTCATGCAGGAGCTGCAGAGACAGGGTTTAGGGCTCGAGATTTCATAGTATATATATTTTTCCAGTGGTGCACATTGTATGCTGAGATAGCAACACGAGTGTGAGGCGTTATAAAATGGCAGTAAGGTCAGAGTGGAATAACACAGGACTGGCCCCCAACAGGAAGAATTTGGTAAAAGAAAATAAATAATATCTTAGTAGATGGCAATACCCTTAACTACCGAAGCCTCTTTAGACAGCAACTCTGCTGTTGGAAGTCACTGGTGATGATGGGAGTGTGATCCAATTTTGTAGGTCTCGGAGCTTTAGCGGCTCCTCGCCTGGCCTTCCCAGGTCCTGTGTGCTCTCTTGTTGAGGACATTGAAGCGCTTCTGTGTCCTCGTGGGGCCTGGCACGTAGAGCATGGTGGTGGTTGGTGCTGATTTGTTTAGTGACAATCCCTCATTCTGCTTCACAAACCAGAGCTGACTCACCTCACTGGCTGAGTCGCACTGGTATAGAAAGCTTCTTCTACAGTGCTAACTATTGTTTCCCAGGCATGGAGTTTGAGGAAACCATGAAACCATGACAACACACCCACACAGCAAAGTGAACTGATTTCCCCTCACTCTGTAGTTGCCTAGATGATCTTTAAGTTCAAGAGAACGTTCTGGCTCTGAAATTACTTCTATGCTGTGGTCTAGTTATGCCTCTGCCTTCTGATAACATACCATGCAGTTCAAGCAGATATTCTTTTTATTCTCTCCAGACGCAAGTTCAAGAAATGAATTCCCTGCAGAGTGATTTCTCCAAGTACCTAGCCACCGCGGACTCTTCCTTACTGCAGACCAACATGCTTTTGCAGCGGATAGGGAAAAGCCAGGAGGTAGACGAAACTCGTTCTCCAGAAAATTGAAAAAACATTCAGATCATATCCGAGGAAACCAGGAGATAGACTGACCTGTGTTTTTTCTGCAACATATGTCTTTTAGATGGAAGGAAATAAACCAAAGTGTTTACCCTTGGGGTGCAGGGGTGCAAATGAAGTGTCCTCCCTATGTCTATTCGTGCCACCTAATTAGCCCACAGTGAGCAAATGTTGCTTTTGTGATAACAAAACAAAATTGGAATGCTGTTTTTAAAATATCAAGCCTACTTTTATTAGCGGAACCTATTTAGGACTGATCAAAGATTGACCACATTAGCAGCCCAACGGGTATTTGGAAAATACCTTTTATAATAGCTGTTTTTAAATCAGAAAAAAACTTCTAAGCCAGAAAAAACAACTTTACACTAATGATAACTGTGTGCTTTTATAAAATTTATCAAAGGGGCTACCCATCATAAGAAAAATGTTCAAATGGTGGGAAAACTTAGAAAAATATTATCAGCACCACTACTGAAGTAATGCATCCTGGGAGCCTGAAGTTTATGACAGAGTTTAAGAAAACGGCATGTACATTCTTTGCTTAAATTGACACTGTCTCTGTTTACCTGAAAACATAGGAATATGAAAAGTTAGCTGCCACTTTAAATGAAGAAAGACATGGGCTAAGTGGCAAAGTGAGAGAACTTTCCCAGTCCACCAGCAAAGCGTCCCTGGTGGCGGAGGCAGAAGCGCATGCACAGTCCTTACAAGCGTTGGCAAAGCAGCTGGAGGAGTGAGTTACCCCCGAGGTCTAACTGAACGGGTAGCTGGAGCCTAGCGTGAAAGCCTCCCTGACAGCTGGGTCTCCAGAACAGGGTAGAGGGTGGGACCCAGGGCCCAGGGCCCAGCCCCACCTGCAACAGGGGTTTGATTCCCAGATGCGTCCTTGCCACCTCTGGTCTCCCATTTGCCCACTGAATCCGAGAGGCTGGGGCGGGGCAGGGGCGGTGATGGAAGGGGCCTCAGCTGCAAGCTGTGGGGGCTGCTGGAGCCCTTCACCCATACGGTCTTCCAGGATCAAGAGGAACACCAGTGGGAATGAGCTGGTGCGCTGTGCGGTGGATGCCGCCACCGCCTATGAGAACATCCTCAACGCAATCAAAGTGGCTGAGGATGCTGCCAACAAGGCCACCAGCGCGTCCGAGGCAGCCCTCCAGGTGGGCACATGCACTGGCACCTTTTCTTTTTTGTATGCACTGAGGAAGATAACCAAGCATTATTTTAAATCAGAACCTGTATTGAATAGACTTGAACTTGCTCTAGATGTGGACCACTTCTGTATTCACTTGACTGTTTTGATATGTGTAGCACAGTTGAAAGAACAATTTGTAAAACCAAATGGAAATGACACTGATTATCAATGATGAGTAGTATATCCTGCCCCTTTCTAGGAATGATATAGGCTGTGATTAAGTATTGACATTTCCCAAAAAAGAGATTTTATATACAGTTTGGTAAACATTTATTTCCTGTCATTTGTCATAACACCTAGGCATGTCTTGGAGTCCTATGGGATCTTCTCTGCACCATGTAATAGTCCTATACCTAAAAATAAAGAACAAAATAGTAGACATCAAAGAATTATGGGACAGGCCTTCTTGGAAGGTTAAAGATGTTTCTCTCCCAAATATTGAAAACCTAAAAGTAATTCAGTTCTGTCTCAGTTATTGTAGAGGGTATTGTGCAGACAACAGGCAGAAAAATGAGACAGGTGTCACATAATTTGTCAGTCTGTCACCAGGGAAGGGTCCACCTCCCCAAGAGACAAGTATCTACCTACAGCCCTAACTGTATCTTTTAAGAAACAGTCTTAAGGCTCCTCCCCACCTTTGAACCTCATCCTTTAAAGGCGGAAGATAGGGTTTTCAGAGTAGGATGAAAATCTCACTCCACATTTCCTAAGGCGTGCCACATGCTCAAGGCTGATAAATGCTTTGCTTTCAGACAGTGATAAAGGAAGATCTTCCAAGAAAAGCGAAAACTCTGAGTTCCGACAGTGATAAACTCTTAAAGCAAGCCAAGATAACACAGAAGCAGCTCCGGCAAGGTATTAGAGTTGGTGGGTAGGGGGTGGCTGGGATAGCCAAGGGCCTGAAAACGACCAGTAAGACCAGGAGAAGCAGCAAATTCTAGCAGCTAATGCTCTTCTTGAATTTCAGTGTCAATGCAGATGACACTCTGGAAATTCATGGTCTATTTTATAGATTTATTGTTGCCACCCAACATTCTCACATATACTAAATTAACTAGAACTTCATGAGTATACATAAATCTTGAGGGCAACAGACCTGTTTGGGCCTGGACCTGGGGGCCTGTTTCATTTAATCCACATGTGACCATGGCATTGGAGACCCACACAGCATAGAGGTGTGTGCAGGTCTGGTTTCTCTTTGAAGGCCCAGATAATAGTTCCAGGTCATTGGTGCTTTAAAATTTCTTAAGTCCTAGAACCTTAGTAAGTAAAAGTACCAAAATCACTACCACTGTGAAGCATGAGAATTTTTGAATCATAAATTTTATCTTTGAAAATTTCCCATTTATTTAATTTTTTACAAAACAATTAAACCATCTCAACCTCACGAAATTCTAGTGTTCTGAAAATGCTATCTCTTGGTTTTTCTCTGGTCTCTCCTGTTCCTTCATGGCCAAGAAATCATCTTAGGCCCTTTAGTGATTAGATGCCTTCTGACAGTAAATAAATGTATTTATCTTTTTTTCATTTAAAAAAATTCAATGCATGAAAAATTACATCCAAAAAAATGTGTAGTGACATAGAATGATTTGCTTAGCAAGTTGCAGGAATTAAAATTTCCTGGTATAACATCTATTCCCTTTACAGAATCTGAGCTAAGAGGTGAGGATTGGTGTTTTAGATAGGGTTAAGGATGCTAACTACACTGGTATTTTTTTCTTTTGTTTTCTACCAGCTTGCTTGCTTCTTTTTACCTTTTGATCCCCTTCACCCATTTTTCCCACCCCCACCCCCGGGTTCAGGCAGCCACTAATATGTTCCCTGTATCTATGAGCTTGTTGTTTTCATTTTGGGCATGTTTGTAGATTCCACATGTAAGAGAGATCGTATGGTATTTGTCTACATTGTTATTTAAATCAGTCCTGGAATCATAATTTAAGCCATATATCATCACTTGGGTCTTAAAGCATTCACTGGTCATTTTGCATGACCCCGAAGTGGCAATATTATCAGCTAGGAATGCCTGTGAACTCCCTCCCTTTCACTGAATCGCCTTAAATGTGACAGTCTGGAAATGAACAGAAACAATGCCTACTTTGTATGTCTATTTGCTTGGATAAGGTTCTCTCAACAGCACTTCTTTATTATATTCCGACTGAAGAGGCATCCTTTCTGCATTATTCATTCATTCAGTAAGTATGTACTAATATTAAGCCCAGACTAGTGCCAGACAATGCACTGTGACACAGCAGTGAATAAGACAATCGCCTCCCTTTCCTTCCCTAAGCAGAGACAATTGCCCTGAGCAGAGTGGAAGTTAAACCTCCCCTAAATGATATGTGGAAGTTAAACCTCTCCCTCTCTTCATGGGCATTTCTGAGGAGTCTGGGACCACAGGCTTGGGAATGCTCCTGGCCTCTGTAACCAGAGTCCAGTGGAGCTGTGGGTCTAGGCACACACAGCGGGCATCTCTGAGATGCAGGTCTGCTCAGTGGTCTGCCGTTGCTGGCTACTTCAGGCGCCACCAATACCAATGGAAGGTCAAAATCCATAGGTAATTGCCTCATGATGCTTTATTGTAGAAATCAGCCCAGCTCTCAACAACCTACAGCAGACTCTGAAAGTTCTGACAGTTCAGAAAGGGCTGATTGACACCAATCTCACTGCCATCCGCGACGACCTTCGTGGGATACAGAGAGGTCAGCATCTCCCTACCCACCAGACTTGGCTTCTTTTGTCGAGCATTTCAGATACTTACACCTCCCTCTGTGTGTGTGCATTAGATGACATCAGTGGTATGATCAGTAGCGCAAAGAGCATGGTCAGAAATGCCAACGACATCACAAATGAGGTGCTCGACGGGCTCGGCCCCATTCAGACAGATGTGACAAGAATTAAGGATACCTATGGGAGAACACAAAGTGAAGACTTCAACAAGGCTCTCACCGACGCGGATAACTCAGGTATCAGGCATCTTTTGGCCAGGACATCTTATCCAGTTTCTGCATTGTTATGTGCTTTGGTTGATTTATTTAAATTCTTCCCTTGTAAAGCCCAAAATTAGAAATTAAAATATTAGAAAGCAGCTTCACGTAATACATTCAAAGAATATGGGCATTCTATTAATTGGAAAGACTAGGTAGGATTTTTTTTTAACCCATTAACATTGCTATTGATTTTTTCTTTTATAGAGTGGAGATACAGATCCCTTAATCATGAGGTGTTAAATTATAATTGATATTAAGGATCAAAAAACAAAGATTTATTTTCTTCTGTAGTGGTCAAGAAAGATGATCTGATAACTAGATAGCAAGCTAAAATCCATGATGTATTTAGGAAAGGTATTACCTGACTCTGAGCCATCCTATCCAATATTTAGGAACCAAACATAACACTTGACAAATAGTGTCAATGAGAAAATCTGTATTTAACCTTTTCTCAACTCGCAATTATAAATTTGTTTGTGATCTCACCCACAGTAAATAAATTAACCAACAAACTGCCCGATCTTTTGAGCAAGATTGAAAGTATCAACCAACAGCTGTTGCCACTGGGCAACATCTCTGATAATGTGGACCGTATCCGGGAGCTAATTCAGCAGGCCAGAGATGCTGCAAATAAGGTAGGCATGTCCCCACATTGCTAGGCACTAAGGCTCCGTCTTTGAGAAGTCACTACATTCATCAAGAAAGGGAAGGCATTTGTTTACACATGAACTCGTCGTCCTTCTTGCTCTAATTTTTTGGTTGTTTGGAATGCGAAAGTTGACTTCCTCCTGTCAACCTTCAAAAGTGCACGTTACCTTCATGCCGTAAATGATCTGGTATGTCAGAGACCTGAAGCAGTTTCCTCCCCATTGAGTTTATGCAGGCGGGAAGAAGGGGTCTCCTCCAGACCCTCGTTGGGAAGTGTTATTGCAAGTTCGAGTAAGGGTTCTATCATCAGAATGTGCTGATGTGATATTGCACAGGCCCTAGTTTCTTATTACAGCTTGAAAGTTGTAGAATCCACCTTTACTAAGGACAGAGGATTATAGCAGATTTTCTTCATTGGAACACAAATTCATCAGCCTTTCTCATTTTCACCTGACAGTGTTTACCTGAATTCCTGACACTTCTCTCTCAAGAATTTGTTTTGTCCTAAAATAATATTAATGAAACATCTTCCATTTTTCATCTACCCCCTGGGAGATATTCAGAGACAGAGGGTTGGGAAACCAAGTCAGAGTATCACTGCCCTAAGGACACTGTGGTTGATTCCAAGGCTCACTGTTACTTCTTTTGAGCCCTTACATCTGGGAAAGAGGAATACTCCCAACGTAAAACCTTTAACAGTGGGGCGTCTGGGTGGCTCAGTCAGTTAAGCGTCTGCTTTCAGCTCAGGTCATGATCCCAGGGTCCTGGGATGGAGCCCTGCATCGGGCTCTGCACTCCACAGGGACCCTGCTTCTCCCTCTTCCTCTCCCTCTGCCTGCCACTCCTCCTGCTTGTGCTCTCTCTCTCTGTGTGTGTCAAATAAATAAATAAAATCTTAAAAAAAAAACAAAAAACCTTTAACAGGAAAACAAAGAGCATAAGGCACAGTTGGAAGACACTACTTTTTCACACCGACTCATGCTTTATATAAACCAAATGAAAACTATTATGTTTCTAGCTTTTGCCCTTCTATAGAAGTTCATTCACTAATTTATCCAACAAAATTTGAAGCATATAATAACACCATGGTCAAGAGCTTGTTAACCAAACCAGATTGTCTTGGTTTTGATCCTAGCTCTGTCACTTCTGAGCTGTGGGACTTTGGGCCAGCCACTTCACCTCTCTGTGCCTCACTTTGTTCATCTGTAGAGCAGGGTCCATAATAAGACTGTCCCCATGAGATTTTTAGGATTAAACTAGGTAATGTAAAATAGTTCTTGGCTAATAGTGCCATGTAAGTGGAAAATAATAAAATATAACTTAAAAATAAGCCAGCGCTTTGGAGCTCCTGGGTTGTGCGGTGCTCTCCTGGGTGCCCAGGACACAGAGATTAGTAAGCCATAGTCTTGACCTCGGGTTACTCACCAGCTGCTTCAATGTGGCAACTGGTAAGCAGACTACACTAAGAAGCTGGATAAAACTGTGTTAAGCATGTCTTGACAACACTCACTTCTACCTGGAGAGGCTCAGAATGGTACTAAAGGACGTGTAGAAGAATGTTCAATGCGACACAGCTTGTCATCACAAAGATAATTGGAAAAAAGCCAAATGTCCATCAATAGGAGATGGATAAAATTGTGATAAATGTATACAATGAAAGACCACACCACAATAAATATAAATGAGCTGGAGCCAGCAGGTGTGTCAATACAGATAAATCTACAAACAGAGTGAGGCCAAGAAAGCAAGTTGCAGATGGATATGTGGAGATACCATTTATATTAAAGTATTTAAAACATGAGTAATAAAACTGATTACAGTTTATAGTTAGATGCATTTTAGTAAAAATATTGCAACATGCGTGGACCGTGCATGGGAATCTAAATCCAGGGTAGTGGTGGCCTCTGAGATGGGAGAGAAGAATGAGGACAAGGTGAGATATGCAAGGAGTTTCTATTATACCACTCATGTTTAATTTCTTAAGAATGTAATGAATATACAGGTATATTCTCCATTCTTTTTATGTATACATGAGATGGCTTCTTTTTTTTTTTTTAAGATTTATTTATTTGAGAGAGCAAGAGAGAGAGAGAGAGTATATGAGAAGGGAGAGGGTTAGAGGGAGAAGCAGGCTCCTCGCTGAGCAGGGAGCCCGATGTGGGACTCGATCCAGGGACTCCAGGATCATGACCTGAGCTGAAGGCAGTCGCTTAACCAACTGAGCCACCCAGGCGCCCCCATGAGATGGCTTCTTAATTAAAAAAATTAAAAAGACTGAGAGTTTTCCAGGTGACAAAGGGCATGCCAAGAAAGACTCAGGATGTGATTGGGTAGACTGGAGGGTGGAGGGGTGTAGAGAAAGAGGCATAAAATGAGCCTGTAAAATGGGTGAGGGGTGCTCAGTCACAAGCACGTTCGAGAAATGACAGCCTACACCATCGCTAAGTACCCCACTCCAACATAATACCTTGCATAAACCAGGTTTTCCATAAATATTTAAATGCTTGATAGATAAAATATAGTTGGTGTAAGTATCATTCCAGGAGTGTTATTCTTTAGATTATTAAGGAACATTTATTTTCTGTGTTTGAATGCCATCTACCCAAGTTGGTCCACAGACCAGCACTAGTCAGAGAAATTTTGTTACTGGTCCATTATATGTAAATATAAAGTTGAATGTATATGTCTAAAAACTTTCAATAATTCGAATTGCCTCAAAATTCAAGCATGGGATAGTAGGCATGTATTTTGCACGCCTTATTTATTTCATTTTTCTAATAATTTGATTTTTAATATATTTACAAAAGTATTGGTCCAGGGCAGATTAGAGAGGGGAAAAAATGGTCCTTCACCCACTGAGTTTAAGAAGCACTGTTTTAGAGAGCCCTGATGCACTTGTTTTTAAGGACTGAATGCCTATAATAAAAACAACCATAACATGTAATATATTAATGGGGAATGGTTCCTTAAAGAATTTATTTAAAAAATATTTTTGATGTATTATATATGTACAACACGTCAGGCACCATGCTAAGTGCTTCCATACATGTTAGGTCATCTGTACAAAAACCTCCTAGGGTTGCAGCTATGATTATAATAATGATTATCATTTCTGGTACAGAGAATTAGATGCACTTCTCAAAGACCCCTGGCTGGTAAACAGAAAGAATATGAAAGCTTTATTACTCAGCTCCTGAAACAGCTTCATGAGTTTATAACCCAGACCTAGTAGACACACACACTCCTTTGCTCTTTATCATAACAACTGGGAAATGATGACATAGAGATGAAAGGAGTTGTGGCACAGTCCCAGGCTGTCCCTCTGAGCACACCCCTTTTCCTCACAGAAGAATCTTTAATGACCTAGATCTTTTCCTTTACAGGTTGCTGTCCCCATGAGGTTCAATGGTAAATCTGGAGTTGAAGTCCGGCTGCCGAATGACCTAGAAGATTTGAAAGGATACACATCTCTTTCTTTGTTTCTCCAAAGACCTGAATCAAGAGAATATGGGAGGACTGAGAATATGTTTGTGATGTACCTTGGAAATAAAGATGTAGGTATCGCTTTGACATTTCTCTTGTTTTTAAAAATAATATGGTTTGGGGATCTTTTTTTTTTTTGAATATTGGTTCTGTATTTGCTGCATGACCACCAAACTTAGTGGCCCAAAGCAACAGTAAATGTTTATTATTTCACACTGTTTCTATGGTGCAGTGTTCAAGAGTGGCTTAGCCAGATGGTTCTGATTCAGGGGATCTCATGAGCTGTCTGTCAAGATGTTGGCTGGGGCTGCAGTCATCTGAAGGCTCGACTGGGGCTGAAGATTTGCTCTCAGTTTGGTTCACTCACACGCCTTGTAAGTTAGTGCTGGTTGTTGGTAGGAGGCATTTTTCATGCCACAGGTCCTCTCCATAGGGCTGTTAAGTGTCCTCATGACACAAGTCCAGTGCTCAACCGACTGAGCCACCCAGGCACCCTTTGAACAGTTCATTTTAGCCTTTAGTCCCTCCTCTTAAAATACATTTTTTTCAACTTAAGTGTCAGAGGAAAAAGTAATCGCTGGCTGGGTTAGGATATAATTGCTGGAAAAAAAATGTCTGAAAGTTCCCCTGGAACGCTGTTGGGGTGATCATGCTACCATCACCTTGGGGAATTCCACTATTTGTGGGTTGAATTGTGGCCCAAAAGAATATGGTTTTTGAGATACATGTCACAAGTGTGCCATTGCCATTGGCACAGCAGGAAGAAATCCCACCAATATGTCAGCAGACTCCACCCCCTCTGATGGCATCCCAAGGGGCCACCCATCATTTGCAAATTGTTATTTGTTGGTCTTATCTGATGGAGAGGCCTTGCCCAGTGGGCTCAGCACATGACACATGTGAGCACATGCACACCGGGGGTTGAAGTTCAGCACCCCTCCCTAAACAACCAGGGCAGCAATATCAAGGCTTCATGGAAATCATCAGTGGTTCTTTCTCACAAAATCGTGACCCTGCCCTCCTCCTCAGAATGCCCAGCTGCAGAACCTTCCTCAAGTCGGCAGGGATGGCACCATCTGTGGGTGAGGACTGGAGTGAAATGAAGCCTCTCCTGCCTAATTAATAAGGCATGCAGTTGCCCTATCTCTTTCTAATTCTAAATTCTTTAAACCACTACTGTTACAGGCATTTTGAACAGTTCATTTTCTTTTTTTTTTTTCTTTTTTCTTAGCAAGCAGTGGAGTGGGGCAGAGAAAGAGGGAGAGAGATAATTTTTTTTTATTTTAAGATTTTATGTATTTATTTGACAGATAGAGAGCATAAGTAGGCAGAGTGGCAGGCAGAGGGAGAGGGAGAAGCAGGCTCTCTGCTGAGCAGGGAGCTGGACATGGGGCTCAATCCCAGGACCCCAGGCTCATGACCTGAGCTGAAGGCAGCCGCGTAACTGACTGAGCCACCCAGGTGCCCCGAGAGAGAATCTTTTTTTTTTTTTAATTTTTTATTGTTATGTTAATCACCATATATTACATAATTTGTTTTGGTGTACTGTTCCATGATTCATTGTTTGTTCATAACACCCAGTGCTCCATGCAGAATGTGCCCTCCTCAATACCCATCACCAGGCTAACCCATCCCCCCACCCTCTTCCCCTCCAGAAACCTCAGTTTGTTTTTCAGAGTCCATCATCTCTCCTGGTTCGTCTCCCCCTCTGACTTACTCCCCTTCATTCTTCCCCGAGAGAGAATCTTAAGCAGGCTCCATGCCCAGCGCAGAGCCTGGCACAGGGCTTGATCTCACAACCCTGAGATCAGGTTTCACAACCCTGAAACCAAGAGTCCAGTGCTCAACCGACTGAGCCACCCAGGCACCCATTGAACAGTTCATTTTAGCCTTTAGTCCCTCCTCTTAAAATACATTTTTTTCAACTTAAGTGTCAGAGGAAAAAGTAATCGCTGGCTGGGTTAGGATATAATTGCTGGAAAAAAAATGTCTGAAACATGGTTCTGGAAAATTCTGGTCAATTAGAAAGTAATTGGCTGTGATTAGTGTGTGTGGGTGTTTAAAGATTCCTAAAATTGACACTATTATTAATCACTCTCTAATGCTTTAAAGTGTTGGTACTTTATTTGTAGCTTTCTTATGACATGACTTTCTGCTTTGTATTGTGACAAAATGCACATTATTCCTTCAACAATTTTATACCATCTACCTACAAGGTACCAACACTGTATGATACACAAAAATTTGTTTCTTGAATGTGAATTTCATGTTATGTATATTTTACCACAATTTTAAAACTTCATATGTATCTTCAGGTGCTGATATGCTAACAAAAAAAGATATATATGTAGCTGACCGTGGTAACAGAGGGTTCTATGTATTGTTAACAGAGGGTTCTAGGTATTATAACAGAGGCATGTGCAAAGTGTTAAGAGATCATTGTATGGTACAGGGAGAACAAAAATGGCTTATTTCCAGACTAAAATCCAATGGAGACCTGAGTCTGTATCTGGTTCATCTTTATGGCAAGTGCTTGGCAAATATTTGCAGATTGAGCGAATGGGGGAGTGAATCCGTGAGTGCAATGATCTGGGAGAGGACAGTGCAGACATTATTAAGTGTTCTGTCTCTATTGTTCTGTACAAGGAGGTACCTCATTTATTCAGTCTGCCCAAGGGTTATTGTGTAAAACCCATTAGTTATTTGAAATGCACTCTCTTGGGATGGGAAGTTGAGAGGACCAGGGTGTGTGCGAAGTGCTCTGAGGTGGCCTTGATGTCTCCAGGCCTCCAGGGACTACATCGGCATGGCAGTTGTAGACGGCAAGCTCACGTGTGTTTACAACCTGGGAGAACAGGAGTCTGAACTCCAAGTGGACCAGAGCGTGACCAAGAGCGAAACTCAGGAGGCAGTAATGGACCGGGTGAAATTTCAGAGGTACAAGTCCCTCTTTCTTAATCTGATAATATTACCAAACTCCCCAGTGTATGTGCTGCTAAACCCCATTTTCAGTATCTTGGCTTTGACTTCTTCAATGTTTGTATAATTTTTAAATATAACTTTAATTTATTTTTAAACAGAGTTTATCAGTTTGCAACTCTAAATTACACCAAAAAAGCCACATCCAGTAAACCAGGAACACCCCAATTCCATGAAATGGATGGTGGAAGCAGCCACACGCTTCTCAATCTGGATCCTGAAAATGTTGTATTTTATGTTGGAGGTTACCCACCTGACTTTAGAGTAAGTGTAAATGTCATTTCATTGAGTGAAAATATTTACGTTTGAATTTGGCATAAGAACCTCAGGTCTCTTTTCAATTATCCATTATATATAAGATGGATTTAACTATATATTCTTAAAGCATATCCAGTGATAAAAACTAACAGTTTTTGAGTACTTCCTATGTGCAGTGATCTAGACTTAAGTATATGAATCTAAATAGGCATCATTACCATTCCCATTTCATGGATGAAGAAACTGAGACAGAGCAGTTTAATAACTTGTCCAAAGTCAGACAGCTGGTAAATAGCAAAGCCAGGGTCTCTGGCTCCAGGGTCCACATTCTTAATCCCTATGCTACAATGACAGTTGAAAGTGATGGATTCATACTATTTTTTGCCCAGCCTGATCAGTGTCCTTTGTTGAATTAGATTTTTTGTTTCATTTTTTCAGCTTCCTGCTAGACTGAGGTTGCCTTCATACAAAGGTTGTATTGAATTAGATGACCTCAATGAAAATGTCCTGAGCTTGTACAACTTCAAAAAAACTTTCAATCTCAACACAACTGAAGTAGAGCCTTGTAGAAGGTAAAAACAAAACAAAACAAACAACAACAACAACAACCAAACAACCAGGGACCAGTGTCTCTGTAACTGTGATTTTTGGTAACTTGCTGTTATATTACATATAATAAAGGGATGAGCCGATGAGATGTGATTTTGGTGTCACTGATAGCTTTGGGCCAGTAGATCTTAAATTATGATTGCATGCAATACTGCTAGTCCACCCCTAAAAGTTCCTCATTTGTATAAAATATTAGATTGATAGAGTTTTCTCAATTCTGAAAAAAATGAATCCTTCTTAAATTTTTGGTGCTTACTACCTCAAAATATTCAATATTAGATGGTACCTGATTCAGGCACAAAATTACGTATTTACTGTAAGTTTCAAAAAAAAATATTAGTCCATGAAACATACCATAACTTTCAAGGTACTCTGGCAGCTGGACCTATTTGGAAATTGCTATCTTAAGCTCCTGACCTTCCCTGTAGTTAAAAGGATTTGGACATACTATTACTCAGAATAAAATTATATTTCAAGTTAATAATTTTTTTACATTTCAGGTCTTCAGCTAGGCCATGTCTTCCTAAGTAGATATTTCCAAAGGCTGACTCTTAACTATTATCTTTTTTGAGCTAGGGTTTGATTATCAGAGAGCATAAGAGCACATCCAGGAGAAATGGTTGGCTCTTTTAACCTTCTAAAGATGTTTCCTTTTCTTGAACAAAATCATGACAGCTACATTGCATTGGCTTTGCTCTGTTTTTCGGATAGCAGCATCTTGTATTAATAAGCACACTTGAGCGGTGGTCATTTGCTGCCGTGTTCTCACGTGTGATCATTGATGTTGACAGGAGAAAGGAAGAGTCAGACAAAAATTATTTTGAAGGTACAGGCTACGCTCGAATTCCAACTCAACCAAATGCTCCCATCCCAACCTTTGGACAGACGATTCAGACCACTGTGGATAGAGGACTGCTGTTCTTTGCAGAAAACAAGGTATTCTATAACAAACATCCAAATAGTACCAAGTACGTCCATTCAGTTAAGCAACTTTGGGGTAACTGGGTTATTATAAACAGTTAACTAGATCTGAAAAAGTGTGCAAATGTTACCTACGTCTTTTCTCTTGGCCCAATTCTGCTTTCTTTGGCTATGGGAATGTGTGTTTTAATGAGGCAAGTAATTGGGAATTTGAGAACATGCCACTCAAACATGTCATTGTCAGTTTTATTCTTTGAAAACCATGGTTTGCCTGATAATATACTTAGTCTGCCTGAAATCACTTGACAACCTCCCAGGGTCTCTGAGAGTCAGACTGTTTGACTTCCTGCTGTTTGCATCTTGGTCCAACTTTTGCCAGGCTCTGTGGAAGTATGTCTTTTCAGTCTGATCCTTGGCTTTCCAAGGCCTGGAAGCTTCTGAGTTTTCAAGCCGCTGAAGTTTCTGGAGGCCATTCTTAAGTCTAGTTTGGAGAAATCCAAAGTGACTCTGCAAGTAATGGTCAGCGCCATCTGCTGGGAGATGGGCCTGGAGTGACTGCTCCTAGGTGTAGGGCCTTCTGGGTGACGGGCCTGGAGTGACTGCTAGGCGTGGGGCCTTCTGTGGTTGCTCTACAGGAGAAGTGTGGATCAGCTCATGGGATCTCTGTCTGAGAACATGGGAATGATACGGAGCTTGGGATTTGACCAACCCCTTCTACCTGCAGGGTGGGGACAGAGAGACCTGATCCAACTCTCTTCTCTGGGGCTGGTCTTGACCCTCTGGCAGATTCCAAGGCTGAACCAGTTCTGAGGATTTGGGAAGGTCCTGACCTGCCGATAGAATGCAAGGAGCCAAGAAGTCACACAGCATCTTCAGGGCAAGGGGGTTGTTTCCAAAATAAGGTCTTCCTTGTACTACATTTTGGAGACCAAGAACCAGAAATGCTGTTTAGGCAGAGTGGCTCATGATTCAGTGAGCTGATGTGACTTGGCTGTTGTTGAGTGTGATGAACCCTAACTGCCTCCCAAGGACAAGATTTAGGATCCAGATAAGGACTGATGTTACTTTTAAGTAAGGGTTCTGTCCATAGATGTCAAAGAGAGGTCTTCTTGTCATTACGGAACTGTGGAAGAATAAGCCTTTAAGCCCTACATCAGAAATTCCTCAGTGTATCTTTCAACTAAGGAAAGGCCTGCTTCAAGTATGTGCTTTACACAGGGATAGGGATGCAGTTACAAGCCGTTGCTGCCCTCAAGGACCTTCTAGTCTAGAGGGGAAGACAAATATTTCACAAAGCTATACTCATTAATTGGTTAATTAATTCATCACAATGGCCATGAGTGGTATAGAGGGAAAGTTTGGGGTGAATGAAGATGTATAAAAGACTTGAGCAAAGTCTGGGTAATCTGAGATCGGGAGGAAAGTAGAAGACAGCATTTGGAGGCAACAGGGCAGAGGGGTGATCGCTGTGGGGAGAGGGGCATAAAGACGGCCTGGAGGTGGGAAGGGCAGGGAGCGCTCAGGGACAAAATGGTGGCCCGTGTGGCTGGGGCAAGGAGAGGCAGAAGAAGCTGAAGGGATGATCAGAGCCCCACAACATGTACGGGGGAGCTGGGGCTTCCCCCTGAGAGCAAAGGAGGGTAATGAGCTCTCAATGGCCTTTCCCACAGAGCACTCTGGCTGCAGAGTGGCAAGTGGGTTCAGGAAGGGACAGAGTAGGGGGGGACGGGGCATTATTGCTGTGTAGTCTGGCTAAACAAGCGTGGCTGACCCTGGGTGGCATGAAACAGAGTTAAAAAATGGGGGAACTGACAAGATTTGATAGGAAGGGAGAGGAGGGAACGTTTCAGAGTGACTCCTAGTAGGTTTGTGGCTGGCTCAGCAAGGTGCTTACTGGTGAGAGAGAGAAAGGAGGAGGGAGAGCGATGGGAAGGGCGGAGAGACAGGCTTGGCAGCTGAGGGGATGTAGATCTCAAGCCCTGCTTGTGGTATTCAAATTTGAGGGATCCACGAGTCACCTGCAGTAACAATAAGGTTACCGGATGTGCGGACCTGGCCCCGAGAAGACATGTCTAGGCTAGAGAGAAGCATCTGGGCTTCGTGGGCACACACCTGCATTGGGGCTACAAAAGTGACCTTGACTTTGAAGCAAAGAGAGGGTGGGAGGGAAGAAGAGGTCTTTGCGGGCCCTCGGGGAACCCTCCACGTTCGAATGGAAGGAGGGGGACTGGAGGGGATGAGCCAGCAAATGAGGCTGAGAGAGCAAGCAGTTGGTAAGCAGAGGGGGGCAAATGTCGGGGGTTTCACGAAGACCATACCGCTCTCCGAAAGTTGGCAGTCATCTTTTCAAATGGTGTTAATGACCTGTATCTTTTCCCTTCCCATTTGTGCATGCTGGTTATGGATCATATGAAACAAAATCGTGATCATAGCTGCATTTATTGCGTCTTTCCTGCATGCCGGCCACTGAGCATGATGTTGAACACGACTTAGAATATTTACACATCATGCCCAACCTGGCAGGTGGATATTACAGCACTGTTGTCCCTGTTAACTGAGGAGGGGGCTGCAGCTGAGAGCAGTTTGTGACTTGAGAGTATTTTGAGTTCCAGGCCTCTAGGTCTTCTTCAGTGGAATCTCCTGATAAATCTACATTGTTTCCATGCCTTAGGATCGCTTCATATCTCTAAATATAGAAGATGGCAAGCTCCTGGTGCGATACAAACTGAATTCAGAGCCACCGAAAGAAAAAGAAGTTACACAGGTTGTCAACAATGGAAAAGACCATTCGGTATGTCCTTTCAGTCTGTTCATGTGAATTATTAAATATCCTCAGTTCTTTAAAATTAAGTCAGTGCCCAGAACATTTTTCTATTACCAGACGAACTTACAGTTATTAAAGGAGGAGGGATACCTCCTTTCAAAATCTGAGTACCTGGGCATGAAATATATATATATGGCATATATAAAACATGATTAATTTCAAATGCAAACGTTTCTATTAAAATGTTTCAATATTATATTTTTATCCAGAAGTGCTACTGCACAAAGTCTTCCTACCATGTATATAATCAGTCTGAAGGAAATAAAAACATAACAGCCCTGACCCATGCTGAATAGGATTCTTTAATTCCCCATTGCTTACTGACTCATCTCTCATTTATTCTAGATACAGATCATAATCGGAAAAACCCAAAAACTTATGAGGATAAATGTGGATTTGTATAACAGCATAATTGCTGGTGACATATTTGATTTCAGCACATATTATCTGGGAGGAATTCCAGTTTCAATCAGGGAAAGGTAAGATGATGTTTTTTTTAAAAACAAACAAACAAACAAAGAAGCAGATTACCTCTCTGAGAGATTATGGTTACGATTGCTACTGATTAGTTTGACTTTTTAAAATCCAGCAAAAAGGGTGCCTGGGTGGCTCAGTCAGTTAAGCGTCTGCCTTCGGCTCAGGTCATGATCCGGGGTCCTGGGCTCAGGTCCGCATCGGGCTCCTTGCTCAGCCGGGAGCCTGCTTCTCCCCTTCCTGCTGTTCCCCCTGCTTGTGCTTGCTCTCTGTCTCTGTCTCTCTCTCTCTCTCTCTCTCTCTCATTCTCTCTGTGTCAAATAAATAAATAAAAAAATCTTGCTAAATTTTATTTTAGCAAGAAACAAACACAAAAAGTTTAACTTTTCAGTATTCACAGTGATAGCCAACAGAGTCAGTCATGTTGTAAACACTGGATTATGGGACTGGCCACTGAAAGAAGAAGAGTGAGGGAACCGTGGGTCACCCCTGAGTGTCATTCTCGGGAAGAGAGAAACTATAGGGAATATGGTTAGTGTTGACAATGCTGCTGATAAGAAGGGAGGCTGTGGCCCTGGGGCCCCTAACGGTAGCATAGGAGAGCGCAGGCAGTTCTGTGGCCTGACAAGCAGCACTGGGCACTGAAAGCTGGGGTTGCTGCCTTTAGGAAGTGTCTCTAGAATGTAAGGTGTGTCTGTATTACCTGCCCCTTACGTGTTATCAAGTAAGGAACAGGTGCATAACTGCTTCTTGGATAATGAATACACGGATGAATTAAGTTAATTGGAAAGGAAGTGAAGCCTAATCTGAATGAGAAAAAAACAGCACCACTTCAAGAATGCACTTAAAAATAACTTTTACATTTAAATGTGTTTGAATCCTCCAAAAAGGCTTTTTAACAGCTTGATGATAATGTGTGGAAAGAAGATTTTCTGGAAGGGTTAGTACAGACTTGTGACTGAGTGAAGAGCACGTCCATGTTTGATTGTGATTCTTCTTTTTTTTTTTTAAAGATTTTATTTATTTATTTGACAGAGAGAGACACAGTGAGAGAGGGAACACAAGCTGGGGGAGTGGGAGAGGGAGAAGCAGGCTTCCCGTGGAGCAGGGAGCCCGATGCGGGGCTCAATGCGGGGCTCGATCCCAGGACCCTGGGATCATGACCAGAGCCGAAGGCAGACGCTTAATGATTGAGCCACCCAGGTGCCCGATTGTGATTATTCTTATATGAGATCTCAGGCCAGTTAACTCTTTTCCTAATTTATAAATCAGTTGGAAGGAGTACTAGATGTGATTTATAAGGTGTTGTGCAAAGGTAGTCTGTCTTCAAGAATCCTTATGTATTTGGGCATCTGTCCATCTATAGTAAAGACGAACTAATATTTGTTTTAAAGTTCTTAAGGTTGCCCTCAAACACAAAAATGCAGATGGGAAAGCTCAGCACTTTAATAGAGTTTGGGAGTGAATTCCTTAGATTTTTTTTGAACTAGAAAGGACCTTGCATGGGACATAACCGCTGACCTTGATAGATGAAGAAATCGAGAACCAAAGAGGTGGTATTCATATTTAATATCATCAATATCATATCCACTCAACCATGAATTGCTGTTATGAATGAGCAATAATCTTGATTTTATTCAATTAAATGTGATAAAATAGATTAACTTAAGGAAGTCGGCACTACTGTGTCCATCTGAGGTTCCCGTTTATTTACTCATTACACAAATACTCATTGAGTGTCTAGGGACATCAGCCAGTGTGGCAGGTGTGGGGAAGGTGATGGTGAACAGGCCAGAACCTCAAGCATAGCAGGAGGGAGACCATAGAGTGTGGCAGGTGCCGCAAGAGGGGAAGCTCGAGGTCCTCTGGGGCCCAGGGAGGGAATTTAATCCAGTTGGGGCATCGGGAGCGTGGCCTCTGGTTTGGACCTGAAAAACAGGAGCAATCAACATATGGGAAGCACCAAGAGCTGAAGAAAGTGTCACCTTCCAAGGAACTGCAGAACACCAGTGAAGCAGGCCGGGGATACCACAATGGGGCTGGTGTGGGAAGCAGGGGCCTGAACACAGAGGATCTTGAAAGTCACAGTAAGCCATCACTCGGGGGACACAAAGAAAGGACATTATCAGATTCAACTGGTGCAGGGCAGAGATTGGATTCGAGAGGAAAAGGCAGAGGCAGGTCGAGCGGTTAGAAGATGAACATCTTCACAGAGGCGAGAGATGAAGGCAGCCGCAGGGAAATGGCGGTGCAGATAAGGCAAAAGGAACGGATTCTCAATATATTTAGGACAGTGGCTGGGTACTACTGAGCGATTTCTTAGGTTTGGGGAGGAAAGTAGAAAGTGCTCAAGGATGACACCGGGGGTTTGCTCCAGTGCTTGGGCAGGTGGACAGCACCAGCAGAGGGGCAGGGGGACGGGTTCAGGCTGAGACAGGCTGAGTTCCTGGAGCCTGAGAGATAGCAGGTGGAGATGAGGGAGAGCGGTGGGTCGAAAGGTCTGGCCCTCCTCAGAGAAGTCTGAGCTGGAGAAAGGGTGAATGCAGCTCAGGTAGAGGTGCTTGTCAGGGTTCTAGGGCAGGTGGGCTGAGGAATTTCCGGAGGCAACAAGGAAGTCACTGGCCAGTGGTTTGAATTTGTGCAGTGTTAGCACAAGACCCCCAGATAACAAGGCGGGTGCCGGTCAGCCAGGGTTTCCTAACAAAGGGTAGTGGGTGAGAACCAAAAGAAGTCGTTCTAGTTTTGGCTCAGCCACCAAAGAGCAATGTGACCTTGAGTTAAGTCAGCACTCAGCCTTTCTTTCCCTTCTCATCCCTATCCATTTAAGAAATACATACATGGATCTAGTTATGCATACACAGATAGATGTACATACAGAATTTTCCTAGTAATCTGTCCTAGAGTCTTCCAAACAAGGGATTACTCCTTTTTCTGGGCAAGTTTATACCTTGAGGTTTTTTATTAAAATCACAAGAACATGGAAAATGTAGGAGGTAGAAGCCAGTCAAAAGATTTCACTGGCCTTTTAGTCCCTTGCAAATAAAATGCCAAACAATGGCTGTTTCTGGCCGGGCTGCGTCCTTCTGGTGACATCTTTGATGGTCCAGAGAGTTCTGAAACTCCCTCTGATGTGGGTCACCGGGGGGTGGGTGGGCAGAGAGGAGTCCTACTGATCACTCCTGACCAAGGTCTGAGGGGCAAGCAAGCAGTTCTCCTAAAGGAGGCAGGTGTTCTGACCCGGCATGAGGAGAAGGCTCTTACAGACAGTAGCACTTAAGCCTAGTCTGGAGCAAAGCAAGCCAGCATCATCTCTAAAGCAGCTCTGACCAAGAGATGTTGTGGATGCCTTGTTTTCTCCTCTTTCACTACAGTGTGTCTTCTAGGCAGGGGGGCCCAGCTCTGGGAATGACTTTTTCAGGATTCCAGTCAGAAATCACAATCTGTTAATCCTATCTGCTTCCCATGAGAAGAGAAAATCAGCCCGATAATGCCAGAGGCTCTCAAGCCAACAGGACACCTTTGCTGAGGACCTATCCCATTGTGTCAGTGTAACAATAAACCATTAAAATGAAAATAATTCAAAAAGTAAAAATCAGTCAAGGATCTATTGGACATTTACACAGTTTAGGATTACCTTTGGCTCCTATGGCTCTGAAATCTGCCTACCACAGGCTTGGACCGGTTAGGCCTTTGTGAATGGCCCGGCCCCCGGTGCGCATACACAACCCAGTGTGCTAATCCTTCCATACGGCTGCCTGCACCCCTGCACGATCACATTCCTCCAGCAAGTGTGTTCAGCCCTTGCATCCTGGAGCAAACGTGGAAGTCTAGGCCCTCTGATGAGCCAGAGTAACCAGAACACCCCAAAGAAGAGTGGAAATAAATCTTCCATCTTAACATCTCTGCTGGCGATGACTGTTCTTCTGTAGGAAAGGGTCCTAATTCTTCCGAGCACTATGGGTACACAGACTGTGTAAGTGTAAAGAGCAGGGACTTTGAGTCACACTAGTTCGTGGGACACACTGACCACTCAGATCCCAGAGCTGCCACTTCCTTGCCACATGACCTTAGACCAGTTGCTTAACCACCCCCACGCCTCCCCGTGCGACCTCTGGGACAGGGTCAGAGTAGCTACCCATCTCTCAGGGCTGTGTGAGGATTCAAAGCGAGTCAAGGAATTAGCGAGCACCAGGCGTGCAGTAAGAGCTTGGTGAACGTTAGAGAGCAAAATACCTCCCTCAGAAGGTCATGGTGAGGCTAGAATAACAGTGCCTTCCACAGCACAGGGCTCCATATCTATCTGCCTAATGCCTTTCCTCCCCCTCTGCTTTTCTTTTAACTTTGACCTAGCCTATATGGAAAGAAGGACATCGGGGGATGGCAATGGGTCCGAACCATGCGGAAACCCAAGAGAGAATGGATTTTAAAATATGTGTAAACAGACAAATGCCAGGAATTAATACGAACTTTCCTTCTTTTCTGAGGCAAAAAGCCATCTTTATAAAATAATTAAGCTCAAGCTGCCATGCCAGTGAGGATTCATTTCTTCCTTTTCCTTCTAATGAAATTTAATTTCATGCGCATTACCTGTAGCTCAACTATTTATAATGATTTGAGTAAAAATGGATGCAGATACCTTTCCATTTAGAAAGGTGAGCCGCCTTAGGGATTTGTAAGGAAATCAGCTTTGTGTTTTCCTTCGTACATCACTTGTTTAAGAAACACAAATATTTGCCTGGACTCCAGTCAGTTCATCTGTGTTAATGTTTTATGGGAGTCAGCTTCAGACAGACCCAAAAGTCAAATCAAAGGGGAAAGGCCAAAAAAAAAAGAAGAAGAAGAAGAAAGGGTAGGGGCGGAATGCCAAGGTAGCCACGAAGGCAGAGCTGCTGTAGAAAGAAATTGCTCTCATTATCAGGACTCTCCTCATCATGGGAGAGTTACTAACCCCACCACCTCACATGGAGTCCTCACTCTGTTACAGGCACCATGTGAGTGCGTCGCACATACTAACTCATTTAAATTCGTGACAACCCCATAAAACAGATTAACACATTCCCATTGTAGAAAGGAGGAAACAGAGTCACAGAATAGTTATGTCGCTTGCTCAAGCAGCAGGGATACGGCTTGAACCCTGGCAATGTGGGTGCAGAGTGCTCAGCTCTCAGAAATAGCTCCTGAGGGGGCGCCTGGGTGGCTCAATCATTAAGCATCTGCCTTCAGCTCAGGTCATGATCCCAGGGTCCTGGGATCGAGCCCCGCATCGGCGGGCTCCCTGCTCGACGGGAAGGAAGCCTGCTTCTCCCTCTCCCATTCCCCCTGCTTGTGATCCCTTTCGCTGTCTCTCTCTGTCAAATAAATCAATAAAATCTTAAAAAAGAAAAGAAAAGAAAAGAAAGAAACAGCTCCTGAGTGGTCACGATTGCAGGCCACACATGGTACCAAGCAATTCCTGTGCATTAACTTGTTTAATCCTCACAGTGCTTTCCATTGTTCCAGCCTGGCATTGATTAAATACCAAGCCACATTTTTCATCGCTGACTAGAACCAGAATGCAACTGATTGTTTCTACTGAGTTAACAGTAACTAACTTAAAAGTGGACAGGAGAAAAAGCAAAGTGTTTTCTAGGGCATTCTTGGCTCTAATAAATAATGTACTTATTAATATGTATTGATATAATATTTATGGTATATTAATTTGTTAATACACTTCCTATTCACCACGTATTACCATGACTCTGGAAGGAGGGTGGGGAGCAATTCTGGATATTGTACATTTTCTGTCGCTGTACTTTTTGTCACTGGCCATTCTTCTGTCAACGCTATTATGTTAATTTTTAAAGCTGAGAATGCTGAATCACAGAGAAAGGAAGTCAGTTTTCTCAGCTTCACAAAATAGAGTTATAGAAATCCCATGAGAACAGATACCCATAAAATACATACTCGTTTATGGGTGAGAAGAACCAGACAGTGCAGAGTTTTCAGCTCCAATTCTCAGACAAGCCGGGTCTGGTACATCTCTTCCTTTTTTGTACCCCAAATCAGGTTTAACATTTCTACACCTGGTTTCCGAGGCTGCATGAAAAATCTGAAGAAAACCAGCGGTGTTGTTAGGTTGAATGATACTGTGGGAGTCACAAAAAAATGCTCAGAAGACTGGAAGGTAAGAATTCAAAACCTTCCAGAGCAGTGCTGTTCCCCAGCCAACCTATCTTATAGTCATTTATAGACCAGCTCTAGAGTTTTTCTGGTAGCACACAGTATTATGGCGAACTGGTTCATTTCTCCTTCCCACATATTTGCGCGAACTGGTTCATTTCCACTTCCCACATATTTGCAAGACACACAACCCCTTCAGGTTTGCATATTACATTTGTAAGAAGAAAGAAGTACCAACTCTACACACAAAAACTCATGCAGAAAAACAGTTTCTTCCTGAGGCAACAGAAACCACATTAATCAGCTCAGGTGAAGCGATACAGGATAAGATCCTGGATTTCAGCCATCAAATCATTCCAATGCCAGTAATTTATTCCACGTTTGCATTTCAGCTCGTGCGATCTGCCTCATTCTCCAGGGGTGGACAATTGAGGTTCACCAATTTGGACCTCCCTTTGCCCAACGAATTCCAGGCCTCCTTTGGGTTTCAGACCTTTCAACCGGGTGGCATGTTATTTAATCTCCAGGCACAGGTATGAAATATTGCATGAATACTGAACAAGACTTAAACTGACTCAAAGTTTGATGTCAAAAACAATAGAGATTTTTGATGGTAAACTAGTTGGGCATTTTATCCATCATCACACGGTAAATGACATTGCGTATTTCAGCCGTGGAGGTTACTTTTCATCCTGAGGCAAGTCCTAAAATAAGAAAGTACATTAGAGTTTACAGAGTTGAATTCATATGTATTCATGGACTTATTTTCATTCTTCTTGGGTTTATTTCACGAGTTAAGGTGAATTATAACTGTTATAAGTAATAATGTAGCCTAAAGTTTTAGATCTAAGAAAAAAATCCGAATGTGTCCCCACTGTTTCTTTTTGATTCCACAAAAGATAGCTCTTCAGATTCCTTTTTTGCAGCAGTAGCTGGTTAGACAATATTTACATCTGGGGAATGAGAGGAAATAGGGTCCTTGGCTCTTTGTTCATGTACAACAGAGCGACAAGGTACCCTTTATAGCTTCATAGGATTTCATTTGTGTGGTTATATAGGTATAGAGGTCAACGAATATTTAGAAATCCCCTTGTAGAATGAGGGGGATTTTAACGTAGAAGTAGAAGTAGAATACTGACATTCTTGGATTTGTTTCTTTAGGATTGCCAGCACAACAGACATTTAGTATTTGTTGAAAGAAAGAACAGTAGCTGAGTCTGTGGCAATGTCATACTAGAAGGCCTTGTCTCTCTTGATATATATTTCCTCATCAGCCTTTAGAGATCTTTTTTTTTTTTAAACTACCTCCTGAAGAAACATGTGCCAGCATTTGGCTACAAGAGTGCCTTTTCTATCAAAGTAGGATGTTTCGAACTAGTTCTTATGACACCCAGTGCTTGTTTCCCCTGCCAAGGGTAGGGACACAGAGTACACAATATACAGAATGATTAAAAACTGGCAGAAGAGTTGACTGAGCAAAAGAGGGGATCACTCCTAGACAATGGAGGGATCCTAGAAATACCCCAGGAACACTGCCCTCAACTTCATAATGGGTTAGCTAAGTCATACATATAAATTGGCATTCCTTTACCCAACTCATAATGAATATTGCCAACTGAAAAAAATCAAAATAAAACTGACAGTGGCTACAACCACACACTGTAAAAATAGTTTTATTTAGTTTTTTTAAAGATTTATTTATTTGAGAGAGAGGGAGCATGAGTGGGGGAGGAGCAGAGGCAGAAGAAGAGAGAGAGAATCCCCAAGCAGACTCCCTCTGAGTGCAGAGCCCAATGTGGGGCTCGATCCCAGGACCCTGAGATCATGACCTGAGCCAAAATCAAGTCAGCCACTTAACCGACTGAGCCACCCAGGCAGCCATATAAAAGTTGTTTTAGACTAAAAGCTCACTGAATGATCACATCTTGTTGAAAATTGCAAAAATTGTACTTGGTAGAAAAAAAATCAAAATTAAAATGACAACTGCAAAAACTACACACATTTATTAAGAAATAACAGAACTGAATCATCATGCCAAAATTTAGATCTGCAGAGTTTGACATCAGAAAATTGAACTTCCTAGGAATTATGACCAGAAAATAAAAAATTCATAATGACTAAAGAGAAGATATCATTGCTATAATCATATATTTTAAAAAATGGATGAATCAAGTCTTCATCACAAAATTGATTCAGAAAAGAATTGATCCTGATGAAAATAACTTCAACAGATTGGCGTATCATTGATGGAGAAGTTAAATTGGTTTATGGGGAAAAAAAAGAATAAAAAGGGGAGGTGCCTGCGTGGCTCAGTCGGTTAGGCATCTGCCTTTAGCTCAGGTCATGATCTCAGGGTCCTGGGATGGAGCCCTACATGGGGCTGCCTGCTCAGCAGGGAGTCTGCTTCTCCCTCTCTCTCTGCCCTTCCTCCTGCTTGTGCTCTCTCTCTCTCTCTCTCTGTCAAATAAATAAAATCTTTAAAAAAATTTGGTTTATGGATGTAGATCCATAAGATGCTTTTGACAGATTCAAGTGTTAAAATACTTTGCATAAGACTTTTATATTCATAAACACAGGGTCAGAATATTCAAAAATAATCTTTAGATTGAAATAGTGAAGTCAAAACATTTGGGCCAAAACATCCTGTCTTATCTGTAGTGTTATCATAACTTCAGTATTGACACCGTCATAATCTTTCATTGGAAGTTAATGACATTGATGGGTATGTTCTGTGGTGGTTTCAGACACGGAACCTGCAGGTCTCCCTGGAAGATGGTCACATTGAACTGAACACCAGGGATAGCAACAGTCCAATTTTTAGATCTCCGCAGACGTACACGGATGGTTCACTGCATTATGTATCTGTCATAAGTGACAACTCTGGGTGAGTACGACGGCACTTTCGCCAGAGCTCTAAGACTTTTGTTTAGCTTAATGGAATTTTCTAGTATTTTTTTGTGAAGTATGTGTCCTTGATGCTAACGCTATTTTACTAGTAAGTCTTAGCCTTCTTCCTGGTTCTGTATCAATGTCCTCATTAAAAAAAAATAATAAAAAAATCAGTCAGCCAAAAGGTGGATGGATAAACCAACTGTGTTTATTCAAAATGTGGGAATGAAACCGGAGTAATGAGCACAAAAGATCTACAACCGTATAGAATGCCATGGATGAACCTCACAGCGTCCTGCTGAGTGAAAGAGGTCACGCATAAAAGAATTCATCTCCTATGATTTCATTTATATAAAATTCAAAAACAGGCAAAATTAATTTCTTCTGTCAGATTCAGGGCTCGGGGGTTATACCCTCAGACAGGGAAAAGGGGGCACAAGGCAGGGTTCCTGGGTGCTGGTCAGTTCTGCTTCTGTGGCTGGGTGCTGGTGTCGTTGGTGTATTCACACTGCAAAAAATTCACTGAGCACACAGGGTATGTTCATTTTCTGTACATATAGACTGCTTTAATAAAAATATAATAAAGAAATACATGAAAAAAATTTTTTAAAAATTTAAATGCTCTTTAAAAATAAATGTAGTTTAACAATTTCCTTTAGGTTAAAGACGTGGAGTCCAAATAGAAGAGCCTCAGTGGGCCACATGGTGAGAAACTTGTCTTCCCTGCCGTTCTCACTCTTGTTTTGCCTTCCTCTTCGTCCAGCCTCCGGCTTCTCATTGATGACCAGACTCTGAAAAGTAACCAAAGGCTACAGGACTTGTCGGGTTCCCAGCATCCCCTGTATCTGGGCGGGAGTCACTTTGAGGGTTGCATCAGCAACGTCTTCATCCGGAGGTGCGTGCCCTGTTGCGGGGGTGCGGCTGATGAGCGTGGTCTGCCTCAGGGAGGGCAGCCCCTTGCTCTGGTAGTGGAGTTGGATTTGTCAGCACGTGCTGCCTGAGGCTCTCATTCCACCAACTTTCAAACAACTTCTTAGACAAGATACGCACATTAGAAACAAACCACCTCCCAGGAACACCTCACCTGGGCCCGGCCTCCCTTTGTAGGAGCAGCTTTGGCACATAACCTTGGGAAAGGTCTAGTGAAAGTTAACTTTCAGATTATGGCCCTGAAGATTTTCCATACTGAAATTTTACTTCATTTTAATCAAGGTCATGCAATTTGATTTCATCAGTGCTCCCCTGTTTTGGGGGGCTGGGGACTTGCATGGGCCGGCACTGCTGGGAAGCCAAATCACCACCGTGTCGAACCCGACCGGGACTTTTCATAGAGAGAGGAGCCTGGTCCTTGCACACAAATGTTTAGATGTTCTTTCCTTTTGATTCAAAATGATCGCTTTTTAGATAAAAGCCAAAACCCTCCCCAAGGCAGAAGGAGGGCCCAGGACTGGTCAGGAACCTCGGCAACCTATGGGGAGCTTGGGGGCTCCTGCTGTCCATCAAGGCTCAGACAACAATCATGAGATAAGCAGATTATTTATCTGTGAGACTCTCCTGCTCAAATGCAGCAAGATCAACCCTTCTGCAAACTCACCTCTAAGGTTTCCTGGTGTTCACCATCATTCTAGGTCATCAGTGCCCACTTTTCTCCTCTCTGCATAATTCATTTTCACATTTCTAAATGACACCTGTTCCAAAGAGACCACTATCATACTCTGGCTTTGCCCCAGCCCTAACCATTCAAGTCAATGAAATTTTTTGAGCCTTCCTGCCGGCAAGGCATGGTGCTGGGTATTATAGGGAATGCAGAAGTGGGTCACAGCCCATCCTCCTCTCTGAGCCTGGTGTCTCCTCTAGATATAATGTGCAGGTAGGAGATGAAAGTTCACCTAAAGCCTGACAGTAAGAATGCATAGTTTTGAAGCTCTCTCTGCCAGTGCATCTTCCTTGAGATTTCAGAGTTGGACAGTGGTTTGCCTCTTCACCCTCCTTCCAGGCAATCAGGGAGCCCTGCGGTCCTGGACTTGGCCAGTAAAACTTTCAAGAGAGATGTGTCCCTGGGAGGCTGCAGTTTAAACCCACCACCTTTCCTCCTGTTGCTCAGAGGTTCTATGAGGTTTAACAAATCCCACACTTTGAATATCAATCAGGTAAGTGTACCCAACACTGGCTTTTGCTTCTCCCTTGGGGATTCTCAGAAGTGAATCCTACTTCATGTGAGATGTTGGGGAAGGGGTGGGAGTGGAGGGAGGGGTGTAGATCGCCTGATCTCTTGGTGGTCGGTGCCTCCAGGAAGTGGGATCGATGGGTCAGCAACAGTTGCATTATACCAAAGGTAAAAAATCTTTTACTTTGTATCTTGGTGAAAATTCAGCAATTTTTGCTGGCAGAACAAATTAAATCCTAGGTTTCTCAAGTCCTATAGATGATGTCTTGCTCTTTTGACACTTCTGTTGTGTCTCCAACAGGCACAATGAGTTTCTCTAGAATATAGGAATCATGCCCCTTCCCCTGCCCACAGACACCCCTCCACCCTGCCCCTTATGACAGCACGCATGCACGCACCCAGGCCTTGCCAAGACCAGTGCGGTTTGACCTTGACTGCACATTAGAAACAGCTGGGGAGCTTTTAAAAGCCTAATGCTCGGGTTGCATCCCACCCAATTAGGTCAGATGCTCTTGCAGTGGGTCCAAGCGGCAGGAGTTTATAAAGCTTCCAGGGGATCCTAATGTGCAGCACTAAGAGAGGCTGAAAGGAAGAACAGTTTCTGATTTGAAGGAGCAGAAGCATCATAATGAATTGGACACAGGGTTAGGACTTAAAGAATTCCTTGCTGTGCCCGAGGTCAACAGTCTGACCTCCCCATATCTGGAGGTTACAATTAAAACGATTAATGGATAAGGCTGAGCACCTACCTATGTGCTAGCCAAGTGGCTTTTCTTACTAAATCTGCAAGTAACCTTGTGAAGGAAGTAGCATTACTATCCTTCTGTACTTTCATGTCACCATCCTAAAGTAATAGTAGCAAGTGAGTATATGACCAGCCACATGTTCCAGAACAAGATGCTGCAGTGTAGAAAGGTCAGCAATTGGCCCAAGCTCCCACAGATAGAAGGTGGAGTTGGAATTCAAAACCCGACAGCCTCCTCCCGCAGCCTGTGCCTCTTAAAAGCAACGCACTTCTGTTCAGCACACTTTTCACTCACCATCAACCCCATGCCACTTGCCTGCCAATATTTTCCCTGCGGCACAGTGATTTGGAGGAGTTGAATAGATAGCACATAATCAGAAATGTTCTACGCTATTAAGAAGAAGTATAGTTCAGAGAGGGTAGTCATTTTACTGTTAGGAGAACATCTTTAGGATGGCTCCATCAGGAATGAAATCACATGAATTCACTTTTTTCATCAGAAGGCTGAAAGTTACGGAGAGACTAAATTAACACAGCGATGGTAGAGATGGAGAGAAGGAAATGGATTCAAAGCTGTTTAGAAGATAGAATGTACAGGACCCAGATAATGATTGACGGTGGGTGTAAGGGAGAGGCAGGAGTTAATACAATTCCGAAGCATCTGGTCCAGGTTATTGGATGGATGGAGGTGCCGTTCATGGAGATAGGAGAAGGACAAGTATTCAGAGGAAGAGACTGAGTGGAGTGTGTTTTATATTGAGTGACAGGTGCCCGCAGGACATCTACAGGGAGAAAGCTGGCGGGGGCCTGTCAGATGTCGCTGAGTGGGCCTCAGCGGATGGCGGGCGCAGGGGCTGGAGTTATCCCTGTGGGAGCCGCCATGAACACACTGTATTTAATTGTGCCCCTGTTCTGTGCAAGCCCCCAGATTAGGTAGAATAAGACATTAATTCTGCCTCCAAAAGCTCACTGACAGAAAGAAAGCAAACAAGCCACAAAGCTTTGTGGTTAAGGACTAGACTTTGGGGTAAGACTTACTGGGTTTGCATCAGGCTTACTAGGTGTGTGACCTTGAGTGATTATATAACGTCTCTGTGGGTCTATTTCCTGCAACATAATGGGGATATATAAAGTAATATCTTGTAGTGGTGTTGTGAGAGTTAAATGAGGTAATAAACACAAAACACGTAGCAAAGTGCCTGGCACATGGTAAGCATAGCTGTGATCATTATATACCCTAATAACCTAAGTGAAAGGCACGAAACATGCAACAGACCTGGGGTGGCAGGAGTTTTCCTGCCCCAGAGATCAGGAGGTGACACACGAGCTGGGCCCGGAGGATGGGTTGGATTTAGACAAGTGAGTGTCGCTGCTACGTGAGCAGAAGCCCAAAGCCCAGAGGCGGGATGTGGGTGCACCTCAGGTACAAGACCCATTCCATGCATTCTCTCTGATCTTCAGTAGTTTGCAGTCTCTCTCTTTCAGTTCTCACCACACCCCTCTGAGAGCAGAATAAACTACCAACTCTATAGGTAGGGAACTGAGTCTCAGGGAGGCTAAAACAAAAACAAAACAAAACAAAAAAACAAAACCAACTAGCCCAAGAGCACCCAGTCAGTAAATGGTAGACTCAGAATTCAGACTTAGGGCTGTAGATCTCAAATGTTCTCTTCAGACTACGTCCTGTGGCTTCTTTGGCTTGGAAAGCTTGGTGAACAGGGGAAATTGGGTGGAGAAAGGGTGGGGAGTGACAAGGTCAACTCAGAATTCCACGTTTGAGCCACATCAGGCAGAGGATGGCCTGACATAATTTTGACATTTTTCTATAGGCAGCACGAAGCCATTGAAAGGCCTGCTTTAAGCCATGTTTAAATAAACTGGCAGGAGCCTGTGGGATGGTTTGGTGAGGGAAAGTTCTAGAGACACGGAGTCAAGCTGGCGAAGTACTACAAAGTCCAGGCAAGAGAGTCAGAGCCTTTCAGGGCAGGGGGATTAGGGCTGAAAAGGAAGGAGTGGCAATCGTGTCACAGAGATAAAGGAGGACACGGAAGCTAAACTCGGGGAAGAGGCAAGGGAGGTAGGTGGGTGTCCACCATGGCCAGGATGTAGGGCCTGGATGCTCCGGAACACGTGGGGGCCATTATGAGAAGGAAGAGGTGGTGACAAAAGTTATTTATGAAATCTTCTCATCTTGATGTTACTGCTCTTGATACACAAAGAAGAATCTTTCAGGGAGGGAGTGAGGACCCACTCTTGCGAGCCCCAGGCAGGAAGCTCCACTAGCCTCCAGGTTTGACTGGATTTGAAGTGGTTTTAAGCAATTCATCTAACTTTCTGGTGGCCATGATTGCTCATCTCCACTCAGCAATGTGTAAGCACAGGATGTTTTAAATAACTGGTATCAGGTTTCCATTCTGAGCACCCTGTCCAGGAATTGGGCCCGGGAGGAAAACCTGATCTTGAAGGAATTTAAATCTGTTGGGGATCCTTTAGCTATTAGCTCCAAGTGTAAAATGACTTAAACAATAAGAGGATCTATAAAGTCACATAACAGACAGCTTGAGGACAGGTAGGCTTAAGGCCTGGCTGGTCTCAGCTCACCTCAGCTCCACCCTGCGTAGTTTGGAGCTTCATATACTGACGGGACAATGCCCAGCACCAGAGCCACGGATCAGCTCGGCTTTATTAGTAAAGATATTATTTCTCAGAGGCCCCCCCCCCCCGCTCCACCACCACGTCCCCTCCAGGTTCATTGGCCAAGAGGGAGGTCACATGTTCCTCTCTCATCCAATCCCTGGCACAGTGAATCCCTGCTCGTCCCTTCGACAAATAGAGATCCCAGCTGAGCTCTGGTCTTGTGGGAGTTGTGGACATGGGATCAAAATCTGGGTTCTTCCTAGCCAAGAAAAAGGGAGGAATGGCTGGAGAGTCTCAGTTTCTAACAACAATTTTGCTAGTCCTACTTGATATTTATCACAGTTGTTTTTCAGCATTAAAACTTTGTTCTGTTCAAAAGTTCAACACATCGTCTAAGCTCAGGACACACTTCTGTGTATGGATCAATTCTAATTAAAGTGGAGACAGGCCGGGGTTCCCCTCCAACACACACACATACCCGCCCTGCCGCACACACCCCTTCTGGTTCCTGCTGTCTGTTTTTGCACTGCCCTGTTGCAGAAACCCAAGTGAATGGCTCCAGGAGAGGTGGCGTGTTGGCGGCTGCATGGCCTGGGGACTGGCTGTGCACGCTCAGGCTGCGGGCCCAATGCTGGCTCTCCCAAGAGACACTATGATTATTCCACAGCTCCATGGTGGGGAGGGGCTCTGGGTACCCACTCATCCCAGGTGCGGCAGCTGTCAGGAAAGAGACCAGACTTGTGTCAGATGGGAAGAACATGCATCCTCCCCAAGGATGAATTCATCTCTATTGAATTAATCTCCTAGGATCGAAGTAAAAACTGAGCAAGGCTCTTAGCAAGATAAGTATTCTTTACTCTTTTCTCTGATAATGAGCTGTCCTAAGTTTGTGCTTCTCTGCCTTGCAGCCATTGCAGGACACGCCAGTGGCCTTTCCACAGAGCATGGACATGTGGCGAGAGGCTCAGTCTTGCCTACCACCTCCCCGGGCCCAGGCCAGTCATGGAGCCCTCAGGTTTGGGGACAGGCCCACCAGCCACTTGCTATTCACGATTCCCCAGGAGTTGGTGAAACCCAGGTATTTTGAATATTCCTGCCCCCACACCGACTCAGAACCTGACTCCACAATTGTATCCCAGAGTAGGCCAGCTGGCAGGACACCACGCACCTGTCACTAATGAAGTGGCAACACCACTTTTGTGGAAAGAGGTGCTGGCCTGCACAGGACATGGTGCGTGACTGCCCCAAGCGTGCTCCGTCCCTGCTGCCAGAAGGCACACGTGCGCTGCTCAGAGGCTGAAACAATCCGCTGGGCTCTGGTGTAGAATTGACGGCGTTCTAAAAATACCACTGATACTTCCTTTCAAAGCTGCTATTTATTTCTATGATAAATCACCTTTCTTCTCTACATTCTATAGTCAGAGAAAAATAATTCTTGTAAGTAGACTCAGTGCCAGATAGATCATTTTTAGAGAGCACTTTTGGACTTCTTGTGCTAACAAGTTGCCTCTCTTCTGGGGAGGAGGGAGTGAACAGAGATATTAATTATGTCAGAAAAAAGGTAGGAAAACAAGGCTTGTCATTTTCATGTGATTTGGAGACATAAATAACAAGGTGCCAAAATTCCTTTATGATTTATGTACAGAAGCAGAATTTCCCAGGGTCAGAATGGCCTGGCTTTAAGACCAAGCTTTCAATCCCCACTCAGCCACTTGCTGGCTCTGTGACCTCAGGCCATTTGCCAGATCGGTCTTCTGGGATGCAGACGTGAAGATAGGATTAGATGTTGCAAGAGATGTGTTGTTCCTGTGGGAGATAAAGGTGGAGGCAGCAGGGGCTGGTGGGAAGAGCCTTCCGCGGAGACAGGGGCCCAGCACCTGCGAATGATGGGGCCGCCGCAAGCAAAGGTCACCCCTTAGAAGAGTCCAGTGTTGGGCATCAATGGCCTGGCTCTAGTTTTGCTGTTGAGCTCAGTCCTTGGCTGGGAGTCACCCATATGCCATTGCAGATCTGAGGGCACGGGGGCTGGGGGCTGCCACCCATGGTGTCCCTGCAGCCAGTTCACTCAAAAGGGGTTTGGAGCAGCAAGTTGATGGATACCACAGGCTGTTGTTTAACTTTTTTAAGCCTCAGCTTTCTCTCTATGAACTTGGCATCATCAATGTTTTCACAAGTTGCTACATCTCTTTGAACTTCAGTTTTCTCATCAGTTAAATGGAGCTGATAATGCTTTCCCTGCAGGGAGGGATGCAGTAGCTTGCAAGGAGCTGGCCCTGGGAGGCCCACTCAATGAGCCAAGTGCACGATTCACAGGCAGATGTGAAGGCCGGAAAAGGGAAGGGTGGCGTTCAGAAGGAGAACCCTATGCCAGCAGCCCCCCATCTCCATTTGCGCCACAGAAAGGCTGGGGATCCCTGATTTGCCAACGGAGACTGAGAAGTGAGGTCCCCCTCAGTTATTTGCCCTTCCTGGGGCTACCTCTCGGGAGGAAGGCCCACTCCCCATCACCGTGCTCTTGGTCAAGATCAAGTCTCTGTGCAGATGCTGCCCAGCCTCCCCGCCCTCCTGCCTGGGCTCTGGCGCTCCCCCACCAGCGCTGCCCTCCCCCCACCCTGCAAAGCCCCTTCCTGTCTTGCATCTCCTCTCAGAGCACACTCAGTATGGTGAGTTCTCTGGCTTCTTCTGATGATTCAACCCCAGCACCTTCCCTTGCAGCACTAATGTATACATAATAAATGGGAAAAGGAACGTTTTAACGGGGAAGTGGTAAAAAGCAATCACTAGTAGATATAATTTTTAAATTATTGAAGTCTCAAATACTGTAGCCATCAAGAGTATATTTTCAGGATGAGGCAAGTCCAGAATATGGGCTATTCCGTTGTTCTCATTCTAATTTATATTCTAGCAATTCGTTGCCTCTCCTTTAAAATGCTGCACCACTATTTTATCGTTTTGGTGAATGTATAAAAATGCCACTTCACTCTCTGCCTTATTCTCCCATCCAGCAGCAATGAAGAGTCTGAGCTGCTGTATCATATGCTGGGATTTGAATCTACTGGCGTCTTTTTTGGGTGTTAGTCAGTTAGCCTTTTATGAAAGAAAGCTGCTTTAAGAAATAACTCTGGAAAGCAAATGTCAAGCCTGATAACCAAGCCCACATATGTAAAGTACTTTAATTCTGTAGCAAGTTCGAATATCCTCCTTAAATTGGCTAACCCTCATTCTCCAAACCTCCGCACACAGCTACACCAAGAGAAATATTGAGCGGTGTCACCATCTGGTTGGTTTAATTTAACATATATAGATTTCCCTTTTGTTTTGAAGAACATCACCCTCAAGGAAACTCCCTAATCTAAAAGATTCAACTTTCTCGGTGTTTGCTCAGCCTCACGATATTAAAAAGCAAAGAGAAGTAACAGTGCCATTTTCTCTTTCATTTCCTGATTCTGCCTCCAAGTTTTCCATTTACCATTTAATTCAACTATTCAATTAACTACTTAATTCAACTCAACTATTTGTCGAGTGCCTGCTGTGTATGAGGCACCCCGTGGGGATGCAGCTTTAAACAGGAGAGACCTAGGTTCTGCCTCTGTCACCCAAGGAGGGGGTGATGACAGCCTGCTGATACCTGGACCCCCCACCACCTTTGCACGCTGTCCTTTTAGGGATCCTTGTCAGTGCACGTGTGCACCAGAAACAGTTCGAGAGTGAAACACCCATCGCTGCATTCCCAGGGCTCACCACAGTGCCTTACGCATGCTACACACTCATTAAATATTTGTTGGATGCACGGGTGGGTGGGTAAAGGAGTGAATGTAAATTCTCATGCAAAGTAAATTTTGTTCAGCCAGATGTGCATATGATATGTAACCACCATGCAAAGGAGTATTAACTTTCCTTTTCTTCTTTCCCTGCATGGTGCTCGCTTAATTTCTGTTCCATCATCAGTGGGGTCTTAATTAAGGTCCAAGAAACATAAAAGCGAGTGGGAGAAGGTAGATCTGTACTTTTCTGCCTCTGCCTATGTCTTGCAGAAAGAAAATGCTTACCTGTTGCTTAAATCAAATCCTTGTTATTCCATTCGCACCCCGCCCCCACACACTTCCCCTTGCAACTTTCCTCTCCTTGCGTGTGTACAAAATAGGATGCTTATTCACTGGGTTAAAAAGATACAGGCTGCTAAGTGAAATAAGCCATTAGTCATGGACAGGCGAATACTATATAACTGCACTTATATGTGGGACCTAGAGTAATCAAATTCAGAGAGACAGGAAGGAAAATGGTGGACACGGGGGGCTGGGGCACAGGGAATGCAGAGGTGTTGTTTGATGCGTACAGAATTTCTGTTTTGCAAGGTGGAAAGAGTTCTGGAGACTGGATGCACAGCAATGTGAGTGTACTCAACCCTACTATACACTCTCAAAGGGTTAAAATGGCAAAATTTATGTTATGTATATACTTTGCCATGATTTTTTAAAATGTGGATGTTTTTTAAACAGTAAGGCACCTTTTTTCATGCCATGTGCCAGCCCTTATACCAGCAGCTAGGTTTGCCGTAGAGCTTCCTCATTATTCCCCAACAGTGTAAGAAAATCGTATGCACAACTTTTGATAGCTGGACTCTAATAGCTTTTAAAAATTCCCAAAGAGATGGGTCATTTAATCAGTACATGCCTTAGTTTATTCATTTGAATGACGGGGGTTGGGGTGTCTACGCCTCACCCTCTCTTCCGGCTTCGGGGACTCAGAAAAACACTAAAAACACTAAAAACCTCTATTTTCCTTCTTTGCCTGTTGCTTTCTTTTCCTGACAGGTCACGGTTTGCTGTGGACGTGCGGACGGCTTCCTCCAGAGGCCTTGTGTTCTACTCGGGCTCTCAGAACTCCTACATGGCGCTGTATCTCTCCAAGGGACGGCTCGTCTTTGCCTTGGGGGCAGGAGGGAAGAAGCTGAGGCTCAAAAGCAAAGAGAAGTGCAACGACGGGCAGTGGCACACGGTGAGAGCCGGGGCTGCGTGAGAAGCCGCCACTGCCGCAGAGTCCCCCCGGACTAACCTGGAGAGGGGTCGCAGCCTCCTGCCTGCCACGGAGCCCACCACTGGCCGAGCTTGTGTGCTCAGAGGCACCGAGCACCCCAGCGCTTTGGCAGCGGAGATTGCTCCGCACACCGGGCAAGGAGGTCGGGCGTGATGTCTCGGTGCCAAGATGGGCTCTATTCACTGCTTCTTCAGCCCCCGCCATGCCTCCCTGGGCTCTGTCCCCTCCCCTTCCCCTCCCACCCCCGCTGCCTGGACCATTTCTCCCGGTCAAGACACTGTCCAGGTCTCCGGGGCCCCTCTCTGAGCCGGGAATGCCTTCTGCATAACACGAGCTTAATTAAAGACCCACATCCCTAGCTTTCCAGATCTTGCCTGAAGGCATCCCAGATTGCAAGAGATACAGTATAAGAAAGGAGAAGAGCTGGGATTCAAGGGGCAGGCAGGGCCCAGATCATGGGAGCATTGAAGCCAAGGTGAGGACTCGGATTTTATTCTGAGTGTCTCTGAAGCTTCGGAAGAATCTTCAACTAAATAAGGAGCATTGCATGAACAGATGGATATTTTCAAAGCTGTCTTTAGCTGAAGAGATGAAATGGGGGTAAGAGCGGCCAGGTGGATGCCGCTGCCTTCGCCTCAAGAGGCGGTGGGGAACATGGACAGAAGTACACTGTCTAGCATGTGCTCCGAAAACTGAGAGGGCTCGCTGAGGGGTCACATGTAGAGAGTGAGAGAAAGAGGGGTCCGTATCAAGTCCTGTGGTTTGGGACCAGCCGTCGGGACGCCAGAGGGACTGCTACTGAGACGCAGAAAATGAGGAGAAGGGGCGTGTGGCCAGGGAAGGAGCAATTTAGAGCTGGGGAAGAGCCAGGGTTCTGCTGTGAACCTCCTAGGGTGGAGTGGCCTGTCAGACATTCAAGCCCACCATTCTAGATAGTAAAGGCCAGAGGTCACAGCTGGCAATATAAGTTGGGGAGGCATTAGTGAACAGTCTCATAGCCGTGAGATGGCGGAGTCCACCCTAGAGCCCAGGGATCTTGCCTTTTAGCAAAGCGGTGAAAATGTGTCCTCCCTTGTTAGTAAAGAAGTAGCCATGGCCCCTTGCTCCAGGAGCCCTGCCGAAGGACTTTTATTTTTTATTTTTTTAAGGTTTTATCCATTTATAAGAGAGAGAACATGAGGGGGGAAGGAGGAGAGGGGGAGGGAAAGGGACAAGCAGACTCCGCACTGAGCATGGAGCCCAAAGTGGGGCTCGATCCCAGGACCCTGAGATCATGACCTGAGCCGAAACCCACAGTCCGACGCTCAACCGACTGAGCCACCCAGGCACACTAAGGAATCCTTCTTATAAAGCTCACTTTTCTAGCTTACTCTGTTTAGTATCTAACATAATCTCACAAAATGGTGATGATGATGATAATACTAGGGAGAAAAATTTCTGATTTTTTAAAGCTCCTTGAAGAAACAGAAAAACATTGTTTTAAAAAATGTCCTGTGACCAGTAATAAAATACATCACCAATTGTCAGAGGTAAAACATGATTAATATATTTTTTTTACTCTTAAGGTGGTGTTTGGGCAAGATGGAGAGAAGGGGCACTTGGTTGTGGATGGTCTGAGGGCCCAGGAGGGAAGTTTGCCTGGAAATTCCACCATCAGCCTCAGAGCACCAGTTTACCTGGGATCGTCTCCCTCAGGGAAGCCAAAGGTAAATAGTTATGCTTCATCAACACATGAAAAGATGCTCAGCATCACTAATCATGAGACAAATGCAAATCTAAAGCACAATGAGATATCACCTCACCCCTGTCAGAATGGCTGTTATCAAAAAGACAAGAAATAACGAGTGTTGGTGAGGATGTGGGGAAAAGGGAACCCTCCTGCACTGTTGGTGGGAATGCAAACTGGTGCAACCACTCTGGAAAACAGTATGGAGGTTTCCTCAGAACATTAAGAATAGGAATTCTGTACAATCCAGAAATTCTACTGATGAGTATTTACCCAAAGAAAATGAAGAAAGACTCTAATTCAAAAAGAAATATACAACCCTACATTTATTGTAGCATTATTCACAATAGCCAAGATATGAAAGCAATGCAAGTGTCCACAGATAGATGAATGGATAAAGAAGATGTGATACATACACACACACACACACACACACACACACACTGGAATATTAGCCATAAAAAAGAATGAAGTCTTGCCATTCATAACAACAGAGCTGGACCTAGAGGCTATCTTGCCAAATGAAATAAATCAGACAAATACCATATGATTTCACTTATATGTAGAATCTAAAAAACAAAACGTGAACAAACAAACAAAAAAGAAATAGACTCATAAATACAGAGAACAAACTGGTGGTTGGCAGAAGGGGAGTTGGGGATGGGCCAAATAGGAGAAAGGGATTAAGAGATCATACTTCCAGTTATATAATAAATAAGTCATGGGTATGAAAAGTACAGCAGGTTTATGGTCAATAATATTGTAATAACTTTGGTGATGGACGGTGAGTACACTTAGCATGGTGAGCATTTGGTGCAAAAAAAAAGTTATGTTTTAAAACCATAAATAAAAATAATTCACCTTATGATATAATTATGAAGGTGGTGAAAAGGTACAAACTTCAGTTATAAAATAATTAAGTCCTGGGGATATAATGTACAACATGGTGACCATAGTTAATAATACTGTATTACATATTTGAAAGTTGCTAAGATAGTAAATCATAAAAGTTCTTATCACAAGACGAAAAAGATTTGTAACTATGTGTAGCAAGGGATGTTAACTAGACTTATTGTGGTAATCATACCACTATATACGTATACATAAATATATATATATGTATAGAGAGAGAGAGAGAGAGAGAATCACTATGTTGTATACCTGAAAATAATGTTATGTGTCAATTATATCTCAATTAAAAACATTTTAATATATAATCATTATAATTATATAAGATACAAGATATTCAAGAATCTCAAAATACTGTAAATAATTTTTTAAAATACCTAATTAATGTCCCAAAGCCCACAGAAATAATCCCCATTCCTAACCCTTCACTTTTTTTTTTTTAAGATTTTATTTATGTATTTGACACAGAGAGAGAGATAGCAAGAGAGAGAGCACAAGCAGGGGAGGGGGGGCAGGCAGAGGAGATGGAGGGGGAAAAGCAGGCTCCCTGCTAAGCAGGGAGCCTGATGTGGGGCTCGATCCCAGAACCCTGGGAAGGCAGATGCTTAACCCAATGAGCCACCCAGGCACCCCCCCAACCCTTCACCTTTAAGGTTCGGCTTGACACACAGGCCTGGAGGAATGAATCTAAGGCTTCTCCATGTCTTTATAGATAGGAATCTGTTAGTTTCTCTTCCAGGGAATGCAGAAACGTAGGTTTTAGGTTGTAGATGGAGACTTCTGTTTAAGATAATGTTTTCCAAACTTTAGCAATTTGTGTCACCTTCATCATCTTTGCCAAACACAGGTAAAAAAATTACTTAATAGCTTGCTCTTGGTCAACTCACTAAGTTTTGTTGTTGTTTTTTTGTTTTGTTTTGTTGGGTTGTTTTGTTTTGTTTTTGATGTGCTTGTTGGGGGGAGAGGGGCAAAGAGAGAATCTTCAGCAGGCTCCACACCCAGCGCAGAGCCAGAGGCAGGGCTCGATCTCACAACCCTGAGGTCACAACCTAGCCAAAGTCAACAGTGGGACACTTAATCAGCTGAGCCACTCAGGCGCCCCAAATTTAAGTTTATTTTTAAAGGATGTTTTTGTCTCCCCATAAATGGAAACCCAGTATTTTTTACCATAAAGAGTAGGTAACCATAAATATAAATATATGTAAACAAAACAGTGTTATTAAAGTCTGGTCAGATAGTGTGGTTATACTCCATTTGGAAGAAAAAAAGAGTTTGACAGGTGATCGCTATATTATGTAATTAGAAGTGGCAGTTAAGACATATTAACGCAAAACTAGAGTGCATTCCTTGTCCTAATCAGAAAGTTAGAAAGGGAAGTGGAAAAGGACTAACTTAATAAGTGAATATGTGTTTTAATGTTATTTGGTGTCTGAAATAAGATTATCTCAAGAACCAAACTTAGGAAAGTGCAAAGGTTTTGATGTGGCCATGGCTCCGAGCCTGGGCTCCGTGAGTGCCCTGTCCCTCCTCCCCACTCCGATGCCAGCAGAGCCCCCACCACACCTGCCTTACATGGGGCACCACACGCAGCTGTCTGTCTTCTCCCTGATTTGCCTTTCGCTCCCACACAGTGAAGGAAGAGGGTCCTGTCGACAGTTCAGTCCTAGGACCGCCCTCGCCAGAATGTGCTGCCCCACGCTCAGCCCCTCTTGCCCCTTTCCTCGGGGCTGCTGGCCCGTCCTGCTGTGATGTTTGCTTGCAGTGAGGGAGGAAGGGCCAAGACTCAAATCTGGGCCTGGAAATGGACATAATTAGAAGAGGAAATTTCAGCCAACTTGGATTCTAGGCGGTCAGGCTGACCTAGCCTCGGCCGCTATGTCTCAGCCTGGGCAGAGGCTCAGCCTGGCCCACCTGAGTTTTGCACTGGGGTTTGGACCGAAGCCCCAGCAAGTCAGAAAGTATTGTTTTGCTTTAGTTTATATTATACATATAATATACATATATTTATAATATATATATAGTTATATATAATCAGTATATATTAATACTGTACATAATAATACATACGTATTATATGTAATGAATATTATATAATGTGTAATATCTATGTGATATAAGGTATAATACTTATATAATAGATAACATTAATTGCCAAAGAGAATCCTCAATGTTAATGTTTGCTTTTCTGTAACCTCTGTACCTGTTTCCCTCTCAGAGAAATCATAGGATGGGGTAGCTATTCAAGAGCACAATATGGGTATTCTTTTGACCTGAGTAAGTCACACTCAGCATCGTAATATACGGGACAACCCATAGTACTCCATGTATATCACTCTTACAAACCAAGCTTCTTTTTGCTGCATTCCTCCCCCTTGAGGGTGCAAACCATGGACTACTCTCCTCCATATCCTCTCAGAGGGCAGGCAACATCCAATCAGCGTCTGCCTCTGAATACCAAAATCTGCAGTCTGCCATTAGGGATCCAGTGTTAGGTGATGACCTTCCCTGGACCGTCTGAACTCGGTTTTGGATACAGGCTCTTCATTGTATTAGATGGTAAATCTTAAGAAACTAAAAATTTCGTCGCTGAGTCCAGTTGGTAGTTTATTGTCGATAATATGCATCTCTAATGTCACCATGTCTTAAAATTATCATATACTGTGTCTGTTGTGTAGGATTCCAGGGTCCTAAAAGCATTTATTCTGGAAGGGAGTTTAAGGATTTTATTCAGTGATTCTTTCATTTTTTTTTTGAAAGTTTCTTAAAAGTTACAGTCTTGCTTCCCAGAAAAATGCACATACAGAGAACATTGGTATATAATTTCAGGGATCACAGAATCCTGAGGTGCATCCTTGGGTCGTCGTTCCAGGTGCCTGGAGGTGCTCTGCGCATGCGCCCGAGGCTGGGCATTGGGTCTTATTTTAACTCCACGGCATTCGTGATTTGTTGGTGGTGCACTGAGCCCAACAATGTAGGAAGCTTTTTTACACTTTATTATTTTTGGAATGTTTTGGCCTCTTTTTCAGTCAGCTGCCCTGCATTAAGCAATCACATAGGCTCATGAAAACTTCAGAAGTGGTTTGTACCTGCAAAGAGATGGTGAGCTATGTACACTGTAAGGCGGAAATTTCCCGTTACAGCCCTGTCTGTGCAGACCAGGGTCAGGTCCCTGACCAGCACTGGCCAGCAGCCTCCGCCGCCCCTGCCCTCTGCACACACACCGCTTGGTTTGGTGGCCCCCTCAAACTTCAGCCACCCACCGGACATCTGGTATGCAGGTTTTTCTTGGCAGTGTGGGCAGGGAGCCAAATACAACCGTCAGGCCCACCTGACTCGGGCAGGATGGTTGAATCCCCCTACCTGCCTGCTTTTGCAGACAACTGCCCTGCCCTTAACCTTGGCTGCCCCTGTGTGTCTGGGAGGTGTGACTTAATGAAGTTTGCTTTCTCTTCCGCTTGGTTGCAGAGCCTCCCCCAAAACAGCTTTGTGGGATGCCTGAGGAACTTTCAGCTGGATCTGAAACCCCTGGACACCCCTTCTGTGAGCGTTGGTGTGTCCCCCTGCGTGGATGGCTCTTTGGAGAAAGGCATTTATTTCTCCCAGGAAGGAGGTCATGTCATCCTAGGTAAGGGGCAGTTTGGAAGAGTTTATGTCTTAGAGTCTGAAGAACTCGGTCCTTTATCTTGAATTATGATGTTCTAATTTTTTTTTCTTTTGAAAGCTAACTCTGTGCTGTTGGGGCCCAAATTTAAGCTGGTCTTCAGCATTCGCCCAAGAAGCCTCACTGGCATCCTAATACACATCGGGAGTCAGCCGGGGAGGCACTTATGTGTTTATATGGAGGCCGGAAAGGTGTGTACCGTGTGATGACAGGGTCTGTGGGTTTCCGTTAGAACCACCTTCATTTCCGGAGACCACAGCAGGGGGCGTTGTGAAGGAGTGGGATCCCATCTTGTTTTAAGAGACCTGATTTCAGGGCTGACTTAGTGTTTTCCTTAAGCAAGTCAGTTCGTCATCATGTTTCCTGTTCATCATCTTTAAAACTGGGAAAACTCAAACAAGGCGGGCTGAATTCTACCTGCACCACTTAGTTATATGGCCCTAGGGAAGCTACTTAACCTACTTCAGACTCATTTTCTTTATCTTTAAAATGTGGATCATAATGCTTATATCTTAGGGCTTTTGTCAAGAGAATAGAAACTGTGGTATACTCAATAAATGTTCATTTTTCTCTCTTCCCCTTCACCCTCGTCACATCTCTACTTTTATTCATAAGGGCGGTTCCTGGAGTTGTGGGGTAGATGTTCTCAACAGCTGTCTACACCAGGTCTTTGCCCAGCAGCTGTCTACACCAGGTCTATGCCCAACAGCTGTCTACACCAGGTCTTTGCCCAGCAGCTGTCTACGCCAGGTCTATGCCCAACAGCTGTCTACACCAGCTCTATGCCCAACAGCTGTCTACACCAGCTCTATGCCCATGGCTTGGTGTCCACTGAGTCAGTTTCAGATTTCCCTTATTGTCCCTATACCACCCACCAGCATCTCTGGCCTCTGCAGCCAGGCTGGCCCCTTGGTCTGCTCCCCAGGCTTCCTTTGGCTTGGCATGGAATCCTCTTTTAGTGTAGGCTTCTGCGGCCTTCTGCCCATTCCTCATGGGCCTGGTCAATACCCTACTCTCACCACTGGGGTCCTGTCTCTTTCCTTTTCAAAACCTCTTTTAAAAACCAAATCCTTCCAGGAAGGCCTTAAGGCAAAGAGCAAATCATGATAATGTTAAGGAGCAAAAATTCAACTGAGTAAATTTGAAGATCTCATTGACGTTAATCTAGTCATGAATCAGGCAGCATCCCATCTAGCAAGTAGAGGAGGGCTCTGAGTTGTACAAAATAGAAGGGTTTTATAGGAATGAGGGTGGGGCGGGAAGTCATTAGAAAAGGAAAAGAAAGGATTCTTCCAGGCAAGGTCACATTCCATTAGGGGAAGGGCAGGGGGGTCTTAGTAGGTGGATTACCTCACCTAACTTTCGGGGTGGGTTGGGGGGTTGGTGCTGGAGAAGGCCCATGTGACAGATTACAATGTCGTGGGTGCTGTTCAGAAAATTCCTGACTGATCTATTAAGACTACATTTCTGGGGGAGGTTGAGACGTTACTTAGGTTAGGTCTTCCGCACTGGTTTGGTGACTTGCCTTAAGTGGCTCCATTCTGGGCTTTTGTTTTTCTATTTAGCCATAATATGCAGTTTTCCTTTACCTCTACCCTTCCACAGCTTATTAACGGTGAGAGGAAAACTCCCAGAAGAAGATAAAATAGCCCAAACTCCTAGAACTCTTTGTATTTGAGATGCAGCCTTTAAGAAGGCCTCAGATAGGCTAGAGGCAGGAGCGGCTTGCCGGCCTTGAGAGAAGGCTGGCTTTTCAGGGGAGGGGAGGGGCTCCGGGAGGGCTTCTGGAGAGGAAATAATCATGCACACAAAAATCGAGACCTGATAACCTTCATAACGGCTGTGACATTGTTTAGCTGGAAAACTGCCAGAGAATTGGCCGCACTGGCTAGCTACATGCAAATTAAATGCAAATTAGTTACCAACTCGCTTATTTTAGTCCTCGCATTTGTTCACCTTGCTTCAGCCCTTGGCCCTGGCCCAGAGTGGGAATGCAGAATTCTACACCCTAGCATGAGTGCCTGACCCCTGCTGCGTGCCCAGTCAAATGCCATCCATGAGCTTGCTAAATTCCTTGAACAAGAACCCTGTGAAGGCATGCATTCATGGAATTATTATAATTGTCTGGGCCTTGCAGCAGGGTGTACGCCTCAGCCAGCATTTTTGCCTTCCAAATTTCACATCCTCCTAAACAGAGCCACCGTCACGTATTAATAGCTGAGGAGGATCTTCAATGCTAATCAGTGCCCTTTGAGTAGAGCCTGACAGAGGAGGGGTTTGCATTGGGAGGACATGGCCTTTGGCAGCAACTTCAGGCTGGGCCCTGGGTTTGCAGCTTGCTTGCCTAGGAGGGATGCAGCCGAGAGATTCTTGCAAACACTGGCCCCTGTATGATCACCTGGTATGGGAGGGGGCTTATGTCTAAAGTGCTTCGGGGCTGGCGCGGTGACAGGGCTTGGGAAGGGAAGAAGCCAGGGAAGTTGGCTCTACCAGCCCTTCTGAAGGGAAAATGCATGTGTGTTCCAGGTCACGGCCTCTGTGGACAGTGAGGCAGGTGGGATCTTGACATCGGTCACACCAAAGCGGTCTCTGTGTGACGGACGGTGGCACTCCGTGACAGGTATGATGTCCGGTGACCTGTTGTTCACACCCTGAAACAGTCTCCCTTTCCTTCTGGACTTGAATGTCCCAAAGGCAGCCTCAGCTCCTCAATCCATTAGTGTCTGACCAGACTCAGCCCCCGCGGGTTAACAATGGTGAGCACATGTCCATGGTCAGCCCCAGCTGTATCGATGCCATTCGGGGTTGCTGCCGCCCGTCCTCCATCGCCTACAGAGAATTTCTTTTCTTTTCTTTTCTTTCCTTTTCTTTCTCTCTCTCTTTCTTTTTTAGCTCTGAAAACTGATAAGCTCTATTTGTTTTCAAGGCAGTACAACATTATGATTTAGATTTTGGCTCTGAAATCAAGAAGAACAAAGGTCAAATCTCAGTTCCAGCCCTTACCTAAGTGACCTTGGGCAAAAGCCACTTAATTGCTCTTTATCTTCAGTTTCCTTCTCCGCACAATGGAGGTGAAAGTAGCATCCACCTCCCAGGGTGAAAATCAAATGGGATAATGTATGTAAAGTGCACAGCAGGTTCCAATATGTAGTAAGTGCCCAGTAAGTATTTGCTCTTAATTGTTCAAGTTCATTGTTGGGCTATTTTTTTCAACCACCACTTAATATTACAGCGAGCGATGTAGATACACCAGTGGGCGGAAAACAGGCATAGCCTCCCAAACCGAATCTGCTGTTTGATGAATAACCTGGGCACGGTAGTTTGGAGATACATTAAACCACATTGGCTAAAATACCTTTTATAAAAAAGCTAGTCTCTCCCTGTCTAATTGGAATGCTAAATCCATGGCGATTAGTTACGATTGTTAATATTGGAGGAATTTTATGTGGAGGGTCAAAAGCGACTCAGTTTTTAGAAGTCAGCATCTCCCTGGAAAGAAGCTAAGATCGCATGAAATAAACATGGCCTCTGGAGCAGAGGGTCGGAATTCCCAACTCATTCAACTTATAACCAAGCTGTCTTGTCAGGCTCCTCAGTGCTTGAGAGTCATAGTGTATTCTCTGGGAAAGAAGAGTAATCATATCTTCCTCACAGATTCATTTTAAGGATTAAGTTCTGTAATGTATGTGGAACACCTAAATACCACTTGGTGTTGAGAAATCAGTTGAATTTGAGTCTAGGCTGACCGAATTCCTGCCAACAGCGCTCTCGTGGGAATGAGTTGAGCGGAAGCCCGGGGTGACACCCTAGTATAGACGTTAACCATTGGGCAGGGCTCTCCTTGGGGGACTGACCTGACGGGCTTCCTTTTCCCCCAGTCACCATGAAACAACACATTCTACACCTGGAGCTGGACGCAGAGAATAGCTACACAGCTGGACAGCTCCCCTTCCCGCCTGGCAGCGCTCCTGAGCCACTACACATTGGAGGTGTCCCAGGTAACTTGTCTTGGCTTCTTCTACACCTGTGTGTTGCCCCACGTCAGCTCTTAACATGTCCATCTTAACCCAGCAAACCCAGTGCCCCTGCCCATGGGTGATTAGCTAGGCAGCGGTTGGCTGGATGATGGAGACAGAGAGGCCCTTTGCTCCAACACATGGGAAAACCCAATTGCTAGCAATGGGCACATTGTATAGCCCAGGCCATCTTACTGCTGCTTCTTCTGTCCCAAGCCTATCATTTATAAGCCCCTCTTAAGAGGCTGCATTAACCTAGAAGCCTGATATCAGCAAAGAGTCAGGAGAGGGGCCGAGAAACTGGTCTCTCCTCTCCAGGTGTTTCGTTTTACTGGTGAGTTATTAAGCTTTAGGGGATCAGAATGGGAGGATCATGCAGGTTCTGGAATTTTGCCTGGAAGGAGCCTTGTCATTCTTCCTTCTTTTACGTTCCTCCAAATGATTTGTTAATTTTATGGGTCTTCCATGACCCATAAAAAGCACAAGAGTTCAGAGTTATTATTTATTGATTTGGGCTGTGGAATTGGCTCCTTCGAAGAACTTGAAGAGTAGCCTTGTTGCTGATTTATCACAGCAGGCCGGGGTGTGGGGGGCCAGCTCAAAGGAGGAGGTGATCGGGTAGCCCGAGACCCTCTGTCCCTTGAGCTCGAAGAAGACTATTTTTTAAACTGGGTACATTCACTTGACAGTATGAATTATCCACTGAATGCCTCTCCTTTTCTCTTGAAGCTGGTTTGAAGACACTGAAGCTCCCAGTGTGGAAATCATTTTTTGGCTGTCTGAAGAACATTCAAGTCAACCACGTTCCCATCCCTGTCACAGAAGCCGTGGACACCCAGGGCACTGTCAGTCTGAATGGCTGTCCTGACCACTAACTCAAACCCATCACACAGCAAGGGAAGTCACCTCCAAGAGCCCAGTTCCCCAACACACCTCCCTCTCTCCCTGCAGGATCATTCTTGACTTAAGACACCCTGTAGACCGGGTTGCTAGCAAGTCTCATTTTGAATTCTGACCACACATAACTCATCATCTTGGCACTCAGTGCTCCATGTGTATTTTATATAGAAATCCCATTTCTTGAAGATGATGAACAAATTGTTACACACTTTTGGTAATCTCCTTTCCCACTAAAAATGAAATGTCTTTTAAAGAACATTGTCTTCCACCTGTTAAAAAAAATATCTTTTAAAGCACTTTAAAAACACAAAAATTGTACATGTGTTAAGGGGTTATAACTTATGCGGTTAAATAAAGGCAGTGTACTCTTTAAATGATGATGTTTTATTAGCATTAAACCAATGGCTTGATGGGCATTGTTAATCATACTAATTCTTCCGCATGTGTTCAGTGTGCTACCTACAACACAGTTTTCTGCAGATAATCATTACGCACATACTGGCAAGGTACTGTGTGTGCTCAATGTTGGACACACAATCAGGCAGAAAAAGTAATTCCTGCCCTGAAGGAATATGCAGTCCTATTGGGGAGACACACAATATTCATAAAATAGTAAATAACTAACAAACCGAATTAATGAACCTCTATTTCCCTTTGGTTTCCCACGTACAGTCTGCTACCAACCAAGTCTCAGTTATGATTATCAATTCCTTGAGGGCAAAGACTATCTGGGAGGGGAGCTGAGATGGCCATACATCCTATAATTAGAGCTTTGCCTGACAAGCTAACAGATAGGAAGGAGGACTTGCTTCTGGTTTTATCTACAAAATAATGAGCCATGTACTAGACCACTGTTATTACCCAGCACCACTCTTCTTAACGAAGAAGATTATACAAGCATTTTTGTGTCTTCTCCATGGTATTTGCCCCTCAGAAGAAAAATAATAATTCTGAAATTTGGACATAGTAATCCTCTATGGTATCCTCATTGCTCCCTGCCCTCCCCCCTCTGAAATGGAGCCACACTCCCTTCAACCCAGTGCTCCTCACACTGCAGGCCTGCGGGCATGGTTTCTAACAACCATACCTATGCAACTGTGGAATATTCTCCTGGGGAGGTAACAAGTTCCCCATCACAGAGGGCATTCAACAGAGGCTGGCTGGTGGGCATTAGGGTTGCTATGCTGACTCAGACATTGAATTGCACGACCTTAAGTCAGGTGTTTTCTGAAAACATTTGACTTCCCAGTGAAAACTTCATCAGGCGATCACCACTCAGACACTGAGTCTGCATGAAGAGCCTTCATTTTACCTGCCTTGGCACCAGCTACACTAAATGGGTGGTTCTCCCTTCTGGCTTCCTGGTGTTATTCTAACTGAAAGTGATTTATTAGTGCTAATTATTCATTAGCACTTCCTAGATTCATTAGAAAGGGACCGCGAATCCACTGACACCACCGGTTTTCCTTCCCTTTGGTAGTAGCTTGAAGACCAGCTGTCCCTCTGCCTTATCTCTCTGAGTGTCATCCCTGCCACCAGAGGCAGCTGAGGGTGTCACAGATGGAATTACAGTTAAGGAAACAGCCCTCGGCGTGCCCCTTCCCAGACTGTACATGCGTGTTCTCTGAAAGGAATGTCTACAGCTCCTCAACTGAACCATCGTGGAAATTCTCTGTAAACTGTAAAGTGCCATACAAATATTATCACTGGTGTCTTCTTCCTGGCTTAAAGTCCCTCCTGGATTGGGCTGACCTTGCGGTAGGAGGCTCAGGAGGGACAGTAGGCTCGCTGACCGTGACAGGTCCACAGTTGGTTTCATTTTGGTCCAGGAGGGTGGGGGAGGGGTGAGAAACCCGGACTGTGAGAAGACCCACAGCACAGCACAACAATCTGGACAACAGTCCCTTCTGGGGGCATCACGTGACTACAAAGCAGTCACGTGTCTTCAGGGGCCGCTTCCTTTGGCACCTCCCAGGGCACCTCCTGACCTCACTTCTCAGTACGAGGGTGGTTGAACTTTTGTCACACTTGTAGTCACCCCCTGGCAGAGGACAATGGCCCTGAGCAGAACATGCTGACATTTCCTTCCTCCCAGGTGGGAAGTGGTCTCACTTGCCCACAGAGAACTTTGACTTGGTTCCATTCTGCCCACTCCCCAGGCGATGCTGTACCACAAAATGCCCAGGCCGCGTCCTCTGCCCTCCCAACCACGTGGACTCCTGTCTCTCTCCCAGCTCCCTGGTCTCCAACCTCGGGTTGGTCAGTGCTAGCCCAGAGAGACCAGATTCTTTCTTAGGAATGATGGTCTAAAGCCAGCAACTGAATACAAATGGCATCTATGCTCACTATAGAAAAACCAGAATATGCAGCAAAGCATAAAAATCCCCTGTAGCTCATCACTCAGAAGTCTGTAGGTCTTCAGTACTCTGTCTGTGTTCCTTTTACATGCACACGTATTTCCTTACAGAATTGCAGTTCTACTGTATATATTTGTTTATAGTTTTATAAAAAGTATATGGTGACTTTTCCCAGGTCTTTGACTATAGGACATGCCACCAAATGAATTTATCATAATGTATTTAACCAACCTCCAACCGCTTAGACAACTGGGTTGTTTCAACTTTTTGTGATTATAAGCAACACTAGAATGAATATGTCATGGAAGATAAACTCATTTATTTGTTTTCTTATTCTCAGAAGTAAAACTACCGGGTCAAAGGTAGGAACATTTTTATGTTTGTGGCTAACTATTGCCATGTTGTTTCCTCAAAAGTTGTATATCCGCTTACATTCACATCTTTTTGAACTGACCGTAGGGTCTGATGCCACTAACTATAAACTCACCACCATCTGCCCCTGGTCTTCAAGACGGGGAGCAGCTGTTGGAGCACACCAGCTCATAGACGGTCACCATGCTCCAGGCTCATCTGAGCCCAAATCCCAGCACCTGGAAATGCACGGTCAGCTGATGGGCTCTGATGGGTAATTCTGCACAACACCTGAAGGCTTAAAACACGGGCAGTTCTATCATTTGCCCCAAAGGACTAGTGTTGAGCAATAGAGATCCAGGTTTGCAGAATATGTTACTCTCAGAGAGCTCCAAACCAGTGCCAGGCCTGGCACTTGCTTCCAGAAAGGAGCAAGGCACTCATCCGAGGATCTGAAGAACATACTGTGCTCTCTGGGCAGCCACCGAACCTCAGCCACAGGTCCAGCCAACGGCTACTTCCTCCTCCATCTTGTAAGTTTGCTTTCTTTGTGATTGAAACTTTAATAAGGATTCACTGAGGCAAAATGTCTAGGGTTTAAATGGGTAGAAACTCAAGCCCCCAACCCTCTCCTCACCCTGCCCCTCCCCCCACAACGGAGAAATCCAAAACAGAAACTCTTTTTTCCTAACATGAGTGATAATGGTAATAATAGCACAATAATAGCACCAGTGGTAGGTGACAGATGTGTCATGTTTCCAGTTCCCTAATTTGCCAAACAATATAACTTAATTCCTCAGCATTGAAATGTCTGCATGCCTGAGTGTGGAAAGCAGAGACAAAATTGGAAATCTCTGTTAATCATCCTCGAGGTGAGGAACAATTATTCTCCCAGAGGGCAGGGTCCTGAGATGATGAATACTATTTACTGAAAATGGTTTTTTCTCCTTTGTTCATAAAGACTTCTATGGCCTCAGAATGTGAAGTGTACCTTTCCACTGCCAGAAGTTCTTATTCCCCATAAATTTTGAATGTGTGGTTTATTTTACTCTACGTTGAGTCCTTGATAAAATGAGAATTGAGAATTTCAGAGGGTGATGGCCTGGAATTTTCTGCAGCATTTCTTGGTCTTCACGAATGCACACAGCACAGCGTACACTTACTGATTAAACCATCCCCGGCTCAAAAGGCTTTTGCTAATTAATCAGTAATGTTAATCATTTCACACTCAGGGAGCGTGCATTCCTGGACAGATCTAATGGGGCTGGGTATCCAGTGACATAGCTTGGCATGTTGTCCATTCAAAAGATAAATGTCAGTGGGTACTTACTATTCCTATAGGAAATAAGCTTCCTCAGAAGTCATCTGTGCTCTGAAAAATAAGTGAGCATATCTAGCATTCAACTGCAGTGCCGTCCACAGAGAATACAATTCTTAATGTCATGTTTTTGGGATGTCCTTGGTGAGGCGGAGGCCTCTCTTGCGGGCTGAGGCACCGTGGGACTTCTAGTTGCTTCCTGAACCACAATGTCTAGCTGCTGATGAGACAGCTCCTGACAAGTCCGGACCCCAGTGGGGTTTGTCTCCTGCTCTACTGTTTCCCGTAATCCATCTCTTCCCACTTCCTCACAATTAGAGGGAAGCCCCTCGGAAAAGCCACCCCCCTCCCCACCTTCAGGAAAAACCTTTGCTCTTGGAAGTCATGTGAATCTGAGCCACTCTTTGCTCTCTTGGGCCTATAATTTCAGGCATGCAAGCTTTCTGTCAGATGGTTTAGAATATTCTAGAAGTTTGAGGGACAAAAAATTATATCCCTTACTTCACAAAGCTTCTCAGAAAGTTCAATGAGATGATGAATATAAACTGTTTTAGCACGCCGTTGTGGGTGTTACTTACTATTAACAATGTAAAACAGGGAACAGACATATCAGAAGTTGGATGCTTCCTTATGCCTTTAGTTTTTTTCTAGGAAAGGAATTCAAATGTCCAAGAGTATGGAAGCCAGAAACCTAATGAGGAAATTTCCTATTCTATTTGTGGCTTATGTTTATCACTTTTCCTGATTTGCCATTCCAGGGAGACAGCAGAGGAAGTCAACTTCCCCCTGTGTTTCTAGCACTGCTGTGTATGCAAGCAAGATATATTTCAGGGGAAGAAAGTGTAGTAGACGCGGCCTGTCGCCAGCTCATGTCCCTTCACTCTGCCCCCTGCAGGGCTAGCCGCCCTGACTTCCAAATGCCAGCACCCCTTTCTCTGAGGCCTTCCTTTGATTGCCAAAGTCAGCTGTGTCCACTCGTGCAGCCAGCTGCGAAGGAATTAAGGCCCCAGGTGTGTCCCTTACCAATGACTCCTGGGACTTGGTGTCTTTTTCCCACCCGTGTTGGAAGCACGTGTTCTATACTGGTTGCCTGAGCTTCTCCAGCAGGATTCCTCTCCAATCGCCCAGAATGGAAACCAGCTTGGAGAGCTCACTTCATTGGCTACCTTCCCTTCTGTGTCTTCCTCCTTCCCTTTCCTCCCTCGTCACTGGTGTTTCTGTCACCTCCCAAATAAACTACTTGTACTCAAATCCCTATTCAGCTCGGCTTCAGGGGACCCCAAGCTTTAGGCACCCTCTAAAGAGTAGGTCTTGTCCTAAGTTTTCTTTTTTTAAGTATTTTATTTATTTATTTGACAGAGTGAGAGAACACAAGCAGGGGGAGCAGCAGAGGGAGAGGGAGCCTGATGCGGGGCTCGATCCCAGGACCCTGGGATCATGACCTGAGCCGAAGGCAGACGTTTAACCAACTGAGCCACCCAGGCGCCCCATAGATCTTGTCCTAAGTTTTGACCACACTCTATGTGTTTCCTAGATGTGCTTTCTGTGAGTATAAAGAACCCACAGAACCAGATGCCCTAAAACTCGAACCACAGTTGTTGCAATGCCATGACAGCACTGAGACGGAAAAAGATTACTGGGACCCGCAAAGATTCACCTCCCCACTCCCCTGCATGCCTTGTGCAAAATGATAATGCATTTGGAGAGGCCCAATCCTGGCAGGAGTGAGGGGTACCAGTCAAGAGCCCGTGCATGAGGAGGAAGTTTAATGAGCATTTAGTTTTGCCTTGAACTCAGACGTTGCTCAAATGTTCCAGTTTCTCCAGTTCAGCCAGCAAGATCTTTCTTGCTTTTTCAATAGGTAATGGGCAGGTAATTGGCCATGCTATCCATAAGCCACAAACCTACATCCTAGGAGATAATGAGATGTTTAAAGACTCATGAGTAAGAGAGCCCTTCCCCTGGAGATTCTGATTCCCAAGGTAGGAGTGGGGCCCAGAGATCTGTATTTTTTAATAAATATAGCAGGTGATTTTCCTAATCAAGCAAATGTGGGAAATACAGAATTATAGAACAAGTACTTGCGTTAAATAGGACTCCACATTTCACTCCATTATGATTCTACAAATAGGTAGATTTGCCTAGACAATAATCCTATTACTAGCATCCAAACCAGTTATTCTTCAGCTCGAGAATCTGCATTAGTGTCATTTTATAGTAGAATGATGAAATCAACCTTCTGAGCTGCTACAGCTGGGGGACATCTATCAGTGTGGCACAGGAAGTGTCAGAGAGCCCACGGGGCTGCCCAATGGTGGAAGCCATTTTTTTTCCCTCTCATCTCAACTAGGAAATAACTCTTCCTGTCAAAAGAGAATGGGGAGCCATCTAAGCTAAGTTGTGTGTAATTCAGGGGAAAAAATGTAAGCAAAAACATTATAGGCAGAGGGAAGAGAATGTGCTAAGGCGCAGAGAAGGGAGTGAGCATGGCTTAGGGGGATTGACGAGAACCCCGGGTAGCTTGCGTGGGCAAGTGCGACCATAAGAAGGCAGATGCAGGTGAAGAGAGAGTGTTGGGGATGGGGCAGGAGCCAAGTCCTGGGGCATGGCGACCCTTGCTAGCTGCTGTGGACAAGAGACGAAATGTCAATGAGCCTTGTGAGCCTGATGAGGATCAGTTTGCCAGGTATATGCATAATGGTTACTGAGGAGAACTTGGGGCTTCTCGTGCGATGGTTTTGGGTAGGTTTGGTGGCACTGACTCACATAACTAATACTTAGATGGGTAGAGAAATAAGGAAGAAAGCTTTTGGATCCGTTTTTTTCCCCCCTTCAATTTTTATTTTCCATTTTCTGGGTGCCAAGAGTTCTTTACCCTCTTCCGTTCACAGCCTGGTTGGCTTAGCTCGTCCAGGGGTTCCCAATCTGCACTGTGCAGCAGAAGCAACTGGGCAGTTCTTTTCAATACAGATGTCTATACCCCAGACATCCCCAGAGATCTGATCTTGTGTGAGGCCAGACATCAAGTCATTTTTAAAGCAGCCCGAGTGATTCCCAAAAACAGCTGGGATCCAGATCCCCTGATGTCAGCCATGTTCAGGGAAGCGTCCTTTCTAGTTGCTTGGTGAGCAACATTATAAGAGGTGGCCACTGAAACTCTTTTGAACTTTGTTCTATACATGTTTCCTTAGCTGTGGTTTTCATTTCACTACAGCTTTAATATAGCTTTCATTTTGCTGTGTCCTTTTCAATAAAACCGTTTGAATTTCTACAAAGTCTTGAGGTTGAAGAACTCCTTTAAATACTGTTTTAGGTAGACGAGCAGGGGTGGGTGGGCACGTAGATCGCAGGAATACATCGATACCTGGACCCAGATGACCACATCTGACCGTTACAGTCATGAGTCTCTCTCAGGAAGAGAGCATCCCTTGTGGGATGGAAGGTACTTCAGCCTGACTGAAATGTGGGTGCTGCTCATTACACTAGCAGGGCCCCTCCTGGAAAGAAAGTAGGAAAAGGCACAAGGAACAAGGCAGATGTTCCTAGCTCCCAAGTAGTTGGTAGTGGGTCCTAAATACTCCACACACCCACACACCCACACACATGCCCACATTCTTTCTCCCTCTCTCTCTGTCTCTTCCTCTATCTCTGTCTCTCCCTCTCAGGGTCCCCAACTGGCAACAAAGAGTGGGTGTTCCGGAGAAGATGGTGGGGAAACGGAAACAGGTGGTGTGTGACGGGTCGCACCATCGGACGGTGTGCCGAACGTGCCCTTTGCAGTGATGTTTCAGTATACATGGAGGACCACCAAATCGTCCCCTTGCCTCAGACCAGGGTCGCAGTCCAGGAACTCCACAGCCCTCTAAATAAAATCAGCTGCTATGGACCATGTGTCTGTCACGTCCCCTGGTGCCCTGTGTAGCCCAGGGTATGTATGGTTGAAGCTTCCAGGATAACAACTCCCAGGGTCTCTCTATTGTGGTACCATTTGCAACGCCCTCTCACGTCTCTTCTCCCCTCCGAGTCTCTTCATAGGCTGACCCTTACTGTGGGTCAGGAAAGGGGAAGCTGACCCCTTGCCTTCCTCTGATCTTGACCCTGATTTGCGGCCTGCTGTAGGCCTTCTTTGCAAAGAAGCACATTAAAAGTCCTGCTTTGACCTCAGGGACACAGAGAGTTCATAGGAGCTGCCACCATGGCACCCCCCGCCCCCCCGCCGTTAACAATTGATGCTGGATGTGGGATGGAGACAGTGGGGAGCAGGAGACTCTGCAAGCTGACTTGCCAGGTTTCTCATGGCGGAATCTGGTGCCCCACACGCGACAGTAGGAGGCATTCTGCTGGCAACATTAAGCCGTGTCTCCACTAGCTCCATCCTGATTTCACCTGCAAGTCACACAGCAAACAAGCTGCACACAGATGCTGCCCCGTCTGACCCCACCTGTCACTCTTGGCCACAGGAGGTTAGTCTTCGGCGAGGGGCCAGAGAGCAGAGTAATGGGGGGTTCCGTAACAAAGGGGGATCCAACAAGCTCAGGAAGCCATGGTAGAGTGGTGGGCACCACCTGCCATGATGACATACACTGAAGGGCATGGAAGCCCAAGAGCCCTTCGAGCACTTTCTCCAGTGTCAGCTGGAGCAGTTTTGTTTCGTTGTTGCTGTTGTTTATGTTTGTTTTGTTGTTGAGCTCTCGCTAATCTCTCAGCCACTAAAATGGGTCCCTTGGGATTTCATGCCCCTGGTATAAAACGGAAAGGTAGGGGAAAGAGTGTGGGTTTTGGACTCAACGGATGGGCTGGAGACCTAGCTCTGATGCAGCCTGGTGCTACAATCTTGTGCAGATTTTCTAACCTGGCAAAAAAAAAGAAAAATCATCTGGCCCATCCCTAGCCGTAAGATAAAAAGGGCAAAGGCTCCTTAAGACTCACATGGGGGGCATCTGGGTGGCTCAGTTGGTTAAGCATCTGCCTTCAGCTTAGGTTATGATCCCAGGGTCCTCGGATCGAGCCCCGCGTTGGGCTCCCTGCTCCTCAGGGAGCCTGCTTCTCCCTCCCCCTCTGCCTGCCACTCCATCAGCTTGTGCTCTCTCTCTGTCTCTCTGTCAAATAAATAAATAAAATCTTTAAAAAAAAAAAAGCCTCACATGGGACCCAGCCTACTTAAGGGGATTTGAGTCAAAGCTTTGCCTGGTACGGGAGAGAGTCCATTGGCCTGGTAAGTCCTTTGTGCTCCATACACCGAGGGAAGCCACCGCAGCCCCAGACAAGGCTCCGTGAGAGTCAGGGACGGCGCTGGGATCTCTTTCAGAAGCCCGTCTGACGGTGGGTGCCTTTGGCCCCATCCGACAGACCAAGAAGCTCCGGCTCAGCAAGCTTGAGCTGTCTGCGGAGATTCAAGCCGGGTGGTCTGATTAAGAGTGCTGGCACTGGGTCCCAGGAGAGGACAAAAACTGGAAAGGCCAAGCTGTGGGGGACATAAAGAGAGGCAGTAGGACTAGGTTTGGAAAGACTGTGGCCTTTTTTTTTTTTTTTAATTTTATTATGTTATGTTAGTCACCATACATTACATCATTAGTTTTTGATGTAGTGATCCACGATTCATTGTTTGTGCATAACACCCAGTGCTCCATGCAGTACGTGCCCCCCTTAATACCCATCACGGGGCTAATCCATGCCCCCACCCCCTCCCCTCTAAAACCCTCAGTCTGTTTCTCAGAGTCCATAGTCTCTCATGGTTCGTCTCCCCTCCGATTTCCCCCCCTCCGTGTTTCCCTTCCTTCTCCTAATGTCCTCCATGGTATTCCTTACGTTCCACAAATAAGTGAAACCATATGATAATTGACTTTCTCTGCTTGACTTATTTCACTTAGCATCATCTCCTCCAGTCCCATCCATGTTGATGCAAAAGTTGGGTATTCATCCTTCCTGATGGCTGAGTAATATTCCATTGTATACATGGACTGTGGTCTTTTTTTTTTTAAAGAACATCTCTCCACATCTGGTCCTGACCTACTTCTGATCTTTGACCAGGACAAGCTGGGGCTGCAGCAGAAGATGAAGGCTGAGGGGGTGAGCCGGTAGGTGGATCTTTCAAGTCCTTTAATCCACACTGTTTTGCATTGTCAGTTGTTCCACAAATCCAAGCGCTAACACCATTTGGTCTGAAGACACGGCAGAATAATTGGAAGCTGGATAAAGCCCTCACGTCAAAGGAAAGGGAAATTTAAAGCAGAGGCAACTAATTACTGTCCAGGGCAGGCATTCACTGGCCTCAGACTTCATTTTCTTCTTTTAATAATTTCACTGACACACAAAAATGGAGAGAAATCTAAAATAAAAGCAAACCTGGTTATGTAGCAAGAAAATGTACGGTGCTCTGAGCCTCCTATGCCCTGCTTCCTCCCATTAAATTCTTTTATGTAAATTGCTTCCTCCCTGTGCTCAGGCATAATAAATATTCACTGAAGGAAGGAAAGAAAGAAATTGCACAAGTGGGAGATGAACTAAAATGTAAAGATTCCCACCACCACCCCCCCACCGCTCTCAATAGGATCATGTATTCTATTACTAAAGGCTAATGGGAAATTGATCCATTAATCAATCAGTGGAAGACTTTCAGAAACAGCTTGGCTATTCAACTATTTGGTGAAAACTAAGGGAACCACTTCCTCTCTCCTGCGTCAGTTTCCCTAGGCAAGTGGATTCAGTTCAACCTATGGATTCATCAAAGTGACACCATCACCTGCACGCAGAGCAACTCCTTGGGCACTTAAAATAATTGAAAAGAGAATAGAAACCCCTGGGTCCTGATGGGAACTGCCTGCCAACCAGGAGAATCACATGTTGCAGGAGCAAAGCTGCCCAAGAGCTTCTCTAACCAGAACAACTCAGGCTTCTGTAACCAGAGCTCAGGATCTGGCCACCACTAAAAAAAAAAACCTCAAAACACGTGTGCCACTTATTGAGCACAAGGCAGGTACCAGACACTGTGCTAATCTCTTGACTATGCAATCTCATTTAATCTCAACAACTATCTTAAGAGTCAGGTATTATTCTTCCGTTTAGCACAGGAGGAAACAGACTCGGGGAGTAAGCCCCAAGGTTACCCCAAGGTGCTCTGCAGCCCCAGCTTGTCCCGGTCAAAGATCAGAAGCAGGTCAGTCCTCACAGGACTATGATTCACATTGTATTAACCCTGTGCTTCTGATGCTCCGACATGGGGGGAGGGCAGGCTTGCTGATCCTGGAGGGACTGGGTCTCCCAGGGTTAGCTAATTCGCAGAGACGGTGGAAGAATCACCTGTGAGCACGTGCCCTACATATGCTCACCCTGCAGTCCAGAGCCCATGCCCCAACACTCCTCTGTGGCTCTCACGCTCAGGGCCATTATCCCCCTACCAGATAGCTAGGGAGAGGCCCTATGACGCCCCCCCCCCCCCAGTCCATTGAAATTATTCAAATCAGCCACTCTTAATCCTGTTTACCCTGCCTTACCTATTTCTTCCACAGAAACCACAAGGAAGGCTCTTGCCCCCATCTGTACCCTTTCCTCTTGCCTCCCCACTGACCCTGATGCCTCCTCATGGGCTCCCCTGCCCCCCACGGCATGGTGTGTCCCCTCCTATTGGGATCCATGAGTGTAACAAGCTATGTTTTCAATGGCAATTGTCTTCTGATCTGATCTCACCATACCTGAAAAATAATAAGACCTACTTTTTAATACACCCACCCAGGGTCACCCCTGCACTAACCTGAGTCATCAAAGAGGAAACACAAGAGGGAAACGTCCTGTCTTATTTATTAGTTGGATTGGTGTTTTCAAAGACAAAAGAAGGCCTTCAAGAATATATTGCAAGGACATGAAGGACCATTAACTAGTCCAACCTACATAGTCCCACATAGACCCACTAGTCCATAGCAGCCTTCCATTTCCCCCTGAGTTTCAATGGCACTGCGGTGACAGGGAAAGAAAGTGTCAGAATATCTGGGGGGGCCTTGATTTGCACATCCATCAAGAGTGGGTTAGAAAAGGGAGCCTGGGTGGTTCAGTCAGCTAAGCGTCTGCCTCCAGCTCAGTTCATGATCCCAGGGTCCTGGGATGGAGCCCTGCATTGAGCCCTCTGCTCAGCAAGGAGCCTGCTTCTCCCTCTCTCCCTCTGCCTGCCGCTCTGCCTACTTGTGCTCTCTTTCTCTCTCTCTCAAATAAATGAATAAAATCTTAAAAAAAAAAAAAAAGAAAAGGCTGAGAATGTGAGACTAAAACACAGTCTTCCTTCCCCTCTGGTGGAGGGGGCCTTCTTCCTCCAGAAAGTGTTCTTCCATGCTAGATAGAAGCTTTTCACTTAGGGGTAAAGTTAGCTACCTAGTGTGTGTGTGTGGGGGGGGGGGGGGGCAAATTAGCATACTTAGAACAGATCATTAAGCCAAAGACTTCACTTGAAAATAGTAATTAATCACCAAAATAACTTTATTCAGCCTGTTTCCCGCCTCACACAGGACTGTCCAATCCCTGGGGCTGATCTCAGCCCAATCCCACATTTAGGAAAAGCAGCTAGCGCACGGGTGAGCTCACGGGCTTCAGCACAGCCCCCCTCCACTCCTCCTCTCTTGCCCCAAGTGACTTCTGCACGTGAATAGAAAATTCACAGAGCACTCCAACATCCAAGCACTGAAACTTCACCCAAACGCCACATCTGCTTTCAAAGGCATGCTTTTCAAAGGACTCTTAGTCACCCAAGATAGAGCTAGCTTTCAACACTCTGAGTCACACAGCTAATAGGGCTTTGCTGTCCTCGGTGGACACGGGGTACTCACCGCCAGTGTGAGCTTCCAGTATGTGTACCTAAGTAATCGGTGGAGGGTCTTTCGGGAAGGATGGGGCGGCAGATTCTACCATAGGAGAAACCAGATTTCGCATCTGCAGGGCTTCCAAAAGAGGATTGAACGTAGCGGGCCAGAAAAATTGGTTGGCATTATTCTTTTTGGTAACAGATTGGTCCCTATCTGTAAATGGGGGTGGTGTTACTTTTGTAAATCCTGGCCTGCCCCCAGAGCCCCACCTGAGATCTCTGGGCACACACTTTCTTCTGTGTGGAACCCCAGACTTAAGTTCCTCCAACTTTGTAGCTCCACTTGGATACCAACTAGGCACCTTAAGCTGAAATATGCCTGAATCTAAATACTGCTTGTTCACCCAAAACAATTCATCTCCCGAATGTCCCAGTTTCAGTAAATAGTATCACTGTCTATCTTGGTGCTCAAGCCAAAACTCTGTGACTCATCGTTGGTCCCTTCAGCCTGCCGTTTCAGTTCCTCCTCCTACACACACCTCAGATCTGTCCACATGTTTGTGTCTTCACTGTGCCCCCAAATCAGGCTGTCAATCTTTCTCCCCGGCTACTGTGAGGGCCTCCTCACCGGGCATCCTGTATCAGCTCTAGCTCCTTATAAATTATTCTTCCCATTGTGGCCAGAGTGATTTTTGGTGATGCACCAGACAAATACATCTGTCAAGAGAATTCTCCATTAAGAAATAAATGTTAGAACTCCTTATTACAATGAATGCGTTAAAGTCATTTATCTCAATCAGGCCTGAAGGGAGAAAGCTGAAGCCTTGATACTTTCTTACCAAAAAAACAAGATAAAAAGAAGAATTCGTGTCCCTAAGGAATTATAAACAGTGGGCCGAGTGCAATTTTCTATGCCAATCAATTAATATGTTGCTTTAGGATTAATGGTTTCATTCTTAAGGAGACAGTATATTACACTTTTAAAGTCCTGATGTCTCTAAAAGTAATTCTTACAGACTGGCCAAGACATTTTCATAGTAACCAAATAAAAACAAGTCAATCTGACACAATGGGGCTTTTACCCCAACGTGGGTAAGGATTATATTATAAAGATTTTCAAGTTGAATAGCCTACTAATATTGGGAGCCTTTCTCCTTAACAATTAATTAGTTGTAAAAGACTTTATAGCTCCAGCCCTTGTCTTCCCAAGACAACTGAGTCATCAGACTCTTACCTTCCCAAGACTCTTTGCTAACAACCGATTATTAGAGGCCTGCACGTTTCTGGTGTCAGTATCATCTTTAATAACTCTATTTTTACAGCCCTATCAAAATTATAGGTCGCACCGTTTTCCATTTCCACGTTAAAGAATGTGGAATTGACAAGTCCCTGTGACCACCTGTCACTCTCCTGCTTAGAATCATTGTGGAGCCTCACTTTGCTTCTGAAACTCCTCCTCTTCCTGAAGTCACGACCCTGGAAGGGTGCCCTCCGGTCACCTCTCGCCCCACTATCTCGGTGCCCCTCTGGCCACCCACCATCCTCAGACCTCATCACAGACCCCACTTCTTCCCTCTGCCTCAATGCTCTTCCCTGGCTCTTTCCATAACGGATCCTTCCTGCCTCCAATCAAAATCACTTCTGGAATCCCTGTGTTGACTAAGAGCATGCTCGGCTGCAAGCCACAGAAAACCAGACTAGCTGGAGCATTAAAAAAAAGGGTGGTGCCTGGGTGGCTCAGTCGTTAAGCGTCTGCCTTCGGCTCAGGTCATAACCCCGGGGTCCTGGGATCGAGGCCCGCATCGGGCTCCCTGCTTGGCGGGAAGCCTGCTTCTCCCTCTTCCACTCCCCCTGCTTGTGTTCCCTCTCTTGCTCTCTCTCTCTCTCTCTCTGTCAAATAAATAAATAAAATCTTAAAAAAAAAATAACCCGAGGAAAAAAAGAGAGGTTTCTTTTTCCTACATGAGCCGTCTTGAGAAGTAGTTAGGAGCTTTGCTTCGGCAGCTCCTCAGCATCATCAAGGACTTAGCTGTCCGATTTTTATCTTCATGCTTGCTGTTTCATGATCTGAAGAAGCTGTTGCCAGTCCAGATGGGTCACTCATATTGTTTGAGGTGGGAGAAATTGGCGGGGGGGGGGGAAGCAAAAGCCTTTCTTTTCACTTACCCCCCATGACCCCCTGAATCTCACTGAGTCTCATGTCTGCTTTTATGCCTGTTGCCAAGGGGAATGGGATGATCATCGCTGGCTGCACCAGCCGTGATTCACCCCTGGGGCAGGGGTAGGGACTCTGCTCTCACAATCAAGGAACCCCCACATGCCCTCTGAATCTGCTAGAATAGAAAGGTGGGGGTGGGTGTGGGGAGTGGAGGAACAGTTTCTGCCACATCCCTGCCCCTTTACTTTCTATACTGTCACCCTATTCATGTCCTTTACTGCAGCAGCTGTGATCCGGGAGGCCTTGCATATTTATTTATTTACTTGTCTACTGCCTATGTCCCCCACTGGAAGGGAAGCTGCATGAGGGCAGGAACCTTGCCGATCTCATTCACAAATGCATCCCCAGTGCCTGGCAACCAAGATACGTGTCTTTGGGTAGATAAGTAAAAATTCCTGCTACCATGTGTATGAACGATCACTACACATCAGCTGTTTCACATATGTTAGGGCATTTAATACCTATTGCTGCTCCGTGTTGTCCTTAGTGGTCTCTCCTCTGACAGACAGGAAGAACTAAGGCTTAGGGAAGGGTTAGCACCCATGAAGCCTTCACGGTGAGTGACGGGGCTTGGTTTGAGTTCCAGTATCCAACTCCCAGGCCTAAGTGAGTCTTAGGCTACCAAGGGCCATCATTCCCTAGATGTGGCAGTTCCGTGATTCACATCCTCTCAGCCACCTCTGTTTTCAGAGCAGCTGTGGGAGACCCTTCCTTGCCAGCTCTCCTCAGTTTGTGCTGATAGGGTCCAGGACCTCTGCGCCCCAACATGCCAGAGCACCCTTGTCCCATCCAGGTGCAGCTGCAGGGGCAGCAAGTTTCCTCCAGGAGAAGGCCTCAGCCGATGGGGCATGGGAGCTCCAGCCTCTATTTTAGGTGGATGGCTCTGGCCTTCCGCATGCTCCTCAGAGTACCATGGAAGAGAGCCCTCCCCATCGCTCCCCAGCCCCTGCCTAGTGCCCAATTGCCCCCTGTTGGAGGCAGCATAACATCCCCAAAGATGTCCATGCCTGAGCCCCAGAACCTGTGAATGTTGCCTTTCCTGGCCAAAGAGACTTTGCAGAGGGGAGTAAGTGAAGGACCTGGAGTTCAGGAGAGTATCCTGGATAATCCTGATGGACCCAGCCTAAATCCCATGGGTCCTTGAAAGCAGAGAATTTTTCCCGGCTGTGCTCTGAATGAGCCTTGATGACAGAAAAAGGGTCAGGGAGATGTGATGTTGCCAGCTTTGAAGATGGGGGAAAGGGCCACAAGCCAAGGAATGACAGCAGCTTCTAGAAATGAAAAGGAGGGGGGAAAAGAATCATCCCCTAGAGCCTCCAGAAAGGAATGCAGCCTTGCCAAGACCTTGATTTTTAGCCCACTGAGACCTGAGTTGGACTTCTGCTCTCAGAACTATCAGATAATGCAGTTAAACTGTGCTACATTGTGTCATGTTAATAGTTAAGCACAAACTCCAATGGATAACAGATACACTCCATCCCCTTAATAATATGCACTTATACTGTTTTTTTCCTTCTTCCCTGTCTCTCTCCACTCCCTAACTCCTACTTCCCAGGATAATTCCAAATAGCCAAGTCCTTGTCTCCGGCGTTGTTTATGGGACACCCAAACTAAGATAATGGGTATACTTTTTACTGACCTTCATATTTCTTATATTCCCTACCCCACTGCACTCATATACCTAGTCTTCAATGACTCTGGAATGGATTCAAGGGCAGTTAAATTCTAGAAACTGCAGACTTCTAGGCAAATTTGTAAGTTGTAATAAACCTATACCTTTCTCAAATGAATAATTAACAGGCTCTTGGCTTCTGGTAATTTAAGATTATGTGGTCATTTTTTAATTATAAATTTTATTCATTATTTCTAAGTGTTGTCACCATGATTTATGCTATTTGGAAGGAATTTAATACCTTAAACATTATTAAAATGAAATGGAGTTCAGCTATTTTAATAAGCTAAAACCTTTTGAAAATGTATTAGTCTGTATTGCCTGATGATGGAATTGATATTGGTAAGGACATAATATTACCTGTATTATTATTATCTATTATTACTACCTTTATTAGTATTAACTAATACTAATCAGTGTTAGTATCACTACATTTATTAAACTGATTCTGGTAAGGAAATAATATTACCTACATCACCCATATAATATCATCTATATTATAAAAAAACATTATCAGGGCACCAGTGTGCCTCAGTTAGTTAAGCATCTACTCTTGATTTCCGCTCGGGTCATGATCTCAGGGTCGTGGGATCGAGCCGCACATCAGGCTCCACACTGTAGCATGGAGCCTACTTAAGATTTTCTCTCTCTCTTTCCCTCTGCCCTTCCCCCCCACTCCCATTCCCACTCAGGCATCCTCTCTCTCTCTCTCTCTAAAAAACAAACAAAAAACCCCACTACCATCAAAATCTCCCCATAGGGAGCTTTGCGCATCCTACTAAATATGTCTATGCAATACACAATTGTCCAATTATTCACCTTCCTTCCATTTTCAAATCCTCAAGAGTGTGTTAGTGCATCTTTAAAGGTATTCTAACCCCTGTGAGGGAGCTGTGCAGTGATTCACAAGGCAGCATGGATTCGGAGAGACTGGCAGATCTGCTGGTTGGCAGTGTGCAAGAGCTTAGCTGTATAACTGAGCCCCTAGCCCCTTGATGTTTCTTTTCTAATAACTACTCATTGTCCTGCTAAAGTCTGAAAAAGCGCAGGTCATAATCTCCAGAAGGACTAATAGCAAAGGGCCATTGGAAGCCGTAAGTGACAGGAAACCTAGTTCCAGCTCAGAAATCCTCTTGGGTACATGTATCTGCGGTCCCAGAGGAAGGTCTATAAATAACAGGCCGGGCAGCAGCTAGCTGGGCTCAGCTTGAATGCCTCTATGACCTGGGACTCTTGCAGTTGATGCCGCGGGCAGGCGGTGGGTGGGCAGCTGTCTGCGGGGCTCGCTCTGGCTGGCAGCCGCTCTGCATTAGTGACGGACGACGTTGTCCCAGGGGAGCCCTCGGCATGGCCCAGGCTCCCTCACTGCAGCACCCAACCCTTCCTCTCCCCGCTCAGTATGGCGTGTCTGGGGAAAGCGTGGGCTCTGAAACCAAAGGTTGTCCAAAGGAGACTTAGGGTCTGTCAGGAATCCGATGACAAGTCAGTAAGCATAGAAATAGCCCCGTCTCTGCGCCCCATCCACAGTCACTGGGCACTGCTGCAAGGCAGCCAGCTTCCAAGCCTGCTGTCAGCTTCAGGTAACTGAGGGCCTCCAGCTGAATGGATTCAAAATCCTCAAGGCGAGAAGCAGGGAAATCCCCAGGCTTTAAAATGCTCTGCACCAAGAGGCGCCTGGGTGGCTCAGCCGTTAAGTGTCTGCCTTCGGCTCAGGTCATGATCCCAGGGTCCTGGGATCGAGCCCCACATCGGGCTCCCTGCTCCGTGGGAAGCCTGCTTCTCCCTCTCCCACTCCCCCTGCTTGTGTTCTCTCTCTCGCTGTCTCTCTCTCTCTCTCTGTCAAATAAATAAATAAAATCTTTAAAACAACAACAACAAAAAATGCTCTGCACCAAGACACTGCATAGACCAAGGATGAGACAGTGTTATGAGTAAGAGTCAGGACTTACGTAATCTTGTGTCCCTAAGGGAAAGACAGGGAAGGAGAGGTGGACTGAGGGAGGGAGGAAAGAGGCAGGGAGGGAGGCCCTGCACCTGAATCTGGAAAAACTTTGAATTTATGGGCAGCTTCTCTTCATTGCCTTCCCGTTTCTCCATTGTGTCTTGGAACCTGCCCAGCGTCCACAACTGTGGCTCCCTTAGAGGAGTCAGGTTGGGTCCCACTTGCAACCTTTCCACCTTCTCCAAATCAGCCTGTCCTGCGTCCCAGCATCCGGCCTCCAGACCCTGATGTCTGCCTGCCGACCCCAGAGCGGTGATGGAGAGACAAAGAAGAGGTGGCAACAGGCCAGGATGATACCTCTCTCAGAGAAGCTGGTTTCTGTCCTCAGGCAAAGTGACAAAGACCAGCCTTACACCAAATGCGGCTCCACCTCGGGCCTGGCCTGACCCATCCCTTCCCTCTCCCATCTTGCTGATGGCTGTGCTCTCCCACCTCAGTGTCCCCCTCAGAAAGTACTCTCCTGTCTACCCCACCCCAAATTGCTTCCCATCTATCCGTCGTCCCTTACCCTTTATTCGTAAGGGTATTGTTTATTATAATATTTAGTAAGATGCTTTCTTTCTTTCTGCTTATTAACTACCTAATTTTATATCAAATATTCCCATGCGATAAAGGTCTACTTGTAACCCCTCTGGAATATAAAGAATATAAGTTCCATATAACAACCCACATGCTCTCTTTGTACAGGAGAGAGGACCATGTTTCCCATGCTTTCCTGTAAGAGAGAGACCACACCATTATGCAGGCAGATGACTCCCCAAGTCGGTGTCCCCCTCCTCAGAAAGTAAGAATATTCCTGGCAGCCTAAGTCCCCAACGCATGGACAGCTTGGAGTTAAATGGTGTCTTGAGTAACTCCTGCCTTTTTATAGTAGTGACTAATACAACATAATAAAATAAAATTAAAAAAAAAAGAACTCTGATTTCAAAGGGATGATCATATCTGCAGAACAAACTACTTTTAAACAAACACATACAGATTTAAAAGAGTGGGTTTCTCCATTAAGAACTGAGAATTTGACCAAGAATAAAGAGCAAGGCATGTGGTGACTCTGGAACTCCAGCCATTCTCAGGGCAGGTGAGCATCAGACCCCTGAAGGACAAGCTGGAGAAGGAGTTAGAAATGGGAAACTGAGAAGCAAGAGAAGTCCCTTTCAGAAGTTTCTGCCTCTCCCCCTCCTTCCAGTGGGACCCCTCTCCCTGGCCCCAGCTGCCAAAGCCAGAAATATCCCTTTCTCACCCACTGCTCACTCACCCGCTTCACCCTCTGTGCATCACGGAAGAAGAATTCAACCAAACAGTTGTAAAATGATCCAGTTAAAGACATTTGGTCTCCCAGGAGTTATATTTTAAATGGGAGATGTAAAATCCATCCTTAGGAATGAAGCTCAAATATCACCTCCTTGCAAGCTCTCCCTACCCTGTGTCAATGGCTTCCAGTTGGGGCTCCAATAATACTCTAATTTCTCCATCTTGCCTGTGCCACATTTTGTAATAGGTTGTGTCTTGTGAGTTCAACAGGGACAAGGGAAATGCCAAGCTCCCAGCTAGCATAGCTCTCAACATAGAGCAAAGGCATCGTAAACATTGACTAAAGGAAGGAACAAATGAATAAGTACACGAATTTTCCCTGCGGGGCTAGTGCACCTCCAAGGCAACATTGGTGTCTTACTAAGCTTTCAGTCTGAAAAACAATGTAGCCCAGTTGAGGTAGGACTCCACAGCCAGACTGCCTGAGTCAGACTCCAAATTCTGTCACTTAGTCACTAACTGTGCCTCAGTTCCCACTTCTGTAAAATGGAGAGAATAGTGCCTATCTCACAGGGTGTAGTGTTCACTGATCATTAAAAGAGTTAACAGTTGTAAAGTACTCCAACTGGGACCTACCACATACCATGTGAGTACTAGCTATTAATGTTATTGCTTGAATTCTTAGTACCTACATAGCAGAGATTCAGTAAATGGGCATCTTGGGCGTCAGTCACAGATGGGCAAGGGATAGAATTACACCTCCCCCTCTCCCCTGTGGTCACAACACAGATGCTCACTCATGCCATGGGTACAGACAGCAGGCTCTGGGCATGGCCTGAGAGACAGATGAAGAGAATACCAAAGACAAATTCTACCAACTGCTAACTTCACATCTGGGTTCCTTCCTCTGCCCAGTAGTGAATACTTTGGGGTTTTTTTATGTCATTTTTTGAGAAATCGTACAAATATCAGTGGAATTCATGCCAACTTTCTTTAGATGACTACCTCAAGGGGCTGATTCCTTTAACCAAGAAGACTTAGTCTTTGCGTAGACGAAGTGGATGGTTAAACACACTCATATTTATAACCCTTTCCTTAGGCTTGATCTTGATCTTCAAGAAGAGAACATCCTCAAAGTAAACATCTAGCCACCCTCAACTGAGTCACGACTTGAAAATTACTATTCAAGTGACCCATCGGATCAAGGCAAAAGTATCCTGGCGGATACCGTGATCTAGGGGCAATTTGTCTTCAATTATATATTTGTAAAGTAAATACTGAGTTTTAGACTGATTGTGGGAACTTAGCAGAAAAGGGTCTATAAAATGTTTACCACAAAACATTTCAAGGTAAATAAGAATATAAAGGTAAATATTAAGGTAAATCAAATATAGAACATTACCAAAAGGAAATTTCTCAAATATTCTTGTTTGGATCACCTAAACTAAATACGCGATCAGGAGAAGTCCTAATTAATTTATGCTTGTAGGTTATAATGAAATAACTATAGGCATGTGTGAAGGCATTCTGTTTGGTTCGTTGTTTTTTTGTACTTTTAATTTTACCTACTATATTTTCATTATGTGTGGTCTGTATGCCCTCCCCCCTCCTTCACACACACACACACGAATGTAAGCTCCATATGGAAATGCTTTATTTTTTATTTTGTGCACTTCTGCATTGGCGTCAGGCACATAGTAGGAACTCAATAAAAAATGGTTGCATAAAGAATGAAATTACAAGTCTTTTGAAACAAATTGCACTCTTTAAGTGAAATTCAAACTCTTAATAAAATTCTGGAAGTTTGTAAAATCCCCCATCCTCTAAAACTTAGTATTTTCCAGAGCAGATCCAAGGTACTAAAGGAAAATTCTGAGGGGGAACGGAAGCCAGTGATTATTCCAGTAAAATAGCTAGAGAAAATCAGAGGACTAACCACTCAGTGAAAGTAAAGGGTAATCTTTGCTTTAACGCAGAGAAAAGGAAACTGGAAACATCCGAGAATTTATCTTTTTCCAGAAGATGTTCTAGGGAGAAAAAGATTGTGGACTAAGTTTTCAAGTACAGATTATTTGGTTTGCACCTTACATACTATGTGACCGACTCTTCAAAAGGAAAGGTCTGCTGCTGCTGAGTAGGCTACTAACTACCATAAAAAGAAATATGGTTACTGGATGTATGGTCAAAGTGTGAGTTTAAGTGAGTTTGCCCTTTAACCAGAGCAGTGAGTGTGGCCTTGCCTTATTACTTAACTGCTCTGTCTCAGTTTCCTCATCTATAAAAAGGGGATGATAACAATCCTTACCCCTCATGGGGTTGTTTTGATGATTAAGTGAGAAAACTCATAAAGTGGCGACTGACATTTTATGACAACTCTATAAACATTAGCTGTTGTTATGATCATCATCAAATCCTACCACCACGGGGCTCACACTATTGGGGGGTGTTTTTTACAAGAGTAAAACTTTCTCTCCTAATTGTGAACTATGAAGGACCAGTTGCTCTTTTTTCCAAAAGTGCTATGCTTTCTCTCAGCATGGGGCCCTTGCACTTGTGGACCACTCTCCCAGCTTACCCATCTGCTCCCTCATTAGAGCATCAGCTCCTTGCAGGTGGGGATGATGTTTATTTATTACTGTATCTTCAGTCTGGCAGAATGCCCAGCTTATAGTGGGGGCTCTAGGAATACTTACTAAAAGGATAACTATTTAATAACAATGTTAACATTTTGCTATTATCTGAAATAGCTATTTTACCAATTAACATGACTCTTGCCTAACTCTGTTCAGAACAACATCCATAATACACACCATCACAGCAATCTGAACTTTTCTAAAAGATACAGTCAAGCAAAAAGTCCAAATACCATGTCACATGGTAAGTTTAAGACAACGGCATTTGAAAGGCCAAGACAAAACTAGCCATTTAGGGCGCCTGGGTGGCTCAGTTGGTTAAGCGACTGCCTTCGGCTCAGGTCATGATCCTGGAGTCCCGGGATTGAGTCCCGCATTGGGCTCCCTGCTCAGCAGGGAGTCTGCTTCTCCCTCTGACCCTTCTTCCCTCTTGTGCTCTCTATCTCTCATTCTCTCCCAAATAAAAAATAAATAAAAAAAAAACAAACAAAAAAACTAGCCATTTAGGCTTAAAAGTTCAGAGACTCAAAAAAATTTTAAGACTTGTTTCTGACTAAAATGGAGCCACCAGGACCGGATTCACTGTCATTGAGACAAACAAAACTTGTGAAACAAAGTCGGAAGCAATTCGACATCAGGCAACAAAGAATTATGGTCTCTGGGGGACAGGAAACAAAGGAGGTGAGCCTAGCATTGCCTTGAGAGTGTTGTCAGGTCACAGCACAGTGACAGGAAACACACGTAGACATCAGCAGATTCTGTGAGTTGAAGAGGTGATGCTGAGTCAGGCGAGACCAACGTGCCGAGAGTTCACAGGACAGGGTCCAGAAGAGGAGACGGCTGCCCAGGGAGGAAAAATTCCAATGATCTGAAGAGGAGCCCCCTCATGTATTCAGCTAAATACTGATGAGTGCATGCAAATGAGATAACTAGCCGAGGCCAGGGAAAAAACTACTCCTTAAAGGATGGAGAAGTAACAGTGCTCAGTGCTCAAAAAGGTCCAGGAATCACCTCTGACCCCATCAGCCAGACAGAAAACCTCATGATTCTCAGGCCATTGGTAAAGTACAAAAGACTTTGGCTGAATAGTGGGGAATAATTATTAACCCTGGACTAAGCATTCCTCCAGACGCACTAACAAATCTTAAAAGCAAGACCTAAAAAGATCAATTTATTTTTAAGTAACTTCTTTGCATTCCAGAACAATATTTATAGAAATACAAAAATATCCAGCACCCAAGAAGATAAAATCCACCATGTCTGGAATCCAAAAAAAAAAAAATTACCAGGCATGCAAGAAACAGGAAAATATGACTCGTGATAAGGAGAAAATCAATCCATTGAACTAACTCAGAACTGACACCAATGTTAGAATTAGCAGACAATGATATTAAAACAGTTCTAACAGGGGTGCCTAGCTGGCTCAGTCAGAAGGGCGTGCAACTCTACATCTCAGGGTTGTAAATTTGAGCCCCATGTTGGGTATAGAGATTACTAAGAAAAATAAATTTAAGAAACTTAAAAAAATAGTTATAACACATCTATATGTTCAAAAAATTAAAGTAGATGCATGGAAGATATCAAAAAAGATCCAAATCTGGGGCACCTGGATGGCTCAGTCAGTGGTGCGATCCACTCTTGGTTTGGGCTCAGATCGTGATCTTTATGGGTTGTGGGATCGAGCCCTGCATCAGTCTCCTCGTTCAGCGGGCAGTCTGCTGGAAATTTCTGTCCTGGGGTGCCTGGGTGGAACAGTTGGTTAGGCGTCCAACTCTTGGTTTCAGTTCAGGTCATGGTCTCAGGGTCATGAGATCAAGCCCTGCATTGGGCTCTGTGCTCAGCACAGAGTCAGCCTGAGATTCTCTCTCCCTCTCCCTCTGCCCCTCCCCACCCCAAGCTCTTGCTCTAAAAATAAATAAATAAATAAATAAATAAATAAATAAATAAATAAATAAATAAATAAATCTTTTTTTTTAAAAAAAAGATCCATGTCAAACATCTAGACATGAAAACTATAATGTGTGAGATGTTAAGTACAGTTAATATTATTAATGGCTATAGGAGTGCTGACAGAACTCACTCTAATCTTTTTTTTCACATTAAATTATTTATTATGTTAATCACCATACATTACATCATTAGTTTTTGATGTAGTGTTCCATGATTCATTGTTTGTGCATAACACCCAGTGCTCCACGCAGAATGTGCCCTTGTTAATACCCATCACCAGGCTAACCCATCCCCCGACCCCCTTCCCCTCTAGAACCCTCAGTTTGTTTTCAGGAGTCCATCGTCTCTCATGATTCGTCTCCCCCTCGATTTACTCCCCTTCATTCTTCCCCTCCTGCTATCTTCTTCTTTTTTTTTTCTTAACATATATTGCATTATTTGTTTCAGAGGTACAGATCTGTGATTCAACAGTCTTGCACAATTCACAGCGCTCGCCATAGCACATACCCTCCCCAATGTCTGTCACCCAGCCACCCCGTCCCTCCCACCCCCCACCACTCCAGCAACCCTCAGTTTGTTTCCTGAGATTAAGAATTCCTCATATCAGTGAGGTCATATGATACATGTCTTTCTCTGATTGACTTATTTCACTCAGCATAACACCTTCCAGTTCCATCCACGTCGTTGCAAATGGCAAGATCTCATTCCTTTTGATGGCTGCATAATATTCCATTGTGTATACATACCACTTCTTCTTTATCCATTCATCTGTTGATGGACATCTTGGCTCTTTCCACAGTTTGGCTATTGTGGACATTGCTGCTATGAACATTGGGGTGCATGTACCCCTTCGGGTCCCTACATTTTTTCTTTGTGGTAAATTCCCAGTAGTGCAATTGCTGGATTGTATGGTAGCTCTATTTTCAACTTTTTGAGGAACCTCCATACTGTTTTCCAGAGTGGCTGCACCAGCTTGCATTCCCACCAACAGTGTAGGAGGGTTCCCCTTTCTCCGCATCCCCGCCAACATCTGTCGTTTCCTGACTTGTTAATTTTAAGCCATTCTGACGGGTGTGAGGTGGTATCTCCTTGAGGTTTTGATTTGGATTTCCCTGATGCCGAGCGATGTTGAACACTTTTTCATGTGTCTGTTGGCCATTTGGATGTCTTCTTTGGAAAAATGTCTGTTCATGTCTTCTGCCCATTTCTTAATTGGATTATTTGTTCTTTGGGTGTTGAGTTTGATAAGTTCTTTATAGATTTTGGATACTAGCCCTTTATCTGATATGTCCTTTGCAAATATCTTCTCCCATTCTGTCAGTTGTCTTTTGGTTTTGTGGACTGTTTCTTTTGCTGTGCAAAAGCTTTTTGTCTTGATGAAATCCCAATAGTTCATTTTTGCCCTTGCTTCCTTGCCTTTGGTGATGTTTCTCGGAAGAAGTTGCTGTGGCTGAGGTCAAAGAGGTTGCTGCCTGTGTTCTCCTTTAGGATTTTGATGGACTCCTGTCTCACATTGAGGTCTTTCAACCATTTGGAGTCTATTTTTGTGTGTGGTGTAAGGAAATGGTCCAGTTTCATTCTTCTGCATGTGGCTGTCCAATTTTCCCAACACCATTTGTTGAAGAGACTGTCTTTTTTCCATTGGACATTCTTTCCTGCTTTGTCAAAGATGAGTTGACCATAGAGTTGAGGGTCCATTTCTGGGCTCTCTATTCTGTTCCATTGATGTATGTGTCTGTTTTTGTGCCAGCACCATACTGTCTTGATGATGACAGCTTTGTAATAGAGCTTAAAGTCTGGAATTGTGATACCGCCAGCTTTGCTTTTCTTTTTCAACATTCCTCTGGCTATTCGGGGTCTCTTCTGGGTCCATACAAATTTTAGGATTATTTGTTCCATTTCTTTGAAAAAAGTGGATGGTATTTTGATGGGGATTGCAATGAATATGTAGATTGCTCTAGGTAGCATTGACATCTTCACAATGTTTGTTCTTCCAATCCATGAGCATGGAACGTTTTTACATTTCTTTGTGTCTTCCTCAATTTCTTTCATGAGTATTTTACAGTTTTCTGAGTACAGATCCTTTGCCTCTTTGGTTAGATTTATTCCTAGGTATCTTATGGTTTTGGGTGCGATTATAAATGGGATTGACCCCTTCATTTGTCTCTCTTCTGTCTTGTTGTTGGTGTATAGGAATGCCACTGATTTCTGTGCATTGATTTTATATCCTGCCACTTTACTGAATTCCTGTGTGAGTTCTAGCAGTTTTGGGGTGGAGTCTTTTGGGTTTTCCACATAAAGTATCATATCATCTGCAAAGAGTGAGAGTTTGACTTCTTCTTTGCCGATTTGGATGCCTTTGATTTCTTTTTGTTGTCTGATTGCTGTGGCTAGGACTTCTAATACTATGTTGAATAGCAGTGGTGAGAGTGGACATCTCTACCGCATTCCTGACCTTAGGGGGAAAGCTCTCAGCTTTTCCCAAATGAGAATGATATTCACTGTAGGTTTTTCATAGATGGCTTTTAGGATATTGAGGTATGTACCCTCTATCCCTATACTCTGAAGAGTTTTGATCAAGAAAGGATGCTGTAAAAGCATTTGATGCTTTTTCTGCATCTATTGAGAGGATCATATGATTCTTGTTCTTTCTTTGTTAATATATTATATCACATTGATTGATTTGCAGATGTTAAACCAACCTTGCAGCCCAGGGATAAATCCCACTTGGTCGTGGTGAATAATCCTTTTAATGTACTGTTGGATCCTATTGGCTAGTATTTTGGTGAGAATTTTTGCATCCATGTTCATCAAGGATATTGGTCTATAATTCTCCTTTTTGATGGGGTCTTTGTCTGGTTTTGGGATCAAGGTAATGGTGGCCTCATAAAATGAGTTCAGAAGTTTTCCTTCCATTTCTATTTTTTGGAACAGTTTCAGGAGAATAGGTATTAATTCTTCTTTAAATGTCTGATAGAATTCCCCTGGGAAGCCATCTGGCCCTGGGCTTTTGTTTGTTGGGAGATTTTTGATGACTGCTTCAATTTCCTTAGTGGTTGTACGTCTGTTTAGGTTTTCTATTTCTTCCTGGTTCAGTTTTGGTAGTTGATACATCTCTAGGAATGCATCCATTTCTTCCAGGTTATCTAATTTGCTGGCATATAGTTGCTCATAATATGTTCTTATAATTGTATTTCTTTGGTGTTGGTTGTTGATCTCTCCTCTTTCATTCATGATTTTGTTGATTTGGGTCATTTGTCTTTTCTTTTTGATAAGTCTGGCCAGGGGTTCATTAATCTTAATTCTTTCAAAGAACCAGCTCCTAGTTTCATTGATCTGTTCTACTGTTCTTTTGGTTTCTATTTCATTGATTTCTGCTCTGATCTCTATTATTTCTCTTCTCCTGCTGGGGTTAGGCTTTATTTGCTGTTTTTTCTCTAGCTCCTTTAGGTGTAGGGTTAGGTTGTGTATTTGAGACCTTTCTTGTTTCTTGAGAAAGGCTTGTATTGCTATATACTTTCCTCTTAGGAACTGCCTTTGCTGCAACCCAAAGATTTTGAACAGTTGTGTTTTCATTTTCATTGGTTTCCATGAATTTTTTTAATTCTTCTTTAATTTCCTGGTTGACCTATTCATTCTTTAGTAGGATGCTCTTTAGCCTCCATGCATTTGAGTTCTTTCTGACTTTCCTCCTGTGATTGAGTTCTAGTTTCAAAGCACTGTGGTCTGAAAATATGCAGGGAATAATCCCAATCTTTTGGTACCAGTTGAGACCTGATTTGTGACCTAGGATGTGATCTATTCTGGAGAATGTTCCATGGGCACTAGAACAGAATATGTATTCCGTTGCTTTGGGATGGAATGGTCTGAATATGTCTGTGAAGTCCATTTGGTCCAGTGTGTCATTTAAAGTCTTTATTTCCTTGTTGATCTTTTGCTTAGAAGATCTGTCCATTTCAGTGAGGGGGGTGTTAAAGTCCCCCACTATTATTGTATTGTTGTCCATGTGTTTCTTTGCTTTTGTTATTAATTGCCTTATATAATTGGCTGCTCCATGTTAGGGGCATAGATATTTACAATTGTTAGATCTTCTTGTTGGATAGACCCTTTAAATAGGATATAGTGTCCTTTCTCATCTCTTATTACAGTCTTTGTTTTAAAATCTAATTTGTCTGATATAAGGATTGCCACCCCAGCTTTCTTTTGGTGTCCATTAGCATGGTAAATGGTTTTCCACCCCCTCACTTTCAATCTGGGAGTGTCTTTGGGTCTAAAATGAGTCTCTTGCAGACAGCATATTGATGGATCTTGTTTCTTAATCCAATCTGATAACCTGTGTCTTTTGATTGGGGCATTGAGCCCATTTACATTCAGGGTAACTATTGAAAGATATGAATTTAGTGCCATTGTATTGCCTGTAAGGTGACTGTTACTGTATATTGTCTGTGTTCCTTTCTGGTCTATGCTGCTTTTAGGCTCTCTCTTTGCTTAGAGGACCCCTTTCAATATTTCTTGTAGGGTTGGTTTCGTGTTCGCAAATTCCCTTAGTTTTTGTTTGTCCTGGAAACTTTTTATCTCTCCTTCAATTTTCAATGACAGCCTAGCTGGATATAGTATTCTTGTCTGGATATTTTTCTTGTTTAGTGCTCTGAATATATCATGCCAGTCCCTTCTGGCCTGCCAGGTCTCTGTGGATAGGTCTGTTGCCAATCTAATGGTTCTACCATTGTAGGTTACATATCTCTTCTCCCGAGCTGCTTTCAAGATTTTCTCTTTGTCTCTGAGACTCGTAAGTTTTACTATTAGATGTCGGGGTGTTGACCTATTTTTATTGATTTTGAGAGGGGTTCTCTGTGCCTCCTGGATTTTGATGCCTGTTTCCTTCCCCACATTAGGGAAGTTCTCTGCTATAATTTGCTCCAATATACCTTCTGCCCCTCTCTCTCTTCTTCTTCTGGGATCCCAATTATTCTAATGTTGTTTCGTCTTATCGTATCGCTTATCTCTCGAATTCTGCCCTCGTGATCCAGTAGTTGTTTGTCTCTCTTTTTGTCAGCTTCTCTATTTTCCATCGTTTGGTCTTCTATATTGCTAATTCTCTCTTCTGCCTCATTTATCCTAGCAGTTAGTGCCCCCATTTTTGATTGCCCCTCATTAATACCCTTTTTCATTTTGACTTGGTTAGATTTTAGTTCTTTTATTTCTCCAGGAAGGGTTTCTGTAATAACCTCCATGCTTTTTTCAAGCCCAGCTAGTATCTCTAAAATCATGATTCTGAACTCTAGGTCTGACATCGTACTAATGTCCATATTGAGTAGGTCTCTGGCAGACGGTACTACCTCTTGTTCTTTTCGTTGAGGTGATTTTTTTCATCTTGTCACTTTGTCCAGAGGAGAATAGATGAATGAGAGAAAAAAATGGTAACAGGTTAACAACGTCCCCGAAAATGTACTCTAAACAAAGCAGAAAAGACCTGAAACCAGGGGAGAAGAAAGGGAAAGAAAGAAAAAAGAAAGAGAACAAAAAAGAAATAGAAAAAGATAAAAACAAACAAAAACAGAACAAAACAAAAAAAAACAGAATATGATCAAATATGATCAGGCTAGTGCATAGATCAGTGCCACACACTAGATTTTGGGTGTATTTTGTTCTGTTAGAAGAAAGTGCCTCCTAAAATTTTAAAGGAAGTAAGACTTATATATGTACAAAATAAGGGTTGATACAATGAAGGGATGCAATATGACTGTAAAGATGAAAATTATAAAAGATTTTATAAAAAGAATTTATAGGATAAGAAGTTGTTTGAAAAAAGAAAGAAGAAAATTTCAAAAAAAAGAGGAAAAAAAGAGAGAATGTGATCAGGCAGGAGACTAGAACAAAGCCATACACTAGTGATTTAGGGTATATTTTGATCTGTTAGAAGAAACTGTATCTCAAAATTTTAAAGAGAGAACAACTTATATATATATGCCAAAAATAAGGGTAACAACTATGAAGGGATAGAATATGACTCTAAAAATGAAAAATAAAGATTTTTTTTTTAAAAAGGGATTGATAAGATGTTGGTTGAAAAGGGGAAAAGAAAACTTCAAAAAAAAAAGTTAAAAAAATTACCTTTGAAAGACTAATGAATTATGGTAAAAAAGCCATGAATTCTATGTGCAGTATTCCCCTAGCGCTGGAGTTCTCCAGTTCTCATTGATCGGTAAACTTGGTCTTGGCTGGCTGTTCGTGCTGATCTTCTGGGGGAGGGGCCTGTTGCCGTGGTTCCCAAATGTCTTTGCGTGGAGGCGGAATTGCCCCGCCCTTGCTGGTCCGGGCTAAGCAATCGGCTCGGGTTTGCTCTTGGGAGCTTTTGTTCCCTGCAAGCTTTCCATATGGCTTTGGAGGACGAGAGTGAAAATGGTGGCCTCCCAATCTCCTCCTGGAGGAGCTGAGAACTCGGGGCCCCACTCCTCAGTGCGCCCCCAGAGAAAAGCAGTCACTCCCGTCTCCCCGGTCTCCGTCTGCACTCCGTGCTCACCCGGCCTGCGACCGAGCATTTCTATCTCTGGCACCCGACCCCGTGTGGAGTCTCCAAACCCAGCAGATCCCTGCGGTGCGCTCCCGCGCCGCTCCTCCCGGGGGAGGAAGGGGAGTCTCCCCGGCTCTGCCGCTTGTTGGGTCCCTGCTGGAGGAGCAGTGGCCCGACTGGGCCGTGGATCGCAGTTTATGGCAACCCCGAGCTGAGAGCCCGCGCCTCGGCTCCGTCTCTGCAGCCGGCTTCCCCGCTCCAATACCTGGGAGCTCTGCCGCACTCAGGCACCCCTGGTCTTTCTGTGACCACGAGGTCCTGAGACCATACTGTTCTGTGAGGGTTCCACCCCCCATTTAGCCACTGGAGAGACGTCCCTCAGCGGAGCCGACTTCTACAAGTTCCGATTTTGTGCTCTGCGGCTCTAGCACTTGCCAGAAGCGGCCAACGGAGGCTTCCCCCCCAACCCCGCCGCCGTGTATCCTCCCGAATATCGCCTCGGATTCACTTCTCCGCACATCCTACCTTCCAGAAAGTGGTCGTTTTTCTGTTCAGAGTTGTTGCTATTCTTTTCTTCAATCTCCTGTTGAGTTCGTAGGTGTTCAGAATGGTTTGATCCCTATTCAGCTGAATTCCTGAGACCATACGAAATCCAGGTCTCTTACTCCTCCGCCATCTTGCTCCGCCCCCCTCACTCTTTTTTTTAATTTAATTTTATTATGTTAATCACTATACATTACATCATTAGTTTTTGATGTAATGTTCCATGATTCATTGTTTGCGTATAACACCCAGTGCCCTCTTTAACACCCATCGCCCGGCTAGCCCATCCCCCCACCCCCCTCCCCTCTAGAACCCTCAGTTTGTTTCTCAGAGTCCATAGTCTCTCATGGTTCGTCTCCCCCTCCATTTCCCCCCCTTCATTTTTACCTTCCTAGTATCTTTTTTTTTTAACATAAATCACAGACCTGTACCTCTAAAACTGACTCTATCTTTAGCCCTTCATCTTGTTCCTGTTTGTGCAGGAATTTCCCTCAGGGACCACATATTCCTGGCCCCTTGGAAGTTAATATATGCCTGACCAGATTGCAGGAGAGCCTGTTCTGATCTTCCATCTGCTGTATAGATGGTGCCACTTTAGATAAATACCCTTGCTCTATAAAATCTGTGGGGTAACGTCTGGACTTTGTGGAGAAGAACTGCCTAACACCTGAACTGTTGTCCACGAGATCCCCCATCAGTAAGTTAACCTCAATAAAACTCTGTATAAATGGTATCAAGTGTCATTTTTCGGTTTCAAAGTGCCTTCTCAGTCTGGAGGATATTCTACTGTCCCTCATCCACCTTTCTAATGCCAAATTAGATACTGCAGATGGAAGGAATAGTGACCTCGAAGACGTAGATGCTATCCAAAATGAAACAAAGAAGGGAGAATTTTGGTAACAAACAGAGCATCCGTTAACTGGGAGACAATTTCAGCTGGGCTAATACATGCATAATTGTAGTCCTTGAAAGAGGACAAAGATGGAAGTATAGAAAAAAACGTTTGAAGAATTAATGGTTAAAAACTTTCCAAATTGGGTAAAACTATAAACCCATGAATCCAATAACGTCAGTGAACTCCAAATGCAGGAAACATAAATAAGGCAACATCAAGGCACATCATAATTAAATTGCTCAGAGGGACACCTGGGTGGCTCAGTCAGTTAAGCATCCAAATCTTGGTTTTGGCTCAGGTGAGGATCTCAGGGATCCTGGGATCGAGCCCTGCGTTGAGCTCCGAGCTCAGTAGGGAGTCTGCTTGTCTCCCTCTCTCTCTCTCTCTGCCCTTCCCACTGCTCTCACACACTCTCTCTCTCAAATCAATAAATAAATTTTAAAAAATGTTTGATAATAATAAAAAAAATTTTAAGTTTGATAATAAGGAAAGAGAAATCTTAAAAGTAGCCAGATGGGGAAAAACACACATACAGAGGAACAAACATAAGGACGACAGCACATTTTTTTGCTGGAAACAATGTGAGTGAGAAGTCAATGCAATAATCTCTCTAAATGTACTGAAAGATCCCTTGATGAGGCAAGCATTACCCTGATACCAAAACCTAAGATAGAAATCGCAGGAGAACTACAGATCAGTATTGCCTATAAACTTGGCTCTGTTTATTAAGAGAATATGTTTGTTTATGTAGTCAATGCGAGGGAGTCTACAAAGACACAAGAACTAATAAATGAGTTTACCAACGTCATGGGATATAAGATAAATACACAAAAATAAACTATTTCTATTAGCGATGAACAATTGGAAACTAAAATTTTAAAAAATAATACCATTTACAGTGCATCAACTATATGAAATACTCAGAGATATGTCTGACACAAGATGTGAAAATCTTTTACATTGAAAACTACAAAACATTGTTGACAGGAATTATAATAATATAATGATATATTGTATGTTATATATGTATAATATATGTATCATATAATAAATAAATGAAGAGATACAGCATCTTTGTGGGTCAAAAGAATCAGTATTATTGAGATTTCATTCTCCCCAAGTTGATCTATAGATCTATAGATCAACTCACTGTCAATTAAAATAACAGAAGGCTGAGTTTTTGTAGAAATTGACAAGCTGATTCCAAAATGCAAAGGATTTAGGATAGTTTAAACAATTTCGAAAAAAAGTGCAAAGTTGTAGGACTAGTGTGACCTGATTTCAAGACATATTATAAAGCTACACTAGTCAAAAGAGGTGGTATGGGTGTAAAGATGGACTAAAGGTGAAATGGAAGAAAATAGAGAGTCCAGAACTAGACCTACAAAAACCTGGGCAAGAGCTTTTGGCAAAAGCCCAAAGGCAATGCAGTGGACAAAGAGGACCATTCAACAAATGATGCTAGAACAGTTAGATATCCATAGGCAGAAAAAAAAAGGACTTTGATTCATATCTGTACATAATATACAAAAATTAATTCAAAATGGATTATAGATCCTAATGTGAAAGTTAAAATTATACAACTTCTATAAGAAAACCTAAGAACAAACCTTTTGACCTTGGGTTACTCAAAGATTTCATGGAAATAACACTAACAGCACAGCCCACCAAATCACAAATCGATAAGTTAGATTTCATCAAAATTAAAAATTTCTGCTCTTCCAAAAAAACAGAAAGACCACAGCCTGGGCAAAAATATTTGCAAATCACATATCTGATGAATGAATTGTATCCAGAATATATAAAGAACTCTTGAAACTATATTATAAGAAAACTAACAACTCAACAGAAACTTTGGGCAAAAGATTTGAACAGACACTTTACCAAAGAAGACAGACTGATAACAAGTACATGAGAAGATGCTCAACATCATTATCCATTAGGGAAATACAAACTAAAACCACAGTGAGAAACCACTACATACCCATTAGAATGGCTAAAATTAAAAAATTAACCATGCTGAGTGTAGGTGAGGATGTGGAAGAACCAGAGCTTTCCTATACTGCTGTTGGGAATGGAAAATGATACGCTTTAGAAGACAACCAACAAATTCTTTAAAACTTAAACATATACCTATCCTATAATCCAGCCCTTTGCTTCTAGGTGTTTAATCAAGAAAAAAGGAAACAGGTCTATGAACAAATCCATGTGCATGAATTCTCATCACAGCTTTATTTGTAAGAGAGAAACTAGAAAGAACCCAAATTTCTATCCACAAATAAATTAACGGTGCTATATTTGTGCAATGGAATGCTACTCAGCAACAAAAAGGAATGAACTATTAATATATGCTCTGACTTGGGTGAATCTCAACATGATTATGCTGAGTGAAAGAAGCCAGAAAGTACATACTGTAAGATTCCATCTTACATGGAATTCTAGAAAATGCAAACTAATTTATAATGGCAGAAAACAGATAAGTGGTTGCCTAAGGATAGGTTGGGGCCTGGAGGGGTTGGGGGCAGGGATGACAAAGGAGAAAACTTTTGGGGGTGATAGATATGTTCACTATCTGAATTGGTGGTGATGGTTTCACTGGTTTGTACATATGTCAAAACTTATCAAATAGTACATTTTTACTGTGCAATATATGTCAGTTATATCTAAATCAAGATTTAAAAAAAAAGATTAAGCTAAAAATTATCCACAAATAATGCTCCTACCTTTTAGCCCTTGACTTTGTTCAAGATGACTTCTCCTATATAATTCTCTGCAGAGGAAGCGACATCAACTTCACTTCTGGAGGTAAGCCAAGGGGTGAGCAAATGCTTTAATCATAATAATAGCTGTAGTTCTAGCCCCTGGCTCATAGGAAGTGTGTGTAATAATAATACTTCATGCGTATAGTTATATGGGTCTAAAAATTTACTAACCAAAGAACTGTAAAAATGTGATTTTCCAATAAGTTGTATTTAAGAGGTGATATCTATGAAGCACTGCACATGACAAGAGCATGTATTTCTTTCAAATACACAGAAGAAAACCAAGGAACAACTTAGTAAACCCTACCCTGCAAGGAGTCTTGAGAACAACAATGCAGCCAGGGACTTGGGATCCAACGTATGCCTGGGGTCATCTACTTTGAAATGTTGAGCAGGGCAAAATCAAAATGGCGGGGAAAATGCATGCCTCTGGTGGAAAAGCCACATATAGACTGGGTACTAGAAGGAAGGCAATTTAACTCATGCAAACATAGCTGAACTAAAACCAGAGATTAAAGAGAACTGCTGTAGCTCACACCAAATACTTAGCTGCGATTTTCATTTTAGCTGCCGAGTTCAATTCACAAAAACAATATTTATTTAACATCGGTTATGTGTCAACAGTGTGGTGTCATCTTTAAGACTGTTAAGTATTAGAATAAATTACAGGAGGCAATGAAATCTTTCTAAGAAGTCTTTATCATTTGGATACAGAATATGGCTATACAGCATGAGAGAAGTGCCAATCTTTCAAGAGACAAAGAAATGGAAAAGATTATCAGCTAATGAACCTCCTTGCCTATGACTTTTTATGTGCAAGTTTTCATGGCCATCACGCTTTATATAACATCATTTATAAAACATCAATAGGCCACTTCGGCAATCCCCCACATGTGGCCCAAGAATTCGACATAAACAACATACAGGTTATATTGAGTGTCCAGTTAACATGGTTGAACAAGGGGCTGTGGGGATGAATGTGGGGGAATGTATTTGGAAGTTCTTGCCCACAAATGAAATACTGTGGTCATCTGTTCATGAAACAGATAGTCACTGAGTTCCTCCACTGTCCTGGTGTATATAATGGCGGACAAAACAGACATATGGTCTCCACCTTCGCGAAGGCTATGGGGAGAGGGTAGATCAAAAAATAAATATGTCATCACACATTGTAATAAACAAAAAAGAGGTGTGTGTACTAGGTGGCAGAAAAAGCTTACAATACTGCCTGGCTGTAAGTTTAGTTCTCCCCAGAAACAGGAAAGACATTGCCCCACGGCCCCCTTAATTGTGCTTTTGTGTGTTTTCAAATAAGCAGTAACTATGTGCACTTGACATTTCTGTGCTCCGAGTGCCACAACCTGTTTGACAAGCACGGCCCGCTTCTCCCTCAACATAACCACTGAGTCATGGACAGGCAGGCCAGCCGGCTGTGCGGCACACAGGGACCAACCAGCAGGTGACCACGTCCAGCAGGCAGGCTGTGCTCCCAGGTGCTTGGGACAGAAAAGAATGCCCGGGCTGCGTCTACCTTTTTTTTTTTTTCCCTTAAGATTTTATTGATTCATTTGAGACACAGAGATACAGAGAGAGAGCATGAGCAGGGGGAGAGGTGGAGGGAGAGGGAGAAGCAGGCTTCCCACTGAGCCAGGAGCCCGATGCGGGACTTGATCCCAGGACCCTGGGATCATGACTTGAGCCGAAGGCAGATGCTTAACAATCTGAGCCACCCAGGCGCCACTGCGTCCGTCTTTTTAATGCCACCTCCACATCCAGGCGAGTCACAGTCACCTAAGTGGGTTCTGAGCAACGCTGAGGAAGAAAAGAGAGTTTTGTTACAAGAGTGGCTGAATGTGGAATTTATTTTCAGGTTTCATTCTTGTCCCTCCTGAACACCTAGTACCTCCTGCAGTTACATTCAGTGTCACTGGGAAGAACCATCCTGCCGTTAGCTCAGAAAGGCTCCTGTCTAGCTCCTAAGAAATCCCAAGTTTCTTTTGTGGTAAGTGGCTTAATGAGACTGTGAGTGGTAAGAAGAATCACTTCTATTATTTTAATGTTTTGATCATGCATCTCATTGCACTGGTTAAGTTCAGCTTTGATGTTACAACACTGCAGCACTTGAGGACAATAAAAGGCCTTTCACTATGAAATAGACGAGAAGTACGGTTAAAAAAATGCTTCCAGAATGGACTTCATATCACGTGATAAGACTTTCCCAAGTGCCGTTCTTAAAAATCTCTGCTAATATTTGAACAGATACCAGATGTTAAAGCATTTCCATGGTCTCCCACGGAGAGTCAGGTGAAAAGACATGTGTTAATGTCAGGTTAGCAGAAAAGGTCTACTATCATGTCTGCACATGTGACATATGTACTAGATCAGTAAATGCCCATTGCATTTGTAATGACTCTTATAAAGTTAGTGGCCCCTTTTTGACATCAAGTAATTTAGCAGACCCCCACTTATAGTTCTTATGCTTTTACTTGGTTGAGAATATGTAAAAATGACCCAAAAAGTCATTTTGAAGCTTGTATAAAGAGCAAAATGTAGCCCTCCGGCTGTGAGGTTTGGACTATCATCTTTCACCATCTTTGAGCTACTGTGAGTGAAATAGCAGATCAAAGTTCTCTTTTCATAAATATTTCAATAATGTCACAATTAGCAATACCATTCCGGATAATTATTCACAGACACTACACATATTATAAACCAAATATCCATCTTTTAAAAATAATACAGCAGTTTAATTATATCGAGAAATACAGTGGGAAAGGATACCATTTGAACTATGGGGAATTCATAGGACATCACCCACAATCAACCAGAAAGCTTCATATTAATCATAAATGAACCGTTACAATTAACAAAACTTTCATATCTGAGATGTGGCTGGAGAAATTCATTTTGGAAAGCATTTAGAAGCATCAGGCACAGGAGGCTCTGAAACAATATGAAACTATAGCAAGAAATAAGTGAAAGCTAAAAACAGGCTAAACAATCAGTGCAAAAGGTGTTCTATTACTTTTATGATCAGCCCTTAGGTATTTCAACCAAAGATACAAAAAAGAAAAATATATAAATATGCCTTCCCTCAAGAACTTATTTGGTGCAATGGCTTTCATTTGTTTACAATAAGATGATAGAGAAGACAATTATGAAGATGAAATCGATTGTAGTCACTGGAGGCAACCAGTCTGTATCTCAGAGCCCACTAGAGTGGTTGGCAGATGTTTTACAAACACTTGGGGAGTCTGTTATGAACTTCAAAACAGAAATCCAAGAGAGCATTTTGCATTTGTCCATAAATCTGGAGGAACAAAGGGTAATGAAATCCTGGGTCCTCCTTAGCCTAAGTTAAACACCATGGGCCCCCATCCCAACCCTCCCCATTGCTGGAGCTCATCCCCACACACTGATTCCTCAGGGAATATTATCAGCCAGCCCAGTGTCAAGGCTTTGAAAAAGCCTCATCACTATGCAACCCATGTTGGCACTCATAGCCTTGCCGTGTGTTGGATGGCTGTTTCTACTGAGTATGATGCTAAGCAGAAAATCTAGTGGCCGCAGAAGCTATAAAATGCCAATTACAGTAGACCTCTACTTTGGCTGCCCTTAACTGTCATCTGACAGCTTTGAAACATGCTGATCCCTGGTTTGCTCCCTGCCCCAAGATTCTGATTTCATTGGTCTGGGGGTCGGAGGGCAGCCTGGGCATCAGGACTTTTTCTTTCTTTTTCTTTTTACATAATTATAGATTCACAGGAGGTTCAAATTTCCCCTAATGGTTACATCGGACATAAATGCAGTTACAATATTAAATCCAGGAAATTGGCATTGGTACAATGTGTGTGCATATTCTGTGCCATTTTCTCACACCTGTAGTTTCCTGTAACCACCACTGGAGTTAAGATACAGAACTGTTTCATCACCAAAAAGATCACCCTTGTACTTACGCCTTTATAGTGTCACCTACCCCCCTCTCCCTACTCTTCCAACAAACGCTATTCTTTTCTCCATCTCTCTAGTTTTGTCATTTCAGAAAGGTTATATTAATGGAATTATACAGTATGTAGCCTTTTGAGATTGGCTTTTTCACTTAACATAATGTTCTTGAGATCCATCCAAGTTATTGTGTGTCTCAATAGTTCATTCCTTTTTATTGCTAAGTAGTATTCCATGGTGTGTATGTACCACAGTTTGTTTATTGTACCTATTATGGGACATTTTGATTGATTACAGTTTGGGGCTATTACAGCTGTCAGGAAAGGGAAACAAAAGCAAAAATAAACTATTGGAACTATGTCAAAATAAAAAGCTTCTGCACAGCTAAGGAAACCATCAACAAAACAAAAAGGCAACCCACTGAATGGGAGATATTATTTGCAAACGATATATCCAATAAGGGGTTAATATCCAAAATATATAAAGAACTTATCAACCCAACACCAAACAACTGATTAAAAAATGGGGAGAGGACCTGAATAGACATTTTCCCACAGAAGACCTCCAGATGGCCAACAGACACACTAATGATGCTAACCATCATTTACCATAAGGGAAATACAAATCAAAACCACAGTGAGATATCACCTCACACCTGTCAGAATGGCTAAAATAAAAAAAAGGTAAGAAATAACATGTGCTGGGGCACCTGGGTGGCTCAGTTGGTTAAGCATCTGCCTTTAGCTCAGGTCATGATCTCGGGGTCCTGGGATTGAGCCCCACATTGGGCTCTCCACTCAGTGGGGAGTCGGCTTCTCCTTCTCTCTCCCTCTCCCTCTGTTATCTCTCTTGCTCTCTCTCAAATAAATAAATAAAATCTTTTAAAAAAATAAAAATAAAAACCTATACTTAAAAAAAAAATAACAAGTGCTGACAGTGATGTAGAGAAAATGGAACCCCTGTGCACTGTTGGTAGGAATGTAAATTGGTGTAGCCATTGTGGAAAACACTATGGAGTTTCCTCAAAAAATTAGAAATAGAACTGCCATATGACCCAATAATTCCCCTACTGGGTATTTATGCACAGAAAATGAAAATACTAATTTGAAAAGATATATGCACCCCTATGTTTATTGCAGCATTATTTACAATAGCCAAAATATGGAAGCAACCTCAGTGTCCATCAATAGGTGAATGGATAAGGAAGATGTGGTGTGTGTGTATGTGTGTGTGTATAAAATATTATTCAGCCACAAAAAAGGATGAGATCACGCCATTTGTGAAAACATGAATGGACTTGGAAGAGATTATGCTAAGTGAAACAAGTCAGACTGAGAAAGACAAATACCATATGATTTCACTCATGTGGAATCTAAAAACAAAAAACTGAATAAACAAACAAAAAGCAGAATCAGACCTATAAACATAGAGAACAAACTGATGGATGTCAGAGGTGAGGAGGGGAGGAGGGGGGGATGATGGGCAAAATGAGTGAAGGGGAGTGGGAGATTCACGGGAAGAAAATGCACAGCATAAGGAACGTAGTCAATGATACTGTAGTCGGGATGTATGGTGACAGATGGGAGCTACACTTGTGGTGAGCACAGCATAATGTATAAACTTGTTGAATCGCTATGTTCATCTGAAACTAATGTAACATTGTGTGTCAGTCAACTAAAATAAAAATAAAGCTACCATGAACATTTGTATAAAATGTTTTTGTGTAAACATAAGTTTCCATTTCTCTGGGATAAATATTAGGAGTGTAATTGCTAGGTCATGGCTAGTGATGTCCAGTATCTTTTCACGCGCTTATTTGCCATCTGTATATCCTCCTCAGTGAAATGTCTCTATGTCTTTTGCTCATTTTCTAATTGGATTTGGGCATAAGAGAGGTGGCATTTAAAAGTTTCCCTAGGGGCGCCTGGGGGGGCTCAGTTGGTTAAGTGTCCAACTCTTGATTTCGGCTCACATCGTGATCTCGGGGTTGTGGCATGGGGCCCTGAGTCCTTGGGCTCCGCGCTCAGGCAGGAGTCTGCTTCTGCTTCTCCCTCTCCCTCTGCCCCTCCCCACTGCTTGCACGCACGCGTTCTTTCTCTATAAAATAAATAAATAAATTTAAAAGCTTCCCCAGATGCTACTCATACGCCACTAAGCTGGGAAGCAATGCCTTGTGATAACCTCTCTATGTAGGTATACTCTAAACTTAAGCTGTTGCACCAGTGTTAACATTAAAATAGGTCTGTGTGGGCAGGACTAGCTAATTAAACATGCCGGCAGTCCAAGGCAAGGGAACTGCAATGTTTTCTTGGAGCTCAGGTTGTTTGCATATGCTTACCTCAGAGCTGGAAGTATGAGAACTCCAGAGGATAATTCTGGAACTGTGGACCAGAGTCCTTCTACCTCACAATCATGGTGTGTGTGTGTGTGTGTGTGTGTGTGTGTGTGTGTGTGTGTACATGTGTGAAAATGGTAATTCCCAGGTCCCTAACCCCAGAACTACTGAACGAGAAGTTTTGAGGATGGCACCTAGAAGTATGCATACACATACCAGATGGTTCCTATGCTCTCAAAAGCTTGAGGTCTGTCGACTCAAGGAAGACTAGGGACCCCACTCTCTACTGCTAGAGGTTATCTTCAGGGCATGGGTGGATGCCCTTCTATTTTTTTTGAAGATTTTATTTATTTATTTGAGAGAGAGAGAGAGAGAGAGAGAGAATGGGGGTGGGGGCGGAGGGAGAAGACTCCCTGCTGAGTAGGAAGCCTGACATGGGGCTTGATCCCAGGACCATGAGATCATGACCTGAGCTCAAGGCAGACATTTAATCAACTCAGCCACCCAAGTGCCCCGTGGATGCCCTCCTATTAAGAAAATCATTACAAGAGGAATGTCCTTGAGCTACTCTGGGGCATAGAGACTTGTGTTCTCCTTCAGAAAGTAGGGAACAGAGGTGCCTGGGTGGCTCAGTTGGTTAAGTGGCCGACTCTTGCTTTTAGCCCCGGCCATGATGTTGGGGTCGTGAGATCAAGCCCTGTGCTGGACTCCCCATTCAGTGGGGAGTCTGTTTGAGATTCTTTCTCTTGCTCTCCCTCTACCTCTCCTCCCACTATGCATGCATTCTCTCTCTCTCTCTCTCTCAAATAAATAAATAAATAAATCTTTTTTAAAAAGGGGTACAAAGAGAGCTAGGACAGTGTGCTTGTCTACTTGCAAACTGGTCTTCCAGAAGTAGTGCCTGCATATCATACCTTTATGTTGAGAAGTAATCATGTGCAGTAACCTATAATGATAACAATAACTAATATTTATGGAGCACTAATTATATGCTAGGTTTCTCCCATAATTCTTATAACAACATAGAAAGGGTAACCCCTTATATTCTCCATCGTATTGAAGAGGAAACTGAGGCTCAGGACGGTCTGGTTCTTTGCCCAAGGTCATAAAACTGAACTGTTTTTCCTTCTGGAATTTCCCTTTATTTTTGTCCTTGGTTGACCTAAACTCCAGTTTTTTGTTTGTTTTAGAGGACCTACTTGAACCTCACTTTAAGAAAAGAATATATGAATATATTTACATGGCCCCGACTAGCCTAACTGGTCACCATTTGTGCAACCAGCATCAATGGCACACTGAAGCTGTCTTTTTTTTTTTTTAAAGATTTTATTTATTTATTTGACAGAGAGAGACACAGTGAGAGAGGGAACACAAGCAGGAGGAGTGGGAGAGGGAGAAGCGAAGCAGGCTTCCCGCGGAGCAGGGAGCCCGACGCGGGGCTCGATCCCAAGACCCCAGGATCATGACCCGAGCTGAAGGCAGACACCCAACGACTGAGCCACCCAGGCACCCTGAAGCTGTCTTTCTAATTCTCTGGAGTGGTACTGCAACCAGAACTGTAAAGTCAAGCTGCTTCCAAATAGAGAGAGTGCAGCTCTTGGGAGCCCTGAAGTAGTTGTCTACTGTACAGGGTTAAAAATTATTTCCATCCTGCTATTCAGGAGCCTGTAACCAAGGGCAGAGAAGCCATGCCCTTTATTTTATTATTACTATTTTTTAAGATTTTATGTATTTATTTGGGAGAGAGAGCATGCATGAGAGAGAGAGCTAGAGAGAGCATGAGCAAGGGAAGGGGCAGAGGGAGAAGCAGACTCTCCATGGAGCAGAGAGCCCGATGCGGGGCTCAATCCCAGGACCTTGGGACCGTGACCTGAGCCGAAGGCAGATGCTGAAACGACTGAGCCACCCAGGCATCCCCAAGCCATGCCCTTTAAATACACACTTGGGGTCCTGGCCTCCATTTACACAGCCACCTTTACAAGGCTGGTCCACGTGGAAGCTCTTTTGTGCTCCAGCTGACATTCTGAATCACCTTCAATGATTGCCTCAGTTCTCTGAGCAGCTTTGACATAATGGATGTTTTCATAATATGCCTGGTCTCATTGTTCATAATTCCTGGTTGCCTGCCATCTCATGTCTTTGAGCCTCAGGTAAGTTGACATATGGCCCCGTGGGTGTGATGAACTGGTTTCCTCTTTTCCCTTCCTGGGCTCTACACCCAAGGCGAACGTCCTCCAAGTCTCCTTGCCTTTGGAGAGGAAAACAGGCTCCATAGAAAACAGAGCCTGAAGCGAAGCTTGGGTTGTTTCCAAGGCTCTATGCGGGAGCAGAAGAGAGAGGGGAGAGGGAAGGGTGTTAGGGAGAGAATGGGAGCAAATGCAGGGTGTTGAGTGACAACACTGGCCACGTGCCACACAAACCACACCCAGTGCCGAACCAGCGGGACTCCATGGGGAGGCCAAATGGAACCACCACAGGCTGGAGTCATCGGTCATCAGGGAGGAAGGCAGAAGAGCTGACCTGCGGGTTCTCTCTGTCTCCTGACTCTCCATGTTTGTTCAGAGCTGGTCCCATGGGGATTCAGCCATCCCTCAGTTCCAGGATGTCCCCTGGCCCCTCCAAGCAGCGGTGTGGCAGCCATCTTCTCTGTCCCCAGCAAAGTGGCAAGGTGCTTCATAGCAGTGCTAGGAAGAGCCGGTGGGTGCCCCTGCAGGTCTCCTCAGTGGGGCCCCGACTGCCAAGCTGCTGTGGCGTCTGTGCCGTAGCCCTCGGCCCTCACGCTGGGGAGGCTGTGTCTGCAGAGGGTGGCAGAGATAAGGCCACAGTGGGAAGCTAGGGCTCCTCGTGAACAAGCTGCCAGGGTCCAGGAGGCAGATGGTGCCAAGCCAATCTGGGGAGGTAGAGAACTCCAGTCCAATACAAAAATCCTTTCCAATTCTAATGTTATATTTGAGTATCAGTTAGTGTTCTTGGTTGCAAGCCACGGGAACATACTCTGGTTTTCTTAAGCCAGAAAGGAATTCATTGGGTGTACACGTAAGAGCTTTAAGCGACTGAAGAGTGGGTCTTATAGACCAAGCAGTAAGAGCAGCAATGAGCACAAGGTAGCAGAAACTGTGGCCCCACACCCCTGTCATGGCGGCAGAACCTTCCCTCTACCCCCACAGCCTAACATCACTGCCTCCCCATGAGACCACACACCATCAGGCATGTCTCCAAATAATAGAAGGGGGCTGATGCTTGTTATGACTTGAATAGTGTCCTCCCTCCCAAATTCATATGTTGAAGTTTTAACCTCCAGTGCTTCAAAGTGTGGTCTTATTTGGAGACAGGATCTTTGCAGAGATAATGAAGTTAAAATGAGGTCATTAAAAAAATGAGGTCATTAGGGTGGGCCCTAATTGAATACGATTGCTATCCTTATAAGAAGGAAAAATTTGGCCCTGGAGACATGCATAGAGGGAAGGCAATGTGAAGAGATATAAGGAGAAGATGGCCATCTACAAGCCAAGGAGAAAGGCCTGGAATGGGTCCTTCACTCACCGCTCTTGGGAGGAAGCAGCCCTCCTGGCACCTTGATTTGGGACTCTGGCTTCCAGAAACATGAGACAATAAATTTCAGTTGTGTAAGCCACCCAATTTGTGGTTCCTTTTTTTATGGCAGCCCTAGCAAACTGATAAAATGCTGGAGAGCCAAGGGAAGAGAAAAACCCTCAGGAATCTGTTGAACTCTTTGTAGATTGCTAAACGCTTTGATGTACATCATCCTAACTGGCAGGCCTGACTTCATGACAGGAGACCTGTACAGTCACTCAGAGCTCTGCTCTCAGAAGCACCCGGCACTTGGTTTAATGGTCTGCTGTTGCCATCTTAAAAGTCTTAATAGTTTTTAAGGAGGAGCCCCACATTTTCATTTTGCACAGGGCCCTACAAATTTTATAGCTGATCCCGTCACCTGGTTATCAGAGCAAAACTGTCAGGTAAATGGGGATATTCTCAGTATCTGCTCTGTTTGGTGAAAAAACTGAAGCTGATCAAGGTGAACAGAACTATCCGAGTTTGATTAGGAACTGAGGTTTCTGATGCAGTGACCTCTGTGTTCCAACCAATTTTGAGATTCTGCAACTCTAGAACTCATGTAAAACCTGAGAAAATTTGGACCTAAAACCTTGACACAGTTGCCCTGCCTTCACTCCATTCTCTTGACTAACACGGAACATGTGAAACCAGGCTCAGTACCTCCTCCATGGCCCTCGATGTCCCTGGCCTCCTGGTTAAGAAGTTCCTCTACCAGCCTCAACTGATGGTACCATCTTTTTTTGCTGGTCTTCTCTAGTCTACTTTTATTTATTTATCTATTAGACACCATATCTCTGAAGAAGCAGAGTTCTTGCCGGCCTCCTGGCTGGGGTTCAGATAGAAACTGCAACGTCAGGCCACTGGATTGTGCCCTTGGTCAAGGACCTAGAGAAATACCTTCAAGAATCAACTGATGATCCTCTTCCTTGGTTCTAGATATTCAGTCTCTTGGCTTTCCTGAGATAAACCAACCCTTCTCATCTGTGTACATGGAATTTCATCATCTCTCCTGGTCTATCTTCTCTCTGTCCTCTCTCTCCTTACTTGACTGGTGCTCTTCCAGCAGGCCAATGAACTTGGTCCCTTGACACTTCTTTGATGTTCCTACCTTTTCCTGCAGCCCTGTTCTACTATAGCTTTCTAATAGTCAATCCATTCTTCATAGCTCTGTCCCCATCATCACCAGCATACCCTGGAGATTTTCAAGTCAGTTATATAACCAATGTCCTAAAGAAACACTGCATAAAGTTGCACTTAATTTACTCTTGGATTCCAAGCAAACATCATTTTCCAAACCCACAAAAATTTTTGGAAGAAGTAGGAGGTTTGGATTTTTAAAAAATTTTCTTTAACCACAGAATGGAATATCATAGGTTGAGGTGTCCCGTAATTATATTTTGTTGTTGTTTATTCATCCTCTGAGGTAGACATGCGTTTGTGCCGACATTCCTTTCTTTGGAAAGAACTTCTTCCCCATTCCACATGCGTCCAATGGGGCTGTTAGACAGGGGTGCTCTACCTGCCTCGCTGCCTCCCCATATGATCTATGCTGGCCAATCAGAGTGTTCTATCTTCTAGTGATTGTGTCAGGAATTGCCTTGTGACTCAAGCAGCACCAACCAGAATCATCCTTGGCAATGGGTATGTAGAAGCTGAAGAGAGAAGGTCTCTATTCCTGTAGGAGTGAGCGAGCATGGAGACCAATGTTCACAGGAAAAACCTAGAAGTGGGGAGTGGGATCTAGATTCAGAGACCACTGCTTGAGAAGATCTTTCATGTTTGTTACTAGCTCATAGAGTCACAGAAATCAAGTTGACTAGCAATCATTTAGAGTTATAAGGGCTGAGGGTGTTAGAGAAAATGGAAATCTGGCAAACAAGGGTCTTGAATTATTCATACCCTAGAGTGATGGCTCAAAGTGGAGAATAGTACCAGTCTCTGGACTTTTTCTTTCTTTCTCTTTTTAACGTGTGAAGATTTCTGGGTCTTTACAATGTTGGGAGATGCTTTTAGCATTGGGAGGCAGGAATGCTAGACTATTGCGATGTATAGGACAGTCCTCCTGAGTGAAGAATTGTCCTGTTACCTGCTCTCTCACTGCAGGAGAGAAAAATGCCAATCTGTAAAGTGGAGCGAAGTCCTGGTGTCTCCGAACAAACACATGTATCAAGCCCTGCAGATACCAGAGATCCAACCTCAGGCTGCACCTTCTCCATTTAAGCCCGTTTGACAGAAAGGGAACTTACAATTTCACATACTAGGGAGCAACAAGTGATCTGGTTCTCTGCAATTGGCTCTTGTAAGTCTCTGGTCTTCTTCACATTAAATTAGCCCTTCATATTAAATCAGGTGAGCCTTCCATCTACCCACAAACGTGACCATGTCATTCCCATGGCTAAATTCCTTACTGGCTCTTCATTGCCTGTGCACTCCTTAGCAAGGCATGGAAAGTTCTTGTACCCTGACTCCTACCTACCTCCCCAGCCTCAGCCCGTGACACTTCCTACACTCTAGCACAACTGCGGTGTTTGCAGATTTCAGCTGTTTCAAATCTCCATGCCATTGCTCATGCTGGTCCCTTTACCAGGGTTGTATTTCCTACCTCTCTTTTCCAGACTCAGCTCATTATCATAACCCTTCCAGAAAACCTTCCAGGAACCCCCAGATGGACTACTGCCCCCTCTCTGTGCTCCCATAACACACAGCATATACCTCTATCTTATGATCATTTAATATTAGAATATCTGTTGGTGTGTCTATCTCATCCACTAGACTAGAAGATTCTCAGATTCGGGGGTTGTACTTTCTTCAGTCTTGTCTTCCATAGCACCCAGCTAACAGCGGCTGGCACATAGTAGTCCTTGAAAAAAAAAAGTCATTGAACTGAACTGGACCTTGTTATACATAAGTAAAATATGATAGTGTTTCTGATATATATGTTAATTAAGTCATCCTGGACAACAACTGGGTTAACATGCAAGTTATGTAATGTGTCCTTCCTTCTTGGAGTGAACCACTCATGTACCTATGACCACTTGTATTGTTACTGGATCCCCAAGACCAGGTTCTTGAGTCTGAAAGTCATAGAAATGAACACTGAACTTGAAAGAAAGAAAATGGGCAGAGTTTAGTAGAGATAGCTTGTATATAGAGGAGCCAGCAAGAAAAAGGAAAGTCACTCTCCAAAGGGGTAGTGTGCCAGACTTATAAAGGCACTTTTCCCAAAGAGTGAGGGGCTGGGAATGGCCAAGCATCCTTCAGTCCCACGGTCATTATCTTGTGATCCTTACTCTTCAGGGGACACAAGACAATCACAGGATACCTTTCTCCATGGTCGACATGCTTTTAGGGCTCCTGAAAAATAGAAATACTGGTACAAGCCAGCTTTAAATTGTTACTTCTAATTTTACCCAGACAACCATGACTCCCTAATGGCTGTTATCTCTCATTTGATCACTTTCCCAGAAGGAGAGATTTGTCTCTAAGTGTGTGGAAACTTTTAACCCCTGCCTCTGACCGGTGGCTTTATAGGAGTCAGGTCCCTCTTGCTTAGCCTACTGTCTCAGTATGACACTTGCATGAAAAAGAGTTCCATACAGGCAAATAATTCTAAAATTTGCTTGGATTACTTAATTGAATAAAGGAAAACAATAGAACTGCTATCTTAAGTGTGGAGGAATGAAAGCATTTTTTTTTCTTTTTATCACAAGGCAACGTTAGTTAGCTTCGTAGGCAAGTATGGTGGGGTGGGGGTGCAAAAACAGTAACATCGCTCGCAGGCAGAAGTGAGGGGCTGCCTACCAGAGGTCATTTCCTTTTCAGAGAGGTAAGGGAAGGCAGGTTGCTCCCGAGTTCAGAAAACTGTTGTTTTTTGGTCTGGTTTTAGAAATGACGAAACCAGTCTCTGTGGTATCTGGGCATCCAGTTCCCTATCTGGGGATATAATCTGTGTTCTCATTTGCCCTTTGCTGTCTCCCAGATCTCCGTGTGAAGAAATGTGTATTTTTAGTCATGACACAGCTCAATGTTCTGAGTCTTCTCTCACAACCACATTTAAAAATAAATGTCAAGAGTTAGGCTTTAAGTGATTTCTTAGTGTCCACACCCTCTTCCTTCCTTAATGGGGGCCTGTCTTCCTCTGACTGGTTACCCTCTGTATAGTGTTGCTTTCACCTCCGCATACATAAATCACTAACCAGTGGGATGCATACCGTTTTTTAAGATGTTATATAAAATGCCTTCTATTTAAAGGTCTAAATATGCACCTTTATCCTCAGTTTAATAATACAGCTGTTCGTATCCAACAATATAAAAATGATTTACTATCAAAATCGCATATGAGGTTATGCCTTCAACTCATTTATTGATGAAATATTTCTACAACATACACTGAGGCTAAGAAATCAGGCCATGTACACAAACATGAGCAATACGGGCTCTGCTTTCTAGGAGTTTCCACCTAGACAACTCTTCCACAGGGCTGTGTGAGGTTTGCTGACATTAGACCTGCCTGGAGTTCCAGGTAAAATGCAGATGCCTGGACCCCACCTCAGTTTTAATGACTCAGATCATATATGAGATCATATATCTATCTGTCTTCAAAATACCTTCCAAATGTAAGTGATACTCTTTCTTGCTTTCAGGAAGAGATGATGATGATCACATAAAACTCATAAGGGCGTGTGTGTCAGCCAGGCCTCCAGAAAATACTAGGTTTTACTTTAACAACTAGGACTTACCCACTATGTGCAATGAGACCTACAGTTAAACCTCACTCCAGCCCTCACTGGCTGCATGGCGTTGGGAAAACTACCCAACTTCTTCATATTTATTTTCACATCTGTAAACTTGGGATAAAGCCCACCGCACAGGGTTACTTTGAGAATTAAACAGAACAACATATGTAAAGTCTTAATCTAGCAGCAGACATGTAGTGATGGCAGCCAACGGCCATTTCTGATTTATGGGTGCTTTTCAAGATGAGCGTTTATTTTTCATAATAAACTATGTTTTTTGGTCCCAGATATGTGACACCAAAGAAGCAAACCATGAACTCCCTTCTCCCTCTGTCTTGCACCCTGTGGTTTTGGGATGATTTTTAAAAATTTTAAATTAACCGCTTTATTGAGTTATGATTTACATACTGAAAAATTCACCATTTACAGTGTATAATCCAATGTTTTTTAGTATATTTACAAAGTTGTGCAATCATCACCACTATATAATTTTAGAACATTTTCAAGATGAATTTTGCGTGTGCACGCATGTGTGTATGTGTGTGTGTCTTAGGGAAGCAGCTCTTTTAATAGAATCTTTTAAAGGAAATATACAATATTATACACTGTAGCAGATATATCTTCCTTTACCTACCTTGGGAGACTACAAATACTTTCTTTTTTAAGATATTATTTTTTCATCTTTTGAATTCCTTTTCTGGAATTGTCTTCAAAATTTTATTCCCATTGTTTAAAATATCTGCAATTGTGATGGATCCCCTTTTGAAGATAGACGTGCAAGGGATCAGGAATGGTGATTAGCTCCCCTTGACAACTAATGGGGGAACTCAAACTGGCGAATACTATTTGGGACTCAAAATTCAAGAACTGGCTTATACACTAGTTGAGACAGCTGTTCTGGTGTGGTCCATATGCTAATTCTAAAGATGGAAAGAGTCAACAAATTAATAGAAAAATCAGCATCTATCAGTTTATAAAGTAAACATTTTTTGTACTCATTTAAGGAGTAAAGCCTGGAATTAAATGGATTCTGACAAACTTTGTACCAAGGTCTACTATGGTACTTACCATATTGTGCTATCAATGTGTATCTGGCTACATGTCTCATCTGCAGTAATGAGAGGGCTTGTATCTATGTCTAAATCTTATACAGTGGGAACACTCAGTGAGTGCTCTGGGAAAAAACAGAGATTCAGGACACTCAGCCCCAGGATGTCCAAGTATTTGCACAGATAATACTTGTATGGATTACCTGCGCTGCTAGAAAGCTTTTTCTTCAACTAGTTCCTAAAGTTACCACGGAGTTTAGTGATGCTGAGTTATGGGTTGGAACACCTAGATTGCTAACTGAACCCCAGAGCAAAACACAAGTGACTTATAAATAAGGCACTATTTTATATTAGCAGTGCATCCCTCTTTGCAAAGGTAAGAGCTGACTGTAAAACATGTTACATACACAGGACACAGAAGATGCATTTTTAAAATCTTCATGCCAAATATTAATTGATTTCCTTGTTCAACCCTTCAGGTCAAGTCAAAAATATTTTAATGGATTATTAAAGCAGATATAATTCAGACCCAAATGAAGACATCTAAAACCTGAATATTTTTACTTTATATGTTTTATACATTCAGAAGAAAATCTGCACTTCCTCCTCAGGCTGCATTAATAACAGCAAAGATGTAATGTTTACAGTAGAAATGGTTTAAATTAATCATCTTCATATGATGCATCTGGTTATTTAATTGCACAGGCTTTTTTTGTGGCTGGATATTTCAAGATAATACCGTTGACAAGTAAATATATGAACAGAAGGATCAATTGGCTTCAATTTATATAACACTAACTGTATGGATTCAGATAATATCTTCCCATGACAGCTTACGAAACACAGGTCCGCTATTTCATTTACTTGCCTTGAAGGTACTGATTGTCTTCATATTACAAATGGGAGAACTAAGCCTGAAAGAAGTTAAGTAGAATTGCCCTCGGTCACAAAGTCAATGCACTGCAGAACCAGAATTGTAATCTCTGATTTAGACTCCTGGCACAATCTCCTTCCCCCTGTACTTCCAACTCACCCACTCGGTAGCTCACCCTTACCATACAACGTACAAACAGGTGTTGAGCACCTATAATGTGCTCTAGACAGTCCTAGGGAATCTGACTACACTTGAAGATTTGGAAATAAATCCACTCTGAGAAGCAAATGTCAAGGCTGCTGCTTCTGCCCAAAATAGATTCACATATGTGGTTAGGTGAACAGAAAGGTATCTCTTCCTTTCTCCTTCAGTCAGGGAGAAGCCTGGTGGTTAGAAGAACTGGGATATGACATTTGTTATTAGTTAATGTAGGAAAGGCTTAATAACATCTTAGCATATTAAGGCTAGGCTTGTTAGTAAGTAACAAGGTAAAGTTACATGGATGGAAGGAAAATAATTTTAGATAAAAATGGAAATTCCAGATCAAAATTTATCATAGTGGCAAGATAAGTTTGATTTTTTTTTTAAAGGTTCTATTTATTTGAGAGAGAGAGAGAGCATGTGAGCATGAGCCGGGGGAGGGGCAGAGGAAAAGCAGACTCAGTGTGGGGCTGGATCCCAGGACTCCGGGACCATGATCTGAGCCAAAGGCAGACACTTAACCCATTGAGCCTCCCAGGCGCCCCACTAGGTTTGGTTTTAGATACGCCAGAAGAAAATCCACCAGTGTACTAAATGAAACCTCCTTTCGACACCTTTCCCAGTCCTCATCCATAGGCCCAGAGCCCATTTGCTTCCCACCCCCAGGACTCAGCAGACCCAGACCTTGAAACCAGGGACAACTTCTTCCTTTTCAGAGCAGCAATCAGTGGACAGAGAAGTTATGGGCATTCACCAGAGGCTGCAAAATGTGCAAATCATGAGAGGGTACGAAAGGAGAGGGAGACTTGAATATTTCTGCAAGGAGCAGGGGGGAGTGGTAGATCTAGGGAGCAGCAATTGTCAGTGAAAAGCAAGGAGGCAGGTTAAAGGCAAGGGATGCAGAAGGAAACGTAAAGGAACGGGAAGGGAGAAAGAGAAGGAAAGAGAACCTCTGTGAAGACCAAGAGAGGAGCTGAGCTCCCACTCCAACACATTGTAATCCAGGACTTGGGCAGGAGGCCTCACTGCTTGACTTACTTACCCGGGGGGAGGGGGGTTTTAAGCCACTGGAGGAAGGACATGATGCCTTCCCCAGTCGTGCCTCCAAATCTATACAGCAGCAGAGCAATGATCTCACCTCTAGTAAACACCTGCTTAAATCTCTATTATGTCCATTGGGTATTCAGTTTGGGGAAAAGCAGATGAAAGGGCATCCAGTCTGAAGGGGATAGTTTCCTGCTTCGTGATCACCACTGTGGTCTGCAGGGCAGTGGGAGTGTCTGTTGGAGGCATCCACCCTGCTGGAGAAACAGCCAGGTGGATCCCCTTGGGTCCACCACGCGCTTCTCTCCTTAGAGGCCAGAGAAAAGGAAGGAACCTGCTTTACAGTTTTACATGTCAACCCTTGACTTGATGTGCTTTTTGATTACAAGCAGTTAACTCAATCTTCTCTCACCTCTGGTAGAGTGACAGGTCTGAGTTTGATAGCAAAGATATAGCATACCATGAAAATGCAGTAACATTAATTTCTCAGCTCTCCTCCATTTTAGAGTTCCAGACATTCTGGGAACCTATATTTATTTCAACTGGTGGTGCAGGTTTACAGAAAGATACATCAAAGCATGGTTACTACTATTCCTAAAAAATGTTAATGTGACCTAAGCACATACAAGACTTCTTAAGGTAGTATGTTCTCTAAATGCATTTAAAACGCAATTCCAAAAACTCAAAACATGTTTAAGAAGACAAGAGTAGGGAATGTTGCTAGTTGTCCCTCTGACATCCATTTCCTACATTCCTTTTCTTAGCGGGCCTAGAATTTCCCAGCGGTGGAACTGGTTTCACTGCCCAGATCCTGGAGCAGGCTCTGATTGGCTTAATCCAGTCATAATAAACCACCCCTTTCTAACCACATTGATTGATTCAAGAATGAGCACCTGGGGGGTGCCTGGGTGGCTCAGTTGGTAGAGCTTGGACTCTTGATTTTGGCTTAGGTCATGATTTCAGGGTCCTGGAATGCAGCTCCTTATCGGGCTCCGTGCTCAGCTGGGAATCTCCTCTCCCTCTCCCCCTGCCCCCTGCTCTCTCTCTCTCCCTCTCTCAAATAAATAAATCTTAAAACAAAACAAAACAAAAAAATGAGCACCCTGAGAGCCACTGAAAGCCAGTGAGATTCAGTTAGGGGATTTGGGGTTAAGCGTTGAAAATGTAATGCCCTGCTACTGGATGTGAAAAAGCAAGCAGGTAGCTAGCCCCGGGAAACTTCTAGCTTTTTGGGTACCGGGACAGAAGGGCCTACGAATAGACCCACCAAGCACCAAAGTGGCAAGCTGCGGGGTAGAAAGGTGGAGAAATTGGGTCCAAGTCACAGTTTTGCAGCCGTGGCCCAGCCTCCTTTTGGGAAATCCCCTTTATGAACCAATAAATTTGCTTTTCTGGGCCATTTGGGTCAGATTTTTCTGTTACTTGCCATCAAGACGTCTTAACTTACAAAAAATCTATCATGTAAAAAGTAAGACACATCTAAAACTTTTCACAAATAATTTAGACTTGGAGTTTCATTTTCACAATGAAACCTCATGAAGAACCACAAAATACTGATAATACCCACAAGAGGTATGTAGAAAGAAAATTGTTTTTTTCCTCCATTTGAGAGCTTTTCCTCTCCCTCTCCCTCCCTCTCCTTTGTTCCTTCCTCCTGCCAAAGGGAACACTGGGTAAATCCTATTAGGTTGCAGCCAAGTGCACTGAAGACTGCCTTTAGTGCAACAAATGGGTGCTGAGAATCTTACCATTTCAAGTGTATGGCGCCCTAACGTGTTGGTAATCTAGATTTTCCTTCCTTTTGTAGGTAATATACTTTGACCTCTTAAACATCCATCCTTATCTGCCATTGTTATCTAGTGAAGAAAACATGAGCAGCCTTCATTCCCTACCTGCCAGGTGTAAATGTTGGGCAGGTGTCAGTGCCAACTACAGCTGTTACAGATCTAATTACTGGGTCACGTATTGCCTCACTTCCGGGTTGTGAGCCCCGTTTTGAATCCTCTTTGTATCCCTCATTGGAGAGCAAATATTTGAAAATGTCCATTCAAGATGTTGCTGCTAATCTAATTGTGGCATTTGGTTAGATCCAATTTGGCACATATCTGGTGTAAATTACATGGCAGAGTTATCCTCTATCCATATCACCTATTATGGGGTGCTGGGCAGTTGCACTGGATCTTGCCCCAATTGCTCAACAGCTAAATTTCACTAAGTCTGTGTAACCATTTGTACTAGGTTTCTGAGACAGATTGCTTTGATTTTGCTCATCCCCCACCCCCCATTCTGAGCTGCTGGGTCCCAGATCCAACTTGTTAATGCCCACGGGGCCTTTAACTCCTTGATGGACATGGAGAACTGGGCATGGCTGCTTTTTCCAGGTGGGGGAGGACAGGTTATCTGCTAGGTTTGGTATTGCCCTCTTGGCTTCTCTCCCTTGTTGACTAGATTGTTTCAGGATTAGGGGGTAGATGGTTCCACAGATCCAAAGTTCAGGCAGCTCATAAGCACTGGGCATGTTGTCACCTCTGGTTACCACTGGCAATGTGTGACCAGGGAACACTCTGTCAAGAGCCCCATGGTCAGTACAGTACCTAAGATGTGTGTTAGATGGCCCAGTAAAAGATACAGACACACACAAAAATGTATTAAAGAACACATGTGCACTTCTGTCACTCAGGATCCGGCACTGGGTGCTGACTTCAAAGAACTTAAGAACACTTAACACCCATTCTCACAATTAACAATGTTCAGACCACAAGGCAATGTGACTTATCTCTTGCTCAGTGTCCTAAAAACAAAGGTTACAGCCTATGAATGCCACGTAGATCTGTGGCACTGCTGATACTGGAATCTTTTTATTATTATTATTATTACTATAATAATAATTATTATTATGTTTGAATCTAACACTATTTTACATCCAAAAGTACTTGGATAAAAACCTGGCAAACCTATCAAGTCCTTTCAGATCACATGAACGGAGTGACTCCTGTATTACAAAGCATTGTTTCCCAGAGGTGAGAATCATCCATTTTCTTGCTTCTTTTGATGTTCCAATTTGTGGCTCCAGATGTACTCAAGAATTAGCATGGTGTTCTGACAAATGACAGCTAAGGAATGACAGCAATTCACATATCTTAAGTATATGAATGCTGGAAATAATCTATGGGTTTAGATATTCTTGTAAGGGATGGCACAAATCACAAAATAAGTGGTAGCAACTTGTATGATGAAATAAAAATATTTTTGAAGTATTTTCTGCGCTAATTTATCATATTGACCTCATTATAATGCTGGATGTGAATGGGTGACTCTCTAAACCCGAATATCAATTTAATTTTTAAAGTTTCAGTTGTAAATGCTTCAGCAGAGCCATTTCTCCAAACTGAAATTAATAAACCACACTATAAGAACGACAATGACTTAAGAAAGGTGGTCCGATTTGACATTAAGAACATAATCTTGATTGTCACAACATATTTAGTGATTTTGCTAAAATAAAGGTGAAAATAGAAATTTCTGGAAAAACAAACATTACTTGTGAATTGTCTCCATATTACCCACGCAGACATTACCAGTCCATCATTAGAACAGTCAGACATATGCAATGACTGAGTTCTGTCATCTTTGACATTTTACTGATATTCGGTCATATAATAAACCAGAGCTTTATACTTATTTTTTCTGTTTCATTGGTATGAAAGTGTAATTGTCAGGGTAATAATAGAAATCACTTGAAGAGCTTAATTTATAAACTTTAAATATTTAGGTATTTGCCACATTAGCCTCCATTTGTCCTCTTGCCCCATCGGGCAAAAATGTTGGTGGCGGCCAGAGAGGGTGCGTACCAGGGTCCAGGATCCTCCCCGCTCTATTCCTCAGCGCCCGGCTCCGGGCAGCTGGCCGGCAGGTGCCCTCGGGCCCCGCCCCCGCCTCCCACCTCCTCGGGGATTGGCTACCTTGAGCTAGGGGGGCGGCCCCAAGGTCGGGGTAAAGTTGGGGGTCGCGGGCGCCCGCAACTCCGGGGTTCTGGCGCTACCCACTAGGGTAGAGTGCGCCGGGTGCCGCCAGGTGGTCTCCAGCCGTGCGCTCTCGTTGCGTCCCAGGCGCAGTTCCCCGTCCCCCTTTCAAGCCCGCTTGCTTCCCCGCGACCCCCGGGTCCGGCTCTTTTGGAGGAAAGAGTCAAAGTCCGGGCCTCAGTGCCTCGCGAGTGTCCGAGCAGGCTCGGCGCGCTGGCCCAGGGCGGCAGGGCGAGGGGTGCAGGGTGGGGACCTGGGCCCGGAGGGACCCGGGCGGCGCGTGGGGGCTGCAGGAAGCAGGGGCGGCGGCCGCTCGGGTCCCGGCTCGGCAGGGTGAGAGACACCCGGAAACGGATTCCACTTGGGTGCCCGTGCGAGAGGAGCGTCTCGGAGGGAGCGGGAGGAGCAGGCGGGCAGGCTGCTGCTGAGTAATCCCCGCGGCGGCGGGAGGTGGCGGCTTGGGCGCTCACGTCCCCCGCCGCGCTGCAGCCGGCCCGGCTCCTCCCCCCCCCACCCGCCCCGGCCCGCCCAGCCGCGCGCCGCCCCTCCCCCGCCCCGCTCCGCTGCGCGCCGCTCCGGGCAGGTAGAGCCGGGCTCCGGGCGCGCCAGGGCCGCAGCAGCTGTCGCCCCACCTCGCCTCGGCCCTGCGCACAGCCTCGCGCGCCCATGGCGGGCTCGGAGCAGCAGCGGCCGCGGCGGCAGGACGACGGAGACTCGGCCGCGGCGGCGGCGGCGGCACCCCTGCAGGACGCGGAGCTGGCCCTGGCTGGCATCAACATGCTGCTCAACAACGGCTTCAGGGAGTCGGACCAGCTTTTCAAACAATACAGGTGACCGACGCGCCCTGCTCCCCCGCCCGGGCCACGCGCCCCTCCGGGCCGGCTCACGCGCCGCGATCTGCCGCGGGCCCCAGAAGCCTCCTCCCCCTCCCGTGGGTCACTAATCCCCGGCCCCGGTGCCCAGGTCGCCACCCTCGGCCTGCGCTGCAACCGGAGCTTCTGCGCCTTTGTCACATCAACCCCTTCCACCCCCGTTCCGTTGTCCTTTCGCTCTGCGGGACCCGCCACTCGTCCTCCCCGTGCTCCCGCAGTCTCCCGTCACTTTCTCGCCCCCCCTCCCCCAGAGGGGCGCCCAGTGCTTGTCCGCTTCTCTCTCACGGGTCCCGAGCCCGTTGGTTTTGGGACCTGGGACCGGATGCGATGGGAGGCAGCTGGGAGCCTCAGACTCTCAGTACTGTGCCCCAGCCGCCTTTGTGACACAGAGCACGCCAGCTGCATCGTGCCCGTTTCTTGTGCCTCGCATTACTTTGCATCGTTGTGCGTTCCAAACGCCTTTCTTGTTTGAAAACACATATGCGTAATTGCCTGCTAGTGCAGGAATGAAAAAGAAAACTCAACCGAACTCGGCTTCCTCACCTCTCTCTCTGCCTGTCTTCTAGACCTCAGTCCTCAAAATGAGTTCCTAATGCCTTTCAAGCGAGTGTACTTATTATGGACTTTTGTAACTTGAAGAAAAAAATGGAGGGATTGTAAATGTATGTAAGGGTGGAAGGGAGAACACGTGTGCTCAGTTGCTTTTTAAAAATTCGTCTTCTAAAAAATGAATCGAAAGAACTGAAACCCGTTATCGTTCTTCTGTGAGTGGGAGGAGCCTTCAGTTTCACTGGGGACCAGAAGCATCTGCTTTCTGGTTTAGGAAACAAGTTTGTGATTTGCCCTTTCAGTGTTGAGTCTCAAGGATGTTGATTAGCAACTTTCCTGTAGGTGTTTAAGGGACACATGCTTCACACTTTTTCAGACCTGGGTGGTTTGGTAGGAATGAAGGGACCGTTGTGCATCTGTGATTGTGAGCCATGGTCTGTAAGGAAATGAGAGGAGGGGTAGAGGACGTAGAGACAGACGCCTGTCGTTTTCTGACTTCAAAGATTGGTGGTTCTATGGTTGGAGCTTTCACTTTTTAATGGCAATGCGAGTATCTCACAACTATGAACTCTTCACTAAAGACCATGTACTCTTAAATCAGTTTTTTGTAAAAAAAAAAAAAAAAAGTGGAAACAGCTTTTCTCAGGCCATTTTATTTTTAAAGGCTACCAGGCTGATTTCAGTCTGAGAATGTACTTCGTGAAAAAACCACATGTGAGTGTTTGGTACAGTGCTCTGATTTTTTTTTTTTTTTTTTTTAAGATTACCAGTTGTGTTGTATGAGAGAGAAGGCTGGAGAAAACCTGAGTCAAATTTACTCTTTGACTCAAGATACTGTGCTTGCCTATTTCAATACTTCTTGCTTTTGGAATGTTATCTTGTTTTAACTTTTTTTCTAAACTGCTTTCGTGTACTTAAATAGCACCTTGTGATTTCTGTATATTGAAAGCGTGAAATAAGGCAGAAATACTGTTATCTAGACTATTTTATGTGCCATTAAAGGAAGGCAGATTATGAGTGATAGAATTATTTTCTCAGAGAAACTGATGCACCAAAAAGGAATTTCTCTGTGGGTGTGTTGAGGGTAGAGGAGGGGGCGGTGTCCAGGGAGGATTTACAGTATATAGACAGGAGCTGTCTTGTGTGTGTTTGTGTGTGTGTGTGTGTGTGTGTGTGTGTGTGTGTGTTTTAGAGATTCATTTTATTTTAGAGCAGACAGGCAGGGGGAGGGGCAGAGGGAGAAGGAAAGAAGCAGACTCTCCACTGAGCCAGGGCACCCAAGACACAGGGCTCGGTTCCACAACCCTGAGATCACAGCCTGAGCTGAAATCAAGAGTTTGCCACTCAACCGACTGAGCCCCCCCAGGCACCCCTACTTGTGTTTTGAAAATAAAAGATGAAACAAACTATTGTAGTATCTGTTTTCTGCCAGGCACAGTGCTGGCATATTCTTGCTTATATTCTTATATTCTCACTATTCTGGTGACAACAAAAGGGTGAGCTGTATTTTTATCATGACAATTTTATCATGAGGGGCTTGAGTCTCCGTGTTTAGCATGGACACAAGCGCAGTGGTTCTAAATCAGGGCTCTTTTCATTATCTCATTCTGCCTGCCTCACTAAAATTATTATACAGTTGACCCTTGGCCAACATGGGTTTGAACTGCATGGATCTACTTCCACATGTATTTTTTAATAGTACTGTAAATGTATTTTTGCTTCCTTGTGATTTTTTTTTTTTTAAGATTTTCTTTGTCAGCACAAGCAGGGGGAGTGGCAGGCAGAGGGAGAAGCAGTCTCCATGCTGAGCAGGGAGCCTGATGTGAGACTCGATCTCAGGACCTCTGGGATCATGACCTGAGCCGAGGGCAGACGCTTAACTGACTGAGTCACCCAGGCGTCCCTTCCTTGTGATTTTCTTAAGAATTTTTTCTCTAGCTTCCTTTATTATAGGAATACAGTATGTATTACAACAAACAAAATATCAATAAGGCTTCTGGTCAACAGTTGGCTACTAGCAGTTAAGTTTTTGGGGAGTCAAAACTTATATATAGTCGGTGCCCCTGACCCTCACACTGTTCAAGGGTCAACTGTATTTTGTGATTTGCCTTCTGATCTTATTTTCTAGTAATTTAAACTTTTTAAAGGTGTAGACAGTGGTTACATTATGCCGTGAGCTTTCCCTTGATTCCCTCTAATTTGTCCATGATGTGGGACAGCCTTGCATTCTTGCCACCACCCAATGTGCTGCTGATCCATATTTTGGCAAACATACTTGTGTAGATGTGTGATTGTGGACCAGAATCCTGTAACCAGGGTTACAGTTGTAGTTTTGCCACTTTTTGTAGCTGCTGACTTTGGTTACTCAAAATTTGCTTCCTCGCTTTTAAAATGGGAGTTGGTGTACATCATAATGTGGTTGTTAGGATTAAAAGAAATAATCCATGGTAGCTGGCACAATGTAAGCCCTCAGTAAACGCTAGCTAGCTTTATACTTGATGCCTTCCCCATTATTGTGCTTTCTTCTTCTTTTTTAAAATATTTTATTTAGTTATTTGAGAGAGAGAGAGATAGAGGGAGAAGCAGACTCCCTGCCCAGCAGGGAGGCTGATGCGGGACTCGATCCTGGGACTCCAGGATCATGACCTGAGCCGAAGGCAGTCGCTTAACCAACTGAGCCACCCAGGCACCCTGTGCTTTCTTCTTGATGGCATAGTTTGAGTAGCAGGAAGAAACATCCTGTGTGTAGGTAGCTTTTATATTTAAGGTTAGCCTCACAGAGGGTGTATGAAAGATTTAGATCCTTTTATGTATTGGGAAATGTGTCTTCTGTCCAGAGTTGAATGGTCTGCTGGAAAACTTGGTGACTTATTATTATTATAAGTACTCCAGGAACACCTCTACTCTGTTTACGGAAGAGAAAGCTATTTGGTTTTCTCCTTTCTTAGGATTGTTTTGTCACAGAAGACCATCCTTTCCCTACTAGTAAACCTTCCAGAAGCTTATCCTCATAGTTTAACAAAAGAAACATATTTTGCATCTAGTGTAACAATAACATCTTTATTCAAGCAAGAAGATCATTTTCTCATGCCACCTTACTAGCATGGTAAGTTTCATGGACAGCTATGGAATGAGGAGAAATGGTTACTTCATAGAAACCTATCATGAAGGCCATTCTGAATTAATGGAAAGTCTGGATTGTGTAATTTAGATATGACATATAGGAATTAGAAATATATGCACAGTAGAGTCTTTCTTTTGAGCTGTAAGAGGCTCCTTAGTTGGGATTTCAGACTATAACTCACTTCAATTGTAACTATAGTAATAATGTAACAAGGTGCCCTATTCTTGGTGCTGAGACCCCATCATGCACTTGGGGATGTGTTCCCAGAGGTTGAGACAGATGAATGCTGCTGTGGGGCCTTTCTGCTTTGAGCCTGAGGACACAACTTTGCACCTTCATGAGACTGACTACCTGAAATCAAATTCCTATTGTTGGCCTTTGAGCTTCCTGATCTAATGCAGCTGAGCTCACTCCCCTTCTGCGCATCCCCACCCCCAACTCTTAACCGATGTTCACGTGTGTGACGGGGACTCAGAGCTTTAGGTACTCAGACACGTGATAAAATAGGGGCTAGTTACGTGCGCAAGGAACAGGCCCTAGATTTCAGGTGTTGTGGTGTAGGTACAGTTGACAGCAGGGTGGCGAATGGGAGACGTGCCCGGGGCGTGCTCTGACCTATGGGAGTGGAGAGCAGCTGGAGTCTAACTCAGCGGGAAGGAAACTTTAGTGGAGGAAATGCTGTCTGAGCATCAAGGCGGGGGGGGGGGGGGGGGGGGTGGCGTTGGCAGGGGGGTGGAAGTAAAGTCCAGGAAACAGTGAAAAACCCACATGGAGCTGAGAAATGGGTGAGCACAGCAAGCTGATCAGTGTGATTAGGTTGTCCCGTTGGATGGCTGATTCCGCACTTGGCATTTTCTCGGATCACTGGTCAGTCTGTGTTTCCTGTGAGTCAGCGCAGCTTTTCGGGGTTGCTTTGCTGCTGGTCGTCTAGTCAACTCATGTTGTATGACCACCGCGTTCCTCACCGTGGCCCTCACGGCCATAATTGACTCTTGGCGCCTTTTTCTCTTTTTGGCTTGTGATACTACTTTTTTTATTGGAGGACTATCTGGAGAGGTGAAGCACATTAAGCTAGGAGGAAGACAGGAGACATCTGGAGTTCTTCCCCAGAATGAAATTTGTTGTTCTTCTTTCCCGGGCTGGACATTTATCTCCCTCCTCTCCTTGCTGCCACCATCATCTCCTCTTGCTTTAACTCCTTGTGTTCTTTCTGACCTTAAAATATCTGCAGTTCTTCCCCTGCCAACACTATCACCAATTTCTGGCTGTAGGTGTTACTAAAAAGTCATATTGAAAAACCATTGTCCTCTAACACAAGAAGCATATAGTGGTTATAAAGAATGTTCATTGAGGATAAATATACATAAATAAATATGGATTTGCTATAGAACTAGTAAATAGTTGGTGTTATGGATTGCTTTTCTTTTCCATTTTAAATTGTAAAAGTGGCAAAAATTTATTAACAAAAGGCAAGAAAAATTCATGGTAGGTAATAGGTTTAAAATGCAAGTATGGATCCTAAATTTAACACAATTTATGGTACATATGACAAGGCCTTATTACCTGTGTCTTGTTTGTGAGCATGTTGATTACAGAGCCAGTCTTGTCATAGAGGTGGCTCAGTATAATCCAGGGATTGCAAACGGTGGCCTATAGGCCAAATCTGGCCAGCTGTCTGTTTTTGTAAATAAAGTTTTATTGGGACACAGACACTCTTGCTTGATTATGTCTTTTCTGTGGCTGTTGCACAATACAGCAACAGTAATGAATAGCTGACAGACCATGTGGCCTACAAAGCCTAAAATATTTACTCTCTGGTCCTTCACAGAAAAAAAATTACTGGCCCCTGGTACAAACCAGAGTTCTGTCTGGAAAAACTCAAAAGGCTTGTGCATGAGACCTGGGCCAATAGGTGCATGAGCCTCTTTGCCCAAAGCTGTGGCAGGTACTTGAGAGGACAGGAAGAGCTTGTTAGGACACCTGTGTTTTCTGCATGATCTGGCTCTTCCCAGACAGCAGCATGCCTGTGTCTTGTTGCTGGAGTTTATGGAAAGTCCATAGATGCAGAAATGGAAGAAAAGGAGAAGCGATGAAAAGCAGAAATGGTGTAAGGGAACAGGCAGTAAAGACAGGAAACTCCTCTGTTGCTTTTTTCCATCCTTTTCAACTTAAGGCCGCGTTTGTTTAAAAAAAAAAAAAGGCTCATATATTTTTTTCCCCAATTATTGTGCTTTCTGGAAAGATCCCGATTGAATATTCATTAAAGATTCATTTTGTTTAATCGGGATGCTTTTGAAAATTCAACTGCCTGTAGACTAATGGGAGAGTTTATGTATAGGAAATTAACAGGAAAAAAATGAATATACTGCAGGTGTGTGTGTGTGTGTGTGTGTGTGTGTGTGTGTGTGTGTGTGCATGCACCCAAAAGCACACAAAGTTAAAGAAGTGAACCCTTAAAGAATCTGTGTGCTCTGAGTCCTGCATGCTGCATTAACAAGTAGTTCTGGAAGATTGCCTTCGTCCCTACCCTAGAGGATGTGTACTGAGTGAAATGAAGGTTCAGTGAAGGTAAGAAAACACAAAGGAAGAAAGCAAGAATACTGAAGCGTAGAACACTTCGTGTTATAGCTACAGAGAAACCACTTGGAGATCCCCAAACACATCATCATATTTCAGGGGCCTAGACCTTTTTGCTCAGGTTGTTTTAGCTCCATTTTTTGCACCCCAGGCTCCTTTGCCAGGGTCACTTCTCCTCCTTTCCCAGCAACAGCAGTGGGACTTTCAAAAGGCTAATGCTGAGAAGGGCTTGAGAAGAGTGTAAACGACGTACAGAAAGTAGATGGCTGTGCAGCAAAGAATTTTCCTGTTATTTCAAAACTGCCCAGTGCCAGGGCTGCGGTTGGGAGGGTGGGGCGGGGGGCACTGAGCTCTGTCTTAGACCTTTTCCACCACTTACTCTATTCCCCGAATTCTTAGTAAGCTTTCAACCCGTACATAGGTCCAATATGAGATTGAATTGCCTTTGTGGGCAAGCCTGGGAACATAGTCACCACTGAAAGCCTTTTTTAATGGGGGAAATGCATTCCAGTTTTTGAGTCAGTGACTTTGCCTGCGTGTCTGGTTTTTATTTTTTTCTTCTTTTATTGAGATGTAATTGACATAGATGTTTGTTTCAGGTATGCAACATAAATGATTTGCATCTGTTGTGAAATAATCACTACAATAAGTCTAGTTGATATCCCTCACCATACATAGTTACAAAAACATATTTTTGTATAAAACTATCCATAAATTTGCTGCCTCAGAAGAGAAGGTCCTGATTTCTTGGCAACTGATTTGGAGATTGAAATAGGGGCTTTTATTTTTTCATGTGTAAAAGTGGTTGATGGTTTGCTATCTCAGTCCTTTTCCTCAGCTGGGGTTACTTTCTCCATCTCTTCCTTCTTGCTCAAGGATTTCAGAACACAAGAAATATATATATATATACACACAACAGGTAGTTACTTCTGTCTTACAGGAAGATGATCCGTTATTATGGAGAAAACCCCTACACAGCGTCTGCTGCGTGTGGGACACCAAGGTGAGAAGCAGGTCCTTCGAGGTGATATTGCTTAATGTCTTTCAGTCTATCTCAAAAAGGACCACTTTAATACTTAGTCTTGCCCACAGCTGTAATATCTGTGGAATCACTGGCTTAGGTGACTGATTTTTCCTAGTATGCATCCAAGTAAGCACATCATGGTAAAGAGTAGTTGGTGCTCACTGGGTGCGGGGCCACACACCAGCACTCCCGGAATGTTAATCTTTATTTTATCCTGCTGCAGCTCTGTGCGGGGGCGAGGGGGGGTGCTCTTGTTATCTCCCTCTCACAGGGGGTGGAGGGAAGCACACTTACGTTGAACGACCTGTCCAAGGTTGCACAGTGAGGTGGAATTGCTGGGTGCGAACCCAGGCCATCGTACTCCGGCGTCTGTTTCCCCACTACACTACACTATACTACTGCTCTTCTGTAACTGCTACGATATGAGAAGTTGACCTGCGTGCTGCTAAAGCCATTTTGGGGGGGGATCCCAGCAATATGCAAACGTTTCACACCCAGAGGCCACCTGATAAGCCACCAGGGAGTGTGTCTTGAGGGAATGAGTCTCCCAGAGCTTTAGGCACTTCATGGCTCCCAGTCTTCTATAGGATAAGGGTCCCGGCTTGGCATAGGTTGTCCTGTGATCAGACCTGTCTGCTTCCATGACGCTCCCCTTGTCCCCTCCCCACTCGTCGTGCTGGGGTATTTTGCATCAGCTAACTTGTTCTGACTTATCCAAGGTGGTAGGAGGCCTCAGTGGCCCTGCGGGCTCTTACTGTCCCTTTCTCCAGCACTGGTGATGTCTGCACATTGTTTACATGGCTGCCTGTCTGTATGAGCGAGCTGAGATTGTAGAGATAGGTGGACTTCCTGATCAGGGGTTCCTGGCTTTCCTTAGCTCGCTGGAGTAGCGTGAGGTCCAAGAGGTCTTAGGGGCATATCAGCACCCCTTTATTTGCCAGTCGGCAAGTATAGCCCAGGGGCAGTGTCCTTTAGGAGCTCTGAAAGCTTGATTATTCATCCCCGCTCCCCGTACTGATGTGCACCAGGCATGTCTCTTGACCCATGGAGGTGCTCCTGTGTGCCCCCAAATTGACGCTCTGCTTCTCAGAACTCCTGTCTGGCCTTTCAGCCTCTTCCCTTTGGTGCATCCAGGCTGCCCAGTGCTTGGTGTGGGGCAGTGGGGAGCAAAGCTGTCACTGAGCACACGCTAGTCCTGACAGGTGCGATCAAAGGGAATGCGGAGTGCTCTGATGAAGTCTGCTGCTTCTGAAGTGGCCACTGGTCTCAGCTGTGCCTGGCCCCAGCAGTGGCAGCTCTGGGGGTCACGGTCCTTTGAGTGTGCTGTCCTCTGCTCGGTGTTGTGTGTGGTTGAGAGGCGGTCTACCCTAACTGGCCAGTCTTTGTAGTCTTTTATCAGTCCACCTGCAAGGCTCTGGGCTACCCCTGGGTGGTGGTGGCATGACATGTTCTGGTGTTATTTGCCTCTGTGGCGTGAGAAGGCAGAAATCTAGCTTCCCTACTCCAAAATCCCTGTCCTGAATTTCAGGAAGGGACTGTCTTTGAAAGAACTTGGTGGATGGGAAGGGAAACTTTCTAGAGCAGGGGCTCTCAACTGTATCAGATCTCATACCTTCTTTTTATAAAATATGTTGTCATTCCCCTCCTGTGATCCTAAAATAAATTCATAGGTGACATAACCTGCTCACAAAAAGTCTAAAGGTCCATATTATAAGGGAGAAGTAAAAAGAAATTTATAAAAAACTACATATGTTTCAAAATGTAAAGGCTCACTATGCCTTCATCAAATGATAAAGTAGTTAGGTGCTGGCATGTGTGTGTAATCAATACATTTGGATTTAAGAAAAGATCAGAACCTATTCCATAGTAGAAAAATGAGAGAGTAGGTGCACTTTGTAATAAAAAAGTAACAGACCAGACTTCTCTATGTTAAGAGAAAGTGGGAAAATACCTTAATTGAAATAGGGATAATATGCCAAGGCCAAACACTGTTGAAGTCGATCAGATGAGGAAGGGTGACATTTTTGCAATGAGCCAGGCTGCCTGTGTCAGGGTAGCATTGGAATAGTTAGTTTCCTGCATTAGGACCTGGGATGTGTGCTGACAACGTGTCTTAGAAAATAGGTCTCCCATCTTTAGATCCCTCGCCAAGCCAAGTACTTTGGAGACCAAAACCTTTAACAGAAGTCTAGGATTAGAGGATGAATTTAAAAAACTTACAGGAAAGTTGGGATGGGGGTGATGGGCATCCCCCGAGGACAGTATCAGTAGGATGGAAAAATAAAGATAAAACCCCGAGTCGTTTCTGTATGTGGTCCTTGTGATAAATCTCAGTGTGACAAATTCCTAATATAGGATGGCAAAAGTGAAATATATTAATGAAAGTAACTGGTATCTGGGATTTCCTGGCTCTTCAGAAATGTTTGGCTTTCAGTGTGCTTACAGGAGCGTTCAGAATCCCTGCTCCATTTCGGCTTGTGGTAGCTACACACGCAGGCTGGGGTAGCTGTTGCGGGCTGGCAGGCCCAGTGCCACACGCAGTGCTGCTGCTGGTGACATAATTCTCTAAAATTGTGAACGAGTCTCAGTAAAGGGTATATTTAAACAGTGCTGGCATGACTTTGTACTTCTTGTGCCGATGGAAGTAGGGTTCAGAAGTTGTGCAGGACATGGCATGCTATGCAGGACTCTCCCACATTGCTGGCCGCCTCACGTCCACAGCCCCTTGCACTCCTGTCATTGTGGCGTCCCCAGATGGCCCCGCAGATTTCCAGAACCCCTCCATGGAGAGGCACTGAGCTCGGGGGCGGCGGGGGGGGGCGTGAGCTCAAGACAAGGTTTGGGCTCTGCAGCTGGAATCCTGGGGCTGCCAGGAGCCGTGCAGGGGTGACAGCAGGAGAGGGGCTGCCCAGGCTGGTATGGCTGCCACTGGAGGGGCGTGGTGAAGGCAGGGCCTCCATTGCCTCTGCAACCACGGGCACCAGGGCAGAGCCCAGGGGTGGGGTTCCTTCACTGCTGGGCCCCTGGGGTGACTGCTCCTACACACCGGCTTTTCCAGCTCATTCACACACGCGCGCACACACACACGTGCACCTGTTTCTAGGGCCCAGAGAGCTCCAGGAATGGATCTTAGCACTGGTTCTTCTGTCTCTCGCCATATGGGTGTGCAGAACCTCAGGAACCCCTTCACGGTGGGGCCAGCTTGCAGGACCTGTGTCTTTCCAGCCTCAGGTGACTTTATTTCAGAGCCCTACTCTCTCTGCCCTGTCCCCAACCGGGTCTTCTTAACGTTAAATCTCCAGGTCTAAACTGGCTCGTGGTTCACATCCTTCCCAGGAAGTGAGCAGGCTTTTTGCTAAGTAGGTCACACACACACACATAGGCCAAATCCCCAGGAGTCAGGATGCAGTTACCCCAAAATTTCATGACCAAGGAAACCATAAAAGTGATTCTTCTAAAGTGGGAGGAAATACGGCAGAATGCTTCATGACGATTTTCTGTTCCATTGTACTTAGAAGCAGCGAGTAGGAAACACCCACACATACCATTTAGTGGTATGTCATTTAGATAGGGTGCCTCAATACACAGATGAAGAGTTCTCCCTGGTCCCACCCTCAACCATGACGTCAGCTGCATCCCATAAGACATGTTGGTTCAACCTGTTCATACGTGCTCGATCGCACCCTCCTGTTCCTCCCTGGGCTTGGCTCGGGGAAACCAGGAGTCCGGCCATGATATGTCTGTCTCTGAGCCCTGACAGTTCACGGCATGATCTGCTGCCTTTCCTGCTTCGGCCTTCTTGCCGTCGAGATTGAGGCCTTTTGTCTTGGCATTGTGCTTTCGTGCCTCCTCTGCCACAGCCCTCCAGGTTTCACTTAATGTAGATGATTCATCTGTAAAGTAACCGTCACCAGATAAACAGATTTTTAAACGTTTGTATCATTTTCTCTTTATCGCAGGTAAAAATTGTGCTATCCTAACAGGCCAGGAAATGAGGGAAAATGATGTTTTGTATCTGAATCCAAGTTGAATTTGCTAAATAACAGAGATTCAGGTTTTGAGAAACAATTGGATTAAACTAAGCTCATGCTTCATGACCTCTTTAGGATTGTTCCCGGTATAATGAGTCACTGTCAAGCCTTCAAGTGGTCCCCCCCTCCCATTCTGAGCAGTGAATTGCAAAATCTCAAGTTATGTATTGTCAGTTGAATTCTGGTGCAACAAAAGACTTTACCTTTGCATCTTGTAAATCATACTCGTCCTCTTCTTTATGTCTATAAGAAACAGGTTGAATTCACCTGCATACTTGTGACTCTTGAACTGTTCAAGGCGAGAATGGGGCTGCTTTTTTGTAGCCCTGCAATTGTTGGAGTAATTGGGTTTCTCCCTTTCCTCCGCATTTTAGCACAGTCTTTGTCAGTTTAATTGCCCGGGAAAGTTTTGTTTCTATCTGGAATGCCATTTGCTTCAGCTGTCAACCACGTAGATCCAAATGGTTTTTGGACTGATGATTGACGAGACACTCATTACTTTGAATTATCAAAATTACACATTGAGCTAGGAATTATTCCTCTTGAAGTAGCACAGAAAAAAAAAAAAGTGGGCCATGGGAGAGGGGAAATGGCTATCTAAAGTCGTTTAGCCAAGTGTCAAGACCGGTCATGTTGGAATTCTTAGAGATTATTGTTCTGGTGACATTGCTATTATAAAAATGGCAAGAAATGAGAGAATGGTTTGTGTGTTTCTCCGTAGCTCTTGTGTGGTATCTCAGATGTGGGCTTGGCTGATAACAGAGAACAGTTGCGTCTAACTTGAAACTGTGAGCTTTCCTCTTAATAGAAGAATGTTGAGTTTTACCTGTGTAAAATGAAACCAGATGAGGATCGGACAGCTTTCTGTGCAAGCCTAAATTTATAGTTAAGGATGCTTAGGAATGATGAAGAAAACACAAATGAAATTTTCTTGACCTATGGCTCTACTAAAAACTAAAGGAAAATATAGGTGCCTTGGTGAGAGGCCCACACTTCCATATGAAGTTCAGAGTTGTGTACTAAGAACTATTTACTAAAGCTTTATTTTGAAAAATAAGTCTCTAGTTTCACTTTGAAATGTCTCTTTAACTATGTAAAATAGTATTTGACCTGCTTGTATAAATAGCTGAGTGTGTTTAATCTTCAATTAAGGTATTCATGCAGTTTGTAGATTATTGCCGCACATAATAAAGGGACTGTATTATAACTTAAAGATGAGAAAATAAAACATGTTTAAGCAATTTTGTTACTTTAAAAATAACCCCTGTTGAAGGATTGGTTGGGAAGGCTTTTTAGGTAATTGATAAAATGTGTCTGGGTGATCTCTATTGGTAGAGCATGGAGATGATTGAGTTATTTAAGATAGAGAAGGGACTAATGCTAATGAGTTAGGAAGATATTTGATACACATTAATGACAGAATTAGGAAAACTAAAAAAAGTTGACTTTATTTAGCCTGAAGAGTTATTTTCAGAATGTATCAGTAACTCTAAATGAGCTTCAGGCCTGGAGCAATAAATGAATATGAATTAGCAAAGCTAGAGAGGAATTGGAATAAAGTTAGACATATGACACTCTTGTAATCATACAGGTATTGGTCTATGCATTACTACCGTGCAGGCAAAGAGCGACAGTGAATGGTAATCAAGTGGTAATCAGTCAATGGTAATCAATGCTTACTGTTAAGGGCACTGTGTCATGTGCATTTCTTCCTTAATCCCAATGCTCTCCAGGGCCCTGAGGATAAGTAGTAGTGTCATCACTTTGCATGTGACAACGTGAAGGCTTACGGAACCCAAGTTAAAAAGATTGTGAGTGGAAGATGGTGGCCCCATCCCCAGAGTATGCTGTTTCCCTTGCTTCCTCCAAAAGAAACCCTCTTGTTCTGTTTAGCATTACCCAGCACTATTGCAGGTCCCTTGTTTAGTTTGATGGTCTCCTGCACATTCGGCCTTCTGGTGCTCCCTGGCTCAGCGCGTGGCACCACTTGAAACAAGGTTATGCCTGCCAGAAGTCTGGGAGGCCCTCTTGACACCTCCCTCTTACTCACCTTCTAGTCTGAGTATCTCCATTCACTTCTCTTCATCCCCCCTCCACCACCACCTAGTTTGTCCAAGCCATCTCTGACTTAGATCACTAGTAGCCCAGCTGTCTTCATTATATCTCCTGTTCCTCGTCCACCCCCACCATGGTGGTTTTTCAATGTGTGAGTCTAACTATGTTGCCTCTGAGAAATGGTCCCCCAAAAGAATACCCAGGTCTTACTAAGGAGGGCATGTGATGTAATGAGCCCTGGTTATTATATAAGACTAAGGAATCACTGACCTCTACCTCTAAAACCAATAATACATTATATGTTAATTAATTGGATTTAAATTAAAAAAAGAAAAAAAAAAGAATACCCATATCTGAATCCCTGGAACCTCAGAGTGTTACCTTATCTAGCAGCCTCCAAGAAAAAGTCTTTGCAGGTGTGATGAAGTTAAAGATTTAAGATGGGAAGATCATCCAGGTGAATCTCCAGTCCACCCAGATTACATCAATGCACTCACACATATCCTTGTAAGAGGGAGGCAAGGGGAGATTTTACACGCAGCAGGCGGAATGAAAACGGAGCAGAAAGAAAAATTTGGAGATGCTGGTCTTAGGATTGGAGTTGGTGGCTGCCCTAAGCCCAGGAATGCAGCTGTCACCAGAAACTGGAGTAGTCAGGGAATGGATTCTCTCCCCTAAAGCCTCTGGGGTGGGGGTGGGGGTGCAGCCCTGCCACCTGCTTAGTTCAGCCCAGTGGAACTGAGTTCAGGCTTCTGGCCTGCAGAATTGGGAGAGAGAAATTCTCTTTAAGCCACCAAGTTTGTGGTGATTTGTTACAGCAACCCCAGGAAACTAGTACAGCCTACCACTACCCTCAGGATTAGGACCAGAACCTCTGACAGGAACTCTGGTGTGGCTTAGCTCTGTGTGGTTTGTCCCTTGACCATCTACAGACTTATCTTTTTATTTTCTTATATTTTAAAATAATTCCATTGTGTTCCTTATAGGCTATAGCTGTACAAAGCCAAGAAAGCTCATACTGTAAAGTAGACTCATAGCTCCTTTTTTCATATGACACTTTATATAAAAATGGAAAAGTAAAATAGCTTTAAATTGACAGTGATTTTGGTCTTAAGCTTTAGAATCTATATTAACCTTCATTTAAAGTATCCGTACTTTGGCCAGTTGTATCCTCTGGCAGCCTTCTTTTACATTGTTGCGCTCTTTCCTTACTCTTCCACCTTTAACCACCATAGTTGTCTTTCAGGTTCTCAAAGGTTCTCTAGGAATCCTGCTCCTTTCCTCTGGTCTTCTTATCTCGGCTTGTAATTATACAGTTAGCATTTGCCTTGCTTGGTTCTGACATGCATGGGTTTCAGTTACCAGAGTTGGGTTAAAGAAGACCAGGTAGCAGGGTTCACGTTTCAGTTACGCCTGTGTTTGAACCCTGCGTGGCGGTATTTGCAAGCTGCTAGCTGTGCAGCCTGCCAGTCACCCTCAGGTGTGCCCGACACACATCATGATCAGTGACCGCGTCACTTCTCTCAGAGTTTGCCTGTGATTGGTCACCGTGCTTCTCTTCGGCTCCTGCACAGACCACAAAGCGTGTCCTTATGTGGACTCTTTGTCTCATAATGATAAACCCACGGGACATTTTACTAAAACGGATAACCAGAAGAGGGAATTGGCCAACAAAGATGAAAGGGCAGCAAAAAGTGATAATGTTGGAGTTGAAAAGTGAATCAAGCACAAATGGAGCTATAGAAGGAAAAGCTAATGTGAGAATGTCCCAGCCAACTTTCAAGAGATGATTAAAAAAAAAAAAATGACATGTGCAGCCATGGGTGCCTAGTGAAGGCATTCTTTTTTTTAAAGATTTTATTTATTATTAGAAATAGAGCATGAGCTATGAGGAGGGACAAAGAGGGAGAGGGAAAAGCTGAGCAGAAAGCCTGACAAGGAGCTTATCCCAGGATCCTGGGATCATGACCTGAGCTGAAGGCAGATGCTTCACCAACCGAGCCACCCAGGCACCCCTGGTGAAGGCATTCTTATCGACACAAAGGAGGAAAGCGATGTAAGGAAAAAGATGATGACCCAGAGTTAGTGATGCAGGCAAAAATTTCACATTAAAGTCTCAGGTATTTCACAACAAAGACTAAAATGTTGGACGTTGATTCACACTTAGTAAGAAGTATAACAATTCATCAAGGCATAGCAGAAATGCTCGATGTGCAGCATAAGTTACATGACAAGAAGGCAAGTGCTGTTCAGATATTCTCAATAGGTTTTTACAAAGAAGTAATATATAGCCTATTAAATGAGTTTTACTGTTTTTTTACTTCTGTATATATTTGTAACTGACAAAATATTTGAAATTATTCTTTAATTCTAAAACAGGAAAAAATACCATTTTAACCACCTTTAAGTGTACAGCTTAGTGGTATTAAGTACAATTATGTTGTACAACTATAACCACAGTCCGTCTCCAGAACTTTTTTCATCTTCTAAACTGAAACTATATCCACTGAACCCTAACTCCCTGTTCCTTTCTCCCCTCACCCCTGGCAGCCACCATTCTACTTCTTGTCTCCCTGAATTTGACTACTCTAGATACCTTGTATAAATGGGATCATACAGTATTTGTCCTTTTGTGATTGGCTTATTTCACTTAGCATAATATCCTCAAGGGTCCTCCATGTTGTAGCATCAGAATTTCCTTACTTTTTAAGGCTGAATAAAATTCCGTTGTATGTATGTACTACATCTTGTATATACATATGTCTTCTGTATGTACCACATTTTGTGTATCCATTCATCCATTGATGGACACGGGCTGCCTCTACCTTTTGATTATCGTGAATAATGCTGCTAAAATATGGGCGTACAGATGTCCATTTGAGGTCCTGATTTGTTCTTTGGGGTATGCACCCAGAAGTAGAATTTCTGGATCATATGATAATTCTATTTCTGGGAACTGCCATGCTGTTTTTCATAGTGGCTGCACCATTTTATATCCCTACCAACAGTGCCCAAGGACTCTAATTTTCTCTGCATCTTTGCCAACGTTTGTTCTTTCTTTTTTTCGTAATAGCCATCCTAATGGGTGTAAGGTGGTATCTCATTATAGCTTGGATTTGCATGTCCCTAATGATTCTGATGTTGAGCTTCTTTTCAAGTGCTTATTGGTCACTTGTACAACTTTGGAGAATTATCTATTTAAGTCCTTTGCCCATTTTTAATCCAGCTGTTTGGTTTTCTTGTTGAATCATAGGAATTCTTTATATACAGCTATGATTTGCACATATTTTCTCCTAATCAGTGGGTCACAGTTGTCTTTTCACTCTGTTGATAGTGGCCTTTGATGGAGGAATGTTTAATTTTGGCATAGTCCAGTTTATTTTTTCTTTAATCATCTGTGCTTATGCTGTCCATCCCCAAATCCTTGCCAAATCTAATGACATGAAGCTTTTCCCAGTGTTTTTCTTCTAAGAGTTTTATAGTTTTAGCTCTTAAACTTATGTCCATTTTGAGTTAATTTTTGTGTATGGTGTAAGGTAAGCCATTCAACTACCTTTTTTTTTTGCATGTGGATATCTAGTTTTTCCCAGTACTGATTCTTGAAAAGACTCTTTTCTGATTGAATGATCTTGTCATCCTTGTTGAAAATCATTTGACCATATATGGGAGGGTTTATCTCTGGGCTGTTTTATTCCATCGGTCTGTATGTCTGTCATTGTGCCAGTTCCAATGCTGTTTTGATTACTGTGGTTTTGTAGTAAGTTTTGGAATCAGAAATGTGAGACCTCCAACTTTATTCTTTTTCAAGATCATTTTGGCTATTCAGGATCCACTGATTTTTCCTTATGAATTTCAGAGATGGATTTTTCTATTCAAAAGACATTGTTGGGATTTTAATAGAGATTGCATTGAATCTGTAGATAGCTTTGGGTAGTATTGACATCTTAGTAATATAATCCATGACACAGGACACCTTTCCATTAATTGGTGTCTTCAGTTTCTTTCAGAAACTGGTTTTAGTATGTAAGTCCTGACCTCCTTGGTTAAGTTTATTCCTAAATATTTTATTCTTTTTGATGCCATAGTAAGTGGAATTATTTTTGGATTTCCTTTCCAGATTGTTCATTGTTAGTATATAGAAATGCAACTGAATTTTATGTGTTGATTTGGTGTTCTGATACTTTGCAGAATTTGTTTATTCTAACATTTTTGTGGTATTTTGGGGATTTTCTACACATAGGATCATGTCATATGTGACTAGAGATAATTTCACTTATCCCTGTTTTGGATGCCTCCTGGTACTATGTTGAATGTGTTGTTTAGTCTTTAACCATTGAATATAGTATTTGTGGTAAATATTCATTTTGATAAAAAAACTTAAAGGTCACAGCACAATTGAAATTTTTCACAGTTATTAAGATAATTTTGCATGGTTTCAGCTTGCATGGTCCTTTTGGGATCCTGCATGAGCATGTGAAGCAAGCAGTGCTGCGTCAGTCCCTAGCATCACACTTCCTTCCATTCGACCATGCTCCTTGGGATGAAGAACATTGTGTGATTTGCTCACGATTGCATCTCTAGCACCTAGCCTAATGTCTGGCATGTAGTAGGTGCTTAGTCACTAAATGCTGTGTGAATGATCCTTATTTTCAAACATGAATTTCACTGGGGTCCTGTCTTTCAAATGTGTGGCTGCTTTGTGGTGGTACATCTGTGTGGGCTATCGCAAAGAAGTGTTGCAGGGTCTACTAGGAGATAAATTCTCTCACTAGGTGAATTAGGTAAGACTCTCTCACTAGGAGAATAAGATATATTAGATAAGAATGGATTTCTTTCACTTAATGCTCACATTTATCAGACATTGTGTGTCGGGTTCATGGATTATTGAAGCACTTCGGTGTTATCCATTTAGCACTCAGGGTACATGATTTTTGAAATACAAAATTCGGTACGAAGGTATGGTTGGTAGTAAAGGGTAGTTGGTGGTAGGGTTGCTCTGTGAAGGGCTTCAAAGAGGTCATAAAGGGACTACAGCATTTTGTGTTGCTGTGCAGCTGTGGAAGGCAGGCATCATGGGTCAGGTTAAGAGAAAAGACATTCAACTTCTTTTCATTCCTCAGGCTACATAGAGAGACTTCCCTGCAGGTGGGGCCTCACTCGAGGCCAGTAAAAATACAACAAAGAAGCAACACTTGCCATACTGCATATCCATGTACTCTGCATAGTCAAAAGCACATCTAGTGATGACATTTAGCTTTTATAATTCAACACCAGGTTCTATAGAAGGGTAATGTTTGCATAAAACAAATCTTCATTATTTTCATTAATAAATCAGACGTTTATTGAACACCCACTGTGTTCAAATCATGGTAGGTGCTAGGAGGAGCTGAAGGTGCATAATACCCATTCTGTGCCCTGAAAGAAGTACCAATCTGGTGAGGAAGATCCATCCATACAGCAGCTGATTTTAAATGAAGTCTCATCATGAAGCTAGAAATGAGAACAGGTATATTAGGTGGCACGGGCTGTCATACCAGATTGGTGGCCTAAACAATAGAAATTTTCTCGCTGTTCTGGAGGCTGGAAGTTCAGGAGCAGGGTGTATGGTCAGGTTCTGGTTAGGGCTCTCTTGACGGCCTGCAGATGGACCACCTTCTCACTCTGTCCTGGCATGGTCTGCTCTCTGAGGACATGTGGAGAGAGAGTGAGATCCCTCTCTCTTACAAGGTCACCAGTTTTATCAGATTAGGACCCTACCCTCATGACCTCATTTAGCCTTAATTACCTTCTAAAAGCCCTGTCTCCAAATACAGTCACAGTGTGATGGGTCCATAGTAACAGGGACACCAGTTCTTATGGTGGACTTACAGTGAACCAGGCACTATGCTGTGTGTTCTCATTCAGTCATCCCTACGGTCCTGTGAGATAGATACTGCCATTTTCCCCTCTTTTACAGATGAGGAAACTGAGGCTCAGAAGGATTGTTCTCAAGCCCGCTCACTTGGCAGAGTAGAGTTTGAACCCAGGGCCCTGGAATTACGAAAGTGTCAGGGGAGGTGCCTTGAGGATAAGGAGTGAAGTAGCCTGGGGCACTCGGATGAGGAGTAGGCTCTGACTCCACACATTTCATATATATGCAGGGGCACGCTGCTCCCTAGCTGCACATAGAGATGTGTATTAAAAGCAGTGATGGAGGTTGATGCCAGTAAAGTAGGTGGAACCATGGAAATTTAGTCTTGCCTCTTGGGCAAAAGGGAGCCATTGATGGTTTTTGAGCAGAAGAGTGACAAGATTTTGTTTTAGAAAATTAATTCTGGGGGCAAGGTATACACTAAATCTGGAGGTCAGAAAACAAGTGAAGTAGCAGTTGTCGTAGACCAGGTGGGGGCTGCCAGGATACTGACAATACAGGTAAGAGGTTTTAGGAGGTATAAGCAATGGGACTGTCTTGCTTTGGTTTGTTTTTTGGTTGTTGAGAACATTGAGAATGTTTGGGGTCATTAGCTAGATGGTGCTGCCATTGAGAGAGTAGGAATACAGAAAGAGGAACACCTTGGAAAGATTAAGTAATATAACAGTTTCTTTACCAATTTGGCATAAATTGGGAAATGTTACACCAAGTGTTTTAAGTCTCTTGGGAAAGAAATGTATGTGGTATTGAATATTGAAAAAGGACTTGAAGTAGCTAGTTGACTATATTGGAGGCCTCTTATCCACCATGATTGGACTACTACTGATTATGCTATTTGGGATTATAAAAATGGAAAAACATAAACATTTTGTTCTGACTTCTGACGTAAGGCCAGGGCCTTTCCTTTGTGAGTTGGCTCTGGATTTTCAAATTGGCTTTCTTGCCTAAACCATACCTCTAATGCATTCCTGTGATTTTCAATATTAGGGGCTTTAAAGTGGAGCCAGACATTGAGGCCAAAGCGATCTGTGTGGAAGCTCCTTAGTTTTACAAATTGGTTGTTCTCTCACACTCATTAATCCAAGAGGAACTTTTATAGTTATCTGCCTTCATCAGTCTTCTCAAAACATTTAATTATTTTTCATCCATGTAATACTTTTTTCGTGCCATTATTTCATCTATTTACATGGTAAACAATGAATTATATAATTGTAGTAATAAAATCAGTAGGCACAAATGTGTTTGGGAACAGCCACCAGCGAATCTCAGAAGGCACAGGAGAAGAGCCTGCTAGCTTGAGTGTTCAGTAGGCGAAGGACATCCGTGTTTCTTCCTCTGATATTGGTTAATCTGGAGATTTAGGTGAGTGGATATTGGTTGAGTTTCTACTGTGGTGTGTATTTTGTGTGCACGTATGCATATAAAACACTAATTTTAGACATCAGTTTGAAATGGTAGTACCATATTTTTCTGGGCTACATTCTAAATTTCTGATTATGTTTAGAGCAGTTACAAAGAGGAAATGTAGATTGTAGGAAGCACTGTGCAAAACTGGTGTTAGTGGAATTCTCATTAAATATAGTAGTGAAATGAAATGAATTGAGTTCAAGAAAAATGTGGGGGATCCAAGGGACTGTTGAATTACCAGAGAAAGATGAGCAAGTAATTCTTTTGGAAAAGGAAATTTCGATTTACAGATGTCATTTCATAATTGATGACTTCTTAGATTCCTAATGCCATCGGTTAAAATGATCATTGCTGCAAAATCAGCCCACCTACTTTCTAGCAAAGCTAAAAGCACAGCTAATTGTAGCTTCTAAAACAGCCTGCACATGTAGTCCATTATAGCAGAAACTCGGTTATTTCCCCGGATGACAGGATTAGCATTGATTAGCTAGTGCAGGAAGAGAAGGCTGTTGGCTTTTGAGAACACTCGGCTCCACTTTCCAGACAGCCTGTGTTTGATGGGGCTCTGGTGGATGGCTGAGCAGGTGTAGAAAGTACCCAGCTAGTGGCTTAGTAGTGTGGAACAGTGCAGAAGACCCAGGGGTGCTTTTGCCAGCTCAAAAGTCACCCAGCAAATGCAGGTGCGACGTGTTCTCTGATGCACAGTCCAGTAGAAATCTTGGCCTTTGTTATGAGGTTAGGAATAGCTAGTAATTGTGAAATAGCTTAGTGACCTTTTCCGAACTCTTCTATTTCCCTGGTTTGCTTTAGTTATTTTTAGGAAGGAGAGAAATTGAACCTTTTAATAATTTTAATGGAAGTATGATATTGCTTTTTCTCTTTGAATCACTGAATGTTTTAAACATAAAAAAGTACAGCATATTATAAAAACGTAGATGTCCTTCATACTCAGAGTTAACAAATATTAATATTCACCCTATTCACTTCAGATTTGTTTTAGAGAAATAAAACATGACAGATACAGTTAGGATCCCCTTTGTATTCCAGCCCAATTCCCGTTTCCCTCTTTCCCTCCCCAGAGGCAGCTCGACTGTCCTCAAGTTGTCATGGGTCTCTGCCATCTACATTTACACATTTACTACACATCTCTCCCCATAAACAACATATAGGTTTGTGTTTTTAAGTGTCCATTATAAGTATCTTGTGCACTTTGCATTTTTCACCCAATTTTTAAATTTTCGAAGTCTACCCATGTTAATATATATGTAAATTAAGTATAATCACTTTAACTGTTCAACATAGTGTTTCGTCATATATATATAGATGATATACTGATTCATTCCCAATAACTATATGGATGAGTTCCACCTCCTTACGGTCCTTAACAGTGCTTTAGTGAACATCTTTGCACACGCCCTATGCATGCAAAACATTATCTGGCTATATGTCTAGACATGGAATTGTTGGGTGGAAGGGAGCAGTGTTACCGTATATTGCCAGATCTCTCTCCTGGGAGCTTTATGGGGGCTTATAGATTTCTCTTTAACTGCCTCTCCTTTCTCGTATAGAATATAATTTTGATTTTCAGACCTAAAAAGATTGAAAAAACAAAAATACTGTTTATACTGATGCACTGTAAATAAGGAGTGTGCCTAATGACATGTAGGGTCTCAGGGATTTTTTTTTCATTTAGCCAGTCGTGTATCGAGCATCCCCTGTGTGCTGAGGCATTGTGGGAGCTCCCGTGAGCAATTCATGAGCGGGTACTGTGCCTCTCAAAGATTCCTGTGCGCTGTGCCTGCAGAGCAGTCTGTGCCAGTGATAAAATAAATTCTATGGACAAAATAAGGCATGGTCTCTGTCCTCAAGAAATTTAGAGTCTAGCTGGGGTTATACAACATACACATATGAAAGATAAGACATTGATGAAGCAAACCAAGAGTAGCAGGAAATATAATTTATAGAACTAGCTTGGAAATTAAATGGAAGCAGTGTATGTTGAAAAAGAGTAAAATCAGAAACTACTGGGTGACACTATTGTTTTTCTTCCTAGCCCCTCCTCCCCACCTTACACCTGAATATTTAGAGAAACAAGTTATTATTAGAGCACTTAGTCAAAACACTGAAAAGCACGGATGGAGAAACACCAGAGCCTTCTGAGCATGGACAGAGCCAGAGACATGGGGACCAAGTGCCGGGTGGGAGGCCGGGGACTCTGGATGCGTCCCTGACAGCTGCCGGTCCGCCGCCTGGGACTGTGGCTGCTCAATACAGAGCCACAAACGTTCACAGCGTTGCGTGCGGTGCCACACTCAGCATTTCCACCTTTCCTGCTGTCCGTCTCGTACTCTGAGCTGATGGAGTTGTGGTCCTGTGCCATCTCTCTCTGGCCCGTAGAAGTCCCTGAGCAAGGTGCACGGAGAGATGCGGGGGTGCTCCCCGGGGGGGACAGCTGAAATGTCTGGCTTTGAGGTGATCACCGCAGGCTCAGGACTGAAGAAGCTGCTTGGCATCTGCACAGCATTTGCAGGAACCCCTCACCAGTCTTTTGTGACCTTGGCCTCTACGTTTTAGCATCTCCTAAGTCAGGACATCATAACTTCTGGCCAAAAGTCTTTTATCTCCAGCTGTGGGATTTTTTTTTACCTATGGGTATTTTTATCTACCCCATTTTTAGCTATGGGATGAGATTTCTATGCTGTACCAGAGGTTGACGGAAAGGGTAGTTCTGTGTGTGTGTGTGTGTGTGTGTGTGTGTGTAATCCATCTTGCCAATTCCGTGATGTGAACCCGTGTGTGTGTGTGTGTGTGTGTGTGTGTGTGTGTGTGTGTGTGTGTAATCCATCTTGCCAATTCCGTGATGTGAACCCGTGTGTGTGTGTGTGTGTGTGTGTGTGTGTGTGTGTGTGTGTGTGTGTGTGTGTGTGTAATCCATCTTGCCAATTCCGTGATGTGAACCCAAGAATTTGGTTTTGGCCTTGGACACAGACAGCGTGGGTGCACCTCACAGGGAGGCTTCCTGGAGGAAGTCGGATTTTTTTCAGGATTTGAATGGGGGTGTGAAGAGGAGTGGGGAGAACATGCAGAGTCTGAGAGGAAGAGATCAGAAGTGTGGAGTGGTTAAGGCCTTGCAGATCAGCAGAGCCGGGGCGGAGCCCTCTTGGAAGGAGAAATGAGAAGTAGCGCAAGGGAGGGCCCGATTGTTGGTGCAGTGTAAACACCTGGTCTTGGCAGTGGTTTGTCCTGATGTGCGTTGGGAAGAGGCACTGGTCAGGGACAGACTGCGCGTGGAAAAGTCTCCCAGGGAACACTGCTTTCCTGGCATTTTGGTGTGGACTGGAGTCTGCGGGAGGCCAGACATGAGAGACAAGGCCTGAGGTGGAGGCTGGCGTGACGGAAACAGGGGAGAAAAGGAAAAGACAGGGCCCTCTGCTCCCAGACACCTTTGACAGGACGCGGTGCTAGTGATCATAGTAGGAAGACAAATACTTTGGGGAATGGGATTCTAAATTTGGCTCAACAAAGGTGGCCTTAATAAATATAAGACTTTTTTTTTTATTTCAGGTAGAAAAATATTAGCACCGTCTTCAAATTTTCCTTTCCAAAAGGTTTACATTAGAATATGGGGTATATTAGTTGCCAGCATTATCAACTTAGTACTTTTTTTTGAAACAAAAGTCCTTGCCATGCCTCTAAGACTTTTCTACTCAAAGTGTAGTTTATGGACCCAGCAGCATCAGTACCATTTAGGGGCCTCTTACAAGGTAGCAGCTCCGGGCTCACTCCAGACCACCTGAATGAGATTCTGCATTTTAACAAGGGGGCATTTGAATGCATAGTAAAAAACACTGCTCCAACACAGTCATGACTTAAAAAAAAATTGTGACTTAAATTTTTATGATATATTTTTTTGTTTTTCTGCAAGTGGGTAATAGATGCCAAGAATACCATTTTAAAAGTACTTCTAGATCTTAGCGATAAATATGTATTTGTTCTCTGTCAGTCTTTCCATTCTGGAACATCGACTCCATGCAAAGCGGTCTTATTTAGTGCCTGAACAGTGCTTGGCACATAGAGGTGCTGAAAAGATATTTGTAATGTTTTGCAAATATACATGGATGAATTTTAACTAAATAATGGTATTTTAAATTACTTTTATGTGCACATTTTTAAACCATACTTTATTAAATTATAAGCTTTTCAGATTGCAGAGGAGATAGATGCTTATTTATTGGTAATTCAGACAAGAAAGAAAAGTAGGAAAAAGAAAAATCCCTCTTTACTCCCATTGCTCATAGATAACATTGTAGGATATTTCCCAGTGTGAATGTTTTTACCTAGTTTGTCATAAGCACATACTACTTGGAATTCTGCTTTTCACCTGTCATGGCAGAGTCTCTGGTTTATTGTGTGACTACTGTATGCCAAGTTTCAAACGAGGCATTTTAGATACTTATTTACTTATTACATCTATATAAGGCATTGTATTAAAATTTTAAATAAACACAGGCTAAAAGTTCACATATCCTGCTCGATGTCACACTGCCAGTCCTTGATCAAATTCAGATTTTTAATGGGCCATTTTCTGAAGTCCATACTTTTCTCATATACACTGGAGTAAGCATTTCTTTGGTTAGGACTTTTTTTGTGGGAGGGGGTGCATAAAATGATATTTTGCTAGGTGAATATATTGTAATTTGTCTAACAGTCTTTATTGGTCAACATTCTAGTATTCTTATTTCTTGATACTGTTACCAGACCAAGGTGGGTCCGCCCCTTGGTGAGTTACAAAGACTGGAGTTACACCGGGTGGGGTTCCCTCACAAAGTCATCTCTATTTGACAAATGAGATCACATGGGGTAAGCAGGGTTACCCAGGGGTAAGCAGGCTCCTTTTATTGGGGCTCGGGATGGATATTCAGAGGGGGATTGCAACATTATGGTGAAGCTGAAATAACTGTGAGGAGCTTTCTGTCCTCAAATGTTTCTTTTCCTATCCAGCAATTTGTTAGTCTCTAAAAGATGAGATGGACAGTTACACAGAAGCTTCTAGGAGTTTTCTGAGTTCAGGAGAGCAGTCCTGAGTTCAGGAGGTCATTCCTGAGTTCAGGGGTCAACTGGTCTTGCTGATGACAATACTATATATAAAATATTACAGTGAACAACTTTGTGTAAAATTATTTTTCTGTATTTCATTTTTCATAGGGTAGATTTTCAGACTTATTTTTAATTCTCTTGAAAGATGGAGAACTTTCTGAAAAGTTTGCACCAGTTTTCATTCCCATTAGTCACTGTAATGTTGTATATTTGAATGCCTAGGAGCAAAGTAATATGTCCACCATACTTCTTCAGAAAAAATCCATTTGAATGTGTTTTCTTTTAATTTTAAATAATTTGACTTTTATGTCACAAAATTTAATGGATATATGTTACCAAAATATTTAGCTGTGTCAATATCAGCTTCTAAATTACACAGAATTTTAGCATAACATTCATACTGCCCTGCTCATGACCTTAGCTTAGTAAAGTCCACAGTTTAAAATGATGTGTTAAGCTCAGAATTTTTCTTAAATTGTGAGTTTTTTATGGTTATACAACTTACTCAACTTTAGTATGTATTTAACACCATTTTTTTCTTCTCGGAAATCATGGCGTCTATATCATTCTTAGACTGACAGTATTTTTTTTCCCTTATCTCCCTTCCTCCCTCCCTTATTTCTTTTTGTAGCAGGAAGACAGATGGTGCAGAGGAAAGCCTGTGTTATCACAACAACAGCAAAACCAAATGAACTCTTGTTTATGTGTAGCTTAATTTGATACCTTTTTTTGTAATAAGACCCATTTTCATAGAAAAGCAAATGATCAATATTTTATACACTGCATTTCTTCAGAAAATCTGGGGCAAGGGGTCACTTCCTATTTCTATAATAGTTCAACAGTGGACTTACAGGAAATATTTGATACTTTTTAATAAAACAGCTGAAGAAGGAAATAACTCCTGGTGTTAATATTTGGAATTATAACAGATCGTTGTAAAATATAATAGCTCTATATTGGAGACAGGACCACTAAAGGAAGATAAACAATTTGAAAGTAGAACATGAGCTTACTCATCTAGCCATGTTTACTTGATACATTGCCTGTTTGTTTTTATCTGCACTGTAGCTTTCCCAAATATCATCACAGCAACTTAAATCTGGCAGAAAAAAATTTCATTCCATTGAACAGAATCTCTTGTAGATCGGTTTTATGTGTGACTTATATCTGTGACTTTGTGGTCTGATAATGCCTCTACTGGGATAGAAATAAATGTAACTTTATAGTTTAATAATTTGTGCAAGACAGAGAAGCCAGTGAATTTGATATGTGTACTTTCCCAAATATGTTCCATCGGGTTGTGATTTTGAAATACTTGATAAACTATAAAACAGTGATAGTTGCCTAAGCATTTAAGAACTTGGGAGTGTGAATAGACTGTTAAATTCAGTTGAGTTACTCTGTTTCTAACTTCCTTAAATAAATGTGTTTCTACTTGCTGCCCTTCTTCATTTATGCAAGGCATAGTAGCCTGAAGGCAGTCATACTAGTATGAGTGGGAAATTGAAGGCCTTGAGCATTCTGATTTGAATTACTTATTCTAAAAAGAGTGATGTGATAAACATTTGAATTAAATGTAAAGTTTTTGTTAAAACAGGTAACTTTTGGGGCACCTGGGTGGCTCAGTCCTTAAGCTTCTGCCTTTGGCTCAGGTCATGACCCTGGGGTCCTGGGATCCAGCCCGGCATCCGGCTCCCTGCTCAGCAGGAAGCCTGCTTCTCCCTCTCCCACTCCCTCTGCTTCTGTTCCCTCTCTTGCTGTGTCTCTCTGTCAAATAAATAAAATCTTAAAAAACAAAACAAAGGTAACTTTTTTCTGCCTCTGTTCTTCCAGAATAGCAATTAGTTTTAGTTAAACTTTGGGCAGCTACTGCTTTCTTTTGGTGCATTGCAGTCCTGTTTATTAAGAAATCATAACAGTATCTCTTAAGATACTATTTTCATGGGAAATATCCATGATTGCCATTTTGAGTTTATTTTTTTCTTAAGTGGACTTTCAAATGCAGGGAATTCTTTTTAGTTTGAGATTGTGTGTTGGGAAAAATAGACTTGTTATTTTCTCTATTGTGATTTTTCACAAAGAATATATTCTACATGTAATTTTTTGAACTTTAAATTATTAAACATTTAAAGTAGTTATAAAATGAACATGTCAACTCATAATTATGTAGTTCTTAAGATGTTTGCCAACTCAAGGGAAAATTTTATAATTATGTAATAAAAGGAGTCCTAGTTTAAGAAGCTGCCTTTAAAATGCCACCATAAATAATTTTCAGAGTCCTATAGGTTGAACAATTCAAGAAATATACTTGGAGAATAATTTTTTAAGGAGAATTAACAATAAAAGCAAATCACTTTAAACATTTTGTATACTCCAGAAACTATGCAACTATTAATCCTGTTTTCAGAAATAGCTTCTTAGGCATGGAAAAGGTTTTTTCTTTATTTAGACTAATTCATTATTTGTTAACTTCATGCAGTAAATACTCGTATTTTACCTGCTATATGGTAGGCACCATTTGATTTTTTCATTCAGTAAAATAGCTTTACAACATAAAATAATTTCACCTATCACATGGCCACTTTGAATAACCTTATAGATACCACTTTCTGTACCTTCTTTTAGTTGCTCATTTGTCATGCTGCTCATTCATTCACTCGCTCTTTAATTCATTCAAGTACCCCTCAAAGGTGTTCTAGATGCCATACTCTGTGCTGGGCACCATTCAGGTGGGAAAAGCAGCAATAGTACATGAGTAGTGCGCTGGGGGTGAAGGCGAAGCAGCAGCACGGAGGAGGAAGCCTCCAGCCTGACGTGAGGGACCAGGAAGGGAGGTCTGGAACCACTACTTTTTGGACCAAAGCCTGGAGGATGAGCAGTTGCTAAGTGAGGAAAGAGGTACGAGGTCAGTGACTCATGCAGGGGAACCCCATGTGCCAAAGCCCACGGCAAGAAAACATGATCTTCCCTTCTAATTGTTGGCATTTTGACTTGGAAATTTTACAGGATAAAGTAATAATGAAAAAGGAAATAAAATGGAAACCTTTTATATTTTCCCTGTCTTGTCTCAAGACAAAATACTTTTGTTGAAGTGTATTTGATGTACAATATTATATTTCAGGTGTAGAATGTAGTGATTCGACAATTATATACATTATGAAATGCTCACCATGATAAATGCAGGTGTCACCTGTCACCATATAATATTATTGGCTATATTTCCTATGCTGTACTTTTGATTCCTGTGGCTTACTTTATATCTGTTAGTTTTTTCCTCTTAATTTCCTTCACTTATGCCTCCACTCCTGTCCCCTCTGGCAACCGCCAGTTTGTTCTCTGTATTTGAGTATTTGTTTTGTTTTTTGGATTCCACATATAAGTGAAATCATATGGTATTTTTTTCTGATTTATCTCAGTGCAGTGCTCTCTGGGTTCATCTTGCACATGGCAAGTTCTCATTCTTTTTTATGGCTGAGTAATTGTGTACGTGCGTGCGTGCGTGTGTGCGTGTGTGTGTGTACGCCACATCTTCTTTATTCACTCACCTATCAATGGACACAGGTTGGTTGCTTCCCTATCTGGGCTATTGTAAATAATGCTGCAGTAAACATAGGGGAGCATATAACTCTTTTGAATTGGTGTTTTGTTTTATTTGGGTAAATACCAAGAAGTGAAATTACTGGGTTGTATGGTATTTCTCTTTTTAAGTTTTTTTTTTTTTTTTAAGATTTTATTTGACAGAGAGACAGTGAGAGAGGGAACACAAGCAGGGGGAGTGGGAGAGGGAGAAGCAGGCTTCCCTTGGAGCAGGGAGCCCAATGCGGGGCTCTATCCCAGGACCCTGGGATCATGACCTGAGCCGAAGGCAGATGCTCAATGACTGAGCCACCCAGGCGCCCCTCTCTTTTTAATATTTGGAGGAACTGCCATACTCTTTTCCACAGTGGCTGCACCAATTTATATTCCCACCAACAGTGCATGAGAGTTCCTATTTCTCCACATGGTGTGCGATGAGATCTCATTATGGTTTTGATTTGCATTTCCCTGATGATTAGTGATGTTGAACATCTGTTGGTCATTTGTGTTCTTTGAAAAATATCCAAGGGCTCTACCCATTTTTTATTTGGATTATTTATTTATATATTTATTTTGGTGTTGAGTTGTAGGAGTTCTTTATTTTTGCTATTAACCCCTTATTGGATATAGCCTTTGCAAGTATCTTCTCCCGTTCAGTAGGTTGCCTTTTTGTTTGTTGGTTTTCTACTCTTTGTTGTAGTCCTAGTTGTTTATTTTTGCTTTTGTTTTCTTTGCCTGAGAAGACCGAGCCAGAAAAATATTGCTAAGGCCAAGAGATTACTGCCTATATTTTCTTCTAGGAGTTTTATGGTTTCAGGTCTTACATTTAGGTCTTTGGTCCATTTTGAGTTTATTTTGTGTACGGTATAAGAAAGTGGCCCAGTTCCATTGTTTTGCAGGTAGCAAGACAGACTTTATTTTTATTTTCTAAATATCAACTTACTAAATAGTCTGTCATATTAATTCTAACTCAGGAAGGCATTTGGAAGTTAAAAGATGGGGACTCGGGGCCAAAGTGGTTTCTCTGGCTTTTATTTGGCTTTTGCAGGCTTCCCTCCTCTCTGTCCTCACAGGCCTTGCTGGCTGGGGGCCGGACCACCATTTGGGGCTCTGTAGGTGGCACTCGGCAGTGTGGGCTTGGGCTCCTCAGCCTCCGATCCAGCCAAACCCTCTGTGTCCTCTGCCCTTCTTGCCATTTCTCTTTTGTAGTCATTCCCCAAATCTTCACCCCAAGTTCAGAGGCATACCCCTGAATCTGCTAGCTTTTCCTTTGCAGGATACCAGAGACAAGCCTAAAAAATGAAACTCTGGTTTTGCTGTGCACTTAAAGAAGCTGTTTATATTTTAATTTACCACAGTGGAGGGCACCTGGGTGGCTCAGTTGTTAAGCATCAGCCTTCGGCTCAGGTCATGATCCCAGGGTTCTGAGATAGAGCCCCATATTGGGCTCCTCGCTCAGCGGGAAGCCTGCTTCTCCCTCAGCGGGAAGCCTGCTTCTCCCTCTGCCTGCCACTCCCCCTGCTTATGTGCTCTCGCTTTCTCTCTCTCTCTCTCTCTGACAGATAAATAAATACAATCTTGAAAAAATTTTTTAAAAAAACTACCACAGTGGCTTTGAGGGCCATCTTGACAAATGCAGGCGATGCATCTTAATATACGTATGTGTAGAAATGAATCCATCAGAATAGTTGTCTGTAGGACGTAAGGTTTTAGGGCCTAGTTACTCTTTTCAGACATGGGGTAGAGTGGCTTATTAATTACATGCTCGTAGATAATTACTACACCAAGGGATGTAGGGGATGCCCAAGACCCCTGCTTAATTTGTCCCTATGTGAGGTGGAGACTGAGTCTCACCCTGCCCCCCCTCCCCCGAGTGCTCCCATGCTTGCCACAGCTGATGGTTTCTCTGCTTACAGTAGAGTCTTTCATGGCTCCCTGGCACTGGCTAGTGAATTACAAAGTCTTTTTCTGATAAGAGGCAAGGCTGCATCCAGTAACAAAAGTAAACGGTAAGACACTCCAGTGGCTGTGAGTGCAGACATGGCTGCGGCCGCTCCCTGGGGACTGACATCCCCGTGGCCTGGAGGTGTCCCTGGCCAGAAGTGGAGTGTCCAGTGGCCAGCTGATGGTGCACTTCAGGCTCCCATAGCCCCAAGAAGAGTGGGCCCCCCATAACACAAGTCTGAACGGGAGACTGGACCTATTCCAAACACTCTCTGTCATAAACAAAGTGACTGTGATGATCGGGGTTTCCAGACACATGCTGTCCTTTAGATGGAAAGTTTCCCAAGGATCATGCTTTGAACTGTGTCTGAAAAGTAAGAGGAGAGACTTTCCATGAAATTCCCCCACTGCTCCTTTCTGATAAAGGAAGCAAGCACCTTTATTTTTTGTTAGTGAAAGTAGGTTTTATGGGCTTGGGTTGAGGACAGCCTTATATCTGGTAATTTTTTGGAACCTGTGGAGGTAGGTCCATTAGATGAAATGTCGTGAAGCATGGATTCTGCAGGAGATGGTTGGTTGGTTAACAGATCTATATCGGGGGCCTCTTTATATGCCAGGTTCTGTCCTGCGTGGTTGGGACAGGTGCACATGGCAGAGATGGTATTCCCACTTTCGGGACTTACATTTATGAAAACAAGTAACAGGGCAAGTAGCAAATATTTCTCTGCAGAGATTTAAAATAGATGCAGAAGAGAGTGATTGGAGGTTTCTTAATATGTCCTTTTTAAAAACACTAGAAAAGAGGAAATCAAAGATGGCAAGTAGCTTCTTATAGATTTCATCAGATACGGTGTTAGAGGGAGCCTCGTTCATCCATGAAAAATGGGTTGACACAGGATGACTTTGTAAAAGTAGCAACCATCTGCCCACTTTCCATTTATTATTACTGGAATGTTTCCAGCAGCCAAACTGGACTTTTTAGTTTCCTTAAAGAGCTTGCATGTTCTTACTCATCTTTGTTTCTTCACTGCATAGCACAGTGCCTACTGTATACTTGGTGTACAGTGAGTATATTTTGAGTGGATGAATGAAACAAAAGTAGATTTGTTAGCATTTTTCTTTCTGCCTAATGTATAGAAGACATCAGTTTTCATTTACTTTCCTTTAAACTGCAGAACATTATCTGGTTAAGACTTGGGTGTGTGATTTTAAAATTAAATATCCTGCTTTTTAAAAAAAGATTTTATTTATTTGTCAGAGAGAGACAGCGTGAGTGCCCAAGCAGAGAGAGTGGCAGGCAGAGGGAGAAGCAGGCTCCCCTCTGAGCAAGGAGCCCAATGTGAGACTCTATCCCAGGACCCTGGGATCATAACCTGAGCCGAAGGCAGATGCTTAACTGCCTGAGCCACCCAGGTGTCCCCAAATATCCTGCTTTTTAAAAACATATATTTGCTTTTTAAAAAATAAAATTTATGGTTCTCAAATAATCTAAATTTGTTGAAGAATGGAAGGAGTGATGTGGAAAGCCATCTATTATTTGACTTTGATAGTAAATTGTATAGTTTGTGGTTGGGCCTGATTTCTTAATCACTCATAATTGTTTGACTTGGATACGATTGACAATTTAACCCCTCACTGAACAGGCTCAGAATTGGCTATACACTCCAGGAAGCTGCTTTAAATAGGAAATTTATCCTGGAGACTTAGGAGATGTGGAGCAGTGGGGTGCATGGACTTGGGGAATGAAACAGTGAATGGGATAGATCCACTGCTTTTCCTTTTTTTTTTTTTTTTTTTTTTTTAAAGAGAGCAAGCATGAGCCTGGGGGGCGGGGGTGGGGGAGAAAGGGCAGAGGGAGAGGGAGAGACAGAATCCCAAGCAGGCTCCACGCCCAGCATGGAGCCCGACACGGGGCTTGATCTCACAACCCTGAGATCATGACCTGAGCCAAAATCCAGAGTCGGACCCTTAACCGACTGAGCCACCCAGGCGCCCTGACAGATAATTATTTTATAATCTGATTTGTAACAAGCTTCAAAAGGGAACTTTGTACCAACACTCTCCACTCATACAGGAGACCTCTAGGGGCTATGTGTCGTACATGAAGGAAGCCTTGGTAGGACTTTTTAACTAAGATACTTTCAGAATCAATTAGGTTTTTCCGTTTTGAAAAATATTCTTAATAACTATAATAAATCATGTCAAGAAAAACCTTTCAAATGAACTTTTTAACCTTTATTTTCCTTGGCCACTATCTGAGGGAAAAGCCACTTTTCTTCCTAGATCCATGGGCTAGAGCCTTTCCCTCATCACTATAGAGGCATCTTTCCCGTTCCTGCACAGAGGGAGGCGTGCGCACACATGTTTGTTGAACAAATTCTACAAGAACAAGGGACTGGAAACCTTGCTGTTCTTAGTCACTGTCATAGTAGAAGCCGAGATAAATCTTGCAGTCTCTTTAGCTGGTGAGTGGTAAAAACTGTTCTGCTCTTTGGCCCCGGCAGGCCAGGCATTCCTTTCCGTCATTGCTGCAGCGTCTTCAGATCAAGATCGAGCCCTTCAACTAGCTCACCATAATGGTTTCCCTGGCTGAGTGGTGTCGAAAAGTAAGTACAGTCTTTCGGGAAAACAGTTCATCGCAGAAGAGTCCATTAATCTTCTCTATTGATTGCTAACACGGTGTACTCAGAAGAGGACTTGAAATACAGGACAGTGAAATTGAGGGAATAGCCCAGGAGCCAGAAGGACAAGTTATGAGGTCTACATTCAGGTGGCCAGTATCCTGTGAAGTGTAGACAGTTTCCAAGCTTTATCTGTTTTGTACTGACTTCGGCATATTTTAGTTTTTAACTCTGCTTTTGTTAGAAGGCTTTGTAGTGAGGAGTTATTTTTTTTCTTGGCAGGGTGGGAGAAGTCAGCATGGTAGAGGGAAGATTTCACTGTTAAAATGGAAAAAAGTTTTCAGTAAAATAATTCAAAAAGCAAGAAACTCTGTGATTCTATTTGGCCTATTGGCTTCCTTCCTTTTTTTTTTTTCTAATATTTTGAAGAGGATGCATTTAAAAATCTTATTTGCATTACTTACATAGATCCTATGAAAAGCAGTCTCCCAGTCATTTGCGTTCGTTTTTGGAAAACAATCAGAGACTGTTTTGGGGGCGTCACCCCCTGTAAGTATCTCTCTCTCCATTTGCGACCGTTTGTCTCCTAGCTCACAGTACCCTGCGCCACAGCTGGGCACAGGCAGACCTCAGCTTGCCGCTGAGTGAATAACTCACTCCCACGCAAGCAAGCTTTGTCTGTTTTGCTCTTGAATCGCCCCATTATTCTGTTTGGTTGGCTGGATGATCTGTTCTGTTGAGGAATTTTATCAAAGCAATAACTAAATCATGGAGTATTTAGAACAAGTAAATTAAATGATGCATTTTTTTCTCTCTAAAAGGTGTCTAAATGTAGGGAGTGTGTCTATGATGACATTATTGAAACATGATTAGTGACTGTTTATCATCCCACATACATACACTTAACACTGAATAAAATCACCATTAATTTTATTGCCCTCCCCCACGAGAATTTTCATTTTTTTATTGTCTATATGTATTGGAACATAGTGTACACGGAACTTTTGTTTTTACATTACATTCTGTCACAGGCATTTTTCTAGGTTATTCTAGGTTATTCTCTTGCAGGCTTTCTGTCCATTTTCGGAAATTTTTTGATTGTGATAAAATATACATAACATGATATTTTCCATTTGAACCACTTTTAAGGGTGCCTTTTAGTTAAATACATTGACGTTGTGGTTCACTCCATCTCCAGAACTCTTCATCTTGCAAAACTAAAACTCTGTACCCATTAAACAGCTCCTCATTCCTCCCTGCCCCTAGCCCCTGGCAACCACCATTATACTTCCTGTCTCTCTGAATTGAACGACTGAGGGTACCTCATGTAAGTGGAATCATACAGTACTTTTTTGTGACTGCCCTCTTTCATGTAGCATAACATCCTCATAACTCATCTATGTTGCAGCATGAGTCAGAGTTTCCTTTTTTAAGACTGAATAATATTCCATTGTATGTGTATGCCTCATTTTGTGTACATTTTGTTTATCCATTCATGTGCTTTAGCGGTTATTGTGAATAACGGTGCTAGAACATGGGCGTACAAACATCTGTTTGCGTTCCTGATTTCAGTGGTTTGGGACATACACCCAGAGGCAGAATTGCTGGGCCACAGGATAATTTCATGTCTGATGTTTTAAGGAACTGCCATTCTGTGTTCCACAGTGCCTGCACAATTTTACACCCCACCCCCAGTGCCCAAGGGTTCCTATTTGTCCACATCCTCATTAACACTTCATTTTCTTTCTTTCATCATAGCCATCCTAATGGATGTAAGGTGGCATTATGGTTCTGATTTGTATTTCTCCAATGATCAGTGATACTGAGCATCTTTTCATGTACTTATTGGCTGTTTGTATATCTTCTTTGGAGAAATGTCTTTTAATTAGGTTGTCTTTTGTTGTTGTTGACTCATAGGAATTACTTTTATAGTCTGGATATTAACCCCTTACCAGATAGATAATTTGCAAGTATTTTCTCCCATTCTGTGGGTTGCAGTTGACTTTTCACTGTTGATCACGTCCTTTGATGTGCAGTTTTTATTTTGATACGGTCCAGTTTATTTTTTTACTTTTGTTGCCTGTGCCTTTGGTGTCCTATCCAAGAAATCATTTCCAGATCCAATGTCATGAAGCTTTCCCCCATGTAGACAGTTTTTTAATAAGGTTTTTTTCCTGTCCTGGATAATGCTGCAGTGAATGGCTTTATGCACTTAGCTTTTTTTCTTCTGGTGGCACTGTTTACTTTCAGAGAGAAAAATGAAGTACTGAACCAGTGTTGTCCCATTAGAGCCCATGGAGACACCAGATATCACTTGTCTTGTTAGCAAAATTTTGTTTCTGAAGGCAAGGAGAGCAGCATCTACAGAAGCATTCAATACCTTCATTGCTCGTATCGTTCTTTGGAACTGTGATTTTTTTTTTTTTTTTTTTTTTTTAAGAGAAGGGGAAAGAAGAGGGAGAAAGAGCAGAGAGGCAGAGGGAGAGAGAATCTTAAGCAGGCTCCACGCAGGGCTTGATCTCATGACCTGAGCCAAAATCAACAGTCAGACGCTTAACCACCTGAGCCAGCCAGGTGCCCCAAGGAACTGTGATTTTTTTAAAACAGCATGGGTCACATGAGCAACCTGGATCACAGAAAAGCCACAGGCCCCTTAAAGAGCAACAGGGAGTGAATTTATGTGATTATTTCTTTGACCCTCAACCTGGGATCTCGGGGCTGCAATGAAAGGTGAGGTTGATGGCCATGGCTGATTAGCTTCAGGTGGTCCTGGATCACCTTTTTAACGCACAGTCTAATCTCCCTGCACATTTGAAGGGGAGAAAAGTCCTTTTGGGGAATTCTTCTAAGAACTCAATGTTACATAAATAGAGAACATTTTCACAAAAATCAAAAGTTTAAAAAATTGCAGCCATTTTGCCTTTGTGTTAGGAGGTTAAAATCCTGTTTGAAAAAGCATTTTCTGTTAGGGACTGACTTATAGTAATTATGCCCAAATGGAAAAAATACTCCTTTGAAAATCAGATGCATACATTCTTTTCTGCTATATTTCAGGGAACAAAATTTTCATTATCCCATGTTTTAATATCCTAGAGAAATGTGTTTTAAACTTTGGCAGTGTTGATGAATTGAAGAAAAGATGATCAGTTGCTCCTTGGTATTTGCAACAGGTTTTCTGCCTTTGGGAGTCTCCATATACAGAGAGAAAAATCTAGAGCCATTTTATTTCTACTGGTGGTTCATTTTCAAAAACCAAACAGTGGCAATGACTGTAATAAGACTTCTCATCAAAAAGGATTCCAGGGGCGCCTGGGTGGCTCAGTAGGTTAAGCGTCTGCCTTCGGCTCAGGTCATGATCCCAGAGTCCTGGGATCGAGCCCCACATAGGGGCTCCCTGCTCAGCGGGGAGCCTGCTTCTCTCTCTCTATTCCCCGTCCATCCCTCCAGCTCATTGTCTCTCTTTCTCTCTCTCAAGTACATAAAATCTCAAAAAAAAAAAAAATTCCAAAAGACCTCTTTTGCAGAGGATTTTGATTTGTTTACTTTTTAACTTTTTATTTTGAAAATACCCTACATCTTCTTAAGTACATAAAATAGTATAATCAATTCCCATTTTTTGGTCAGCCAGCCTTAGGAATTAAGACATGGCCAATCATGTTTTATCTATACTTCTCACTTTTAATACTCTTACCTCAGTTTGTATATGAGGCAAGTCCCAGTCATCATTTCATCTGTAAATACTTTCATAAACATCTCTAAAAATTAGTTTTTTAAAATGTAGCCATACCTAATAAATTAATAATTCATCGATCTAATCAAATGCCTTCAATGATCGTTTATCTGATTTTTTTCTCTTTAATTTTTTCTTTTTCATGAGGAAAAGCTTACATACAGTGAAGAATGTATACATGTGTAAACACCACAGTGTAACTACTTAAGCCCAAAGTTATAGGATGTTTCCAGCATTCCAGCATCTTCCCTTGAGCTCCTCCTAAGTCAGTAATTATGCCCTCTGAAGACAGAGGTCAGAACAGTAGTTTTGAACTTCATATCAACTGAATCATAGAATCTTGTGTCTGGCTTTTTTCACTCAACATGGTCTATGAAATTGATTCATGTTATACTTAGCAGGAGCTTGTTCTTTCTTGTAGCTGTGGACTGTTCTGTTTCATTGAATGAATATACTGCAATTATTTGATCATTCTACTGGTTCCAGTTTGAGGTTACTGTGAATAGTACTATTAACATGCCATACATATCTTTTGTGGGCATAATAATAATTCAGTTCTGGTGTGTGTGTGTGTGTGTACGATATATATATATATATTTATCAAACAGTGAAGTTACTGGATCACAGGGTAGGCCTGTGTTTAGCTTTAGTAGATACTGCTAAGCAGTGTGTGAGAGTACCAGGTGCTCCACATTCTCATTAACACTTGGTAGTGTTAGTCCTTGCAAGTATGGCCAATCTGATAAGAGTATAGTGGCATCTCATTGTGGTTTTAATTTGTATTTCTCTGATAACCAGTGCTTTTCAACACTTTTTAATATGCTTATTGACTTTTAAGATACCCTCTTTTGTTAAGTGCCTGTTAAAGACTTTTGCCCGTTTTCACTGGGTTGACGTTTTTTATTCGTGGGAATTCTTTACATATTCTGAGGATGAGCTTTTTGTTGGATAAATATATTTAACTATCTTCTCCTAGTCTGTGATTTGTCTTTTGTAATCTCTAATGAGTGAACAGGAATTCTTAGTTTTAATTAAGTTTTCATATCAGGTCTCCAGCTTTATCGTTCTTCAAATTTGATTTGGCCATTGTAGTATTTTTCTTTTCAGTGTAGATTTTAGAATCAACTTTTCAGTACACACACACCCCCCACCCCCCCGGGATTTTGCTTTGGATTGCATTTAAGTTATAGTTCAGTTTAAGAGAAATTAACATTGTAGCAATATTGAATTCCAACCCACAAGAATTGTATATCTCTGTATTGAGATTAGTGATCCTCAGGCAGGGTCAGTTTGCTCCCAGAGGACATTTGGCAATGTCTGGAGACATTTTTGTTGTCACATCTGTGGTGGGAGAGTAGCTGTGTGCTACTGGCAACTTGTAGATACAGGATAGGGATGCTGCCCAACATCCTACAAATCCTAGGACAGCCTCCACAAGAAAAAATTATCTGACCCAAAATGTTAAGAAACCCTGAGTTAGGTCTTTATTTATTTATTTTTTTTGGTAATGTTTTGAGTTTTCAGTGTGACAATATTGCACATCTTTGTTAGATTTATCCTTAGATACTTAGTGATTTGGTGCTATTGTGATTTTTCGTTTCATATTCTAATTGTTACTAGTTTGTATATATGTGTTTGTGTGTGTGTGTGTGTGTATTGTTTGATGTGTCTGTGTCTTTAAGTGTCTGTTGTATTTTGTACCTTTTATTTTGGAGATTCCCTTTCAGTCCCCCCCCATACACTTTTTTATTGTCATTGAAGAAACTAGGGTTTTTGTCCTGTAGAGTTTTCCACAGCTTGGATATTGTTGATCATATCAGTGTGGGGGTGGTTAATATGTTCCCTTGTCTCTGTGGTCATTGCCCATATCCATTACTTGATTAGGAGCTGCAAAATGAAACACTGATTCTATCTTCTGCTTTTCATTTATTATCCCAGGATATTTTTGTAAAAAGACTGCCCTCCCACCCAGCTAATTCATTACTGAGTCCCTAGAGAAAGGGTAAATGCTTATTCCTTCTCTTTTTTTTAAATCCTTTTCCAAAATAATGAATTCGTTCCTTAGGATCTTCCATAGGCAACCAGAGAGGGTTTGTTTTGTTTTTAAATTAAAAGTACCATTATGAACTTACAGTTTAACCATATTTGATGTTTCAATCTATTGCTTTATCAGGGATTAAATTGTTCCATACTTGCATAGTGGGAACCTCTTCAAGACACTAATATAACTTTTAAGTTTCCTTGCTTTCTACTATAACGAGATATTCCAGGCTCTTCTCGAACATTTCTTATCCCTGACCTGGAATCAGTCATTTTTTCAAGGAGCCACGGTCCCTTTTACCTAATGTATTTAGAGAAGGTGTTAGGCATTCTCAGGGCTACTGGCGGTGTTATTTCTAGGCTTTTTCAGTAGACAGAAAATATGTATTTTTTAAAGATAAGTTCCTATTCTAGGCTGTAAGATTTTTAATAAACTTCATTCTTTTTCCTATTCACACAGTCCTGAGTCCCAACAGACACCATCATACGTACATGTTGCTTTATCACAAATTACATCCCCAGCAGCCTTAGAATGACAATACCAAGTTGACTGGTGAGAATATGATTATGGAAAACAAATTCTTTTTGCCATCTTCTGGGATCTGTTTTTAAGGGTATTTCATAATAATGTACTGTTAGATTATTGTGTTCTAACATCACTTGGAATAATTCTGTGTGGTTATTTTACCAACTGGATTTGCATTAATTTTACTTTTTAGGGGTTGCATTATTAAAATTTGGTATTATGTGCAATATTTACATGGTTCCAATGTCTAATCCACAGAGAAGCTTTGTTTCTACCCTTGTTTCTTCTTCCCTATTCCTTCTCTTGCCTTGTAGGTATCCATTTTTTTTTTAAAGATTTTATTTATTTATTTGAGAGAGAGAGAGAATGAGAGAGAGCACGAGAGGGAAGAGGGTCAGAGGGAGAAGCAGACTCCCCGCTGAGCAGGGAGCCCGATGCGGGACTTGATCCCGGGACTCCAGGATCACGACCTGAGCCGAAGGCAGTCGCTTAACCAACTGAGCCACCCAGGCGCCCTCCATTTTTTTTAATTACAGGTTATTCCACCATTTTTTTCAATATTAGCAAATATGTATATATTTTTATACTTATATCCTCTCTTCTTTTAAATAAGGGAGGTTTTTGCCAGATGGTCTATTTCACTTGTCCTCACCTCTGTTCTTATAGATCTTCTGGTATTGTGTGTTTTGGTTCTAATGCTTACTTTTATACTCAGTCTTTATATAATACCTTCAACTCCCCTCCAGTTTGGGTCATTGTTTATTGGTTCCCAATATGAGCATATTGAGGTGAGCTAGGAGCCTCTTCCTTTGCTTCAGTTTTAAAGTAATGAGACTTGTACTCTTTGGGAACATTTCCAAATCCCCTGAATGAGTAAGTTTTGTGTAGAAACACATCTATGGGCCAAAATGATCAAGGTAAGGTAAGTTAACGTAGGCTTAAAAAGTCAAGTGAGCCTTGTTCTTAAAACAACAGGTCTTGTCCAGGATATGAGAGGGTGCATATTTATTGATCAGTTTATTGTGTTGGGTACACTGTCAAATGTACCAGATGCTGTGGGGTTTGCGGAGACAGTACCTCAGGGAGGTAGGAGTGTTCCCACTGGGCTGGTTTTTCGCCCACGATGGTATGTGAAGTACTGAGGGCCAGGCTAGGATACCATGAATAATTAATAGTTGGCTCCCAGACACCCAATTTTAGTCCAAAACAAGAAGCACATGTAGCAACACCAGGCCCTAGTTTCAACTCCTTTCATTTTTCAGACGGCAAAGTGGCTAACATGTAAGCAAGGAAAGGGGAAGGCCATACTCATCAGCACTTGATTGAAATGTGTTTGTTCCTAAAAGGCAGGGCTCTGTCTTTCATTCCTTCACTGATGCATATTTGTTGAAAGCCTGTTGTATGTAAGGCATGATAAGGGATAAGAAGCAGAAAATAACATTCTAGAAGGGACACTGGTAGGCAAACCAAATTAGGTTGGGAGCCTGTAATGGTATGTCCATGCAGAGCCGTGGGCTGGGACAATTGCCATCTTGCTCTGCTGCATTGTGGGGGGAAAGCTTACTTGGCAGTGGGCTCGAGATATGCTGCTTGAGCTTGGTTTATGGATGTGAATGCTAGTAGGGGATACGTCACTAATGAGTTGACCTTCCTACAGTTTTTCTTGTTGGTTTAGTATCCTATTAGGTGGGGGTAAACAAATTATTATTCATTGTAGAATTTAAGTACTAAATAGATGGGGAAAAATGTAGCAGAAAGTTAATATTCCAACTAAATCAGTTTCTTTACTGCCCCTCCGCTTCCCCCCACCTTCCGCTCCCTCCACTCACTCCCTTGCCCAACCCCCTGCCTCCAAGAGGAAAATGGATGTACATACTGTTTGACTCAGTAACGCAATCTCTAGCAATTTATCCCAAGAATATATTTGCACAGCCTGAGAAAATATATGTACAAAGATATTCATCTGATATATGCATTGGATATATGCATGTATGTACATAAATACATACAAATGTGCATGTTCCTTGCCCCTCCCACCCCCAAACACACATTCACTTTGGACACAAACTAAATTTCCTGTAGGGGATTGACTAAATGCATTGTTCTGTCCTTTTTTAGAAGGACCATATGTTATCTTACATAATTAAAAAATCAGTAAAGTTATTTTTCTTTAAGAAGGCATTTACCACTTGTTTTCTCTTTTAGTGAAATTTACAGAAATTTAGAATTTGTGCTGGTTGTGAATTTGAAGTAGAAAGTTTATATTCCTGTATTCCTTGAATTGGTATTAGTTTGATTTGGTTTCTGTTTGGCTTACATATGTAATTTCACAATGACTGTATTACAGTGGTGGAGTGTCTGACACTAAGGAGGTTTTTGGGGGGGAGGTGGGCAGCAAAGCAGAGTTTATTGAGCAATAGCAAAGTGATAGTACAAAGCTCCTGAGGAGGGAGGGGACCCAAGAGTGTTGCCGTAGGGAGGCATTCTTAAAGTTCTTTAGATGGAATTAGTGAACTTTCAAGGTTGGCTCCATGGTAAAACCCTTTGATCTATATTAAAAATGATATTTTATGTGTGCAAAGTTTTGAACATGTTTTGCATTTTTAAGATGAATATTAATCATCTTCCTTTGGCCACATGTGTGCAGATGTCAGGTTGGTTTACTAAAGCAGTCTCTGTTATCATTTGATTTTCTTGTGTGCCTTGCTTTGAAGAATCAGCCAGGTTCTATTTTGGCAGACAGACCTGTGAACCTCCTTGCCTCCAACATTTTTCTTAGGATAATTTCTTTTTTCTTTCTCTTTCTCTCTCTCTCTTTTTTTTTTTTTTTTTTGAGAGAAGCCAAGAGAGAGGAGGGAAGGGGCAGAGAGAGAGGGAGAGAGAATCTCAAGCAGGCTCCACTCCCAGCATGGAGCCTGATACGGAGGTCAGTCTCACAGCCCTGAGTTCGTGACCTGAGCTGAAATCAAGAGTCGGACACTTAACCGTCTAAGCCACCCAGATGCCCCTTTCTTAGGGTAATTTAATCAGCTTTAAGACTTTATTGTCTGTCCAATTATTAGAAATATATAGTGATCCTGATATATCAAATGTTTATAAAAGTATACATTAAAAATAATTTTATTTTGTTTCCTTAACAGAAATCATAGCCCATTAATGAGTTTTGGAGCCAGCTTCGTCAGTTTTTTGGTAAGTTAGTATGGGGAGAGGTATTGGTGTGAAGGAAACAAGTATATAAAGTATGTCTTAGAGTTACTAGCTGTATAGATACAGATCTTTTTTTTTTAAGATTTATTTATTTTAGAGAGAGGGTGCACAGGGTGGGGGGTGCGGGGCAGAGGGAGAAGGAGAGAGAGAATCTCAAGTAGACTACCCACTGAACACAGAGCCCGATGTGGGGCTCGATCTCATGACCCTGAGATCATGACCTGAGCCTAAATCAAGAGTCGGATACTTAACCAACTGAGCCACCCAGGTGCCCCTATAGATATAGATCTTTTAGCATTTAAAAGTGTAATACAGTTTTGCCTATTAGCCAACACCTATGAGATATCCTCTTTCCCTTAATTTAAAAAATAAAATGCTAATACCTTCCAGAGAATTCTGTTTTTCCCAATCAAAAAAATATTTTAAATAAAAATAAAATTGCAAAGGCCTTTCCAAAAAAACTGAGATAAGGCCAGACTTTGGAAACTAAAGGTTTTGCTCTAAAATTATTGAATAAATGTGGACTGGGAATAAAGTTTAAATTAGCAGAGTTAAAATTTATTAGTTACTATTACATTTTTAAATATTAGTATTTAGGAATTGAAGGAATAGGTTGCAGTTATGTGTTTAAAGAAAATTTGGCAATGTAAAAAATCGGATGCTTTTTTTCTAGAAATATTTATAACATCACACAAACCACTTTAAAACACATAATTAAAAAAAACTATCATAGAATGGTATAATAGCAAATTGTGTGTGTGTGTGTGTGTGTGTGTGTGTGTGTGTGTGTGTGTGTACATATTTATAATCAGTATGTGTAGAGACCGAGTGAAGTAAAATAGAGAAAGCATTTAAATGATTTCAGATCTAGGAAGATCTCTGCAAACTGGCTTATCCTGTGCTGGCCAGCTATCCGTGCCCAACCTCAGTACCCGGCCAGCTTCCGGTGGCATGGATTTTCATTCAGGCTACTTATTTCCTCCTCTCGCCGGGGAATACAACACAAATTTTTAGCCTTGCCGTTTACAAGAAAACACAGCATCCGACTTTAAGGAAAACGGTACTCTGTGGGAATCACAACATGAGTACCTGCTTCACTACAAAGGCAGGGAGGGAGACCCAGCCAAAGCTTAGCTGGTGGAGGAGGAAGGTGGGGAGGGAGGCTGTGGCAGGTCTGGGGTCTGCTTGGAAAGCAAGTGTGGCGGGGGGCTTGGGCAAAGGTGGCAGTGGTCTGGCTTGGCTACAAGGGGAGAGTATGTTGGAGTCCTACCAAGGAGGCCTAGAATGCCAAGGGGAGGGCCTGCTGAATGGATAGGGCATGGTAGAGAGCTCCCTACGAAGAGCTCATTAGGGCCTTCCAAGAACCAGGTGTCCTGTCTCTGCCCTGACAGCCCATTCATAACCTCAGAAACTCCGTGCCACTGGTCAAAGTAGCAGGTTTTCAGCAGAGAAGGATTGCCCCTACCCAGTCAGATGTGGCCTGGAAAACTCCACCAGGCTGCCAGTGGAATTTTTCACTGTGAACAGTGTAATATGAGTTCCAAATAAGGGAACCCCTTGGAATTGCTGTCCCTGAAAAGACTGATGCTTTTCAAGGTGAACCTACTAGCGATTCTGTGCAGTACTTGACAGGGCCAGGGAGAAGGAACTTTTCAGTGCGACACTGCTATAAAAACTGAATGAAGTGGACCAACCAGAAATTATACAGGGCTTTGGCTACTGTGTTCCATAACAACTAAAAAGGTCCTAGAACAGTAACTGTGAGAACGTTCACTACCCTGTATTTTTTCACGGAGGTGTGATAGAGGTATATTCTTATTTCATATTGAGATTATAGTTCTTGGAAATGATTAGGGTATGCTGTAACATTCTTGTACTTGCAACAAATAAAATTTGAATGTTTTTTTTTTTTCCTAGTTGGGGTTTTGTTGTATTAAATCACCTAAATTTTCAGGCACGGATTCATTCCTTCTTTCCTTATTTCTTTCTTGGAAGAACGCCATGATGACATTTGAGGAAGAAAAAATGCAGTTGGCGTGTGATGACTTAAAGACGACAGAGAAACTGTGTGAAAGCGAAGAGGCTGGAGTAATTGAAACCATCAAGAATAAAATTAAGAAAAATGTAAGCACTATGTCTTTAGGTTGTGAACGGAGTGCCACTGACGTAGGGCATTGCTCCTTTACTTGGTTTTCAATATTTCAGATATGACTGAAAGCACTACATGTTTCTTAACGGCTTTTGATTAAGTAAAATGTATTTTTTTAAAAACAGTGGCACCCCACCCCCACCTGCTTGTCTGTCATTAAAACCATTCAGTGCATTTATTCTTTTGCTGTCTTAAGATTATCTTCTTCCATAATGGGCCACGTGCTAAGAGCTTTTGTAATGAGGCTTTCATGTATCTGTAATTCAGATATGTTGCATTTTGGCATTATTGAGGAATTCAGCTATTTACCTAATTTTTCCTTACCAGCCTTTGGTTACGCATAAAGTCGCAATAACATTGTAATTCACTTTTTCTGATTTTGCTTTCATCTTCCAGTGCGAAAGTCTAGTCTTTGGGGAGGCCTCCTCCTACCCCTGATGTTTCTGGAGTGCCCAGAGGTCTCCCTTGTTACCTGTCGAGCTGACAAACCCGTCTTTGGGTTGTAGTCCTCAAAAGCTGCCCATCTTTTCTTCAGCTTGTTCATGTCCAGGTTCCTGCACCTCTGCTCTCGCTGATGGTGTCCACCGTGAGGAAGTCACTGATGGGCCAAAAGTACAGTCTCCTGATGCTCCAGAAGGGCCAGAGCTTTCCTTGCTGGCTCCTTCTGCAAACCCTCCATCTGATCAGTGACTAAGTCCTGTTGCCTCTCTTTCTAAAGTACCTCCTGAACTCATCCACTTCTCTCCCCACTCCTGCCATGTCCTTAGGTCAGCCACCATCCCCATTTGCCTGCAACAACTCTCACTGTTCTTGAATTCATTCTCCATAATACAGTCTCTAAAATGCAAATAATAGGTTGCTGGCTTCATTTTCAGTGTCCCTACCCCCACCCTTGCCATTACATTACACCTTGCCAAACTCCTTACTGTGGCTGACATGGCACTTCCTTTTCCTCTGCCTAGAACATTCTCTTCCCTCTGGACCTGGTTCCTACACTTTCTTGAGTTCTTCCTAGATCATTTACTCCAAGGACTCTTGCCTGAGCCCCAAAGCTGTGTTGAGTAGGTTTCCTCCTTGTCCCCATAGTACCCTGTACACTCGACCCTTCAGAGCACTTACTACATTACATGGTAATGAAGTCAGTGTTCCCTCATTAGACTATAAGTTATTTATTTGTTTGTCTTCTGTATCTAATTCCATGCCTAACCACCTATTTAGGAATTAACACTGGTAATGGGTCTTTGCAATTTAAAAAGCATTTTCACATACAGTACCTCATTAGCCCTTCCAACAACCCGACACAGTAGATGTTATTACAAAGAACCAGGAGCATCAATAGACTGACATTTGCCTAAGCAAAGTAATGAGTTCTGGGACTACATTTGCAACAGTAGTGACCATAATAGATTATGCTAATGTAAAAAAAAAGGCAAACAGTTCATTCTTTTGTGTCTACTATATATGCTGTTGTCATATTTGCAAAGATCCTTTTTTTTTTTTTTAAAGATTTTATTTATTTATTTGACAGAGAGAGACACAGCAAGAGAGGGAACACAAGCAGGGGAAGTGGGAGAGGGAGAAGCAGGCTTCCCGCCGAGCAGGGAGCCCGATGCGGAGCTTGATCCCAGGATCTGGGATCATGACCTGAGCCCAAGGCAGACGCTTAACGACTGAGCCACCCAGGCGCCCCATAGATCCTATCATTTCTTACATCACTGTGAAAGCCTATGAAAACTATTTAGCTTATCTTGTTCAAGTTCACTTTGTATTAAGAATGCAGTATTCTATTTTGGGATAAATTTTTTTCACTTACAAACATTCTTTACAATAAGGACCAACATTTTATAAAAAGTGGGTTTTTTAATTTTATGTTTTGCTTCTTTTATAGAGGTAGTCACTTTAGAGGTATAGCTTAAATTGAATTCAGTTTGTGGTTCATTCAAACCTATTTTATCCTTAAGTAAAATGTAATCAGTTTTCGACCCTCACATCTCTGTTGTGGGCACAGAAGTTATGAACCCCAGTGTTCATCCTGTATGAATGAAGGTAGATGGCTGCAAAGTGGCTTTTTGGTTTATCTATTTTGGGCAATGTTTTCTACCATTAGTGGTTTTTATTTTGGATAAGTAACAAACTGTTTCAAAAAAGGTAAACCTCTAAATTTTTCTGTTGACTTTCATGGTTTCCCATGAGCTTCATTGTTCTCGCTTAGGATATTTGTCTTTGAATTACAATGTTCTTCATCGTATGGTTAACAAAACAGAGCCAGATCTCATGGGAATATGGTATAAATTTGGTCTTGGCTTTCAGTGCCCTGTTTCACAGTTCCTATGTGAAATTATTTTGCACAATAAAGTAATGGTGGTTTGGACGGAGTCTTGTTCTTGTGTGTGATTGATCAGTGTGTACTTTCCTTCCACCAAACAGGTTGATGTCCGAAAATCTGCCCCCTCTATGGTTGATCGGCTTCAGAGGCAGATAATCATAGCTGACTGTCAAGTTTATCTGGCTGTGCTCTCGTTTGTGAAACAAGAATTGTCAGGTATGCCAAAGCATTACTTTTAATGGCTTTCAAAATTCAGTGGGCACAATAAGTAATGCCCCCCCTTTTTTTTACAGTGCCTTGTATTTCAGTTTTTGAAAATATGTGGTACCTCTTTGGGGCATGATACTGAGTTTTACTTAGGAAATTGGAACCACAAGTGCCTAATGTGTGTTTAGGAGAGTAGTTTTAGACTTGAAGTCAGTGTTTCACAGATAATTCTTTCATAGTTAGAGAAATTACCAGTGCCAGATAGATAGATCATACTTTTCCTTTGTGAGAATCAAGTTGTGAATAACCTTTAAAGTGAAATATAACTGGTTTAAGTTAATTTTTTCAGGAAATTGTTATTGAGGGCCTGAATGGGTACCAAATATTTCCTAAAATACTTGAATGACCTACATTTGAACAACCTTGAGTAAGGGCTATAAACTAATTTCTTAGTTTGCCCAAGACTGTTGTTTTCCAGGATTCTGCAACTTTGATACCTTGCGAGCTATAGACTCAAATCGAGTCTTTAACAGCTTCTGGAAGACTGTGTCTAACACAGACACCAGTTCTTTAGCTTATGTGGGTATCGGTCTGATACTGCCAGGAGAAATTTGCTGCTTTGGCAGATAGGATTTACTTGGAAAAAATGAAAATTCCGAAAGAAAATCAACTAAAACTCACAACCACAAAAGCATTTCCTTCCAAACCTTAAATGAAGCAGGGTCTGTTGCTGCTGAGTTGTAACGTACACTACGCTTTCTAGCCTGCCAGTCACTGGTTTTTCTCTCCCTTCTCTTTCTACTGTCTCTTCCTCCTTCCAGCTCATCCTTGAGGATGCTTTGTTTCTATTTGGCTCAAGTCAGACATGCAACTTAACTTTTATTTTGACCTCCAAGATTTGGTCTTACTAGAATTTATCCTTCTTTTAAAATATGTTGACCTTTTGCTTTGGGTCCACTGTTCTATGTTTTTCTCTCTAATCCTCCTCTTGGGACTTGCCTAATACTTACATGGTTGAGGGCTTATAGCTGGTGTGAAATATCTGTGAAATTTCCCACTTGAAGCTCTCCATTCATGTATATATTAAAAGCAGCAGAGCTGTCAGACTTCTTGGGTCAAGATAGGAGCTCTGGCATTTTCTGTGTTTCTTGTATTCCTTTTTTTCTGACACTCAAGAAGGACTTTAGAGGAGCTAGTTTAGCTATTAGGAGAAAATCTCTTGTCTAGAGAGGATAAGTCCAATGTAGTTTAAAGTTTGGGGAATCAGGTAAAGGGTATCTGGGAATTCTTTGTGTTAATCTTACAACTCTTCTGTAAGTCAAAGTATATAAAAATTGTAAAAGTTAGTATATCCTTCATTTGCTCCTTCATGGGTCTATTTGACAAATAATTACTGAGCATGTATGATGTGCTAAGTAAGCACTGGGTTACATGAGCAACACAGGCTATGCTCCCTGCCCTCCTGAAACTTAGAGTCATCAATTCGTGCTGTTTATTTCTAAAATTATTATTCTGGTTAAGAATTACTGAACATTGTTATAGAAAACTTGGAAAATAGAGAAGGGTAAAAAAGAAAGCAAGTCATGTCTTATCTTACCACTTGGAGAAACTACTCTTTAATGCTAATGTCTAATGTTCTATGTTTCTCCATATCTCTTTTATAAAATGGAATCTATAGTGCTTTGTATCCAACTTTGCCCTCTTAGATTGTATTTTACATATTTTCTCTGTTATTCAATTTCAAAATACTAAATAGTAACAGTAGTTTTTCATATGAATGGGCCATGATTTATTTAACCAATTCCTTTGGTTAAAGAACCAATTTCTTTGCTTTGCCTTTTTTGTTGTTGTTGTTGTTAGGTCAACCTATTTTTATATTTTGTTAATAAACTGTATTTCTTTCATAAATTGCTGCCTTAGCTTTTTCCCATTCTCCTAATAGGTTGATATTAATCATTTACTTAATCCTATTTATCATGGATTTTGAACAGAGCTCTTGGTTTTTCCTGAAGCCATATAATTTACTGAACAGATATTGATATTGAAATGAAATTCTGACAGACATAAATGTACACAGTGGTCATTTGCTTTATGAATATCTCCTTATTTGTTTCAAACAAACATAACCAAAAATGCTCTTCATTAGCCTTTTAGAAGTTATTAAACTCTAAAAAACTTACTTTGTGGGAATCCATTTCTTTTTTTTTTTTTAAGATTTTATTTATTCATTTGAGAGAGCATGAGCTGAGGGGCAGAGGGAGAGGGAGAAGCAGGCTCAATCCCAGAACCCTGAGACCATGACCTGAGCCAAAGGGCCCTTAAATGACTGAGCCACCCAGGCGCCCTCAGAATACATTTCTTAGAAAATGACTTTTTTTTTTTAAGATTTTATGTATTTATTTGACAGAGAGAGCCAGAGAACACAAGCAGGGGGAGGGGGAGAGGGAGAAGCAGGGTCCCCACTGAGCAAGGAGCTCAACGGGGGGTGGGGTGGGGGATCGCTCCCAGGACCCCTGGATCATGACCACCAACTGAGCCACCCAGGCGTCCCCCCTTAGAAAACTTTCTTGATGGATAATTTTCTTGGGGAAAAGCTGCCTTCTTGGAGATGTTTGTTATAGGTGCCCTTCCCCCACCCCGAGTGGATGGTGCCGAAGTGGGTGGGGGTGCACACACTCACCTGAGCTCCAGGTAGGAAGGGGTCTGTGAATTTGTAAACGCTTCATACTTGTAAAAGAACTCCTGTGCTCTCATTTGAACTTCTTTGTAATGAATTATCCCATCATCTCTCCTCATTTTATATACTACTTTATAAATATCTTTTTAATTTACTCTTTTGTCCAGGGCTGCTTGTTTGCTTTTTTCCCCAATGAACAGATATTCATTACTTTCATAACAAAAAGCTCTTTTTAAAACCTGTTTTATGGTGCTTGCCCACCTCATTTTGTTTCCTTCCTTTAAGACTTGAGGATAGGCCCTATGTTGTACTTACCTGTGTATTCATGGCATGACATAGGCTCGATACGTGTTCTTCAGATGAGTTTGCTTGCTGGCTTTCACAGGTGAGGCAGCTGAGGCTGCATGTTGGATGAGGTTGGACAGTTGACACAGCTTGTTAGTGACGACAGAACCCGGGCTGGAGCCATGGGTTTCTTGTTTCATACCTGAATTCCCAGTGTTCTCACCGTTTTCCCGTCGCCTCAGCCTGGTTCCGTGTGCCCGCGTCCTCCGAGAGGCTGGGCAACCCTGCATTGCTCACTCGCTCTCTGGCCAACCCACAGCGCTAGCCCCTGGCATCATCGTGCCACAGCCTGCTGTTGACTCCCCTGCTTCTCCAGGCTGCGTTCTCTGTGGTCCGTTGGAGCCATCTTCCTAAGGCTTGTTAGACCTGTGCTTTAAACACTCAGCTGTTGTACATGTCCTACAAGGGGAAGTTTGAATTCCTTCCTCACGTGGCCTGTGCGAACCTTCCTGCCTTCCCAGCCCCGCAGCTGGCTAAGCCGAGCTCCTAGCCCTTCCCTGAATGCCCTGAGCTTGCCTCCTGCCGTTGTGTGTGCTACCCTACCATCATCTGCTCTTTGCTGTTCTCCATGTATTCTGTGCCTCGTCAGAGCATTCATCACATAGCAATACAAATGTTTATGCACATGTCTGCCCCTGGTATTTGACTGTAATCTCCTTGAGGGCAGCAACAGTGTCCACCTGCTGTCTTTTTCGCCCACACTTACTGAGCTCCTACTTTGCATCCCTCACTGTGGGGTGATAGGCGCCGGGGCTCTAGAGGTGAGTGGGATGTAGCTCTTGCCCTGAGGGGACTGCAGGTTTAGTAGGGGAGAAACAGGAGTGCATCAGTTCTAATTCAGGGTGATACTTTACTCACTAGACGTGTAAGTTAGTCACAGATTGGGTGCACAGGGAATGAACAGTTGGGAAACTGCCTGAGGGAAGATCAAGGAAGATCCTGAGCAGGGTGATAAAGAACTGGGGGAAGTCTATTTTCCCCTCTATGTCCTTGGCACCTCCTGTGCTGTTCCCTAGCACACGGTGGGTGTATAATATGTGAATTGAAGGGATGAAGGAGGGTGATGCCATTCAGGAAAAAGTGGCTCAACACTGAGCCCCAAGAATAGTTGAGATTGGACAGGTGAGTCTTTCAGAAGTCTTTTAGAAGTGAAAAGAAACCCATTTTTCTCCCAAAGTCTTATGTGGGTTATAAAAAAGTCTCTCATTATAGGGTTAACCAGCCTCATCTAGGACAAGTGAACAGACAGAATGCTATGGTAGAAGATCCCACCAGATACAATCCCCTGCTGAAAAGTCTGTAAGATTTATCGCAACATCAATTAGTATGACTTGGTATTTTCACTTTCTAGACAATTCTTGCCCTTTCCTGGGAAGGACTCCCACTCCCTGCCTCCCCTGACACCGCCCCCCCGCCCCATACCACACTTCCCTTAATGGGGACAAAGTTTCCTCTCTCCCCTACATCTCCCAGCTGACTTAGGTTGGCCCTAAAAAGGGAGGGCAAGTGGTCTGTGGTTTTCTGCTGTCTCCAAAAGCATAGACAGCAGTGGCTGACTGATTTATATTTGACCTTTCAGAGGAGCCATATGGAAGGCTGTGCAGGATGTGAGGCTCTTGAATAGTTTCTCTGCCCTTTGGGAAAATGTGTGCTCATTAGCTGCATTGCTGTAGCTTCAAGGCGGCGGAGGGTCCCCCCTGCAGGAACTGCGGCGCTGTCTGCCGTGGGGCACGTGTCCAGCTCTGCCGGCTCCTCACTCAGCCTTCGCTCCATACGCAGGGTCCGGCTGTGCTCAGATGTTTTGGTCACAGCATTTGGGACAGGGAAGTAGGGTGAGAGTCCTGGGGAAGCTGTTTCTCTAAGCTTAGAAAGTAGCAAAAAAAAAAAAAAAAAAAATCTTTCTCTACATGCATGCTAACTTTGTCTTCCACAAATTACAGTCTTTGACTTAGTTGAAACTTTGGGTTCTACTTACCCGGCTCAAATTAAAGGTGTTAAAACTGGTTACGACAGATTTTAACATACGCTTTTAAACGTTGGCACCTAAACTCCTCTCTTAGGCAAGAAAAGAAAGACATGTTGAATTACATTTTTATTTTGTAAAAACAGGGTTTTTACCATTGTCATTTTTTGTTGATGGAGTCTGTGCAGTTGGCACTGATGGATTTTGACATTTGCTTCTATTCTTACCATTCTCTGCTATGACTCTTCACCAGAGATCTGGATTACTAACACTGCAGGTCTCCTCACCCCCATCTTCGAAGTGGCCTGCTGCTTCTGTGCATGTCCTTAGTGGACATCAGGGGGCCCCCATAACCTGAGCATGCCATCCCTGGGTCCCCTTTGGCCTCTGTGTCTCCTGTTGGATTCTGGCTCTGAACAGCTTGCTCACCTGCTCCTTCATACTCACACTCGTGTTCCTCGCTCCTGGAATGTTGCCTCTGCCTAGATGGAAGCTCTGCTTCCTGAATGAAGCCTCAGCAGCCTGGAAGTGCAGGAGAAAATGGAATTAAACTTTTTCCTTAAGATTTCCAGTTAGGCCTGGGTGGGGGGGGGGGGGGAGGAGGGAGTAAAGTTTTCTACTGAAATCCTGCAATACTTATTCTGCACTAATTCATTTACATATTCATTACATAGAAAAATTTAGTGACAAAAAGGAAATAAAGAACAACTCACCAGTCATCCCAACATGATTTGTTTTCATTTTTCTCCCTAAGACCCCAGTGGGGCACATAAACAAACACATAAAATATATATATAGTCTTATGCACTTATTTTTTTCATTTATTTTTCAGTTTTATTGTGGGCATTTGAAGGGCTGAGATTATGTCTTCTGGTCCTTTTGTATCCCTCAATTGCCAAGCACAGTGCTAGGCACATGATAGGAACATAATAGCTAATTAACATTTTTAGAGTTTTGCAAGTTTTCTTTTTTTCATTTTTTAAATCTGTAGCCAGTGTTTTCCTCTTTATTAGATCCCCATTGGTTTTTTGTTCCTTTTCTCTTTTTCTGTTTTTCTAGTCAACATTGAGCTTTTTGGATCATAACTGAGCTTCCTGTTTGTGGGCATACTGAATCAACCTGAGTGCTTTGTTAGCATACAGGTTTCAGGGTTTTCTCCAACCTTTCGTTTTCCCGCAGTACTTCCATTTAGAAGGGAAGAGTCACTGTGCCTCTTACATCCGGGATCTGTATCTTACTTCCCTTTGATTCTCCTAGAACTGTGCCTGAAATGTAATATTTGCTCAGTGAGTATTTTTGTTAAATTGGAGCGCCTGGGTGGCTCAGTTGGTTAAGCCTCTGACTCTTGATTTTGACTCAAGTCATGATCTCAGGGACGTGAGATTAAGCCCTGCACTGGGATTTGTGCTGGGCGTGGATTCTCTCTCTCCCTTTGCCCCTCTCCCTGCTCACGCTCTCTCTCTCAAAAAAAAAAAAAAAAATTTTTTTTTGTTAAATTGAACTAAATGTGTATTCAAATGTGTATTACTTTTATAACTATACAGTTATAAGAATAGTTCCCTTAAATTAAGCTTTTGTTTGTTCATCCTCTCTCACAGTAAGTATTCTTTTCAGTGAACTTAGTCTACAGGACATTAACAATCTAGAACTTGGAACTTGTGGGATGGTTGTGTTTTGAATTGTGGTCCCATAGGAGATCCCATAGGATCTTCCATAGGAGATATGGTTATCATTTGTCAAGAAATTGATATAGTTAAGTAAAATATTAGCTTGATTAAATTTTAGCTTGATTCCATGGATTGGGGATTCTTAAGACCGTCACGTGCAATGATTTTCCAGGACTCCGTATATAATCATGCTCATGGCTGTGATTTGTTACAGCAAAAGATACAAAGCAAAACGACCAAAGGGAAATGATGCATGGGATGACATCCAGGAAAACTCAGGCACAGGCAACCCAGAATTTTCTCCCAGTGGAGTTGCATAGGACATGCTTAATTCTCTGGGCAGTGAGTTTTGTTCTCAATCGAGAAGTTTGTTGGAGATGCAGCACCCACACTTTTTGTTGGGGGCTAACCATGTGTAGATCTACCCTTGTCTTGCACATACCCAGATTCCAGGCCCCAGGAGGAAAGCAGGTGTTCAACATAAAACATACTACTTCTGCAAGCAGGGTGGTAGGCACAGTGAGCCACTCTTATCGGTTCTGAGAATGCTGGGAACCCTCCCAAGTCCAAGTTCACAGACCCCAGCCAAAGGCCAATCTTGTAAGCAGGCCTTTCAAAGGCTAGCAGTAGGCCCGCTGTGGTAGGTCTTTTCTGTATATACCGTGTGTTCTTAGATCGCTCTTAGGGATTAGACTTTTATAAATCAGATTTTATGTTACGTATTTTCTGTAATTTTAAAAATAACTTTTTACAAACTTCTTTTTCTGCTGTCTAAAGGGCCTGGAAGCCCGGAACAGCTCATTTTGTTTTCCATTGGTGCATTGGGGTCAGATGACTGGTGCCATATTGGTAACAGTGCTGAGTGTATAAGCTCTTTTCTGCAGAAAATTCCCTATAGAAGACCTTTCCTCAAAAGTATGGTGATGATACACTCAGATAAGCACAGACAAATCAGCTGCCCCTTTCCTTCCCCATCAGAAGGTGTAAGTGTTCACAGGAGGAGAGGGTGAGGCAGGACCTGTGGGCTTGTGTGAGAGGGGCCTGTGGAGCCTGGAACTGGTGGGTCAGTCCCATATTGTATCTGTGAAATTTCTTTCAGAGACTGTGAGGGCTGTGTTAAAAATTGGTCTGACGGGAAATCATGGAAGCAGCTTTATAAATAACAGCTTCTCACCTCTGGTGTGAAGTAGCTTCTTTTTGCCACCTTCCTTCACTGGATCTGTCTAGATGTAGGCTGGGACAGGGGATGAGTGTCATCCTCATAGACCAAATAACGCCATCCTAAGTAAGGTGCGCTGAAGCCACACAGTAGGCATTAGATACAGATGAATGGGGGATTGTTTGCATTTCTGCATTTAACACCGATGACTTACACCTTAATGAACTGCCCATTTGTTCACCAATAAGTATAAATTCATCCTTTTTGTTTGCTTGTTTTATTTTTTGGCAAGTTGCCATGCTTGATGCTGGGGTGTAGTTTTAGCAGTGAATTAGACTTAAAACTTGCTATTTCGGAGGAACGAAACACGGGGTAGACAGACGTAAGAGTTCTAAAAGAGGTTTATCACCGAAGTTGCCATGGTAGTTCAGAAAAACACGGCGGAGGTTCATGTTTCACGGAGCACGTGAACAAAGGTGTTCACGTGATGCTTGCATGCTGGTAGTCATGCATTTAGTCTTGTAGCGTATATCATCTACTACATCCCAGCTCATGTATGAGGGGCTTGATAGAACAGTGAACAAAAAAAATGTGGTTTTTGCCGAGTGGTCATCCAGTGCAGTAAAGGGAAACAAAGAATTTAAGTCCTCTGCAGAAAACAAGGTGCAATGGGAGATGGTCATTTTTATTGTGTGTTTGGTTTTTTTTTTAAATTTTTGCTTGAATTTCAGGCCATTCTTCAATATCCCTTATCAACACAGAAAATTATTTTGAATGCTTACTTTTCTCATGCTTTCTCCCCTTCTCTGTAGCCTATATAAAAGGTGGGTGGATCCTTAGGAAAGCCTGGAAGATTTACAATAAATGCTATCTGGACATCAGTGCCCTTCAGGAGCTGTATCAAAAGAAGCTAACTGAAGAGCCTTTGACTTCTGACGCTGCAAATGATAATCACATTGTGGCTGAAGGGGTGTCTGAGGAGTCTCTAAACAGACTGAAAGGTGCTGTTAGCTTTGGATATGGCCTTTTTCACCTTTGCATATCCATGGTGCCCCCCAACCTGCTCAAAATCATCAACCTGCTGGGTTTTCCTGGAGACCGCCTGCAAGGGCTTTCTTCACTGATGTATGCAAGCGAAAGTAAGGACATGAAGGCCCCTTTAGCTACGTGAGTAGCTGTATTGCAATGCTTTGGTAGATAATATAGTGTTGAAAGTAAGTAAACGACAATCAGAGCCTTTAAAGGAAACTTCAGGTAAATAGCTTGGTTGGTTGACGTGATGCCATGCATTATGTCTTTTAATGCAACCCTGAGAACTGCATTTTTGGTGGTATTTATAAACTGACTTTGGAGCTGACGTTAGAGAGCAGGACATCATTCCTTACTCTCATGAGTCCTTTATTATTTTAAACAGGTAAAATGATCACCTTTTTCAACCTCAAATGATTTTATAAGCAGTTTTTGTGACCTTGACCACAGTCACTGAGATTCATGATCCTGATTTTTGGAATTTTTTAAGGAATAGGAATTCAGTAAGCCTTTTTGGTGATTTTAAAATTTTTATTCTTACAGAGAATCTTGATACTATGTAATTTCCTTTGATCCTGGTTGGTTCATTGGTCTTTCATATGTGACTTGGATATTTTGTGCTGGTCAACTAAATTGAGTCATGTTAATCTAAACTGAGTCATGTTAGAGTAAACTGAAATGACAGTTATTTAAACAGGAGTGTGGAGAAGCTGGTATAACTCTCCCATTCCTCCATCAGTTAAAAACGGTGTGATTTTTTTTTTTTTTCAGTCTGGTAAATATCTACCATTTGCAATTTGAGTAATTTTACCAGACACTAGATGTCCTTTGACATTACACTACTTATCAGTTTTTCAAAAAAATGTTGATTATCACAAAAAACTTTAGTAAGCTCTGTTTCTACTCCTATCAAGATTGAGGAATTTGGATATTCACTCTTAATCCGTTGGTAGCTATTAAAAATATCATTAAATTTTCATTTCAAAAATATCTGTGCCTCCCCAAAGTCATTAAATTACATAAACAGTGGTATTTTATTAATTTGATTTAACAGTTTTGTAACGTGATAATTTGTCTATTTATATCTTAGTATTTTCTGGAAAGAAATGAATTGGTAATGTAAATTAGTCGGATCTCTGGAAGAGAACGAATTTTATAGACATGCTAGAAGCGTGCATTTACATAATAATATTTGATGTGTTGGTGAAACATTTTTGTCTATTCATTAAAGCAGATCCTAATGAATCTATTTTAGTTACCGAGTTTATTTAACATGGTAGTTTTCTTGAAAGGATGAGTTTGAAGTAAGGCAATTTTAAGTAATTATTTGTTTTTCAAATTGAGCATCCTCAAAGGCCAGAGAAAGAGCCTTTTTTCTGGTTCTCTTACTTATTTTAACCCATTTTAGTATAATTTGTGTCTGTGGTTCCCATATTTAAATTTGAATTCTGAGGCTTACACTCTAACTTTGTGAAAACAAGAGAAAACAGCATTTTCCTTTTGCAAAAAGGTAATGCTTTTATTATCAGGGGACAGTAAATTCATGGTAACCAGTTACTGTTTCTGATTGGTGCATTGATGAGTGAAGTTCAGAATTCAGAGATTTACATCAGTCCATACTTTCAAGAGCCATCTGGAAGTCTTGGAAAAGCTAAATGCTTTTATCATATTGTTCTCCTGTCACCTGATGGGAGTGTGCTGATTTATATGCTGTGCCAAAGTGTCAGTTTTCCAAATATTGATAAAATTAATATGGGGAAAGATACTCTGAATTTATTTCTTCAAAGACTGCATAGTAAGCTTTTTGGAAAGAGCGTTCTGGAAGAGCACATACTGAGTTTTTAAAAAGTAGAACCACTATAAGAAAAGTCTTGCTCAACGTTTCTCTCCCTCTTCTTTAGATTGGCTCTGCTCTGGTATCATACTGTAGTCCGTCCGTTTTTTGCCTTGGATGGCAGTGATAACAAAGCAGGCCTGGATGAAGCAAAGGAAATTCTTCTCAAAAAAGAAGCTGCTTATCCAAATTCTTCCCTCTTCATGTTTTTCAAGGGACGCATACAACGATTAGAGGTACTGTGCCTTCCGCATGTTTTTAAATAAAGCCTTCTGTGGATCAGATCTGTAATTCTCACTCCGGGTACTCCTGTCAAAATGAGCCCAAATGTCATTGGGCCAAGGAACATTTCGTTCTTGTGCTTTTCGCTGCACTGTTGCTACAAAAGCCTCTTCCAGGAACCCAGGATGTTAGTCAGTAACCTTCTGTTCGGGAGATGTGGGCGAGGAAGGGGTGAGCTCTGTCCCGGGTAATGAGATTGGCGTACTTGGAGCATTAGCACATGTCTTCATTGAAGAACACAAAATATGATCCTTTTCCTTTTCTGGAGTTACTAATAATCTGTTTCTAAATTTTCATCTTGGTTAACGATTTATGCATAAGTTACTGCGTGAAATAGCAAGGACCCCATCAGCTTTGAAAGAGTAGTAGCTTTTGTTGCTTTTTCATGGGCTTCCTTTGGGCTAATTCCGTGCCAGGCGCTTTATTCATGATAGCCCATTTAATCCCCAGAGGAATCCTAGGACATAGATACAAAATGTCCTCTGTGTTTTATAGAAAAAGGGATCCAGGAGGGTTTCAAGTGACTTCCCAGGCTCACCCAGTGAATGAGGCCAGGCTGTCTCACTCCAGAAGCAGAATACACCCTGGCCTTTGAAGGTCTCTGCTTCTTTATATCTGTTTTTTCCTTCCCTTCCCTTCTCTTCCCTTCCCTTCCCTTCGCTTCCCTTCCCTTCCCTTCCCTTTTTTCTTTTCTTTTCTCTCTTCTCTTCTCTTTTCTTTCTGTTCTCTTCCTTTCGTCTGCTTGCTTGGGGGCATGAGGATTTGAAGAAAAATAAAAGTATAAGAAAAAAAAAATCCTGCACATGAAAGCAGGTGGCTGTTATGCCAGGTGCACCAGCAGCTTGCAGAGAATCATTGCAAGCTTTCTACAACCTCTGTCCTCCAGGTAACCGGGTGCTCTGCAGCACAGTTGATTCTAGAAGTCAGCCCCCAAGAATCGCCATGAGTGCATTTGAAGATTCTTGCTTAGGAATGCTTTTGTGAGCACAGGGATGATTTTTTTTTGTTGGCAACAAAGTGTATATTACTTCTCGAATAATTCCTTTCCCTCATGAAGTACCTCCTTAAATCCGGGGACTCCTCACCTTTACATATGGAAGTTGTATTTTAGAGACTCTCCTGATGATTTATAATCGAAACAGTACAGAAAGCTCACCGGGATCTGAATTATTTGCACCTATGTCTGAATTGTTTTTTTTCTCATTATTTTGAAACTGTTTTTCTTTGCAGTCAGGCCTGTGAACCTTCAGTTCTGTTTCTCCCTTTTTTCCCCTCGCTGCCTTAGAAACATAGTTCTGATCATTTTCTTATGCAGCCCAGTCTTTTCGTTAGCATTCTTTCCTTTTAAGCTCAGGGTTATGGTCTTCCATGTAGGGAAGGATGTTCAGTGTACTAAAGTTTCTCTGCTCCCTTGGGTTTGTGCAGGACAAAATCACACTGTATAAGGACATTTTAAACTGACTAAGCCTTCTCACTTCAGTGACCATTTTTGCATGGAAGTTTGGTTACAGGGTCAGTCCTTTCTTAAATGTCCATTTCTTTTTTTTATAAAAAAGATTTATTTATTTTTAGAGAGCATGAGCCAGGGAGAGGGGCAGAGGGAGAGGGACAGAGAGAATCTCAAGCACACTCCCCATTGAGCATGAGCCCAGTGTGGGGCTGGAACTCATGACCCCGAGGTCATGACCTGAGTTGAAACCAAGAGTTGGCTGCTTAACCAACAGAGCCACCCAGGTGCCCCATTAAATGTCCATTTCTTAAAGGGCAGGCATTACACATTTTGAATAACTCTGAACATGATGAGACTAGGTTCAGTATTAACAGATTTGCCGCCAGGGGTGAGGGCCAGAATTTACAGTTGTGTGCAGTAAGGCACCTTAGCATTGGGCATTTGTTAGAATTCTCTCTCTTTACTCCCCCAGATCAACGAATGCTCTAAATTGGATTTTGAAGCTGTTAAATAGAAATGTAAAAGTAAGGGTTTATCTCTTGTTAAGCTTGCCATTTTCGTAAATTTTTAATTTTAAAACAAAAATGCTTAACTTTTAGCTAAACTGATGCCTTCTCACCCCCCCCACCCCCCCCACCCCCACCAAACACTTAATTTGTGATGGTTTTAGTTTGTGCCACAGTTCATTCCTGTCAGGGACTGAGTGGATGTAAAAGTAAGTGGTTATTCACTGTTGTTGGGATGGTCCTAGAAATGAGGAAGCCGCAACCATCAGAGGACCCTTCTAAATACAGTTTGGGGAGGTACATAGCTGGCATTATACAGTTCTTGGTAGGCATTTGGGCTCTTTCAAGGGGGGAGAGTTGTGATCTGAGTGTGGGTGGTAGATGTTAGGACCACTTCACCGTGAAGCAGCTTGCTTGCCGAACTGATGCTTGGTTTTCAAAAAAAAAAAAAAAAAGAGGTGTTTCTGCTTCTAATTAGTGAGCTGTAGCCTCAGGCCCAAGGGAATGTGCCCGGTGGTTTCTGTTCAGCCCTTCCCCGAGGCCCAGAAGATGAAAGGATTTGGGGCTAACTTGGAATATTACTGGGATTGTCCTCACAGTGCCCAGACAGCAGCATTTCATTTATCTTCCCAGGTGACCCCGAGGAAGCTGTCAGGGGTGGGGTTGGGAGTGGAGAAGGCTTTGTTTGCGGAGGGGGGCAGCCCAGAGAGGATGTCACCCCTCTTGTCAGAGGCTTTTGGTAAGGCCTATGAAGTCCCAAACCTGGTTTCTGAAAACACAGGGCTCTGCTGACACATCTGCTTGCAGATAATTTTTTTTTTAATTTTCAGTAAGCATTTAGGCTAGAGATAGGACCCCTGAGATCTTTTTATCAACAAACACTGAGAGAACACGGTCTGCAGGCTTTAACTTTGTCAGATGCGTCATATGACATGAAGTTTGTTCAGTGAGTCAATCTACAAAATAATTTGAACAGCTGCTTTTGTGTAAGCTTGCTGTCATGCAGGGTGACGAGCTCAATATGTGCTGCTTAGTTTTCATTTTCTGTGTTATTTTCAAATCCTGTGCACTTGCCCGCTCTCGCTTTAATTTCATGAACAACTGTTTATGTGCCCTGGGACAATTTGGAGTCCATCGGGGGGGCTGGAGGGGGGTCTTTGACACAACCACCCCGTCCTGACCTTTGATAACCCTTGCTGTCGTGGTTTCATGATTTCCTGCTGTTACGGCCTAACTTGACCTAGCAGTGGAGTTCCACCTTTGGTGCGTGGGGTGCGTCAGGATGGGGTGCCCCCTGTGCTCTTTGGGGCTGCTGAAGCATGAAGCTTCAGCCAGACTGCAGAAAGAATCTTCTCTCTTTACTGCCTTTGCTTCTCCCCACTGTATGTCTCTATGCTCCCACCTCCAGCCTTCTCCACCCTCCTGTGTTCTCACTACCTTTCCGGTCTTTGTTGACTTCTCCCATGTGACTTTTCATGCTGCTGGGAGGCACAGATGGGTTCCTACGGTCCTTAGCATGGGATAAATGATATATAACTAGTGTGTGATGGGTATTATTATTATTCTTATATAAGCCTGGAAGTAGGGTTATCAAATTTCTTTTTTTTTTTTCCTTTTTAGGAGGGGAAAAAATTGTTTTGCTGTTGAAAGCGGTCGGTAAAACTGAGCCCATGATTGGCAAAGTGGGTGGCACGTAGCAAGAGGGACTATAGGTACTATAGGGCACCTATATTTACTTTTCCCTGAAGTTGGTCCTAGATGTTGTATAGTAATCTCAATTTTAAAATGTCAATTTATAGCTCTACTTCTGAATTTTTGTACTTTTCAGTAAATCTATGGTAGTGATAAGTCCATTAACGTACAAGTGATGAATGAGTATTTTTCTTGGTTATTTAAAAAGTATTGACACAAGTCTACATTTTAATTACTTGTTTTTATTTCTCTCTAGTCCTCTTTTTTCCCTTAAACAGTACAGATTTGCACAACTTCCCTCCCCTTTAGTTTTAACCATCTGCTTAGTATGTAATATATATATGTATGTATTTGATTTTATAAGTATACACTTTCATATACACATGCTATATCATGACTACTTAGTAATGAAACTAATTTTTAATATCTGAATAAATGAAAGTTGATAAACATTCTAATGAGGTTGTTAAGCATTTTGAGAATTCTTGTTTTGAAACTTCTAATCTGGGACTCCTACCTTTTGAATATCCTGAGTGCTGGCATTTAAAACCTTGGGTTTGGATTTGGGCAACAATAGTCATGGCCTTTCATAATAAGACTGGCCCTCAGTGTGTGTTTGTTGAATGAACAGATGAATCCATCGATCAATGAGAAATCCACTGATCAATGAGAGTGATGTCGTTTCTTAAGAAAAAGTTGATTATCGGGGCTCCTGGGTGGCTCAGTCATTAAGCATCTGCCTTCGGCTCAGATCATGATCCCAGGGTCCTGGGATCGAGCCCCGTATCGGGCTCCCTGCTCCACGGGAAGCCTGCTTCTCCCTCTGCCACTCCCCCTGCTTGTGTTCCCTCTCTCACTCGCTCTCTCTCAAATAAATAAAATCTTAAAAAAAAGTTGATTATCAAGGACTGTCTGTCTCTCTTGTGTGGAACCTGTGCCTGTTTCTGAAACCAGTTCTGAAGAAAGGAGATGCTAAACTGTCTTCACAATTGGAATAAAGAGATTGTCCTGCTAAGGAGGGTACAGAACCAGGTATTTAGATGCTGATGTGCTGGCTAGAGAAGTACGACTCTAAAGAAGTGAACTGAATAAAGGAGGTAAAAAGCGATTGGATTGAAATGGAGTCTCTGCTTATGGCAGCGAGTGCCCACATGAGCAGATGTGAGCCCCGGTGCCCCCCACCCCATGCCCCCTCACCACCCACCCCCCACCACTGCTCGGCCCTCGAGGCATTTGACTGTAACTGCCTCTCAGACCATTACAATCACAGTACTGCTTCGTGAGGACAAAAGGAAGTTTGTGCAAGGCCTCACAGAGGCCACGCTAAAGAAGTTACAATGAACCCTACCTTTCGTATGTGTGTATGTCCCCCGACCATCTCCTCTCTCTCTTATTTGAAGCTACCTTGTTTGTGCTGAGAAATGCAGCCTTGTCATTGCAGTCTGCTCCCGTTTTGTACTTGCCCTCCCTCCCCTTCCTTCTGAGAAGGCCTGTGATAGGATGTGGTTTCTTTCCCCAGAACAGAGCCCTGCAGGAACTGGTTTGATGGTTGACCTTTCTTCCACATTCATGTCAGTCTGCTGCCCCATCTCCTTCCGAGAGGGTTGGGGTTCTTCTTCGACTGGCTACGAAGTTCTGTGGGAAAGGCTTGCACACATCTACGCCAGCGCTTGTCCTGTCTGTGGACCTTTCTGCCCATTGTTTTCGGTGACTTCAGTTGTCTGAGGCCCCTTTTAAAAAATGGACTGTAGTGCTTTCTCTCTGTACTTTTATTAAGATGAAGTGACATTTTTCACTGACGCCCCCCAGAATCAGTGGGAGGTCTGTGCTGCTTTTTAGCCCATCCGTTTATGATTGTGACAGGGACAGAAAAGTGGAGGTTGATCCCTTTGGTGATTAATGTATCAGCTAGAGAAAAGAGACAGGAGGCCCGCAGGAGTGGTAGAGAGCGGGGGCTGGCACAGGAGTGCCGCACACCCGGAGGGCCTAGGCCTGAGCGCTCATCTCGGGCGTGTGGACAGGATCACGGGAGCTGTTCGGTAGCAGCGTTTCTTTGCATCTGTCGAAGAGCGAGCCTGCCTCTTGTATTTGAACAGCAGGCCTTGCCAGCATGATGTCATGTTGTTATTTATAGGATCAGGAAAAAGGCGATGCAGGAAGAGATATAATTCCCTTAAGTTCTGTTAATTGTAGTCTTCCCTTCCTCCATCCTACATGGGTTCTCTTTATTACTCCAGGTGCCAAAAAATAGAGTTGCCATTTATTCTTAGAAGAACACAAAACGAGAGATCGGTTCAAGCTGGTGTAGGAGAGATGGGGGGATATATTTGTCTCCACTTTCCAGCAAGATAAATCTGTATCATGTAGTTTAATAACTGTTCACTGAAATGAGAAGAGGATAGTAACCCAAATTGCTAATAGGTTAAGTACATATGCTGTTCTTTCAACTCTATCATTACAGGCTGTTGGGCTGAAAAAGCACGTAGAAGGTTAATGATTTTTATCCCTAAGCTCACTACATGTGCATAAGAGGATGAGCTTTCCCTTGCCTACATTGGCCCTAGTCCTAAGGGTAGGGGTTAAATGCATGATCTATTGTTAGGTGTCCTTGATAACAGTATTGCTAAACGGATTCTGCTAGTCAGCAGCATTAATGCTGAATCACAGGTAATAATAAGTGGGCTGTCACAGCATGCCCTCCTGCATGCTACAGCTGACAAGGGAGGCCTCTCCTTTTAAAACACCTACATAATAGTTTAAGATGTTAAGCGACTTCATAAAAATAACCCAGTGATACTTAAATTCTAAGCTGTTTTCAAATTATTTTGTGATCTTTAATATATACATGAGACTTCATGCAATTTCATTTACAAATCTGTTTTAATATCTTTTTTTTTAAGTAACTGGTATACAGACTATTTAGATATCTGTTGTGTTAATAATTTGATATTTCCTTGTTGGGAAATTGTTGAGATATTTGATCATTGTTGTTTCTCTATTATTTCCCAGTATTTCACTATGAGAGTAAGTACTTCAATAGCTAGCATATTTTTCTTTTCTTTTTCGAGTTATTTCTTTGGGTTATAGCTCCAGTGGTATCATTGTTAGAATCAAAGAGTATGAATGGTTCTGTAGCTCCTGCTACGTGGTAAGAGATTATACTCAAGAAATAGTGGTCCAGAGTATAATCATTCATTATTTTCTGTATGGTCTCAGCAGCGTGTTCTGCTGCATAGTTTTCTTTTTATTTCCATAATGAGGCAAATTGAAGCAGTTTAAAGGCAGTTCTTAAGATATTACTGACAGGACATCTCATGTTCACGTATCAGAAAACTTGGTATTGTTAAGACGGCGGTACTCCCTTAATTGAGTTACCAGATTCAGTACAATCCCTCTCAAAATCAAAGCTTGCTTTTTTTTTTTTTTTTCAAAATTGACAAACTGATACTAAATCTAAGGAATCTGGAACAGCCAAAACAATCTTGAAAAGGAAGAACAAAGTTGGAAGAGTCATACCTCGTAGCCTCAAAACTTACTGCAAAGTAATCAAGACAGCATGGGACGGCGTAAGAGTAGACCTCTAGTTCAACAAGCATCAAGAAACAAACCTTTCCACTTACAGGTCAACTGACTTTTGACAAGGGTAAATAGATAGACAAATAATGGTCTTTTCAACAGATGGTGCTGGGACAATTGAATAGCCACATGCAAATAAATGAAGTTGGACTCCTACTTCACACCACACATAAGAATGAATGCGATTGGATCATAGACCTAAATATAAGAGCTAAAACTATTAAACTCTTGGGTTAGTCAGCGGCTTCTTAGACATGACATCAAAGGCACAACAGCAAAAGAAAAACAGATAAATTGAACTACGTCAAAATCAAACACTTTGTGCTGCAAAGGATATCATCAAGAAAGTAAATAGCCCATGGAATGGGAGAAAAAATATTTGCGAGTTATAGATGGGACAAGGGACTTGTATCCAGAATATGTAAAGAACTCTAACAATTCCATTAAAAGACAAATATCCCAATTAAAAAAATAGGCAAAGGCTCCGAAGAGACCTTTCTCCAGAGAAAATATGCAGATGACCATTAAGCACATGAAAAGATGCTCAGCATCATAAGTCATTATGAAGAAATGCAAATCAAAACCAAGTGAGATGCTATTTCCTGTCTGCCAGGCTGCCTATAATAATAATAAAAAAAGACAGCCAGTGACAAGCATGTGGTATAATTGGAAACCTCATTCATTGCTGGTGGGGATGTAAAATGGTACAACCACTTTGGAAAAGTTTGGCAGTTCCTCAAAATGTTAAACATAGACTTACCATATGACCCAGAAGTCCCATTCCTAGGAATATACCCAAGAGAAGTGAAAACATATGTCCATGTTATTACTTCTAGAGTAAAGATTGGCAACAACTCAAATGTCCATCAGTTGATGAATGGATAAACAAAATGTGCATCCATACAATGAATAATTATATTCAGCAATATAAAGAAATGAAGTCCTGATACATGCTACCACGTGGGTGAACCTAGAAAGCATGTTAAGTGAAAAAAGCCAACCACAAAAGAGCACATATTATATGATTCCATTTATATAAAATCTCCAGAACAGGCAAATCTATAGAGGCAGATAATAGATTATTGCTTACTTGGGGGTGGGGATGAGTGAGGGAGAGTGGAGTAATTGTTTCTTGTTGGGGTGATGAAAATATTCTACACTTAGATTGTGGTAGTGGTTGTGCGACTCTGTACTAAAAATAATTGAATTGTATCCTTTAAGTGGGTGAACTTGAATTCTATCCAAAGATGTTTCAAAAAAGTTACTGAGGGTATTTTCTGTATAAATATTTACTGTTTCTTTTTTCCCTTTGGATATAAATTGTTGATGCAACCAAATGTGACTTCTGAATAAAAAATATTTTCCTTATGTATTTGTCCAAATTCTAATATATAATATAATCATAAGGAATACTCATTTATCTTCCCTTCTTCTAATACTTTCATTTGAAAACTATTAGTACATTTTGTTGTGAAAATTTGAACATTCAAACATGTACACATTTTTATTATAACAGACTTCATTTCTTTAGAAATGTATCTTCTGCCTAAACTGGGACACATAGACAATTCTGGTTTTTTCGAGATTGTAGACTGATGTTTTAAAAACTCTTATTATATCGTCATACCTATTTGCATCTGTGAGATAAAGATATGGTTTAATTCTGATACTTACTGTAATTCAAGAATATTAACACTTTTGTTTTTCCCCCCGTTATTGAGGTAAATCCCTTAAGACAAATGGAATCTACTTTTTTTGTAAATTCTTTTTTGCTTTCTCCATTAATTTTTTCATCTCCATAATTTTTTTCATCTCCATTAATTTTTTACTCTTTAATCCCCATCCCCTATTTCACCCATCCCCCCACCAACATCCCTTATAGTAACCATCACTTTTTTCTCTATAGTTAAAGAGTCTGTTTCTTGGTTTGTCTCTTACTTTGTTCATTTGTTTCTTAAATTCCACATATGAGTGAAATCATATGGTATTTGTCTTTCTCTGACTTATTTCACTTAGTGAAATGCTCTCTACCTCTATCCATGTCCTTGCAAATGGCAAGATTTCATTCTTTTTTACAGTGGAAAAATATTCTAGTGTGTGTGTGTGTGTGTGTGTGTGTCTATTTATATATATCAGAGAGCTTACTGCTTGCGTTCCCTTCAAGGATTTTTATGGTTTCAGGTCTTTAATCCATTTTGAGTTTGTTTTTGTGTATGGTGAAAGACAGTGATCCAGTTTTATTCTTTTGTATGTGGCTGTCCTGTTTTCCCAACACCATGTGTATATGTGTGTATATATACACATACCACACCTTTTTTATCCGTTCATCTATCGGTGGACACTTGGGCTGCTTCCATAATTTGACTATTGTAAATAATGCTGCAATCAACATAGTGGTGCATGTATCCCTTTAAATTAGTGTTTTGTATTTTTGGGGTAAATACTATTGTGATTCTTGGATCATAGGGTAGTCCTATTTTTAATTTTTTTGAGGAACCTCCATACTATTTTCCACAGTGGCTACACCAGTTTGCATTCCCACCAGCAGTGCATTTTTTTTCCACATCCTCATCAGCACTTGTTTCTTGTGTTGTTGATTTTAGCCAGCCTGACAGGTGTGAGGTAATATCTCATTGTACTTTTTATTTGCATTTCCCTGATGATGAATGATGTTGAGCATCTTTTCATGTGTCTGTTAGCCATCTGAATGACTTCTTTGGAAAAGTGTCTGTTAATGTCTTCTGTCCATTTTTAATTAGATTATTTATTTTTGGGGTGTTGAGTTTTATAAGTTCTTTATATATTTTGGATACTAACCCTTTATCAGATATGTCATTTGCAAATATGTTCTCCCATTCTGTAGGTTGTCTTTTAGTTTTGTTGTTTCCTTCACTGTGCAGAAACTTTTTATTTTGATGTGTTTTTTTTTTTTAAGATTTTATTTACTTGAGAGAGAAGGGGTGGGGGGAGAATGAGCAGAGGGAGGGGCAGAGGGAAGCAGACACCCCGCTGAGCGGGGAACCTGATGCGAGGCTCAATCCCAGGTCCCTGGGATCGTCACCTGAGCCAAAGGTAGATGCTAACCCACTGAGCCACCCAGGCACCCTATTTTGATGTTTCAGTAGTTTATTTCTAGGTTTACTTTCCTTGTCTCAGGAGACATATCTAGAAAAATGCTGCTATGGCAATGTCATAGAGATTACTGCCTGTGTTCCCTTCAAGAATTTTTATGATTGCAGGTCTCACATTTAGGTCTCTAATCCATTTTGAGTTTGTTTTTGTGTATGGTGAAAGACAGTGGTCCAGTTTTATTCTTTCATATGTGGCTGTCCTGTTTTCCCAAATTGAAGAGATGGTCTTTTTCCCATTGAATATCCTTTCCTGCTTTGTCAAAGATTGACGATGTAATTGTGGGTCTCTTTCTGGGTTTTCTGTTTTATTCCATCAATCTAAGTGTCTGTTTTTATGCCAGTATCATACTGTTTTAATTACTACTGCTTTAATTACTACTGCTTTATAATATAACTTGAAATCTGGAATTGTAATACCTCCAGTTTTTTTTTAACAGTATTTATTCTTCCAACCCATGAGCATGGAATGTCTTTCCATTTCTTTTTGTCGTCTTGAATGTCTTTTTTGGGGGGGTATTTTTTAATTTTTTTATTTTATTAACATATATGTATTATTTGTTTCAGGGGTACATGTCTGTGATTCATCAGCCTTACACAATTCACAGTGCTCACCATAGCACATACCCTCCCCAGTGTCCATCACCCAGCCACCCCATCCCTCCCACCCCCCACCATTCCAGCAACTCTCAGTTTGTTTCCTAAGATTAAGAGTCTCTTATGGTTTGTCTTCCTCTCAGTTTCATCTTGTGTCATTTTCCCCTCCCTTCCCCTATGATTCAGTGTCTTGTTTCTTGAGATTAAGAGTCTCTTATGGTTTGTCTCCCTCTCTGGTTTCGTCTTGTTTCATTTTTCCCTCCCTTCCCTTATGATCTTCTGTCTTGTTTCTCAGATTCCTCGTATCAGTGACATCATATGATACTTGTCTTTCTCTGATTGACTTATTTCGCTTAACATAATACCCTCTAGTTCCATCCATGTCATTGCAAATGGCAAGATTTCATTTTTTTGATGGCTGCATAATATTCCATTGTGTATATATACCACATCTTCTTTATCCATTCATCTGTTGATGGACATCTAGGCTCTTTCCATAGTTTGGCTATTGTGGACATTGCTGCTATAAACATTGGTGTGCATGTGCCCCTTTGGATCACTACATTTGTATCTTTGGGGTAAATACCGAGTATTACAATTGCTGGGTCGTAGGGTAGCTCTATTTCAACTTTTTGAGGAACCTCCTTACTGTTTTCCAGAGTGGCTGCACCAGCTTGCATTCCCACCAACAGTGTAGGAGGATTCCCCTTTCTCCACATCCTCGCCAAATGTGAAGTGGTATCTCACTGAGGTTTTGATTTGTATTTCCCTGATGCCGAGTGATGTTGAGCACTTTTTCATGTGTCAACTATTGGCCATTTGGATGTCTTCTTTGCAGAAATGTCTGTTCATGTCTTCTGCCCATTTCTTGATTGGATTATTTGAATGTCTTCCAATCAAAGTGTCTTAAACTTTACAGAGTACAGGTCTTTTACTCTTTTTTTTAAAAAATTTTTTATTGTTATGTTAATCACCATACATTACATCATTAGTTTTTGATGTAGTGTTCCATGATTCATTGTTTGTGCATAACATCCAGTGCTTCATGCAGAAAGTGCCCTCCCCAATACACATCACCAGACTAACCCATCCTCTCACCCCGCTCCCCTCTAGAACCCTCAGTTTGTTTTTCAGAGTCCATCATCTCTCATGGTTCGTCTCCCCCTCCGACTTACTCCCCTTCTTTCTTCCCCTCTTGCTATCTTCTTTTTTTTTTTCTTAACATATATTGCATTATTTGTTTCAGAGGTACAGATCTGTGATTCAACAGTCTTGCACAATTCACCTCACTCACCATAGCACATACCCTCCCCAATGTCTGTCACCCAGCCATCCCATCCCCCCCTCACTCCAGCAACCCTCAGTTTGTTTCCTGAGATTAAGAATTCCTCGTATCAGTGAGGTCATATGATACATGTCTTTCTCTGATTGACTTATTTCGCTCAGCATAACACCCTCCAGTTCCATCCATGTCGTTGCAAATGGCAAGATCTCATTCCTTTTGATGGCTGCATAATATTCCATTGTATATATATATACACCACTCTTCTTTATCTACTCATCTGTCGATGGACATCTTGGCTCTTTCCACAGTTTGGCTATTGTGGACATTGCTGCTATAAACATCGGGGTGCACGTACCCCTTCGGATCCCTCCATTTGTATCTTTGGGGTAAATACCCAGTAGTGCAATTGCTGGATCATATGGCAGCTCTATTTTCGACTTTTTGAGGAACCTCCGTACTGTTTTCCAGAGGGGTTGCACCATCTTGCATTCCCACCAACAGTACAGGAAGGGTTCCCCTTTCTCCGCATCCCCGCCAACATCTCATTTCCTGACTTGTTATTTAGCCATTCTGACTGGTGTGAGGTGGTATCTCATTGAGGTTTTGATTGGGATTTCCCTGATGCTGAGCGATGTTGAGCATTTTTTCATGTGTCTGTTGGCCATTTGGATGTCTTCTTTGGAAAAATGTCTGTTCATGTCTTCTGCCCATTTCTTGATTGGATTATTCGTTGGGTGTTGAGTTTGATAAGTTCTTTATAGATTTTGGATACTAGCCCTTTATCTGATATGTCATTTGCAAATATCTTCTCCCATTCTGTCGGTTGTCTTTTGGTTTTGTGGACTGTTTCTTTTGCCGTGCAAAAGCTTTTTATCTTGATGAAGTACCAACAGTTCATTTTTACCCTTGCTTCCCTTGCCTTTGGCAATGTTTCTAGGAAGAAGTTGCTGCGGCTGAGGTCGAAGAGGTTGCTGCCTGTGTTCTCCTTTAGGATTTTGATGGACTCCTGTCTCACATTGAGGTCTTTCAACCATTTCGACTCTATTTTTGTGTGTGGTGTAAGGACATAGTCCAGTTTCATTCTTCTGCATGTGGCTGTCCAATTTTCCCAACACCATTTGTTGAAGAGACTGTCTTTTTTCCATTGGACATTCTTTCCTGCTTTGTCAAAGATGAGTTGACCATAGAGTTGAGGGTCCATTTCTGGGCTCTTGTTCTGTTCCATTGATGTATGTGTCTGTTTTTGTGCCAGTACCATACTGTCTTGATGATGACAGCTTTGTAATAGAGCTTAAAGTCTGGAATTGTGATGCCACCAGCTTTGCTTTTCTTTTTCAACATTCCTCTGGCTATTCGGGGTCTCTTCTGGTTCCATACAAATTTTAGGATTATTTGTTCCATTTCTTTGAAAAAAGTGGATGGTATTTTGATGGGGATTGCCTTGAATGTGTAGATTGCTCTAGGTAGCATTGACATCTTCACAATGTTTGTTCTTCCAATCCATGAGCATGGAACGTTTTTCCATTTCTTTGTGTCTTCCTCAATTTCTTTCATGAGTATTTTACAGTTTTCTGAGTACAGATCCTTTGCCTCTTTGGTTAGATTTATTCCTAGGTATCTTATGGTTGTGGGTGCGATTGTAAATGGGATCGACTCCTTCATTTGTCTCTCTTCTGTCTTGGTGGTGGTGTATAGGAATGCCACTGATTTCTGTGCATTGATTTTATATCCTGCCACTTTACTGAATTCCTGTGTGAGTTCTAGCAGTTTTGGGGTGGAGTCTTTTGGGTTTTCCACATAAAGTATCATATCATCTGCAAACAGTGAGAGTTTGACTTTTTTGCCGATTTGGTTGCCTTTGATTTCTTTTTGTTGTCTGATTGCTGTGGCTAGGACTTCTAATGCTATGTTGAATAGCAGCGGTAAATAGTGGACATCCCTGCCACATTCCTGACCTCAGGGGGAATTTTGTTGTCTGATTGCTGTGGCTAGGACTTCTAATGCTATGTTGAATAGCAGCGGTAAATAGTGGACATCCCTGCCACATTCCTGACCTCATTCCCCATTGAGAATGATATTTGCTGTAGGTTTTTCATAGATGGCTTTTAGGATATTGAGGTATGTACCCTCTATCCCTATACTCTGAAGAGTTTTGATCAAGAAAGGATGCTGTACTTTGTCAAATGCTTTTTCTGCATCCATTGAGAGGATCATATGATTCTTGTTCTTTCTTTTGTTAATGTATCACGTTGATTGGTTTGCAGATGTTGAACCAACCTTGCAGCCCAGGGGTAAATCCCACTTGGTCTTGGTGAATAATCCTTTTAATGTACTGTTGGATCCTATTGGCTAGTATTTTGGTGAGAATTTTTGCATCCATGTTCATCAGGGATATTGGTCTGTAATTCTTTTTGATGGGGTCTTTGGTTTGGGGCTCAAGGTAATGGTGGCCTCATAAAACGAGTTTGGAAGTTTTCCTTCCATTTCTATTTCCTCGGACAGTTTTAGAAGAACAGGTATTAATTCTTCTTTATTAAATGTTTGGTAGAATTCCCCTCGGAAGCTATCTGGCCCTGGGCTTTTGTTTCTTGGGAGATTTTTGATGACTGCTTCAATTTCCTTAGTGGTTATAGGTCTGTTCAGGTTTTCTGTTTCTTCCTGGTTCAGTTTTGGTAGTTGATACATCTCTAGGAATGCATCCATTTCTCCAGGTTATCTAATTTGCTGGCATATAGTTGCTCATAATATGTTCTTATAATTGTTTGTATTTCTTCGGTGTTGATTGTGATCTCTCCTCTTTCATTCATGATTTTGTTGATTTGGGTCATTTCTCGTTTCTTTCTGGTAAGTCTGGCCAGGGGTTTAACAGTCTTGTTAATTCTTTCAAAGAACCAGCTCCTTGTTTCTTTGATCTGTTCTACTGTTCTTTTGATTTCTATTTCATTGATTTCTGCTCTGATCTCTATTATTTCTCTTCTCCTGCTGAGTTTAGGCTTTACTTGCTGTTTTTTCTCTAGCTCCTTTAGATGTAGGGTTAGGTTGTGTATTTGAGACCTTTCTTGTTTCTTGAGAAAGGCTTGTATTGCTATATGCTTTCCTCTTAGGACTGCCTTTGCTGCAACCCAAAGATTTTGAACAGTTGTGTTTTCATTTTCATTGGTTTCCATGAATTTTTTTAATTCTTCTTTAATTTCCTGGTTGACCCATTCATTCTTTAGTAGGATGCTCTTTAGCCTCCATGTATTTGAGTTCTTTCTGACTTTCCTCTTGTGATTGAGTTCTAGTTTCAAAGCATTGTGGTCTGAAAATATGCAGGGAATAATCCTAAACTTTTGGTACCAGTTGAGACCTGATTTGTGACCTAGGATGTGATCTATTCTGGAGAATGTTCCATGGGCACAGAGAAGAATGTGTATTCCATTGGTTTGGGTTGGAATGTTCTGAATATGTCTGTGAAGTCCATTTGGTCCAGTGTGTCATTTAAAGTTTTTATTTCCTTGTTGATCTTTTGCTTAGAAGATCTGTCCATTTCATGAGGGGGGTGTTAACGTCCCCCACTATTATTGTATTGTTGTCCATGTGTTTCTTTGCTTTTGTTATTAATTGCCTTATATAATTGGCTGCTCCCATGTTAGGGGCATAGATATTCACAATTGTTAGATCTTCTTGTTGGATAGACCCTTTAAGCAGGATATAGTGTCCTTTCTCATTTCTTATTACAGTCTTTGTTTTAAAATCTAATTTGTCTCGTATAAGGATTGCCACCCCAGCTTTCTTTTGGTGTCCATTAGCATGGTAAATGGTTTTCCACCCCCTCACTTTCAATCTGGGGGTGTCTTTGGGTCTAAAATGACTCTCTTGCAGACAGCATATTGATGGATCTTATTTTTTAATCCAGTCTGATAGCCTGTGTCTTTTTATTGGGGCATTGAGCCCATTTACATTCAGGGTAAGTATTGAAAGATATGAATTTAGTGCCATTGTATTGCCTGTAAGGTGGCTGTTACTGTATATTGTCTGTATTCCTTTCTGGTCTATGCTGCTTTTAGGCTCTCTCTTTGCTTAGAGGACCCCTTTCAATATTTCTTGTAGGGTTGGTTTCGTGTTCACAAATTCCCTTAGTTTTTGTTTATCCTGGAAGCTTTTTATCTCTCCTTCAATTTTCAATGACAGCCTAGCTGGATATAGTATTCTTGGCTGGATATTTTTCTTGTTTAGTGCTCTGAATATATCATGCCAGTCCTTTCTGGCCTGCCAGGTCTCTGTGGATAGGTCTGTTGCCAATC